>NW_028073751.1:2071953-2671953 GCF_014824575.4 Sturnira hondurensis
TGTGTTGCTGTCAATATCATTTTTGAGGTCCTCTAGGATTTTCTTTATATATTTGGGTGCTCCTATGTTGGGTGCATATATATTTACGATGTTAATGTCTTCTTGGTGGATTCTTCCCTTGAGCAATATGAAGTGACCTTCTGGGTCTCTCTTTATGGCCCTGTTTTTGAAGTCTATTTTGTCTGATATGAGAATTGCTACCCCAGCTTTTTTTTCTTGTCCATTTGCTTGGAAAATTTGTTTCCATCCTTTCACTTTTAGTTTGTGGTGGTCTTTTGACCTGAGGTGGGTCTCTTGTAGGCAGCATATGTGTGGGTCATGCTTTCTTATCCATTCAGCTATTCTGTGTCTTTTAATTGGTGCATTTAATCCATTTACATTTAAGGTTATTATTGAAAGATACTTATTCATTACCATTTATGTACCTGTGTTCCTCTCTATCTCTCTCTTTTCCTTCCTTTCCTTAAAGCAGCCCTTTTAGTAATTCTTGTAGAGCTGGTTTGGTGGAAGCATATTCTTTTAGACTTCTTTTGTCTTGGAAGCTCTTTATTTGGCCTTCTATTTGATTGAGAGCCTTGCTGGGTACAATAGCCCTGGTTGTAGGCCTCTGTTTCTCATTACTTGGAATATTTCTTGCCATTCTCTTCTTGCTTGGAATGTTTCCATTGAGAAGTCAGTAGCCAGCCTTATTGGGACCCCCTTGTATATTACTTCCTTTTTCTCCCTTGCTGCCTCTAGGATTTTCTCTTTGTCTTGGAGGTTTGCCATTTTAATGATGATGTGTCTTGCAGTAGGCCTCTTTGGGTTCCACCTGATTGGGACTCTCTGCGACTCCTGGATCTGTGTGGCTTTATCTCTCCTCAACTTAGGAAAATTTTCCGTTATTACTCTTTCAAGGACGTTTTCTGTCCCTTGTTCCTCTTCCTCTCCTTCTGGTATTCCTATTATTCGGATATTATTATGTTTCATGTTGTCTTGCATTTCTCTTAAATTCTCCTCATTTTTTCTGATTCTCTTTTCCCTTACTTGGTCCATCTGGGAGATTCTTTCTATCCTGTCTTCAATCTCACTTATGCGATCTTCCGCCATATCGATTCTATTCTTCATACCTTCTACTGTGTTCTTCAGTTCAGAAATTGTATTCTTCATTTCCTCTTGGCCTTTACTGATGGTGTCTATTTCCATTTTCATGTTGGTATAGTTTGCAGAGAGTTCATTGTAGCTCCCCTGTAGTTTCTGGTAGCTCGTTGTAAGCTCTTTGAATTTCCTGATAACCAGTGCTTTGAATTCCACGTCTGATAACTGACTTGCCTCTATTTCATCTAACATTCTTTCTGAGGCTTCCTCCTTTTCTTTCATTTGGGGATTGTTTCGTTGTCTTCCCATTGTTTGTGATACTCTTCTTGTTGTCCTCCGCTTCTTAAATTGATCTGTTCTGGTTCCCTGGGTTTATGGTGTGAACTTCTGTGGTAGGATACCTGTGAAATTCAGTGGTGCAGTCTCCTGCAGGTATCTTGGTGTTCTCTGCTTCCACCTACTCCTTTCTTTATTGTGCGTGTGTAATCAGATGGAGGGGGGGCAAAATGGTTTATGATAGCAGAAGATTATTTTATGTTATTTACAGACACAGTGGGCAGAGAAGAATTAGACAATCTTTAGGCTATGTACAGACTTAACCGTGCTCTTCAACCCTGCTTGCCACTTTTAGGAAAGGGTGGACATAAGTTAAGTGTCTTGTTGAGAAGGGGGGGACTTGTGAGTTGTATCTAGAAAGCAGTATGGTTTCGGGTGGTTAGATTTGAGGTAAGGTGACAGTACAGGTTAGTAACTGGGTGTAGCGTGTGAGTAAATAGAGTAATAGAATTCAGGCACCTATAAGGTGGTCTAAGGTCCGAGAGATGTGTTATGAAGTATTACTGTTGTATAGAACAGCTTTTATTTACAATAATATTAGAGCAACACTCATGTGATAGATTCTATGTGATCTGTCTAAATGGGGGTCATAGAGGTTGGGTAGTATAGCAAAGGAAAGCAAGTGAAGTATAGAAAATTAGCAATACACTGTGGAGGAAGGAGCAGTGGGAACCTGTCAGGTAGTACAATATACCCAGCCAGGACTAAGAAACCTGTACAGAAAGAGGAGGGATACAAAGATATTCTTAAAATTTAAAAAAAGGAGTAAGAATAATGCAAAAAATAATAATACACCTAAAAGAAAACTAAACAACACACAAACAATTCAACACACACACACACACACACACACACACACACAAAAGTCAGGAGAAAAGGGGAATAAGTGGAAAATTTGGGAAGAATGGAAAGACTAAAACCGGACAAAAAGGAAAAGAAATGAAGGACAGAGTATTGAAAGATAGAGCAACAATACAGTTTATAAGATATAAGATTAGTTACAAAAGAAGTTGAGAGAGAAAAAAAAGGGGGGAAGGGAAACACACACACACACAAACTAGAGAAGGGGAAGAAAAAAAAAAAGAAGCACCCTTCCTTTGTTGGTTTCAAACTGTCCAAACCGGTTTTTCTGGTTTCCATGTCTCTGAGGGCAGGTATGCAGGCGCACACGAGCAGGCTGCCGATTGGGCTGTGGTCGCACACACCCCCGGGAGGCTGCCTGTGTTCCGCGGTATGTGGCACCGGCCTCCTCAGTCCCCTGGCGGGACCCAGGTGTCCCCACCCCTCCCCTGGATGGCTGCTGGGTGGTTGGAGGCAAGCTGCAGTCTTAGAACCCCTCAGTTCACTTTCCAATAGAGAGTTCTCCACAAAGCCTGCCTCTTAGCCCAGCCCAATCCCAAAAGACCGGCAACGATTTCTATCGGCAATGACAGTGTCCTTCTTAAATCCCCCAGGCTGGTGGGCTGGCGGGCTGGTGACCACAGAGTCCGCAGTTGCCACCCTTTACGTTAACTTAAGCCCACAGGTCTCTGCCCGGTATTAACCTGCCTGCCTAGATGGGGAGGGGGTGAGTCAGTTCTCTCCCACAGAGTCTGTTGCCTGCCCACCGGCTGCTGGGCCTCTGGAGTTCTCTCTGCCACAGGCGCCCTGGCCCTGGATTCAGACGGGGCTTCTGTTTCCCACTAATGGTGCCAGCCCAGATTGGCCAACGCTTCTGGACCGTACTCACGCTCTGCCAGAGGTCGCCCGCCTTGGGCGCGCCTGGGCGCAGCCCGCAGCCTAGAAGGCCGCAGGCGCGCAGCCTCTTTTGTCCTCACTCGCCTTTTGGAGTCCTCGAGGACCCACAAGTGTCTGGTTCCTCTGTCACACTCTGTGGTCTCCTATTTTCATAAATGTTAGGGAACTGTTGGTTGATTATGCTGTTCTTCGGTAGATCCGCCCGGATTTTCCACCAGATGCACAGGAGCTGGATTCCCTCCGTGCTACTCTGTCACCATGTTAACCCACTCCTCCAGGACAGACTTTTTAATAAGCATTATTGGGATAATTTAACACATATGGAAAAAAGATAAAATTAACTCCATACCTTATGCCTATACACCAGAGAAAATTCCAAACAAACTACATATAATGTAAAAAATAAAACTATACAAATACCAGGAAAAAAACAAGTGAATTCCTCTGTTACCTGAATATAGTGAATAATTTTCTAATTATGATTCAAAATCCAAAAGTAGTAACAAACTATTAATAAATTTTATTATATAAATTTATAAATGTTTTAAATGCATGGAAAATATCATAAGGAAAATAAAAAGACAAATGACAAACTGGGGGAAAATTTGCAACTTAATATTATAAAGTATTAATGTCCCTATATAAAGAGCTTTTAAAAATAAAGAAAAAGACCAAGAGAACACTATAGAAAAAAGGACAAGGTATGAACAGTTAGTTCACATAAAAATATATACAATGCCCTTTTACCATATAAAAAGATGCTCAACTTTGCTCAGAATATGAGAAAGGTAAATACAAAACCACAAAAGGAAACCATTTCTCTCATCATCTGTAGGTGAGACTTTAGGGAAACAGGCACTTGCACACAAAGCTGATGGAAATGCAAAATGGTACAACCCCTAAGGAAGGAAATTTGTCAACATCTTAAAAATGTGCAACTCCATTTACCTTACAACTGCATTTACCCAGAAATTTGGCTCCTAGGAGATAATTCCAAAGACATATTAGCAACGACCTGAGTGATCTTCAAAGCAGTTGCTTCCCCAGAGCCTCCAGAATGGAACAGAGCCTGGTGACATCCTGATTTCAGCCTATTAGACCCTCAGCAGAAGACCCAGCTAACCAGTATCTGGACTTCTGACCTACACACACTGGGAGACTAAGTCTGGCAATTTGTCAGACAGTCACAATTTGTAATATAACCCTACAAATAAGGAAATGGTTCATACCACAACCCAGAGAAAGGAATAAGTCAGCTGTGTGAAAACTTAGGCCTTCTACTTTGGCTGGAGCAACAGACAGGCAGAGCCCAGGACTTAGAACACCTAAGGTTCTTGAGGCCAGCACTCTTGTCTGACTGTCTAATGAGGGTGGGAGAGTGGAAGTTAAGAAGAAGGTCAAGGAGGGAAAGACCCTGGCAGGACGCATTGCTGGTGAAAAGCATATGATCACTGAGATTTCAAATTTACATCTATAATCTGTAAGTACTTTGATTTATTTTTCTTATCTCCTGGATACTCAGACTTTACGCTGGATGGCCTTGGAAAAGAAAAAAAGATTTTAACAAAAACATAGCCTGTTATTTGGTACAAATTTCTCCTTTGTAAGTTTTCTTTTTATATGTCTATTTCTGCAGAAAACTGAACCCAACTGTGATATCTGAATAGTTTTAAGAAAGTACATTCTGCACTACTTGCAAAGGGAGGGGACCCTTGGCCTCTTCCTTAAGACAGACAAAATGGAAGGGGATACAAGATGTTCTGCTTATTTGTCTCCAAAAAGAATCTAGCCCCAGGCCAGGGACCAATTCCTGTGCTTAGCAGGGAGCAAGCTGTTGTTCGGAGAGCACCACAGGTGTGATGGGCACAGCACCAACTACAGAAAGTAAAACCACTGCATCCTCCAGCTCAGGAAAGACAAGAAGAATCTGAAAACCATAGGAGATGAAGAGTGTCAGGCACAAGGGAAACAACTTTTATATTACAGTTTTGTTGTTCCTGATGACTTGTTCAGGCCTCAAATTAGCCTGACTCCATTCTTTGGGAAGTGTATTCTATGGAGGCTTTAAAAATATTATGAGATGATCAAGTTCCAATGCAGGAGAAAAACAGGTGCTGCCCACAGTCCTCCAGAGCTCAGTCAGACCAATCTTTCTTCCAACATCCCCCCACTTCTTGCACCTGAAGAGGAGCCACCGGTATAAGCTTCCATCCAAAACCACCTCCATAAAAGTATGAAAATGGGATGAGGGAAGTATAAGGGGGATAAATGGTAATGGGAAAAAAACCAAAAAGTATGAGAGGAACTCACAGGACTTCCTGGAATGGGCACTGAGTGTGAAAGAAGCTGGTCCTTCTCTATGATGTTAAATGAAGTCCTCAAATCTCTTTTTCCATCTCTTGCCCATTATATTATATCACTATCACCAAACGCTTTTCAAAAACATTTTTAATTCATACTTTTAACCATGTATGTTACTATTCATTGTGTGAACTAGGTTTTTTTTTTACTTTATCCTAAGTTTAGTCCCTCTGAGGTTAAGTAGTGTTGTCAGGTTCTACTGTCCAGAATTTGTTGAACCAGTCCACATTCCCATTACTGTCAATCCTCAAGTTTTTAGTGTTCAACACATACTCGTGATTAAATGAATTTCCCTTCACTGGTTTTACTTTTCGAGATCAAAGAGCCCCATGCTTCCCTCACTGTCCTCACACACTCCGCATCTGTCACACCAAACCAGCCAATCCTGGATCACAGGTTTAAACGTAGGGTGGAGAGCGTGTAGGGAGGAAGGTGTTTTTCACTAACCAGCCCCCCACCTTCAGAAGCAACAATTTCTGCCAGCAAAGTAGTAAATTATGCCATTTACTTGTTCTTCCAACCAGTGGATGAACATATTAGAAGCACATACACACTTCTGACATGATTCTCATTTCCACGTGAGCTAAAGGGGAAAAGAAACAAGTGGCATTTCCCCCACTGGAACAGGAACCCACTAGAAATCTCAAAGAATAAACAAAGGTCCAAATACAATATCCTCATGCTGCTTAAGGGCAAAAGAGTGACAATAGAAGAATTCATTCTTTCACTCACTAACAACTACTGTATTTATTGAACACCAGCTATGAACTAAGCAAAGTTTTGGGCCCTGTAGATCCAGATGTGAGCAAGACAGACAAAAATCCCTATTCTCTCAACATTTACATTGTAGTGTCAAAACAGATAATAAATAACATTAGTAAAATACATAGTATTAAACAAAGAAATGCTAAAGAGAAAAATAATGCAGAAAAAGGAATATAAGATGTCAAGGAAAAAAGCATTTTTCAGATCGTAGCCAGAGAAGGCTTTGTTTGAGGAGATCACTTTTTTCTTTTGGGGGGGGGGGATTAGTAATTTTTTGGTAAAGATTTTATTTATTTACTTTTAGAGAGAGGGGAAGGGAAGGAGAAGATAAAGAGCAATGTATGAGATATATCTATCCGGTGCCTCTCACATGCCATCATCCTGGGACCTGGTCCACAACCCCAGCAGGTGCCCTGACTGGGAATCAAACCAGCAACCTTTTAGTTTACAGGCCAGCCCTCAGTCCACTGAGTCTCACTAGCCAGGTCTGGAGTAATTTCTGATTTATGGAAAACTTACAATGATAAATACTGGTGTTACAGAACAGAGGTCCAAGGGGGGCAATATTTGGCCCACCCAGGGATGCCAAAAACTGTTACAGAACAATAGGGCCCCCCACCCAAGGATGGTATACTAATACTGTCCTGACCACCTACTGGGCTCATCTGTCCGCCGCCAGAGGAAAGACGTCTCTCAATGCCAGAGATTTGTGAAAAGAAAAGGAAAGGTTTATTTAAAGCTATACAGACTTAAAGTAGTGACCCAATGTCCCCATTAATATATCAAAGTCCTTTAGGATAACCACAGACACCCACAGCACTTCCCTCCCCCCTGCCCTAATTCAGGGTACTATATCTCAGGAAAAGAAGCACACGTCCATGTTTCAGGTTGCTGGCACTGTCAGCTGAGTCGCCGTCCAGGCAGGATCTCTAATTACTCCAAAGTCATGTGGCACCTTCTCACAGTCCACTGGCAAGAATTCTTTGTGCCCATTTTTCCAGGCAAAGTCTCTCCTGCTTTCTAGGCCACTCGGCCAAAGGGAGCACCCCAAAGCCGTGTGGGCCTCCTCTACCAAAACTGCAGGGGTCTGCACTCTGCCAAAAACACGTGGTTCTCTCCTGGCCAACAGGGGGTCCTCACTCTGCCCAAAACACGTGGCTCCCTCTCAATGGCTGCCGTGTCTGAGTTTAAATCCCCGTGCCAATCTTCCTCTGTACCCCCATTTCTGACTCCTCCCACAATCAGTTACACCTGCCAGTATTTCTATATTTTCCAAGTTTACCGGGCTGCCATCGTGAGTCTGGGCAGGTATGGCCCCATGTCCTGGAGCCAATCTTCTCCAAGCTCCCACACAGGAGCTGTAACTCAGGGGACCTGCCCCGCCAGTTACATCTCTGGGGGGAAGTGACTTCCATCCCCCTGGCTCCAAGCCTGGCCACAGCCATTTAACATATCCAAGTGACCCGCCAAAGGCTATAGATATGTTAAATGACCATGCCAGGGATTAGCTGCAAGGCTGTGGCTGTACAAAACAGCCCTGCATGTTCCTGCTCCATGTGTCCCTTCCCCCAACTCACACCTGTGGGGGAAGGAGTGAGGGCATCTTCTGTGTTTCTCCAATATTCCTATACACTTTGAGTTCTGGTCACCATTCCAAATCCCTTTTTGGGGCCTCCCTCTTGGCTGCACCCTGTATCACTGGGAGTTCCAAGAATTCCTGTACACCTCTGACCCAGTTTCAATACCATTATCATCTGACATTACTGTAGCACATTTACCATTAAGAAACCAACACTGGTACCCTGCTAGCCAACTAAACTCCAGACTCTTCGTGTTTTAGCAGTTTTTCCATTAATGTTCTCTTTCTGTTCCAGCATACAATTTAGAATACCACATTGCATTTGGATGTCATCTTCTCTGGCCCATGATAATTTCTTGGCCTGTCCTTATTTATCACAGCCATGATACTTTGAGGAGTATTGCTCTGGTATTTTGTACAGTGTCCCCAATATGGATTTGGCTGATTTTTTTCTCCCGATGACACCGGGTTACCGGTTTTTGGAAGAATACCACAGAATTGAAGAGCCCTTGCTCTCACATCCTATGCTTACTGGGTTTCTCCACTAAAGTTACTGTTTTTGCTTTCCATACTCTCTTCTTTAGAAGTGAGTCACTAAGTTCAGACTACACTCAAAAGATTTAAGCCTCACTTCCTGGGGGTAGAAGCCTCTATATATACTACTGAATTGTTCTGTAAGAGAGATTTATCTTTTCTGTATTTGTTTATTCATTCATTCAATCATTTGTTTATAAGAGTTCAGGTTCATGTTATTTATTTTATACATTGGGTCATAATCCAATTGTACAATATTTTGTTGCTTAAATCATTCCAGCATTGACCTTTGGAAGAAAATGTCACTTCTACATAAAGACCTAAGAGAAATACGAAGCTAGTCACAAACCTATCCAGGAGAGAGCATTCTAGGTCTCAAGGTGTGAAGCACCTGGAACATTCAGGGAACAGGAGGGAGGCCAGGATGGCTAGAGGAAAGGAAATGTGAGGGAAAGTAGTAGGAGATAAAGTGACAATGGTAATCGTGAGTCACATCATAGGGCTATGTAGGCTATGGAAGGGACTTCAACTATTACTTTATAGGAGGAAAAAAGCCAAAGGATATTTTGCACACATGACAAAAAGATCACTCTAGCTGCTGTGTTGATGACTGACTGTAGGTGGTGAGGGCAGGAGGAGGAAGACAATTTAGAAGTCTACTATAATAATCATGATAATCCAGGTGAGGAGCTCCAGCCAAGATGGAGGCGTAGGTAGAAATGCTTTGCTTCCTCACACAACCAAAAGAAGGATAACAACATATTTAAAAACAATAAAGAACCAGAACTGCCAGAAAATCAAACTGCATGGAACTCCAACAACCAAAGAGTTAAAGAAAAATTCATCCAGACTGGTAGGAGGGGCAGAGATGGGCAGCTGGGCAAAGAGGACTCGCAGCAAGATGGCAGACCCTGCAGGCAAGGTGGGGCAGGCTGTCTGGGAAACTAAAGACTGAAAACCTCTAGCTGTAAAAAGTGTAGGGGTTGTGAAGGCAGGAGAAACTACCAGTCTCAAAGAAGAGTTTGTTGGAAAGTGGGGCTAGAGCAGAGCAAACGAGTGGCATTGTTCCCTCTCTGACCCGTCACCTACAGGCAGAGCCAAGGCAGCAAAGAGGGTTGCTCTGCCCCGGCAAATACCTAAGGCTCCACCCCTTTACAACATAACACATGGGCCAAGACAAAGAAATATAGCGCAAAAGAAAGAATAAATCAAAATGCCAGAAAAAAAGCTAAGCAGCAAAGAGACAGACAACCTATCTGATGCAGATTTCAAAATGCTAATAATCAGGATGCTCACAGAATTTATTGAGCTTGGTTGCAAAGTGAAGGAAGAAATGAAAGCTACACAAAGTGAAATGAAGCAAAATATACAGGGAACAGTGAAGGGAAGGAAACCAGGACTTGAATCAATGATCTGGAACAAAAGGAAGAAATAAACATTCAATCAGAACAGAATGAAGAAATAAGAATTCAAAAAAAAAAAATGAGGAAAGACTTAGGAACCTCCAGGAGAACTTTAAGCACTACAATATCCAAATCACTGGGTGCCAAAAGGAGACGAGGAAGATCAAGAAGTTGAAAACTTAGTTGAATAAATAATGAAGAAAAACTTCCCCAATCTGGCAAAGGAAATAGACTTCCAGGAAACCCAGAGAGTCCCAAAGATGTTGGACCCAAGGAGGAACACACCAAGGCACATCATCACTTAATTACCCAAGATTAAAGATAAGGAGAGAATCTTAAAAGCAGTAAGAGAAAAGGAGACAGTTACCTACAAAGGAGTTCCCATTAGACTGTCAGCTGATTTCTCAAAAGAAATCTTACAGGCAAGAAGGGCTGGAAAGACATATTTGAAGTCATGAAAGGCAAGGACCTACATCCAAGATGACTCTATCCAGCAAAACTTTCATTTAGAATGGAAGGACAGATAAAGTGCTTCTCAGATAAGGTCAAGTTCAAGGAGTTCATCATTACCAAGCCCTTATTATATGAAATGTTAAAAGGACTTATCTAAGAAATAGAAGAAGATCAAAAACTACAAACAGTAAAATGACAACAAACTCTAACAACAACTGAACCTAAAAAACAAAAACAAAAACCAAGCCAACAACTAGAATAGGAACAGAATCACAGAAATGGAGATCATATGGAGAGTTACCAGTGGGGGGGGGGGGGGAATAGAGGAAAAGGTACAGAGAATAAGAAGTATAATTGGTAGGCATAATAGACAGGGGGAAGTTAAGAATAGTACAGGAAACAGAGAAGCCAAAGAACTTACATATACAACCCATGAGCATGAACTAGGAGTGGTGGGAGAATGCTGGAGGGTAGGGGGGTGCAAGGAGGAGATGAGATAAAGGGGAGAAATAAACTGACACAACTGTAATAGCATAATCAATAAAATATACTTAAACATTGATTTTTAAAAAGCTTATCAAAATTGGTGAATTTTTGTGCAGCCATTTTAATATTAAAGACAGAAAAAAATATGCAACATTTCTGGCATATTATGCTTTACTAAGAAAGGCAAAAATACAACTGAAATGCAAAGAAAGATCTGTACTGTGTATGGAAAAGGTGCTGTGACTGATTGAATGTGTCAAAGGTGGTTTGCAAAGTTTCTTGGTACTATTGAAATTTTGGCCAAATAATTTTTTGTTGTGGTGCTGTCTTATGCATTGGAAGATGTTCCAGGAGCAGAGGCACTCCTGGCCTCTACTCACTGGAAGCTAATAGTGGGAGAGAGCCAACATAACTCAAATATCCAAGTCGATATAAAGTTATTAGTGAAAATGAAAATAATTATCCAGGTGAAAGATAATGGGGTACACTGGCCAGAGGGGTAATGAGAAGTGGTAAGAATCCGGATATATTCCGAAGATAGAGCTGTAAGTTATACTATCAGATAGAATGTGGATAGGAGAGGAAAAAAAGAAGTCAAAAATGGCTATGAGGATTTTGGCCTGAGTACTTGTAAAGAGAGAGTTGCCATTAATTGAGATGAGGTAGGTTACAGCTCAGTTTTAGACATGTAAGTTTGAGATGCCTATTAAACATCCACAGGAAAGTAACCCATAGGCAGAAAGATGCATGGATGGGCCTAGGGTTCAGAGAAATTTGGGCTGGAGATTTTAAAAAGAAAAAATAAAGCCCTGGCCAGTGACTCAGTCAGTTAGAACATTGTCCTGTACACCAAGAGGTTGCAGGTTCGATCCCTGGTAAGGCACATACTGAAGTTGTGGGTTCAATCTCCAGTCAGGATGCATATGGGAGGCAACCAATCAGCCTCTCTCTCTCAAATCAATAAAAACATATCCTTCGATAAGGATAAAAAAATCTGACCATCATCAGCATACAGATGAAATGTAAAGCCATTAGGCTAGATGAAATGACCAAGGACATAAGTGTCAACAGAGGAGAAAAGAGGTCCACGGACTAAGCCTGGGGATACCCTGTCACTAAGAGACCTGCCTTTTTACCTGCCTTTAATAAGAAACAAATCAGCAAGTTTTTTCCCATCTGCTAGTACCTAGTACTGCTCTGCAACCCATAATCCTCAGGTCCCTCAGTAGGCAACCTTATTTCTCACTCGCCTCTCTAAAATTCCCACCTACAATCTGTCCCTATGCTGCAACTGGTCATCAACATAAGACAGTCATTATTGCCACCATCCCTTTGCGGGCTATTCCTCCCATCTAGAAAACCTTCCTACTCCACCTCATCAAATGCCAGCTCTTTTAATGAGCACCAACTAGTGTCCTAGCTTCTGAGTTGAATATAACTACTCCAACTCACAATGAATGATCTTCCTCTCCAAAGTGGCCAATATCTGAATTATTTCTATAACACCTGCTATCTGTACAATTAGATATTTATCACTGATTGACCTGTATGTTAATTAGCTTTACCTCTATATAGCTCTTATATATACTGCAGCTTCCTTTAAGAAAAACAGTATCATTCTTTTCCAGTCTCCTAACAACCTGGCACATGTACCTACCATACAGCAAGCACTCAATAAATATGTGTGAATTGTTTTGTGTCAACACCATTATCCAATTAATCAGTAAGTTCCTTGAGAGCAGGGACCTGTTTTGTGTTCTTCCCTTATCTGGCACTGGGCTGTACACAGGTGGGCAGGCACTCAATATCTGCTTCCATCAAAGAGGTAGATGACAATGTTTCTGTCCCTGGGGATCCTATGGTCTTGGCACAAAAAAATGAGAACGTGTGTCCTGTGTTTTATACCCAGTCTTCCCTGGAGCCAGCTATTTCCTGGTCAAGAGAAAAGTACTCAGGAACCATAGAGAGAGGAAATCCCAGGGTATCTGATATATGATGCAGAACAGGTTTGAGAGATACTCAAAACCAAGGTGTTATCTTAACAGCCCAGACAAGAGGCTGTTCCAGCTGAGATGCTGGGCAAAAGAATCATAAAAATGAGCACTTCTTTGAAGAATCTCTTCTAAGAAGATAGAGAGCACAAATATATATATATATATAATATATATATATATATATAATATATATATATATATGTGTGTGTGTGTGTGTGTGTGTACATACATATATATACACACACACATATATATGTGGGTGTCCACTATCGAATTATTTGTAACAATAAAAAACTGGAAACCATCTATATACAACAGTAATAATCAATTAAGCATAATTTGGTATATTCATACAATTGAAAAAGACCAGCACCTGGAAAATGTTCACTGCGCACCTAGTTATGTGCCAGAGGCTCTAAACTTTCAAAACTGCAAAATTTAGCTCCCAGTTTCTTTTTTTTTAAAGATTGATTCATTGATTGATTGATTTTAGAGAGAGGGGAAGGAAAGGAGAAAGACAAAGAGAAACATCAATGTGTGAGAGAAACATCACTGTGTGGTTGCCTCTCTCACGGCCCTAATCAGAGACCTGGCTTGCAACCCAGACATGTGGCCTGAGTGGGAATCGAACCAGCAACCTTTCAGTTTGTGGGTCAACACCTGATCCATTGAGCCACACTGGTCAGGGCCCCCAGTTTCTGAAGGGAAAGTAAGTGCCTCAAAATATCATACACAGAATGACATCACTTCTGTAAACAACCCGAAGAAGGTAAGTCATAATGTTATCTTTATACCTGGAGAGTGGAATAAGGGTGATTTTGTTGCTGTTTCCCTTTGTGTTTTTTTAGGTTTCCAAGTTTTCTGCTTTAAAAGCATTACTTTTTCAACCGAAAATTTTTTAAACAAACATGTAAGGGCCAAATTCTCAGCTCTCTAAGCATCTAACTGCTACAAGGCTCCTAATTCTGATATAAAAAACAAAAATCATAAGCCTAAATCTGTCCCCTCAATCTCCTCATCCACACACCGAAGACAGAGAGAAAACCAGTGAAACTTTAAGACTAACATAATAGCTTCACTCTGACTGGATGGCTCAGTCACTTGGATCCCTAGTCAGGTGGTGCACCAAAAGGTTGCGGGTTTGATCCTCAGTCAGGACAAATACCTAGGTTGTGGGTTCAATCCCTGGGGCACATACAAGAGGCAACAGATCAATGTTTCTAATATCATTGTTTCTCTCTCTCTCCCCCCACCACCCGCAATACTCCTTTCTTCTCCAAAAATTAATGAACGTCCTTGTGTTAGGATTTTAAATAATAACTTTTTTTAAAAAAAGACTAGGAAGGAAAGATCCAAGTGTGTTTTTCTTTGGTTTCTCACCCGTTTTCTTAGCACCCTGTAGGTGCTCAGTAAACATGAAAGGGAAGGAGGAAGTGTGGTGAACTCATAAGGCACCAATGCCACTAATGCACTCACATCACCCAACCCTCATGCCATCCCTTCCACTCCATCCCAGGTCTGGTCCCTTCCTCTCCTACCTCTAGGCATTGCACAGACCACCCAAGTAGTTCTGAGAACAGACAAGCTGCTGACTCTGTACCACAGCATTCATCTTTTGCTTTTTTTCCCTTTCCTTTCTCCCTCCTCTTAAAAAGTGATCTTGCCTTTCAGCTAGTACAATGCACTGCACTGAACCTGTGTACCAGTCAGTCTGCAGAGAATCACTGAGAGAATGAATTTGAATAATAAAAGCCAGAACAAGGCAATACCTTGGAGAGAGACTCGGTGTTGTGCCTTCAATTTAGAACCTCATTTCAGTGGCTAATGCAGTCATTAGAGACATTAGCCTAATTTTTGCCAGGAGAGTCCAGCAACACAGCAATACTAAACCTGGGCACAGAGGACCCTTCTCATCTCAGAGACAGAGTATGGAGAATAAAATTAGCAGCACTGCACTTACAGTGCAGAGAAAAGCAAACCCACACTCCATTACTCCAATCCATCAACAACCATGTTTAAAATTTTAAAAAATGCAGAAATGTGTGTATGATTTGGAGTAGGCATCAAGTTCAAGGGAAGCCAAGACCCTTGAAGAAGCCCCTGTGGGGCACTTATGGACTACGGAGAAGGTAATATCAAAGGTCACCAGTAAATGCAACCCTACAACAGATCTTGTCATTGTTAAACCCTATGTGCTGCAGGCCTGGGAAGGCTCCAGAATCTGCCAGCAGGTCAATTTGCTGAAGCCCAAGATGGGGGGGAAAGCCCAAAAAGATCAGACTAGAAAGAAGAGGCTCAGCTACAGACACACCTACAAAGACTCGGGGATGAGGAGACTATTCCTAAAACAAGCACTTCCCATTGGTCAAGGTAAAAAGAAGCCACTTCTGGTCTGATCCAGACTTGCCCTAAGTCCCTCCCCATATGGTCAGTATCCTTGCTGCAGGACCCTCTGCTTTCCTGTGGCTGTCTACGCGTGTGAAGAGGGGAACAGGAGACTCAGAGTAGCAATACTATCTCTAAGGAGCAGTCTCTGAGGGGCTGGCTCACCACTCCCTCCTAGACTATGCCAACAGTGGGCCCGGCATGGGTTTCCCTGGATGGCCAGGCTGAGGACGGGACTCCTTTCTCTTGTTCTAACAGGTTCTTGTTGGTGGGTGAGCATCATTCTCTCTCTGCACCATAGATTTGTTTCTGGTCCCCTAAAGTGTCACTCTGCCCTCCACTCTGTTATCTCAGGTTCTTTTGAGTTACCTAGGGATTGGTGAGAAGAAAACAAAAGTTTAACCAAGTCCTCACAGCTGAGGATTTTCTAGAACCCAATGTTCCTTTTTCCCTTTCCCTTCCCCCCAATGTCATTAGTAACTCATTCTCAACAACCTCATGGCCTCACTGGCACTAGTCTGGAGGCCTAAATGACTTAGGTCAACACTCTAATGATAGACACAAAGACACCTGTGAGTGGAAGGGTGAGACTGCCTACCTTCTTATTCAAATGGATTGCTACTTGGGCTCTAGTGTTTAAGCTGTCTTCTCACTGTACTCAACACAGTGGTAACCACATAGCAAGCACTCAAAAAACCATAGGACTTGAATTCTTCCCACAGGTCTCTCTATGAGATCTATGAAATATTGAGTGACTGTTCCCTATACCTCATAGATATTAAAAGAGAAGCAGTGGTTTCTTGGAAGGAAAAAAAGAGATAAGAAGCTGGACACCACAGACTCTACCCAAGAGGCATATGCAAGGAAGGAGGGGAGCAATGCAGGGACAGGGAGGCATGCCTATGTGCTCTTCATGCACATAGCCTGCCTGCCAAAATTTACTGGAAGGCAAGAACCCTAGATCTGTGGCTGAGGATTAAGTCACATTAATAATCTCCTTTTCCTAAGCATCATGTGAAAAAACTCCATCTCAGGAAGGGAAGGTGGGGAGGAGAGAGAAAATATGCCGGGAAGGTGGTGGTCTGCAACTGGAAACGCAGATTTCATTCTAATACTGAAACAGCCTTCCAAAATTACAAAGGGCCCACTCTGGAAGAAGCCAGGAAGGCTAGACTGCAGCTTTGATAGAGTTTAAAACAGTACTGCCATGAAACTATATCATCTCAGTATTCATAATTTCCCTATGAGAAACAAATATTCCTATAACCATAAATCAATCCCTCACTGCAATTTTAAAACTCCATCCAAACAAACAAACAAAAAAGTCAGCTATTACCGGAAACTCTAAATGCTAGACACTAAGAAGCTGAGCTCCAGCATAATTAGGGGAAATTCTGAATGGTGCCCTGAGGCAGACCATACCAGAACAGGGTAGAAAGGAGTTATACACACTTAGAAAGCTCATTTAAGGAATAGGCTGTGCATAATGCATGCAGGCCCAGGAGTAAGACACTTCCGACAGCCAGCTCAGAGGCAGGCTGTGAGCCGAAAAACTGGCAGATGGCTGCCCCGGTAGCAACTGTGCACGCTCCAATGGCCACCTCCTCCAGTCCACCCTTAAGCAGAGGCTTATGCTCCCACAAGGGGTGGGGTTGGACCAGCAGATATTACCCCCAAAGAACAGTGCCTTTCCCTAGGGAAGGTAAACATTTGCCTCAGAAAGCAGAAGCAATTTTTCTCTGTGCAAGGGAAATGGAGCTGTAAACATAAAGTTGCTCATTCAAAAGCGACAGATGAGCTCCACAAGCCGAGCAGTGCCAAACCGTCTATAAAGGGTTTGCACATCCATCAGCACAAGTGGCTGGTCAGGGCTGGGGGCAGGAGTGTGGAAGGCCCTCTTAGGGTGTAGGACTATCTGGTCTCAAGCCACTTATTTGACTAAATAAAAGCCCCAGGAGAGTAGAAGCAGTCCTACCACTGGGACCCTAGCCTGAGCAGATGCAGCAAAGGTGTGGTTTGAAGCAGTTTCTCTCCTCTAGCCCCAGTGCTCCCAATCCTCCCAATCAATACCCAAGGTCTATCCACTTCCAGCCTTTGCATTCACAAGCCTGCAAAGGTAGTTTGGATCAATCTGGAGCCAAACACTTCTGCCTCACACCACTATTCCTCTCCTTTCCCTTTTAGTCACGTGTGACTAAAAGAGAACTGACAGCTCACCAGTCTTATACCTCAAATAACCTATAGAGAGATATGGTTTATGAACTCCCTTTAATACTATAGATAATTCAGAGCCCAGCCATTTGTCACACTATTGAGTAATCCACACACATTCCAAGGGTCTGACAATAAAATTTGTAAATCAGTACCAAAAAGCAGCATACCTAGTCACTGAGTTAGAATACAAAGAACATTTTTTAGCATTGATTTTTTTTAACTTAGAAAATATGGGGTTTGAAGGGTAAATACTTGTGAGAAAATTGTGAACTGGAATGAAAGACTTCATCCTCTCCAGACCTCCCCCCACCCCAACAGCTGCCTTCAATGCAAAAATAAAAATTCCAAGATTCACATTCTCCCAATGATAAAAATTACTTTCTTCTACAAACCTTGCTATTCGCATGACAGAAATGGCCACATTACTCATAAGAAAAACGCATGTACCTTCTGCACCCAAGAGAAAGCAAAATGCCAGCTTTGTGCAAAAGCAAGGCACTTAGGAAAGAAAATAAATTATTGCAGAGCTATGTTTGAGCTTACTTTCCTCTCTTCTGGACGATCACACAGTGAGTATGAGCAGAGGGGTAGGCGTTACAATCTGCAAACATAGTACCAGAGTAATTGGTGCTTAGATAGAGAGCTAAAACAGATAGAATTCATTTATTTTCCAAGGAACAGAGACAAGTGCCCTGACCACTCAGGCTTGCACAGTTCTGATGCCAAATAAGTGGCCTCCTCCCGAGTCCCTCTATGGCAGGGATGAGACCTGGGTGTGTGTCTGCGTAGTTACCTGACCAATTATCTTCCTAGAACTCTGGTTTCAGCAGATGTGCAGGGGCTAACAAGGCAGGCCTTAGGGCGCCTTAGTAGGAGCCCTCTCTCTGATACAGGAGGTGAGGCAGATGCAGCTGTGATCTGCTATGTATGGCTCCACCCTGGTCAGTTTCTCCTTTATCTAACAGGTCACTTGGACATTCATTTACTTTGTTTTAATTTTTTATCTTGAAATAATTTTAGACTTAAAGATGAGAAAAGATTAGAGTTCCCATATATCCTTCACCAAGCTCCCCCTGATACTAACATCTTATGTAATCAAAAAAATTGTCAAAACTAAGAAATTAACATTGGTACAATAGTAATAACTAAATTGAAGACTTTATTCAGATTTCACCAGTTTTTCCTTTAGTATTATTTTTTCTATTCCAGAATCTAACCTAGGATACCACACTGCATTTAGTTGTCACATCTCTTTAGTCTCCTTCAACCTGTGATAGCTCCTTAGTTTTTGTCTTTCTTGACTTGGACATACTTGAAGAGTACTGGTCAGTTATGTTTTTAGATTGTACCTCAGTTTAGGTTTGCCTGATAACCATTTGTTTTTACTATAATAGAAACAACAGAAGCTAATATTGACTTCCGGCCAAGATGGAGGTACACTGTGCCTCCTCACACAACCAAAAGGGCAACAACAAATTAAAAAAAAACACAAACAGAACTGACAGAAAATTGAACTGTACAGAAATTCAACAACCAAAAAGTTAAAGAAGAAACATTCATCCAGACCAGTAGGATTGGCAGAGATGGGCAGCTGGGGTGTAGAGGGCTCGCAGCAAGACAGCGGCTAAAGAACTGGGGAAGGCAAGGCAGCAGCTGGAGGACCTGGGTGGGCAAGGTGGTGGCTGGTGGACCAGGCAGTCCCACATTCATGTGCAGATAAACCAGGAAGAACAACTGGGGACACCAAGATAGATGCCACAGCCCAGTGCAGGGAAATACAGCCTCAAACCACTGATTGAAAACACCTATGAGAGTTGAGGTGGCAATGGGAGAAACTCCCAGCCTCACAGAAGAGTTTGTTGGAGAGACCCATAGGGTCCTAGAAAGTACACAAGCCCACCCACCCAGGAATCAGCACCAGAAGGGCCCAATCTGATTGAGGGTGGTGGAGGAAGTGACTATAAACTGGCAAAGAGCAGAGCAAGTGGCACTGTTCCCTCTTGGACCCCCGTCCCACATACAGAATCACAACGCAGCAATGTGGATTGCCCCACCCTGGTGAACACCTAAGGCTCTGCCCCTTACTAAATAACAGGCCAGCTGAGACCAAAAAAAAAAAAAATGTCCCAAATGAAAGAACAAATCAAACATCTAGAAAAAATACAACTAAGTGACAAAGAGATAACCAACCTATCAGATGCACAGTTCAAAACACTGGTAATCAGGAAGCTCACAGAATTGGTTGAATATGGTCACGAATTACAGGAAAAGATGAAGGCTATGAAAAGTAAAATAAAGGAAAATGTACAGGGCACCAACAGTGATGGGAAGGAAACCAGGATTCAAATCAATGATCTAGAGTAGAAGGAAGAATAAACATTCAACCAGAACAGAATAAAAAATCAAGAATGTAAAAAAATAAGAAGAGTCTTAGGAACCCCCAGGACAACCTTAAACATTCCAACATCTGAATCACAGGAGTGCCAGAAGGAGAAGAGGAAGAGCATGAAGTTGAAGATTTATTTGACAAAATAATTAAGGAGAACTTCCCCAATCTAGCAAAGTAAGAGAAAAGGAGACAGTTACCTACAAAGGAGTTCCCATAAGACTACCAGCTGATTTCTCAAAAGAAACCTTGCAGGTAAGAAGGGGCTGGAAAGAAGTATCTGAAGTCATGAAAGGCAAAGACCTACATCCAAGATGACTCTATCAAGCAAAGCTATCATTTACAATGGAAGCACAGATAAAGTGTTTCCCAGATAAGGTCAAGTTAAAGGAGTTCATCATCACCAAGCCCTTATTATATGAAATGTTAAAGGAGCGTATCTAAGAAAAAGAAAAATCAAAAATATGAACAGTAAAATGACAACAAACTCACTATTAACAACAAAACCTTTAAAAAACAAAAACAAAACCCTAAGCCAACAACTAGAACAGGAACAGAATCACAGAAATGGAGATCACATGGAGGGTTATCAGTGGGGGAGTGAGACAGGGAGAGATGGGGAAAAGGTACAGAGAATAAGTAGCATAAATGGTAGGTAGAAGATAGACAGGGGGAGGTTAAGAATAGTACAGGAAATGTAGAAACCAAAGAACTTAGATGTATGACCCATGGACATAAACTAAAGGAGGGAAATGCTGGGGGTGGGGGTGGTTATACAGGGTGGACAGGAATAAAGGGGGGAAATGGAACAACTATGATAGCATAATTAATCAAATACATTTTTTAAAAAATAAGCTAACATTTATTGAGCTCTAACTATGTATCTGGCACTAAACACTTCATATGCTCACCTTATTTACTACTTAAAACAACCCTTGGAAGTAAGTATTGTTACTATCTCTATTTTGCAGATGATATTTCATTATAGGATATTTCATTAAATCTTAGCAGAATTAAGTAACTTGATTGAGGTTACCCACCTGTATGTAAAAGGCAGAGCTGAGCTGTGAACCCAGACGGACTGACTACAACACTCTATTACCTGTATTGTCATGTCACTGTGACAGCTAGATGCCAAACCACAGACTGGATTCTACCCTCCATCAATCCCCTCTCTGAAAGACACGTCTCTTTGAAGAAAGGGCATTCCAGGATTTTGTCTTTTTTTTTAAAGGAGGCAAACTAATCCACTTTAATTTCTAAATTCTACCTACACAACCATAAATTTTTTTCTCTTGATGACACCTTCCTAACCTAAGGACAAAGAAAAGGCCATTGTTCTCCTGAGACTTCACTCCCAACTAGTACCAGGCAGATGGGAAATATATGAGCAAGTAGGTTGTGTACAACTCAAAAGAACTCTCTTCTAAGGAAGCTCCAAGTACACTGAGACATTGTGGTCACAGGACAAGGGGAGGGGAAGAGAGGGACGCAAAATGAACACATGCATCCTTCTGTGGTTACTTCTTCCCATGTCATGCCCACAAGTGCCCAACGACAGGCAACACAAGCTGGAGCCTCCTCTTCAGCATTAGGCTCATTGGCAAAGTTGAGACACAACCCATTCGTGCTGCACAGGGGGGAGGGTGTGTCAAGGGACAGGGCTGTGGCGGACAGGCCGGGAAAAACCCCAGCTGCACGCCAGGATTTGTTTTTAATGCTTATAACTTTAGATCACTCAGTTCCAAAGACTTCATTTTCCTCAAATCCCTTCTCTGACAATGCTAATGTGTTTTTCCTCTCCTTCTAACTGATCAGCGAAATATGTGGCTGAAAGGACTGGCTTGGAAGTTTCTCTGATGCTGGCAGAATCAAGAAAATATTCCCCCAGCTATATACCTCCACGTCTATCCATCCCTGCCACCTGCCACTCAGCTGCAGGTAGAATCATTATAGAAAAGGAGGAAAGAAGGCAAGAGCGCAAGCAGCAAGGTAGAAAGCTGAGAGTGTAAAAATGAGAAAGGTGTGGGGGGAGCAAGAGACTGAGAGAAGACATTTTGTTCAAACTGAGCCACTATAGAATCAAGAATTTCACTGATACGCATAAGCAGTGTTAGATAATACCAGCAAATAGGCGAAAAGATTAAGCCTTCTTTTGATTTGTCTTTCTCTTACTTCTCCCCATTTCTCTTCACCCCCCCAAGTATACCGCTCAACCCTATCAATAACATGGACTCCTGTAAATCAAATATTTCATCTGAATACCCCTATTACTGACAGGTTTGTGCAAGAAAATGTTCCTTCCCTTTGAAATACACTATACCTAACTCCAAGGAACCCTCAGCTAGCCATTTGGATCAAATACTAGAGGTTAAAATACTAATGGTATTTACAAAACAATTCTTCCAGCCTCTCCTCCATCTGCTGCCTAACCCAGTGGGAATCTGAAACCAGTATATAGCCCTCGAATTACACTGTACACAGGGATACTTACTCCACAATGTTTTGGAGAATCTGGATCTATTCCTATGATCTAACCTAGGAAATGAAGATGGGGAAGCTTGAGTAACTCTGAAACCTCTTGAATAATTTCCCCCACAGTTCACAGAATTTTGTCCCCACCTTAAATAATATTGCTTTCAATTAATGATCTTGCCGTTTCTATCTTCAGAAGAAAGGGAATCCTAGGAAAAGCAATGGGACCTAACGCTCATTCACCGATCAAACATGAGTTCCAAAAGAGACCATGCAAAGAGGTAACTTACTCCTTTGTGGAGCACCTTGAAGCCTCCTTAAATAATGTACACAAAGCACCAAACATGAGGGGCTTTCCCAAAAAATGTTACTTCTCCTCCCTTCTCCAACAGCTAGACTAGAATTCCTGGGCCCTATTCTGCCTCAGTTATTCTTGGCCATGAAATACTGGACAACCTTGTCACCCTTCGTCCAAAAGCCTGACTTGGCAAAATCAGGATGAAGAACAAGTAAGAATTAACAAGATGATGTTTATGCAACTTTTAGGGGACTCCTGGGTTGAGGACAGAAAGAGTTTTCTTTTTTCCTAAGCAAAAAAAAAAAGAAAAAACCAAACTTTACAAATACACCATATTACTATTCCATTAAAACTCACCTCTCCCCAGAAAAACTAATTATGGCCACAGATAATCAAATCTGAAAACTTCTTAATCCAAAGAAATGATTCTCTCCTTTCAAACAACTGCATTACACAAAACAGAAACAGATTATTCTGGAATTAAACAAATTAAATACAACTCAATCTTTGTTTGCCCAAATCAACATTTATGGGAAATAAGGCAAGATCGACAACCTATTAGTTTATGAACAGTAACAAAACAAAATCCTACCATGAACAGAAATACAATCAGCCTGATTAGAGAGCACAAGCAACAACAGACTTACGAAAGAGCCCCCTGCACACAAGCTGTGATTCACTCACGTTCTTTTCAGACCTGCCTAGAAGATCAGTGGCCAGTAGGGCGCCACCTCCTCTGTGACCTTGGGCATTGCCAGGGGCCTCCAAGAGTCTTGACGTTGCCTGTATCAGAAGAGGAAAGGTTGGAGCAGATTCAGAGGAGTTTCCAGTAAAGCCCTCCAGCTTGCCCCATAGGCCACACAAAGGTTTCAGTCACCAACCCCCAAAGAAAATCCCTGAATGATCTGTCCATCACTCCTCATGCTCTAGCCATCCACTGTCCAGGGCTCAGATTGCTCTAGAAAGTCACCAAAGCCACTGATCCTGGCCCACTACCAAGTCAGAATGCTCGGAGATCAACTGGGCCTTTCCTAATGCTGGGCAATGCTTAGTTCTAACCTTATGAATGTCTAAGCATCTTCCTCACAGGGGTGTTACTTAACCTCTCCATTCCTCAAGCACCCAATCAAATCTCTTTCATCATCCAAGGTGGAAGCCCCACCCTTGGTGTGGCTCAGAAAACTGAAGACATCAAATGGAAGCTTTCTTAATTTCCTTCTCTATCTCTCCCACTTTTCCTTGTTTTCTTCTCCTCCGCTTCTAATTTCCAAGGCTTATCATACTCACAAGGCCAAGACTTTCCATCGGCACGTAAACAACTTGGCCTCATCAGCGATCTCCTCTCTGGGATTTCAAATCTGTCACCACTGGTTCCTTGCCCCTCTGCTTTTCCGCATACACAAAAGCTCTCTCTACTCAGCTTCAACGACCCTGCCTCTGGGAAATCTTCCCATCAGAGCCCTCCTTTGTGCTCTCACAGAGCTATACTCCTGTTTAGGGGTCCTCCTACACCATAAGCCCATGCAGATGAGACTCTATCAAGTCCCACCATGGTATCTTCTGCACCAAGCACTACCCCTAAAACAAAGGAGTTCAACAAATGTACAAAATATGAAATAAACAAGTTTTTTGTGTGGCTAGCTCTAAAATTATCATTTTGGTTCTCTTTTTTCCACTATTCTCAAACCTAGTAATTTATATCAACCTTCTCCATTTCATCGTCCATTCATAACACAGACCCTGACTGAACTCAAACTGTTCACTCAGAGCTTAAACTTACTTTCACATCTTAATATGTATTTGTCTTGTCAGTTCTCCTCCTCGTTTCCCCTCCCTCCCTCCCATCGCTCCCCTAAGCTTCCCACCACCACCATCCCATTATTCCCCTACAGACCCCTGCCTCTCCAACCAGGTACACACACTCTCGCTTTTACATCTCTATCCATGTCATCCCCCTTCCACTCATGTTTCCCGCCTGTCCTCTTCTCTACCTAGTCAAATATTGTCTCCCCTCAAGTTACCGGTTAGTTCACACCTCCAGTGATGTGCCAAAAATAAAAATGGGCCAGGTTCTAGAAAAGCGCCTCTCATTCCAGCTCTAGGCCAGCCCTTGAGAGCTATTCCCAGGCCTGGCTAGACCCAACCTTGCAGACAGCCTGGACAGTCTTGCCAGCAGGGTGAGGCCAATATTAGAGGAAGAGGGAAGTCAAGGCTACACAGATTGTCAGAACTAAAGCCAAGCCCTGGGCATGTGGGCTGGAAATGGTTTTGGCAGCTAGTTTTCCATTATCTCTACTCCAGTCTAAGGTTTTCATTTCAGTCAGTTTGAGTACCTAATCTTTGAAAGCTAAGACTGTGCCACTCTACTCTGCTAAACATTCTTTATTAAACCTCAGAGAGAACAGGTGGATGGGAGAAGCAAAGGAAGAAGACAATAGGGGCCCAGGGTGAGCATTAAGCATACAAATGCTTATTAGAAAGCGGACAGCCAACAGCTGCTCTCCATTACCACCCAAGTCCACAGATTGCAAACTGGACCCTGGCCTGCCACTTCCATGTAATGAAGGCGAAAGCCCAGGCAGAGATGCTCAGTGCAGAGTTCAGCCAGCTAGTCTCAAAGTGGCCTCAGCCTTGGTAGTGGCTGTCATGGAGGTCACAGCCTTCCTGCCCTGGCCTCCACCTGTTCCCCTAGAGGGGTTGTGGGATTTGGCTGCTATGGGACAGTGGTCAGCCATCCTGGGAGAACTCTACATATGGGAAAAGAGGTCTCTCTGAAATGAAGAGATCTAAACTGTCCTCACGGAACCTTCTGGTACCTTCATGCCTTCCATCCTTTTGTCCCCCAGTAAAAGATAATTTGGAGCCTCAGAAATTGCTCCTACAGGCCTCAAGAGGCCTGGCATCCTGCTATACCCCAAGCAGTTCCCCCTGACTAACTCATATTACTAAGGAGCAAAGGAGATGCTCAGAGTGGAGAATGCTGAACAAAGGCTGGGAAGGTGGCAATAATGAGGAAAATGGGCCAGAGGTATAAGAGGAGAAGAACAAATGAAGTTCTTGGGGAATCCCCAGGAGACCTGAAAGGCTTCAAAGTTGGGGAAGAAAGCATTATACAGAAAGAGGTAGCACCAAATATAATTCCTGTTGAACACTTCATTCTAAAAAATTGCTGGAGACAGCAACTTGTGTTTAAGAGAGGAGAGAGACTACCCCACAGCACACAAAACCATGCTGTTACCTCTATCCAATTCCTGCTCCACATTTCCACCACTGCATTTTGGCCAGGGTGAAAGATCACACAATAGAGGCCCCATCCTATACCTTTCCCTCAGGCCATTACCTCCTGGTAGCAGCCAAGAAGTCCCACTGCACCATTCTGATGAGATACAGGAGCTTAGGTAGGAACACCCACTGCTCATGGGCCTGTGCAGGGGAGGGGAGGAGGGGGTGCCCCTGTGTGTGAAGGAAGGGACAGAAGCAAGTCATACTCTTGTGAACCATCTTGGGGAATGAGATGACTCCTAATGAAGATCCCTCCACACTAGGGGAGAAAGGGAAGATCACCTAACTCCCACCCACAAAGCTGGGGAGGTGGCAGAAAGCACTGGAAGCTTGACCCCTTAGTACAACTCAATAGCAGCCTGTGGTTTAATAAAAAGTATACCTGGTCTTCATCCCTGGTTCCTGGCACAGAGTTCCTAAAACCCCTGGAATTTCCTGAGTAATTATCTTTTTTATTTTTTAAAGATTTTATTTTATTTTTTAGAGGAAAGGGAGGGAGAAAGAGAGGGAGGGAAACATCGATGTGCAAGAGAAACATCAATCTGTTTCCTCTTGCATGTGCCCCAACCGGAGACCTGGCTCATAACCCAGGCATGTGCCCTGACCAGGAATCAAACCAAGAACCTCTTGGTTTACATGATGACTCCCAAGCCACTGAGCTACACCGGTCAGTGCTGATTATCTTTTTTTATTCTTGACTTTGTGCCAGTGAAATAACTCTTGGTAAGGGGCCATTAGATAATTTTAGGATGGCGGAAATACCAAGCTATGATTAGAAGGTTGGATATTTTAGCCCTATCCCCCTACTGGCAGGGACGCAGAGGCTGGGTATTTAAGTTCTACCACTGATGGTCAATAGTTTAATCAATCACACCTATGTAATTAAACTTTCATAAAAACCTCTAAACAACAAGGTTCAGAGAGCTTCCAGGCTGGTGAACACACAGAAGTGCTGGAGGGTGGTATGCCCAGAAAGGGTGTGGAAACTATGAACATCTCCCCCCACACCTTGCCCTATGCATCTCTTCCATTTAGCTGTTCCTGAGTTGTTCCATTTACCCTTTACAGTAAACCAATAAATGTAAATAAAGTGTTTTTCTGAGTTCTGCAAACTGTTCTAGCAAATTATTGAACCTGAGAAGAGGGTCATGGGAAACCTCAACCTATAGCTGGTCAGTCAAATAGGACAAGTGGCCTGGAGCTTGCAATGCGTCTGCAACAGAGGCAGAAGCACTAAGCCATTAAATGGTGGGATCTGACACTAAGTCCAGGTATACGGTACCAGAATTAAAATGAATTGTTGGACACCTAGTTCGAGCTGGAGGACTGGAAGAATCACACAGCCACATCCAAGCTGCAAGGGGCCAAAGGCATAGCAGACAAGTGTTCCTTCAGACAGATGTCCAGGGCCTGCAGGAAATCAGACTCCTCTTCCAAACACTTGAAACAGAGTAGTTGGTCTACTATAAATGAGGTTTTTAAAATTCAATTCCCTCCCATTGCTCATGCATATCTGAAATGATCTGACCAGATGGCTGGTGCTCTATAATTCTTGGATTGCTCTCATCAGTTGATGATTTGGATTTTCTTTTCTTTTTAACCCCCCCCTCACATGAACATGTTCCTACAAAGATTTCCTGTACGCTCCCATCAAATGGGCCCTTTGTGCTACCACTAATATTTCAGAGGTTCTCACAGCCTCCTGCAAATCATCTTAGGGCAATAAGGAACCCCAAGTTTACGCTTTCCTGAGCCCTCAGGAGGCCAACTTGCAGCACTAGTTAATGAGCCAGCAGCAAGCAAGCCTTTGTCCAGGCTGCCTTGTTGCCTCCACTTCTCCTTCAGATCCCAAGGGAAAGAGAGACAGCAAAGGTATATTTTTTCATATGACAACTACAGCCAATTACTGAATATTTCCAATGTGCCAGACCCTGTGTGAAACATTCAACACATGTTAATCTTGTTTTAGTCTCACGTCATCTTTGCGAAGTAGATATTTTTATCCCTACTTTCAGATGAGGAAACTAAGGTTTAAAGATTCTCATCAACCTGACCAAGACCATACGGATTCAGCATTATAAAATTTGACCCACTACTCCACCAAGATCTGAGATAGAGAAAGAAGGCCCTCACCTCCCCACATCCCTCCCTCATGCCCTTACTGAGCACAAGACACTTCCGCCAGAACATCCAAAAGGCACTTTGGGGCCTTTTTCTGTCTCTGTAGCCTCTGTGAGACTATGCACTACTGGAAAACAGGGGTCAAGGCACATTTACTACTGAAAGAGACAGTATGGCACAGTGGCTAGGAGCTCAAGCTTAGGGCCAGACAAAGCTAGGTTTGAATTCTGACTCTACCACTTACTGGTCATTTGGCTAAGTCAGTGTTCCTCTCTGAGATTCAGTTTTGTCTATAAGAATGAGGGTAGCTATAGCACCTGTCCTCAAAGAATGCCTGGCACAGTTGATGCTCATTACATGTGATCTATTATTTATATCTCTGGCTACCAGTACAGTGTCTGGCACTAAACACAATCTCAGAAAATGCCCAGGGGGCACAAGCCCCACTGTATATGGCTGTGACCAGCTTCATGATAACAAGTTTACAGGCACAAAGCCCTGAGTTTCATGGGTCCTCAGCCTGAGGACAAATTCCTGAGTTCCCTGCCCAGACCCACAGGACCTCCAGCAAACAGCTTTCCTCCGCTTGCTTGTGAACAGCTGATGCTGAACGCACACTCAAATGCTTACTGTGCTTCCATAAGGTGAGACAGATCCCAAAATAAACCAGAAGAGAGAGAGAGACAAGAAAATCACTTCCAGGAACAAACGGCTCACAGTGAGGATGCTGACAGTGAAACCAAAGGCAGGCATTTCTCAAGAGAGTGACCTGCAGGGCTGAGTGGCTAGAGCCCAATTCCCACCTGGCCTGATGGAAAGACCCATGAAGTCATGGATTGGTCCCTGATATCCCAACTCATGACCGTAAATTGGCCTTCAAATGAACCCAGACTGTGTACACCAGTATCTCCTCCTTGGAGGCTTGAGGACAACAGAGCTGAGGTCCTCCCATCAGAGGTCTGGTGGGGACAGAAGGCACTGAACTAAGATGAACATAAACTAGCCACTCTGCCATCTTCTTAAAGGTCCCCAAAAGATACACCACCATCTTCCTGTGCTGTGCCCCTGACTCTGGCAGGAAATGTTCTGCTGACCCCTCCTGTGCCTCTTCAAAAATCTCTGAGGAGGGAGAGAGGGAAAGCATTTCATGACCATGGAAGTCTCTCCTTCTTACCATCGAAGGCTGGAAAGGACAGGAAGACTACATAATCACCCACTCTCACTGGCACCCAATTCCACAATCCACTTGAGGAAGTGGCACAAATGGAGAAATTACCATTTAAAAATCAAAACTGCTATGAACTGAGTGATGTCTTCACATCGAGAACCCTCACAGCCGCCTCTGCAGCAAGTAGGACAGGACATTTCCCCCATATCGCCAATGGGGAAACCGAAGGGCAAAAGGATTCAGTGACTCGGCTAAGATCCCCTAAGTAGCAAAGCTAGGATTTGAACCCAGAACCAGCTGAATCTAAAGTCAATCCTCCTAACCACAAAACTATATTACCTCCCCATTTATCTATCCATCAGACAAGTTCCCAGGTCTGGGTACATTCCTTTAACTTTTAAGTAGCTGTGTTGGAAGCTCCCAGGCAGCATTCAGAATGTGGTGAATTAAATATCATACTCTGACTGAAGACAAGTGCCAGCTATCCACACAGACCATTGTGAGGTCAATTTCCTACTAAAAGGCATTCATATAAAAACTTCTCAATATACACACAGAACACCTCAATCCTACAGCAGGGCCTAAGAGAATCTTGTCTTCCTTCACTAGTCGCATTCCCGAGCACCAGAGTCAGAATAACTCTCTTAAAATGAGGCAGGCACAACTGAAAGCAGAATTGCTTTGCCCCTAAGCTGTGGGGCCTGAGTGTCTGTGTTCAAACACAATACGCCAGCCTTCGGGACAGCTTCTAGGGAATTTGGGGCAGAAGAATTTACAAGGGGCTCTTGAGAAACTAGAAGACAGAGGAAGATGTCAACGGGGCATCAAGTTAATTGTAAAAATCAACGCTCTACTCTAATTCTCTAGGAAGCACTCAGAGCTCAGCCTGCCCATGTCATACATGCTCTGGTTCTCTCCCCCCAAGGCTACAGAGGGGGTTCTTTGTCAGCCATTAACAGCAGCTCCACTGGCCAGAAGGCTGGGTAAGGGCCCTGGGTCAGAACTTTCAGGTCTGCTCTGCAATGTGGACCAGGGCCTTGATGGGTACCACAGAAACTGAGAGGGCAGGAGTGGGAGCCACAGGACATTGATCTCTACCTACTCCAGGCACTTGCCTGGTTTCAAGTGTTACAAGCACTTTCAACCACATAAAACAGTAGATACTGCCCATGTCTTCTATCCCCACCCCTGAGAACTCCTCTAGTTTTAGTCTGCAAGGACCAGGCTCTTCAGTTCTCCAGGAAGCTAGGGGAGGGCAGACAGAAGTTGGATCTGCGGAACCCAGTACCTCTCTTCCTAAAGCCTCCCTCTACCTAACCCCATTAGTTCCTACTTGGTTCCCCTAGGGCTTCATCACTCTTCCGTGGCAGCAACGCAAGCCCAACAGGAGTGATATTACTACAAGAAAGTTGGCTGGCACAGCAAATGCTATCCCTGGCTGCAGAGCACCAATGGAGGCAGGGAGGGAATGGTAATAAACATTGGCAAGAAGCTGATGAAACCACACTGTGGCAGCTGCCAGGGCTTGCCATCCACCTTGCCACAGTGCAGAATGCAAACAGCCTACTCCTCAGAACAGGCCCAGGTGTCATCACAGTCAGGCAAGGACAACTGGGACTAAAAGGACAAGGGGGAAGAAGATAGGTCCAGGCTCTAAGGTCAGTGACATAGGACAAGTTAGCTGAATGACATAGGTCAAGTTACATAACCTCTCTAAACCTCAATGTTTTCCTGGGAAAATAAAGATAATAGCAGGTCCTATTATATGAAGATTGAACAAGATGCACATGAAGTACCAACAGTACCTGAATATGATAAACACTCCACAGTTTCTGGCTACTTCATTATTTTAAGCCCTGGGCCTGGGTTCATAAAAAGGTTAGGAAAGTTGTTCCTTCTAAGGATGCCCCATTTAAAAATCAGGCCAGGACCAGCCCCTGTTTCTTGGCACAGGTTCCTTTAGCAAAAGAACACTCCTGCCCCGCACCAGTGCTCAGGACTCTCCTGTGAACAATATTTCAGCAGCACTGAGCCGAGCAGAAGAGCCCAAAATAGCATTTGCAGAGGGAGGCACATGTCACTGCCTCTCCTATGCTTCAGAAGTGCAAGGAAAGAAAGTTTTCAATCACTTGCTCAGAAAGCCGGGCCACCCACTTACCTGCCTTCCTTCGAGGGCACTGAAATCTCTGTTCTGCTGGAAAATGAAGGTCCCTAAGCCCTGCAGCAGCAGCCACCACTCTGATGAACCATATCGTTTCCCTCCAGCTGGTTAATGAGTGGCTGCTCCTTCAAAGGAGCCTTGTGGGGACAAAGGATACACACAATCCAAATTCAGAATGTGTTTCACTGGGACAGGGCTAGGGCTGGTACCTGGCCGAAGGGCCTGCCATTCATGGCTTGGGTGAAACACCTCCAGGACATCGGAGTCTAGCTCCTCCTCTGCTGTGGTTTCCTTTTTCTCTGTTTCTTTGGTGGTGCTCTTCTCTGGGTTGGTCAGCGCAAACTCCTTCAAAGAAAAAGAAAAACAAAAAAAAACACAGAGCATGACTGACAATGGCTAAGCACAAGGCAATAGAAAGAAAATGGCCTGGGGTGGTACTCTCTCCCCTCTATGCTCCTCCTCCCCTCTCTAGCCATGTTTGGACCTTTCATGAGGTTAGCCCAGAACCAATATGAGTGAGGCAATATGGTTAAACGAACATCGCACATGCTGTGTGTATACGGCACTTCTGTATAAGCATAAGGAAAAAGTCCACAGGTTTCATAACATCTTCAGGGGACTAAGGGAACATTCGGGGAAGAGGGATTAGCAAAAAGAAATAATAAGAGCCTTTCACTTTTTACTTGATATGCTACCATACACTGTTTGATGTTTAAAATTCGTATCTATCACCCTTATAGTTTAAATATATATATTTATAAAAGAAAACACACATATCAACAGGCAATAAGGCCTCAAATGGCTACCCCAGATGTACAAAGGCTAGCAGCTGAGACCCAAATGATTCCCAAGCAGCCCAACAGTGCACAGTAAGTACCTGGCAATTCCCCAGGATGCCTATGGTGGATAAATGATCACTTGGGACATTCCAACCCATGAGTAAAGGGTGCAAGATGGGAAGCTGAGAGTCCATCTGGGCTGAGAGAGGAAGCAGCCCAGGTTGGAAACCTCTTCCTAAAACCTGTTTCCTTCCACACTATGGAGAGCATGGAGGATTAATGAGATGGTGTCAGTGGAGCACTTTGAGCTCAGGAAACAGAGATGCAAGATAAATACAAAGTGTTATTCATTTTGCTCCTTCCCAGTTTTCCTGTCCCGTTTTTAAATCTGTCCTTACATAAAAACAGTAAGGCCTCAGGAAATTGGAACCAGGGGGTTCCAGAGCTCTGGAAGATTACATTTGGGAGGGCAAGGAGGAACCCACACCAGCACATGGGGATGTTATTTCAGCCCTCCCACCTCCCCCGCAATCACTTTTCCTCCACCTCCCAATTCTCCCACTAACAATAGTAAGTATATTTCACAGATTCCTCCCATGAACCCAAACCTGTGCTAGGTACGTTATATATATATATATATATATATCTCATTTTGGTTCCCAACAATTCGAACCCTGCATGGGAAGTAACACTGCATCTCTTTCAAGCAGTGCCACAGCTCCAGACGTGTTCCCACTGCCTCGGTCCCTCAGGTCTGACGTTAAATTAACTGTCAGAGGAAAGGTTAAGATCTTAAGACATTGGTGATAACAATGCAAAGAACTTACAAGGATTTACATTTTAACAAGAAATGAAAACATGAAATTCAGATGGCAGGATTTCAGATTTTATTAAGAACTAGTAAGGAAACTATCTTGGGCAAAAAGAGGTACTGAAATCACATCATAAGTAATGAGAGGCAATGACTATAGCATAATAAGAGCTCAAGCTCTGTATCAGATAATGTAAAGTTCAAATCCCAGTTTCTTGGGACTCCAGGCAAGTTAATTAACTTTCTAAGTATCAGTTTCCACATTTGTGAAGAGGAGACAATAACATCTAGCTTGTAAATTACATAAAGCACTAGCATACACAGTAGCTGTTACTCAGAGGGTCCAGGCCGGACGAGTCAGAGCTATGATTCCCAACAGAGATACACAATACGGCATCACTTAGGTCAGGTTTGGGCTGTGGTCACCTGGGCAGCCACATCCCACGAATCCCTCCTACTCCTTCTCCTTGAGGTTTGCACAAATCTGAGCTCAAAAAAATACTAGGAACAGAAGAGAATATGTGCTCGTGAGACTAAAGAGCAGACACACTGACAAGGAGCACCCGACATGCTCTGAGGGCAGGAACATCAAACTTCCAACAGCCAAGTTCCTGAGGACAGGCTCTGTGTCATCTTTCGCCCTGTATCCCCCTAACACAGGCTTTTACTTTGTAATCATCAAAGGAAGGAAGGAACACCACCCCCTCCAAAAGACGGGTATGTCTTCTGGATGCCTTGGACTGAGGCCAAGTCTAAACGACCTGAGTCTGCTGGAAGCCAGGTACTAGCCACACATTCGAGAACAAAGACCACCTTGTCCATTAAGTACCTGGAGCCTATTACTCCAGGGCCTAGCCACTCTGGTCAGCCTCTACCTGAAGTATCATACACTAGACTATGGGACTAGGAGAATATTAATAAAATTCACCTCAGATGTATGTGGGTCAAAAGCAGGGATGGATACAAACGAGTGTGGTGGGTCAGGCATAAAGCCACAGGGAGTGGTGGAACTGTAAAAGCTGAAGCCCTCCTGCCTTAACTAAGGAATGCAGGTGCTGGTCCACCACTGCCATGAAGGCATTCAACTTGAAAACAGGAAACTAGATTTTTATGTGAAATTTTCTTATTTTTAGAACACTAAGAAGACCAAACTAAACATCTATAAGCTTTAAATTACAACTCCTGCCTTAATGTATCTATTAACCAGGTAGCTCCTGGCAGTTGTGGCTATAAACAAGCAACCATATTCTCACCAAGAAAAGCAGATAGGAGGAAGTGGAAGAGGATAAAGCAGGGATAAATGGTAATGGAAAAAAAAAACACAATAAAAACTAATTATAGCCCTGGCTAGTGTAGCTTAGTGGACTGAGTGCTGGCCTGCGGACCAAAAGGTCACCAGTTCAATTCCTGGCCAGCACACATGCCTGGGATGGAGGCCAGGTCCCCAGCTGGGAGCATGCGAGAGGCAACCAGTAGATGTATCTTGTTTCTCTCCCTCTCTTTCTCCCTTCCTTCTCCTCTCTCTAAAAAATAAATAAATATATTTTCTTAAAAACTAAGAGAGAAGCAGAAAAAGGCAAGAAGAATGCTGATGATGAGAATATCACAAAATCTAGGCGGGTCTAATGTTTGTTTTAATGAGTAACAGATGGGAAATGCTCTCTTTCTAGATTTCTTTAATAAGGTTATCAGTAGGTTCAAGAAGAATTAGAAGGAGCATAATGAACCACTGAGCCACATACTTCAAGCCTTATGAAGGCCAGACACTTTTGCAACAATCCTATCACTGCTCAAAATGTTTTTTGGCTTCGTTTTACTTTCACTTTTTAAAAAAATATTTATTTTATTTTACTTATTTATCTTTAGAGGGGAAGGGAAGGAGAGAAACATCAATGTATGGTTGCCTCTCTTGCGTCCCCCACTGGGACCTGGCCTGCAACCCAGGCATGTGCTCTGACTGGGACTAGAACCGTGATCATCTGGTTCACAGGCCCGTGCTCAATCCACTGAGCTACAACAGCCAGGGTCTACTTTCACTTTTGAACGAGATGTTAAGCCACAACCACACATACCCCACACACACAATCTGTCATTATTTTGCAGCATACCTCAGGTTTTAGTGGGGGTGATACAAAACTGACGCTCCCCTACCTGATCAGCTCACCCTGTTCACCAAATCTGGCTCAGCGCGACTTTGGACTCACTAAAGATGATTCAGTCACATGAACACACCATAAGTTAGTTCAAAAGAGGAATTCTACAAAAGGTCTTGAGAAAAAGCAACATCAAAGGGGTGAAGTTGTTATGATAACAGTAGCTACCATTTACTAAGCCCTTCTTACCATATGCCTGGCACTGGGGTAAAGTATCTTCCATGCCTCACAACTCAGCCAAGTTTCATCTGTGAAGCACACACTTTTATAACCATTTTCCAGATGAGGATGGATACGGGGCCTGTGCAAAATCACAATGCTGGCAGAGCAGAGATTTAAGTCTAGACCTGCCTGGCTCCAAAGCCCATGCATGATTTCTGACTAACTTCTGTGCTTTTGTTCTTAGTCATGTGTCCTAAAGGTTGTGTCCTGGATACTGAGGAAGTAAAGCAGGGGCAATGGGATTACCTTAGCACATCTATTAGCACAGCCCCCTTCCCAAGGAAAGGCTTTCATGGATGCAGGTGAGAAACCACAGTCCCAAAGAAAGCAAGGCTAGTCCCTCTGCCCAGGCAGTGTCCTGAATAGGAAAGAAAGACCAAGAGGTTAGAGAAGCCAGGCCGCCCTTGGTCAGCTCTGAAGTAAATACTGTACTTTGGTGCCCTCTCATCTGGCTTCTGGGAGCTCCCTTCCATGCTGAATCCTCAGCTCTCTTCTCCCTGCCACCATCACTCCAAATACCAATTTCCTCTCAACTGACTGGCAAGAAATCCCAGCTAAGGTGTTAGCTGACAACAGCTTACCATGTCACACTTTCTTGCACTTGCATCTGAATAAGAGATTCTTAAAGATCAAAAACTTCAAGATCCAAAAGAATGAATGAATCTCTAATGGTAGGTTGGTAGATGCTGTGTGACAAAAACACGCTGCCAGGGCAACATTCTGGGACAGAAGCATGTCTGACAGAGCCCTAAATTAAACCCCAGAAGCAGCCCAACCTCTTACTAAAAATAACAGCTCACATGTACTGACCACTCATTCACCTTATTGTGCCAGTCCCAATGCTAAGATACATATATAGTCACACTAGATCTATACTAAAATCTTAGGAGGGAAGTACCAACCCTATTGTATAGATAAGGCAGCAAAGCTTAGAAGTGGTCAAAGTGCCAAAATAGGTGGCAAAAGGAGTTTACCAAAGGTCTGTGCTCCTTCCACTGGGTCTCACTACCTCCTCCATTACTCACCACCTTTTTGAAGGCCAGTATACCACACAACCATATCACTTCAGCTACCACACTGCTCCTAAGACACAGCACCCAGGGAGGTGCCACAGCAAGAGCCAGGAAGAAAGACTAGCTCCAGATCATACCTGATATGCACAGTTAACCTTTCCTGGGTGGCCATTAATCTTCACAAATGCCCTCAGGGAGGACAATTCCAGGTCTCCAGAAGCACTTGCCTGGACTTCAGGCTCTGAAGAAAGGATCATGACCACCCCCACCTCACCCGATGGTCATTTTCACTGTTGTGAAGGTGGCTGGCTGCATCACTTAGAGTTTAAATGCCATCAGGGCAGGAATTTTTATGGTATGAGAAAAAAGATGCTTCAACTTCTACTCGTGCTTAGCGCATGATGAAAGATTATGACAAATGGATTACAGCTTAGGAACAGACATAAGAATAAAAGCAGCTTCTGTTGATGAAAGTCAGTATTAACATTTTTCTGAGACTAGACTCAATAGAATTAATATAAATGGGCCAGAATAATTACGGCTCTGAAAGCTCATCTTTTTGGTTGGACTATTATCCAAAAGGGACTTCCTTACACACAGTCCATAAGTAAATTCATCAGCATGCTTTTATTAACTGTGTATCTGCTAAAGCTCACGATGGGGAGCACTCAGGTCCTCATGAGCTGCAGGTTGGGTGAGGAGGGGGAAACAACCCCGATCCCCTAAGACACGTGGGTGTTTTTCTGAGTCAGGCTATGCCAAAGGCAGCCCCAACTCTCATGCTGTGGCCAGTCTCACCCTCAGGGGCCAATGGGATCTCATTCTCATTGCTCTTGAAGAAGAGGACAAAAAAACAGTACCAACAAAATTCTAGAGAACATTAAAAGTTCAAAAGGATTCATAACTCCCAAATGTACATCCTCTCCTGCCCCACAAAGTGAGGAGAAATGCAGACAGAAAACAAATGACTTCAGAGACAAGGTGGAAGTTTGCCATAAGCCAAGAGGTGAACCTCATCTGAGCTGGACTGTCATTAAATTCATCACAGTTGTTATTTACACTTCAAGGCTCTCCTGCTCCAAAGCCTCCAGCACTTTACCCAACATTTAGTAGGAGTCCCCAGGGTTGGGGAAGGTTTCCAGGGGAGGGTAAAGCTGTCAGAACTGACAGTCAAGTCTTCCCAAGGGCGGAGAAAGAGAGGACATTAGGACCTGGTCAAGGGCAGGGTGTTGCCGAGACAGGCCAAGAGAAACTGGGCCAGGGGCCTTAGCATGCTGCAGCCAGGCCAAGCTCAGGACCTTCTCGGGCACTTTGTTTCTGTCTGTGCCAATGACAGAAACCCTAAACCACGAAGCCTAGGTTAATAAAGAGAGGCCTGGAAGGAACAGGGAGAAAAGAAGAGAGGAGAAGAGAATACAGAGATACAGACAGACTTGAGAAAGCACAAGGAAGACAGGAGCAGAGGAAGGACAAGTCTTCCTTCATGCTTACCACATAGGCACCAGCTCTTGGGGGAAACCCTGACCTTCCAGCTCTGCCCAAACTGGCTGCATGAATTTGGCCAAGATACTTAAAATCTCTTAGCCTTAGTATCCTCCTCTTCAAAATGAAAATAATTATAGTTGTCTATTTCATAGTATTATTGGGGGGATTAATTGAGAAGAGATATGAAGCACTTAATAGCAATCTCTAATACATGATACGTTTCATATTATTTTTTTAAATATTTTATTTATTTATCTTTCAAGGGGAAGGGAAGGAGAGAGGGAGAGAAACATCAATGTATGGTTGCCTTTCGTGCGTCCCCTGCTGGGAGTTGGCCTGCAGGGAACTGGCCTGCAACCCAGGCATGTGCCCTGACTGGGAATCGAACCACGATCGTCCGGTTCGCAGGTCTGCGCTCAATCCACTGAGCTACATCAGCCAGGGCCCGTTTCATATTATTAATATTATTATTATCATTATCATCATACCTTCCCCAAAGAGAAAATGTACTGTGAGCTTTAAACAGAGCCCAGAGGACTCAGGGATAGAGGGGATGAAATATTCAGACTTTGTGATCCAGTGCTGGCCACTTTCCTATAAGAAAAATAAAAGCTTACCCTACTCCCACAGCAGCCTGGCAGCGTAAAGGCTTTTTGGAACCCAACTGGGATCCCTCTTGTGATAAGATACTTACTGGGTTCTGATGACTGAAGCAGAAGGTGAAGCAAAAGGCCATCAGTAGCCCAAGCAGCATGCCCAGAGAAGCCATTCTAGATAGGACCAGGCCCTGGGGAGACATAGGGAGACCTGATGAATACAAACACAGAAAATGGAAGTTCAACAGGAAGCTTGGTGCCTGATCACCTAGCACTGCGATTCCATGATGTCACTTGTTCAATGAATGCCAGACATTTCCCACATAGAGATACTATAGGTCTCCTGCCACAGGGGTAAATCAATGTGACTGAAGACTCCATCTCCTGTAATGAAAATAATTATAGTTGTCTATTTCTACTCCTGTAAGGAGTACAGCTACCCAAGGGGAGACATGCCTTTATTGGAACTGAGCCAGTCCTGTCTCTTTCTTCCTCATTATCAACTTGATAACAGATTGTATAGGGTGAGATTGGCTATAGTAAGAAGAAAAGGAAACTAACCAATTGATTTGTGTATGGACAGACATGGGCCCAAATCTGTATAAGCCTTTATAACCATCCACTCCTAAACCACACCTGCAGTTAGACCTGAACACAGATGCTATCAGCATCCCCTAAACCAGCAAAATTCAATATTCTCAAGCCACAAAGCCTTTCACATCCCTTTTAAAACAGTCAAACAAGTTAAAGTGCAGGCCCTAGTAGCTATTAAAATGACACAAAGATAAAAGGATATCTCATGTTCATGGACTAGAGAGTTAATATTGTTAAGATGACAGTACTACCAAAACAATATACACATTCAATGCAATCCCAATTATGTTTTTTACAAAAATGGAGAAAACTACCCTCAAATACATTTGGAATTTCAAGGGACCCAGAGCAGAAAAAAACAAAGTTGGAAGACTCATACTTCCTGATTTCAAAACTTACTACAAAGCTACAGTAATGAAAATAGTGTGGTACTGCCATAAGAATAGACATACAAACCAATGGAATAGAATTCAGAGCCCACAAACAATCACATACGTGGTGAATTATTTTCAGGAAGAGTGCCAAGCATATTCACTACAGGAAGGACAGACTCTTCAACAAACCATCCTGGGACAATTGGATAACCACATGCAAAGGAATGAAGTAGACCCTTGCCTTACACCATACACAAAAATGGAACTCAAAATGAATCAAAGATCTAGATTTAAAAGCCAAAACTCTTAGGAGAAAACATAGGGAAAATCTTAATAACTTTACATTTGGCAATAGTTTCTTAAATATGACACCACAAGCACAGGTGATAAAATAAAAAAATAGATAAATTGAACACCATCAAAATTAAAATTTGTGTATCAAAGGACAATATCAAAAGAATGAACTTCTGGTCAAGATGAAGGCATAAGTAAACACAGGTTGCCTCCCTGCACAACCACAGCAGAAATTACAACTAAACTACAAAACAACTATCACCCAGAATTATCAGAAAATTTAGTTGCACGAAAATCCAACAACCAAAGAATTAAAGAAATCACATTCATCCAGACAGGTTGGAGGGGCAGAGATACACAGAGACACAGAATGGGCAGTCCCACACCCACGTGTGGTGGATAAAAATATGGAGGGGTACCTCGGGAGCAATGGATCCCAGCCCCACACCAGATCACCCAGCCCAGGGGTTCCAATGCCAAGAAGGGAAGTCCCCATAACTTCTGGCTATAAAAACCAGTGATGATTGGGGTGGCAGAAGAAACTGTGGGATTCTCAGATGTCTCCTCTTAAAGGGCCAGCAACGGACTTAGGACTTCAGACTCACTCCCTGTGGCCTCCAGCACTGGGGCAGCAGCTGAATGAGCACCCGTGGCATACAGGGAGAAAATGAAGTGTCCAGCATCACGGTGAGTGCCAGGGGACAGCTTCCTCTCAAACAAAACTCCAGAGGCCAAGCAGCAACATTGTCCCCTTTCTGGGCCTTCCCCCACACAGAGCAGCAGCATATCAGGGACTCCATCAGCCTAGTTTACATGGGCTGCCCCACCCTAGTGACTACCAAAGGATCTGCCCCGTCCAACTTATTGGTGAGCTTTCCTACAATAGGCCAGACTACTACGGGGGTCAAAACAGCTCTACATGATAGAAACAAACACAGGGAGGCTAACAAAATGAGGAGACAAAGGAAAACAACCCAAATGAAAGAACAGAACAAAACTCCAGAAAAAGAACTAAACAAAATGGAGATATGCAATCTATCAGATATAAAATTCAAAACACTGGTTATTAGGATGCTTAGGGATCCCATTGGGTATTTCAACAGCATAAAAAAAAGACCCAGGCAAAAATGAAGGTTACACTAAGAAAATTTTTTTAAAAATTACAGGGAACTAAAAGTGGAATGGAGGAAGCTGAGAATCAAATCAATGGTTTAGAACATAAAGGGGGGGGGGAAGCATTCAATCAGAACAGCAAGAAGAAAAAAGAATAAAAAAAAAACCCCAAGGATAAGCTAAAGAGCCTCTGGGACAACTTCAAACAAAGCAACATTAGAATCACAGGGGTGCCAGAAGGAGAAGAGAAAAAGCAAAAAGTTGAAAACTTATTTAAAAAATAATTAAGTACCAAAATACTTCCATAATTTGGTACAGGAAATAGGCTTACAAGTCCAGGAAGCACAGAGAGTTCCAAACAAGATGTATGCAAACAGAACCACACTAAGACACAACATAATTAAAATGCCAAAGGTTAAAGATAAAGAGAGAGTCTTAAACGCAACAAGAGAAAACAGATAGTTACATACAAAGGAGTTCCCAGAAGACTGACAGCTGGTTTCTCAAAAGAAACTTTGTAAGTTACAAGGGACTGGCAAGAAGTATTCAAAGTGATGAAAAGCAAGGACCTACAACCTAGATTACTCTACCCAGCAAAGCTACCATTTAGAATCCAAAGACAGATAAAGTGCTTCCCAGAGAAGGTAAAGCTAAAGGAGTTCATCAACACCAAGCCACTACTGTATAAAATGTTAAAGGGAATTATTTTTAAGAAAATGAAGATCAAAACTATGAACAGTAAAATGGCAATAAATTCACAACTATCAATAACTGAATCTAAAAAAAAACAACTAAGCAAACAAGCATGAGAGAAACAGAGTCATAGCTATGAAGATCATTTAGAAGGTTATCAGTTGGGAGGGGGAAGAGGGAGTATGGAGGGGAAAGTGCAGAGATTGAGAAGTACAAATTGGTAGGTACAGAGTAGACAGGGGAAGGTTAAGAACAGAATAGGAAATGGAGTAGACAAAGAACTTATATACATGACCCATGGACATGAACTAAGGGAAGGGGGATTGCCAGAGGGAATGGGGGGTACCAGGTAGAGTGGAGCAAAGGGGGAAAAAGTGGAACAATTGTAATAGCATAATCAATATATTTTTTTAAAAACAGAATGAAAAGACAACCCACAAAATGGGAGAAAGTATTTGTAAACATCTAATAAGAGTTTAATATATAGAATTTATCAACAACTCCATCAGCTCAACAACAGACAAGCCACCCAAATTAAAAATGGGTCCTGGCCAGTGTGGCTAAGTTGGTTGGGCATGGTCCCACAAACCAAAAGGCCACTGTTCAATTCTGGTCAGGGCACATGCCTAGGTTGCAGGCAAGTTGGAGCACGTGCCTGGGTTGCAATCTTCTGGCATACACATGAAAGGCAACATCAGTATCACTGATGTTTCTCACCCTCTTTTACTCCCTCCCTTCCCCTCTAAAATCAAGAATTAAATTAACTTAAATTAAAGATGGGCAAAGGACTTTCTCCAAAAAAAAGATACACGAATGGCAATAAGGATATGAAAATATTACCAACATCATTAACCACTAAGGAAATGCAAATCAAAGCCACAATGACATAACCCTTTAGATCCACTACAATTCAACAACAACAACAACAAAAGAAAATGACAAATTTTAACAAGGATGTAAGGAAACTGGAACCCTCATACATTGCTGGTGGGAATATATAATGATGCAGCTGCTATGGAACACAATAGGGCAGTTCCCAAAAAGCTAAACATAGAATTACATATGATCCAGCAATTCCACTCAGTTGTACATATTCCACCCAAAAGACATGAAAAAGTGACTCAGATACTTCCACGTGAATGTCAACAGCATTATTCACAATAACTAAAAGGTGGAAATAACCCAAGAATCCATCAACAGATGAATGTATTTTTTTAGTGTAGTGTATACATACAATGGAATATTATTTACATGTTTAGTGTAGTGTATACATACAATGGAATATTATATACATACAATAGAATATTATTTACATGTTCAGGATTGAACCTCGAAAACATTAGACCAACTGACATAAGCTAGACATAAAATTACAGATACTATATGATTCTATTTAAATGAAATATCTAGAATAGACAAATTCAGAGACATATGAAGCAGGTTACAGGTTACTAGAAAAGTTACTGGGCACAGAGTTTTTGTTTGAAGTGGTGAAAATGATTAAGTCAGTAAACTAGAGTGAAAATCAAGAGAATTTAATCCAAATTGACAAATAATCTAGGAAAGGCAGAAAAACAAAATAAGAGATAAAAAAAGAAAAGGTCTTAGAAAACTTCAGCACGTCAGTATTAGCCCAAACCCTTATAAAAGGTTTGTGTGGTGATCACTCAGCCTCTATATACTTTATTAGGCAATTTATTCAATAGAGGCTTAACTGAATTAATGATGGGGGAATATCTCTTAAGAGTACAGTGTTTACCTTTTCTCTTTCCTATTCCTGCCATACTCTTCCATGTTCTACCTCAAGAAATTTGTCCTGTGACAAGACTGCAGTGGTACTGAAAGCCCTGCCTGCACCCACTCTTAGAAGTTATTACCCTCTTGCCCAGCCTGCCCCTTCTCAAGGGCAGACAGAAACATTCCCTAAGGACATCTGGAGCCATGAAAGAAAACAGTCCTGCTGGACCGGCACAGTGCTAAAAAAGCACAGCCAAATGGAAAAGCAAAGGCTTGGGTGCTATAAATAGCTGCTACACTCACCCAGCAGCAAAAGCCTTTGCTTTCTGCCAGTATCTCCCCTCTTTTTTTGTCGATAAAATGGACCAGCTGAATGCCATATAAGCTTCCCCCAGCAACCTGGCTCCCTGGGGCACCAATCACATTGAAAGGCAGGGAATGAGTTCACAGTGTGGGACTAGGTTCTGGACAGGTGCCTGGCCGTGCCTGGGTGTGAGGGGATTGGGAGCCTGACTGGATGAGGATGAATGAGGTGTAGGGGCTGCCACATCAGGAGAGAGAAGGCTGGAAGGGGATGTGGGTCCTAAGATACTTTTCTTACCCCTGCAGCCCTGGCTGTGGGGAAAAAAAGGAAAAAAATGGAAGTAGGGGGCTCAGAGCATTAGAGGACAACACACAATAAGGGAGAACAAAGATTGACCCCAAAGCCACAGATTTCCTTTCACCTACATGAGATTGTATATGCATGTGTATATGCATGTACACACAGAGTTAGATGCTCTCTTCTGACAGGTATAAACACTGCAACTGTTGCTGGGCAAAAACATGAGGAGGAAGAGATAAATGAAAATAAAGATGTCAAAGGCAGAGACGACAAATCAGCAGGAGCAGGAAGCCCGGAAGGGACGGAGGAAGAAGAGACTGGGGGCAGCTGATGACGCACAAACAGCAGCTTCCCCACTCCTGGAGTGAGGAAGGGAGTGAGGGAAGAGATAAATGGTAGCTTCCACAGGGCTCCCAGTGCCTCCAACTCCCGCACACACATTAACACCCCCAGAAGCATTTTCTGCCAATACTAAGAATGAGAAGTCTCCCCAATAATTCTAAATGGGCTGCACACCTGACAAATTTATTACCTCCATATATGTTTTTCCATGAAACGGGGAGAGAGAGAACATGGAGGGTGCGAAGGTGCGTGAGGAAAGACCTAGATGAAGTGAGACTGGGAGAAAGGAGTGAGACAGTTTATCAGGCTTTGCAGGGGCACCCAGAGGGCAAGTGCAAACTCTGCAGCAAGCAGGCATGGATAATGGTGTCCTCTGTCCTCTTATGGCCTGGCATGCAGCCATATCACCTCCTCTCCTCCCTGTTCAGGATATGGCAGGTGGACAACAAGCAGACATTGTTTTCCCTGGGCTTAATGCTGAAGCTGGGAAGACAGGAGGAAAGAGGGAAAGGGGAAGTGGCACACAGGTATGTTCTGCCAGGATGGCCCACCAGCTCAAGCAGGGACCTAGGCAGCAGCAGCAGCAGCAGCAAAAGAAAACCTCAGACCCTGACATAAATAAAGCCAGAGTCAAGGCAACACTTTGAGGCACAGGTTGGCACACGCGGCCTGAGGTTGGCACCCTCTGCAGACCACTTACCACGCACTAACCGTGGGTTCACCTCATCAACTGCCTCTACACATCCAGTAAACAAACCCTCCTTGGCTCTCAATGGACAGACCTACACCTTTATTTTTACATCCTCCTTCCAACTTAGAATACGATCTTTCAGTCCAAAAAAGGGAAACATTTCAATGTTCCTTAAATATCCTTGGGCTTTGGGACAAAAGAGATAAGGTACTTGAGATGTCCATTTTCCTATCAAAATTGGCCATTTGTAGGCTGTACTTCCACTTAAATTCAGGTTGGATGCTCTCAGCATCTGTACTGCCAGTTTACTGCAGCCAGCGCAGATGACAGGAGTGTGGCAGAAAGGCTAGCCATTACTTCCCTCGGTGCCTCATGCCCTCCACTCACTCAGACAGGGCTTGCGGAGGGTACTGGGCCCTAGGTAAATAAGACACCCTCCCATAACTGTCTTCTCTTAAGTCAGGGAAGGATGCAGGAAGCCAACAAAAGAAGGAAGACTGGGCTGCTGGCAGGCCCCATGGACACTGTCTGCTTTCCAGTGTCGGGGCCCAAGCACAGGGGACCAGGAAAAGGTCACAAAGGTCCTCAGTAAGCAGAGCTACTACCTCAGCAGCCTGTCTGGGAGCACTTGGGACTCCATCTTATAAAATGCTTATGCTCTTAACCAACACTCTATGTTCATGTATTTGTTTCCCCAATTATTTTGAAAAAAGTAAAAGGGCAAGAATTCCTACCTTCATTTTATAAGGAGAAAATTGAAGCAGAGATAAGAACATTGGATAGAAAGTGTAGTACAGTCATAGCTTGGTACTCATCAGCTTCAGAACTCGTCAAACCCTGTGCTCATCACATTTTGATGAGAAAAGTAATGTTTCAGCACTCTCGGCACTTGCTCAGGACTCATCCCACTTGCTAGAACGTGTATGTGTCACTACGCCACCCCGCGAGAGAAATCTTCATTACCCATTGCTTGCTTGCTACTTGGTGCCCCTCTCTCAGGATGAAGCAGAGGAAGACGCATCAGTCTCATGGTAGCTCCTGACGAGTGCAGAACCCCCACATATTCATCATTACTTGTCCTATACTTTGTGCATTTTAAGTGCTAATCACGGGTCACAAAAAGGTTAAGAGTGATACCACCAAGCCTAAAAAGCAGTTAATGAGAACCATAATCAAAAAGAAAAAAGAGATAGTAGCTAAGTATGAAAGTGGTGTGAATGTGACTGATATCATTCGTATGTTCAAGATGCGGAGAACGACAATCTCGATGATGGTGAGAAATAAGAAAGCAATTAAAGCAGCCAACATTGCTAAAGGTTTAAAGTCTGTGAGTAAGCAACGTTCACAGACATTGGGAGAAGTTTGAAAAATTGCTTTATATCTAGATTAATGAAAAACAGCAGGTGATAGAATTTCTGAGGCAATAATTTGCAAGCAAGCCAGGCAACTGCATGCTGAGCTGTTAAAAGACAAGCCTGGAACAAGGGTATGAGAGCACTGAAGTATCTAAAGCCAGTCACGGATGGTTTGATAAATTTTAAAAAAGAACTGGCATTCATGGTGTGGTAGGCCATGGAGAGGTAGCCAGTAACAACGAAGAAGTTCCGGAGTTTAGGGAGTAAGTAGAAGCTGAGGGTTTTGTCCCTCAATAAGTGTTTAACTATGATGAAACTGGTTTGCTCTGGAAGAAAATGCCTAACATCACTCAAGAGGAGAAGGCATTGCCAGGCACAAGCCGATGAAGGACAGGCTAACTCTCTTGTGTGGGAATGCTAGTGGGGACTGAAAACTTAAGCCTCTACTAGTGTATCACAATGAAAACCCACAAGTTTTCAAGAGAGAGAATGTGATAAAAAGCAAGTTACATGTGATGTGGAGGGCCAATACCAAAGCTTGGGTGATGAGGCAGTTCTTTCTAGAGTAGATGAACAAAGTTTTGGGCTCCAGTGTGAAAAAATATCTGCAGGAAAACAAAATGCCTTTGAAGGACTTTGTTAATTATGGACAATGCTCCTGCTCACCTTCCAGGCTTGGAGGATGACTTACTTGAGGAGCTGAATTTCATAATCGTGAAGTTCTTGCCCCTAACACAACTCCTCTCTCTGCTCCAGCCCATGGACCAGCAGGTCATTTCCAACTTCAAAAACCTATACGACGAAGGTCCTTTTCCAGAGGTGTTTTGAAGTAACCTCTGACACTCAGAGAGTTCTACAAGGACCATTTTAATATTCTCCACTGTGTTACTTTCACAGATGAGGCCTGGTGTAGTCTCTTACAAGACCATGAACTCTTCCTGGAAGAAATTGTGTCCAGAAGCTCCAAGGGACTTGGAAGGCTTTAAGGATGATCCTGGTAGCCCAACAGTGGAGTATATTGTGTCTCTGGGCAGGTCCATGGGCCTGGAGGTCACTGATGAAGATGTCGAAGAGTTAGCGGAGGAGCACAGAGCAGAGCAGAGCAGAGCAGAGCAGAGCAGAGCTGAGCGCTGAGGAGCTGCAGGAACTTCAAAAGGAGCAGCAACAGACAGGACTGAGGAAATTTCTTCCGTGAGGAGGAGGGAAGGGAGGAAGCCTCTACTGCACTGATAAAAGAAATGTGCAGTAAATGGGCTGAAGTGCAAAACTTTGTGGAAAAGTATCACCCAGACAAAGCCCTAACAAGCCAAATGTGGACCCGTGTAATGAACAATGTCACATTTTAGAAACATTTTGAAACACTGAAACAAGTTCCTCTTGATAGGTTTTTAGTGAAACTCCCTGAGTGAGTCTCCAACAGCGTGCAGTGAAGCCAAGGGACAGGAAGCAGAAGAAACCTCTAAGAAGTCACCTGAAATTGTCTTGAAGAGAACTCCTCTTCCAACACTAACTCCTCTCCTCCTCCTCTACCTCCCCACCATCCCATTATGCCAGGAACTCCTCTCAGTACCAGTAAAGCTAAATTTTATTTTATTTTATGTAATTAATTGCTCTTTTATCCATGTCTGTTTAGTTTTAAGGTTCTGTATTTTTTAAAAGACACCTCATTACTTAATATTAGCCCAGTAAAATGTGACAGTTCTGGGGAACTTTCACAAATTATTTCTAATTACATTATTTCTTATGGGAAAAATTTATTCAGTACTCATCAGTTTTGGTACTCATCACAAGTTCAAAAATGATTCCAAGTACCAAGGTACCATTGTAGAGCTGGATTTAAAGGCAGACAGACCTAACGCCAATTCTTGGCTCTGCCAATTCCTAGCTATGTGATATTGGACACTACTTCACTAGGCCTCAGTTTCTTTATCTGTAAAAATGGGTATAATGAAGTAAGAGCTCTTATTTCAAAGAGTGTTAGGGAGGATTCAATAAAACAATGTGTGGAAAGTGCTTGGTATAGCAGCTGGCACCTAGTTATCACACCTCATTAAAGCAGGGACAGTAACTTTCTCCTGGACCAAAGGCAGTAAGGGTAAAGTCAGGCACCCTGGAACCACTCCCCAGAGTTCTTGCCTCTTGCAGAATCTACATACCCTCTAAGCTGACCCCACACCTGAAAGTTTAGAACCAAAGCCTTTTGTTGGGTATCTACTGCCACGAGGTAAAGGAAACAAATGTTAGAGAAAGACACCCCCCTCTTACTCTGTAGCTGAAAATAGAGAGACCTAAGCCAGTTTTCTGCTGAGCCCCAAGAAAGGCCCAGACCACTCAGTGTTTTTCCCAGCATATTAGTGTCCAGAGAGCCAGGCCAAAATCATGTAGTAATGCCAGCTGCAGCAACAGCTGTAAAACAATTTTCCGCTTTACAAACTGAAGGTTAGAGGATGCGCTGTTCTCACAGACACACATTCATTACTATTTATGGGCTACACAAACTCATATAAACACACACACACACAGAGTCACTTGCCTCTACACAGACAGAAACTCACTGCCTAATTTGAGCAGGCAAATATGAAGCTGAGGAAACAATGCAAAGAGGGCACTGAAAGGGCAGCCCTGACAAGAGAGAACAGTGTTCAAAGGCTTAGGAAAAGAAGTGAATTTTTAAAGAATTTAAAAGACAAGAGAAATAAGTTTGGAATAGGTAAACAGGCTTCTTCCCCCCTAAGACAAAAACTAAACAAAAATTCAGGAGGTAGACAGCAATTAAGTGAAAAAAGCTTTTGAACAGGAAAAGAAATGTGACTTCTAACCCTCCTGGACCATCCTTAAGCCAGGATGGTCCAGAAGAGTTAGACCATTTATATAATGGGAACAGAATCTGCCCCAAATATTAAAGTCATGCCTAGGGCCAAGCGAATGGGGACTGCTCTCAACAAATCCAAAGCACCCAAGAAATAAATTAGAGAAGGCTATTGGAGGATAGAAGGTTCACAACTAAAGCCAAAATCTACTTGTGTAGCCTGGCCCTCTCCAGACGATCCTACTCAGCCACAGCCTTCAAAGAATCTGAATGCTGGAACGGAACCTAAAACTCATTCTTCACTGGGACTGCTAAAAATCTGGAAAACACAACAGGGGCTCAATATCTATCTCCAAATAAAATAACCAGAGTTCAATGCCTTTCAGCACAGAGCTTGTCAGTAGATCCAGGAAGACTCCCGCAAATTCATACGTATTGAAGAAAAAAAGGTAGAGAGGGCTAGCCCTGGACAAGAATTCTGATGCCATCGACACAGAGGTAGTAACCAAAACAACAAAAATAAAATCCCTATCTTAGAGAGAAACCATAGAGAGACAGAAACCATAGAGAGTCAAGAAGAGTCTTCAAGTCAGGGCTGGAGGTTAGAAAAAGAAGGAGGAGCAAGGGAACCAGACAAAAAACAACAAGACTAGTGAAGAATGACACAGGTCAAGAGAGGAGAGAATCCTACAGTTACGGGCAACAGTGTCGAAAGATCAATCAGAAGGAGGAGAAAACCCACTGGAGTTGGCAATGACACGGCCAGAGGACCTTGAAAAGCAGGCGCACGAACAGAACACGTTGGGAGGCTGAGTAGCCGCTGCATTGGAGGTTCGGAGCCACTTCTCTAAATCCAGCTTTTCCAACACATTCAGTCGTCTTAACAACAACAGAGAACTGGCCCCAGTGGTCCTAGAGGGGGTTCTCTGATACCGTAAAATAGATTCTACCATGGCGTGTGCTACCTCCCTCACACACACATTCTCGAGACAGTAGTGGGCACAGTCACAACTGCAGAGTAAGGGGGCAGGGAAGCACACTCTTCAAGAACAAACTCCCTCAGACACAACTCCACCCTCTCTGAGCTTTCAGCCACGCCTCAGACTGCAGAAGCAGCTTTAGTCCTCACACTCTGCAGAGCTGTCTAATCGTAACTGTAGCACTTGGTGTGAGGGATGAAGAGAAACGCCCCAGTGACACCCAGGCCCCTAGCATTCAAGTGCAGGATCTACGCAGTGCAGAGGAAAATAAATTCATATAATAATCATAGTCAACATTTATAGAGCACTTTCTATGTTCTAAGCAAAGTTCTAAACTCATTTGTTCCTCCCAAAAATCCTCCGATTGCTGCTCATTTTGCCCATGAGGAAACTAAAATTCACAGAGGTTAAGTAACTTGCCCGAGTCCACACAACCAGAGAATGATAGAATGAGGATTAAAAGCCAGTTTGGTCCCAGAACCCACGGGCTCATTCCACAGACCATGCTGCCTTTCCATTGGTCTATGAAATCAGCCACAGAAACTGGACTCACTTTATTTGCTCTGTAACAGTGTGAATAAAAAGTATACATTTTGTGTCAGGAGAGAAATTTTTAAATGAGCTGGGACCTCTTGTGGGGAGACCCACCTCTCTCCAAGTTTCTGCACATCACACATGCACATGAGTGTACACACAACACACAAACACACACATTTCAACTACTTAATGCCCTTGGCACTGCCCTGCCCACAGCAGAGGCACAGACATTCAAGAGGAAGAAGGCCCTTAACTCAAATTGCAGCTAGGTCACTGGCACCCTGTATGGCTTGGCCTTTTCACTACCCATCATTCAGGTTTCCCAGCTGTACAGGAAGCAAAAGCATCCTTACTTTCCCTCACAGAGCCCAGCACCATGTGCTCCCCTCATGTATAACCAACTGTCTTACAAAAATTCAGCAGAGAGGAAGAAAGAACTAAATATGGTAAAAGTTGGCCAAGATGATATCCAAGCTCATTTCCAACCAGTCTACAAACCTGACATGCCATGGTTCCCCAGCCAGGAAACATATAGGACAGCATTATTTCTACATAGCAGATTGAAAAAAAAAACCAGAGCCCCAAAGGTGAACGGGGCTTGCCTCAGCACACCAGCAAGTGACCAGGTAAATTACAGAAATACCCCAGACCTGGTCAATGTACTTTCCAGTAAGCCCTAGATTGTAAACTCCTAGAAGACTGTGAGCAAAGAGACCTATTCCTATACTTGCTTCCTGACCCTGACTGAGATCCTGAGAGTGATATAATCCTGCGTCTGATGATAACAAAGGTACCAGAATTTCCTCTCTACTCCATCTCCACTCCAGTGTAATGAAAATAATGCACACTCTGAATTTCAACTCAGGTCTTCCCAACTAGTTGTGGGAGTTTGGGCTAGCTGCTTAACCTCTCCAAGGTTCAATTCCTTCATCTGAAAGGGGACTTGATAGTAACTATTTTGTAAGATGGTTGTCAGTACTGAGATAACTTGAAACACACAGCACAGTACCTGACGCAAAGTGAAGGTTTGAGAAGCTTTTAATAACCATTGTTAGAGCAAATTCTGAGCAACGGACAGGATAAACAAAAGCGGAGAGGGCTTCACCCTCCCAGAGAGTTGTCTTCTATTCTAGTGATCAAGCCTCTCCTTTGAACCCAGTTTCCCTGAGCCACAGGTCTGCCCACAAACCTGAACTACACTCTAGGTGGCTACAGAGGCACTCCCATTAAAACCTTCCATCGATACTGGCTGACTCTGCATCGGTGCCCACTGAGGAACAGCCACTTCAGACAGAGATCTGCCATTTTAGAGCCCCGCTTCCTGGTGACTCGGGCCTGTGTCCAAATTCCTGCTCCTACTCTCCTACCTCTATGGGGGAGTCGGAAGAGCAGGAGCAGTGAGGACAAACCTAGACAGCTTAGACAACCCAAGACAGGGTCAGTTATCACCCAGGGGGTAAGGACCCCAAGGCCTTCTTCCCTCTCCTTTTAAAATAATAACTAGATTGCCTGACAGTATAAACAATGGGCTTTCCAAAGAATCCCAGGGACGTTCACACACTTATCCACACATCCCAGAGTTCATCATTCCTTACCCGTGCGGTGGTCAGGGACTCTAAGTGCAACTATAATAGGATGGAAGGTACAACTTCTGGTCTATAGTGCCACATGGACTATCTGCAAATCAGTATGCACACCAACCCTTATTCTGCCAGCCACTCTGGCACTCTGGATTACAGGTATTCAGCATTCACACTCTAGAAACCTCAGAAAGATATGTTAGCATCAGCCTCAGTCCCCTAAGCACAGTGGGCACCATACTATGAAACAGAATGTAGAAAAGATACCATCACTGGCCTCAGCTGATGTCCTGTTTACAACCAGTAGATAGCATAGCTATAATATTTGAGTCTCAGACAGTACAATATTAAAAAGAAGGCCCTCTTGAGGAATATGCCATGGGAAAATAGATACTGTCCTGGGCAAGTTGAGACACAAATTATGACTTTGAAATGATGAGATGAGCAACAATTAGGATGCGCCTTAAATTAACTGAGGATCCCCTAGAAAACATCATTTACTTACAGAAACACTGAGCAGCAGCATGAAGATGGGTCACCAAGCCCAGAACTCGCTACTACCACGTTGGCATTGGCTGTGTCTTCCAGGTAAGTCAGCAACTGAAACATCATATTTCATTTCTAACATGACTGAGAGTCCAAGGCTATTTATAATCCCAGATCCTTAAAAACTTAAAAGGAGGATGAATTTTTAAATGTACACATTTACATACGTGGGCAGAAGCACAAAAATCAGATGCCTCTCAACACAGCTCAGGGAACCGTAACTCACGGCTTTCACAATCCCACCCAACACCCAGAGAAAATCCAGGCGCCTTCTCTGAGAGATGGTGGGAGGCTGGGTAGGTAGCCAAGAAACAAAGAAACCTAAACTCAGCACTTGGCAGGACAATTAAGGAGCAGAGAATTTTAAGTGTATTGTTTCTGACGCTAAATATGTCTACATTTATTACCAATTTGGGATCAGAAATCACATTTAGTTCTGCCATGACCATGCACTAAAAATATTAAGCAGAGTATTATTGCCTAGGAAACAGCAGTCCTCTCTGTTACAACAGCCCCATTTCACAGCTGATTCTGCATGGTCCTAGGCCTCCTCACCCTGGGCTTCACTAAGCCCAGTTATAACCAGAACTACCACTGTCCTGCCAAGGCATCACTTACTTTTTAAAAGGCAGCAACAGGAGCCAGGGCTAGAGACTATACAACTTCCTCATCCTCTCCCAGGCAGTGCTGGGTAGTCAGTAAAGTTCCATTTCACAGGTAGCAACGAGAACCCACCTGACTGGGAGCTGTCCAAGGGCAAGGACAACTGTCCACACAACCCACTGCTATATCTTCATTGCTCAGTACTGTGCCTGGCACTCAAAAAATATCTGTTGATTGAATAAAATCAACAATCTAAAAAGAGGTCATCTGAAATAGCACAATGGAAAATAATATCATTGAATAGATGAAAATATAGACTATGGTGATGCACAAAAACAGGTAAATAAAATAGGTGTGCAGAAGCAGAACACAACAGCACACATACATGAATTACTACTTTGAAAAAAGTGTGTGTGCCACCTCTATGATTGAGGAAGAAGTCATAATTATTGAAAGCTGTGCTCAATGGAGTCTTTCTTCCTGAAATGCTAGATATATGAGAAAACATTTAAAATAAATATTAGTCTCAATACAGAACCAGCTCCATTGCCTGCTGACTTGATCTGACCCCTGGGATGGCTCAAAGGCCTTGTTCTTACTCAGCAACCCTAAGAACAGATCGTCCATCCAACAGCCCAAGAAAAGAGAGAGCACAAGGGAAAAACCACAATCTTAAAGACCAACTTACTAACTTGACCCTTCTGCCAGCAGAGCTCCCAGTCTGCATCAACAGTATGACTGGCTCCCTAAACAAGTGGCCAAGATGGACGTCTAGAGACAAAAAAAATATGGAAGAGTTGACCTGACCCAGTTTCAAGGCCAGAGTTCCAAATAGGTATCCTCCCGCCACACAGATCAGAGCCAACTAGCCAGCAAAGTGCCTGTTAAGGGTAGCACTATACCAAGCCTTCTAAAATCCCAAAAAATATTTAAAAAGCCCAGAAAACTCATTCTCTGAGGCCATAATTACCCTGATACCAAAGGAAGACCAGGACCCTACAAAAAAAAAATAGGAACAAAAAAACCTACAGACTAATACTCCTTATGAATATACATGCAAAAATCCTCAACAAACCAAATTCAGCAGCATATTAAAAGGATTATATAATACAATCAAGAGGGATTTATCCCAGGAATTCAAGAATGGCTCAACCCATGAAAATTAATCCACTTAATAAATTACATTGATAGAATAAAGAAAAAAAAACACCTCATCACCTCAATTTATACAGAAAAAAAGCATTTGACAAAATCCAATATCCTTTCATTACAAAAATACTCAATAAAACAAAAATAGAAGAGAACTTCATTAACATAATTAAAGGTCATATATGAAGAACCCACAGCTAACACGACACTCAATGGCAAAAGACTGGAAGTTTTTCTCTTATGATCAGAAACAACACAAAAATATCTGCTTTTGCCACTTATTAAGCATTATACTGGAAATTCAAGACAAAGCAATTACATCAGAAAAAGAAAAGGTATCCATATTGAAAAGGAAGAAGCAAAACTATATTCACAGATGACATGATCTTATATGTAGAAAGCATTAAAGAATCTATTTTAAAACAGGACTGACAGAGACTTCCGCCAAGATGGAGGCATAGCTGGAAACACTGTGCCTTCTCCCACAACCAAGTTTGAATAAAACAAAGGTTTGGAGAAACAAAGACACAACCAAAGGACAGAAAATTGAATTATACGGAAGTCCGACTACATCTAACCGTTCAACGGGGACGGTAAGAGGGGCGGAGCCAGCAGCGAGCAGGGTCGGGCAGGACAGGGCCCCCGACCCAGGCACGCAGGCAGACGGGAACCAGCTGGGGTGCGGGGCAGACCGCGGGCGCATATTCGCGCACAGTGAGACAGACCACGCAGGCCCCAGGGGGCAAGGGCTGACGGCGGTGGCATACTCGCGAGCAGTGGGACGAAACGCGTGGGCCAGGTGACGGCAGCAACTGCAGCACCGGTGAGGGCCGTGGGGGCAGGCGGCGGACAAGACGCCATAGTCCCTCTTAGACCCCGCCCCCACATACAGCATCACAACCCAGCGACTTAGTTGCCCTGCAATACCAGTGAGAGCCATTGTCCCTCTTTGGCTCCGCCCCCACATACAACGTCACAACCCAAGAACTTAGTTGCCCTGTTCTAGTGAACATTTTAGGGCTCTGATCCTGCTATGGAACAGGCACGAACAACCCGAAAGATGGCACAAGAAAAACTCAAAGTCCAAGAGCCAATAACTCTCAGCGACCAAGAAATTGCCAGCCTCTCAGAAGCACAATTCAGGACACTATTTATCAGGATGCTCACAGAACTGGTAGATTATAGTCACAAATTAGAGGAACAAAGTCACAAATTAGAGGAATATATGAAGGCTAAACTAATTGAAATGAAGGGAGATGCACAGGAAACCAATAGTGATGGAAAGGAAACGGGGACTCAAATCAATGGAATGGACCAGAAGGAAGAACAAAACATCCCACCAGAAAGGAATGAAGAAATGAGAATTCAAAAAAATGAGGAGAGGCTTAGGAACCTCCAGGACATCTTTAAACGTTCCAACATCCGAATTATAGGGGTACCAGAAGGGGGAAAGAAACAGCCACGAGTGGAAAACATATTTGAACAAATAATAAAGGAGAACTTCCCCAGTCTGGCAAAGGAAATAGACTTCCAGGAAATCCAGGAAGCTCAGAGAGTGCCAAAGAAGTTGGACCCAAGAAGGAACACACCAAGGCACATCATAATTACATTAGCCAAGACCAAAATGAAGGAGAGAATCCTAGAAGCATCAAGGGATAAGGGGACAGTCACCTACAAAGGAGTACCCATCAGACTGTCAGCGGATTTCTCAAAAGAGACCTTACAGGCAAGAAGGGGCTGGAAAGAAGTATTCCAAGTCATGAAATCCAAAGACCTACAGCCAAGATTGCTTTATCCAGCAAAACTTTCATTTAGAATGGAAGGACAGATAAAGTGCTTCTCAGATAAGGTCAAGTTCAAGGAGTTCATCATCACCAAGCCCTTATTATATGAAATGCTAAAGGGACTTATATAAGAAAAAGAAGATGAAAAATATGAACAGTGAAAGGACAGCAAACACACAGTTATTAACAACCACACCTAAAACAAAAGCAAACCAAGAGGACAGCTAGATCAGGAGTGGAACCATAGAAATGAAGAACACATGGAGGGTTAGAAACAGGGGAGTGGGAGGAGGAGAAGGGGGGAGAAGGCACAGAAAATAGCATAGATGGTAGGTAGAAAATAGGTAGTGGGGAGGGTGAGAATAGTGGGGGAAATATAGAATCCAAAGAACTTGAGACACGTGGTTATAAACTAAGGGGGGCAGAATGGTGGGGGAGGGAGGGTGCGGGTGGAAGGGATTGAAGGGGGGGAATAGAACAACTGTAATGGTATAATCAATAAAATATATTTTAAAAAAAAGACTGAAAAAAAAGACTGACAGAGCTAACAAAGTCAGCAGAGTTGCAGATACAAAATCACTCAAAAATCAATTGTATTTTTATACACTAGCAACAAATAATCCAAAAAAGAAGTTAAGGAACTAACTCTAGCCCTGGCTAGTGTGGCTCAGTGGATTGAGCACTGGCCTGCAAACTGAAAGATCACCAGTTCAATAGTTGTTATATTTTCTCTGTGCTGGAAAATGAGCCCTTGAACACTTTTGGAATTATGGCAGTGGTGAATATCCAAGATAATCTGCTGGGAATTTCTTGGGTTGACACCTCATGGATCCCCACTTTGAACAATGGAAATGTCCTAGGTTACTTTTCAGAAAAAAGAAATCCCTTTTACAACACAACATGTAATGATGAACTGGTCAAAATGCAGAGACTAACATTAGAACACTTAAATCAGATGGTTGGCATGGAATACATCCTTTTACATGCTCAAGAGCCCATTCTTTTTATTATTCAGAAGATACAGCGGCAGTCCCCTAACAAAGGTATCCCACTGGGCTGATTACTGTATCATTGCTGGAGTGATCTGTGAGGCACCAGACTTGGGACCAGTTATAAACTCTAGAGTGCTTACTGCGGTGCATGGCATTCAGTCAGCTTCTGATGAAGCTATGTCATATCGTAGATATCATCCTTCCAAAGGGTATTGGTGGCACTTCAAAGATCATGAAGAGCAAGAGAAAGTCAAATCTAAAACCAAAAGGAAAGAAAAACCAAGCTCTATTTTCCAAAGGCAACGTGTGGATGCTTTCCTCCTAGACTTGGAACAAAAATTCCCACCCAAATTTGTGCAGCAAAAGTCTGGAGAAAAGCCTGTCCTGGTGGATTGGACAAAGAAAGAGGCAGAACCTACACCAGAAACTGTAAAATCTGAGAAGGAGACCACAAAGAATATCCAACAGACAGTGAGCATTAAAGGCCCCCTGAAAAACAAATGAGACTTCAGTGAGTATTGAGTAAGAAAGAAGCTTGTAAGACTTTTTGTGTATTATTATACCTCATTACTGTGAAATGCTCTTGAACTTTAAAAGTTCTTTGTCACAACCCTCTCATTTGTATAGAATGTAATTGTTCTTTAAGAAAGGATATAAGGACTCTTATGCTTTTGATATGAATAGTTGTTTGTACCTTTTGCTACCTTTCCCCTACAGGACTTGATCAGCCTCCTCACACATATGTATACTGCTTTTAAGTGTTTAAAACCAAATAAAGGTATTTGTCTAAATTTAAAAAAAGATCACCAGTTCAATTTCTGGTCAGGGCACGCGCCTGTGTTGCAGGCAAGATCCCCAGTTGGGGGCATGTGAGAGGCAACCAATCAACGTATTTCTTGAGCACTGATTTTTCTCTCCCTCTCCTCTCCCTAAAAATAAATATTTTTTAAATTCTTAAAAGAAAATAACTCCATTTAAAATAGCATCAGAAAGAACAAAATACTTAGAAATAAATTTACCAAAGGAAGAGAGACTTCAAACAAGGTGAAAGACTTATACACTAAAAATTACAAAACCTTGCTAAAGGTATTAAAGAAGACCTAAATAAAGAGACATTCTGTGTTCAAAAATTAAAAGACTTAATATTGTTAACATGACAATACTATCCAAAGCGATATCCAGATTCAATGCAATCTCTGTCGAAATCCCAACAGCATTTTTTGAAATAATGGAAAAACATACCCTAAAATTCATATGGAATTTCAAGGGACCCTGAATACCCAAAACAATCTTGAAGAAAAACAAAGTTGGAGGAGTCATGTCCGAATTTCAAAACATTTCACAAAGCTACAGTAAACAAGACAGCATGGTACTGACGTAAATATACACTCTCACATCTGTAGTCTGATTTTTAACAAGGGTACCATACTAAAGATAAATCAAAAAATGTAACAGTTATAAAAAATTATTGGAAGAAAACGTAAGGGCAAAACTTCATGACCTGGGATTGGGCAACAGTTTCCTAAATATGACACTAAAAACAGGAGACGAGAGAAGAAATATGTAAGTTAAACTTCATCAGAATTTTTAAATGAAGGATTTTATTTATTTTTAAAGAGAGAGGGAAGGAGAAAGAGAGAGGGAGGGAGAGAGAAACATTGATCAGTTGCCTCTCGCACACCCACAACGGGCCCGCAACCCAGGCATGTGCCCTGACTGGGAATCGAACTAGCAAATTATCAGTCCATGGGCCAGCGCTCAATCCACTGAGCCACACCTGCCAGGACAAAAAGTCCACTTCTAATACCCAAATACCTGAAAAATAGTGATTCAGACAGATACTTGCATGTGAATGTTCACAGCAGTCAAAAGGTAGCAAAAATCTAAGTAACCATCAATAGGTGAGTAGATTTTTAAAACAGATTTTTAAAATGTGATGCATATGGGGTTGGGCAAAAGTTGGTTTATAGTTAGGAGTTGAAGAAACAGTTTATTCTTGTATTATTTATTAATTATTATATTATTTGTTATTAACCCAGTTATTATTAACCTACATTAAAATGGAATATCATTCGGGACTTCCGCCAACATGGAGGCATAGGTGGAAACACTGTGCCTTCTCCCACAACCAAGTTTGAACACAACAAAGGTTTGGAGAACTAGGACACACCCAAAGACCAGAAAACTGAACTATACGGAAGTCCGACAACTACGAACCATTCAACGGGGACAGTAAGAGAGGCAGGGCCAGCAGCGGAGCTGGGTCGCGCAGGACAGATCCCCCGACCTAGGCCTGCAGGCAGCCCGGAACCAGTCGGGGTGTGGGGCAGCCTGACTGCAGTCGCACATTCGCGCACAGTGAGATGGACCACGCAGGCCCCAGGGGGCGAACCCAGTGGTGGAGGGCTGACGGCGGTGGCACACTCGAGTGCAGTGGAACGAAATGTATGGGCCTGGTGACGGTGGTGGCTGTGGCGCCGTTGGGGGCCGAGGTGGCTGGCGGCAAACGGGAAGCCATTGTCCCTCTTTGACCCTGCCCCCACATACAACGTCACAACCCAGTGACTGAGTTGCCCTGCTCTGGTGAACACCTAGGGCTCCAATCTTGATACGTAACAGGCACGAACAGCCCAAAAGAAGTCTCAAGAAGAACTCAAAGCCCCAGAGCCAATAACTCTAAGCGACTGAGAAATTGCCAGCCTCTCAAAAGCACAATTCAAGACACTATTTATCAGGATGCTCACAGAACTGGTTGATTATAGTCACAAATTAGAGGAACATATGAAGGCTAAACTAATTGAAATGAAGGGAGATGCACAGGAAACCAATAGTGATGGAAAGGAAACGGGGACTCAAATCAATGGAATGGACCAGAAGGAAGAACAAAACATCCCACCAGAAAGGAATGAAGAAATGAGAATTCAAAAAAATGAGGAGAGGCTTAGGAACCTCCAGGACATCTTTAAACGTTCCAACATCCGGATTATAGGGGTACCAGAAGGGGGAAAGAAACAGCCACGAGTGGAAAACGTATTTGAACAAATAATAAAGGAGAACTTCCCCAGTCTGGCAAAGGAAATAGACTTCCAGGAAATCCAGGAAGCTCAGAGAGTGCCAAAGAAGTTGGACCCAAGAAGGAACACACCAAGGCACATCATAATTACATTAGCCAAGACCAAAATGAAGGAGAGAATCCTAGAAGCAGCAAGGGATAAGGGGACAGTCACCTACAAAGGAGTACCCATCAGACTGTCAGCGGATTTCTCAAAAGAGACCTTACAGGCAAGAAGGGGCTGGAAAGAAGTATTCCAAGTCATGAAATCCAAAGACCTACAGCCAAGATTGCTTTATCCAGCAAAACTTTCATTTAGAATGGAAGGACAGATAAAGTGCTTCTCAGATAAGGTCAAGTTCAAGGAGTTCATCATCACCAAGCCCTTATTATATGAAATGCTAAAGGGACTTATCTAAGAAAAAGAAGATGAAAAATATGAACAGTGAAAGGACAGCAAACACACAGTTATTAACAACCACACCTAAAACAAAAGCAAACCAAGAGGACAGCTTGATCAGGAGTGGAACCATAGAAATGAAGAACACATGGAGAGTTAGAAACAGGGGGGTGGGAGGAGGAGAAGGGGGGAGAAGGCACAGAAAATAGCATAGATGGTAGGTAGAAAATAGATAGGGGGGAGGGCGAGAATAGTGGGGGAAATATAGAATCTAAAGAACTTGAGACACATGGTAATAAACTAAGGGGGGAGAATGGTGGGGGAGGGAGTGTGCGGGTGGAGGGGAATGAAGGGGGGGAATAGAACAACTGTAATGGTATAATCAATAAAGTATATTTAAAAAAAGGAATATCATTCAGTTATGAAAAGAAATGAAGTTCTGATACATGCTAAAACACAGATGAATTTTGAAAACAGTACGCTAAGTGGAATAAGCCAGACACAAAAGGATAAATATTGTATAATTCCACTTATGTAAAATATCTAGAATAGGCAAGTTCATCGAGATGAAAGTAGATGAGAGGTCACCAAGGGGTGAGTATAGGAAATTTTTACCTTTCTTAAAATGATAAAGCATAATATGCCAAAATGTTGTGTATATTCTTCTACCTTCAATATTAAAATGGCTACACAAAAATTCACAAATTTTGATAAGTTTTTTAAAATGCACACTGAGCCCCAGCTGGTGTGGCTCAGTGGACTGAGTGCCAACATGCAAACCAAAAGGTCACCAGTTTGATTCCCAGTCAGGACACATGCCTGGGTTGTGGGACAGGTCCCCAGTAGGGGGCATATGAGAGGCAACTACACACTAATGTTTCCCTCCCTTTCTCCCTCCCTTCCTCTCTCTCTAAAAATAAATAAAATCTTTTAAAAGTAAAAATAAAATAAAATGCCACTGATATAAGAGCTTTCATAACACAATCTAACAAAATTGTTTTGAATGAAGGTAAAGACAACTAAGCACTACTAGAGCCATAGTACGGAAAAAAACAAACTTTTTGGCCAATCCAATACACATTCCCTGATGGCAAGGACTCCTTCCCCATCCACTGTTCCTCCCCTAGCTAGTGCAGGTCCTAGGACACAGCTGACACTCAATAGAAGTATGGCTGATAAATAAGTGAATGAATGGGTGGGTAGAGAGATGAACACCTTAACCAGAATAATGACACTCACCGTGGCAAGTGTGCAGATTTTTCAGGGAGGGAGACATTACAGGGCTTGCCAACTAGGCCAAAGTCAACTTGTTTGTCTATGGGCAATTCAGCTTGTCTGCAGTTCTATAAACCAAACCCTAGCCCTGGACTTTCAACTCACTTTCCCTCATTAACCAATCAACAATAGTCCAGTGCCTGCTTTCACCTAACAGGATGCAGTCCTCATATCAAACCCAAAGCTTTAGATTCTGTGCTGGGATTGAGTGGAGGGAATGTGGCATTAGTTTCCAACTTAAAGTATTCCTCCCAATCTCAGACTTTATTCCCAACAATTAAAATGGCCTCATCCCAACCCTGATTGGCACAGCAAGAGGCCATCCCATTAACAATTTACTGCATAAGCAGTACAGAGGAGGAGAGCAATCAGCAAAGGAAACAGCTGAATTATTTCAGCAGCTGTAAATATGTTCTCTCTTCCCCCTCCTCCTTCAAGTCCACTGTGCCCACAATGAACTTGGGTTTGTCAAATATCTATGTCAACTGTAGTAACCAAACTTGAGTTCAAGAGGCAATATTAAAAAGCACTAATAAATTAATATTTAAATAACCACTTAATGTCAACAAAATCTAACTTTTTGAAGATTGTATTTTTATTGGTAATTGTTTTCAGAGAGAGGGGAAGGGAGGGGAAGGGAGGTAGAAAGACAGAGAGAGAAACATGGATCAGTTGCCAGCTGCCTCTGACACGCCCTCAGTTGGGGACCCAGGCCAGCAACCCAGGTATGTGCTCTGACTGGGACTCTAGCCTGGCAAAAATCCAACTTTAAACACCCCTCAGTCTACTAGTTATTTAACTAAATTCCCTAAGATCCCTGGACACTGGCACAGAGCACAAGGCCCTGCGGAGCAGTTCCCCGGCCCTGGCCTCAGCAGTCTGGAAGGGGAGAAGCCCATATCCCTGGAGAAGCGCCAGCAGAGCTCCGTTTTCTTCTAGAGTCTCCTAATGAGGTGGTTTCTCTTCATAGCCCTGCTGATCTCTGCAGGGCAGCAAAAACATGGCAAACACATTCTGAGCATGGAAAATTGCCAAACCAGGCTACATTTTTTTAAAGTGTACCTTTTTAAAGTACACATAAACCCAAGACAGACACTTTTGCCTCTAATATTGGTTTTTCTTAAGAGTGGTGTATCACAAGACATTCGAGGATGTGTACAAGAGAGATACAACAGGATTCATAACAGCAGCTGGGGTCAGGGGGCTCTGCCAGATGCCACCCAACAAATCCCAGCCTGCCAGGAGTCATCAGCCTGCAACTGACACGGGTACAGCTCAGCCAACAGCAACATCCTGGACTGGAGCCTCTGGGTTCCAGTGAGTGAGCTTGTGATGGGGATGCCGGCGAGACCCAGTAGTCTCTCCTGCCACAGCAGACTCTATGGGGATGATTTGCCAGCCGCCTTCTCACAGCCTCAGATTTGCTAAAACGGAATGCCGTGCCGGCTAGTGACCGGCTCAGATAAATAGAACCTAGAAACAATCGGCCTCATAATCAGCCTCCAGGCAGAGTATGTTTGGCCAATAATCAATAAGCATTTGGAGCCCAAGTTAGGGGCAGCAGATGCTTTGAACCCAATTCCACTGGGTCATGAGTAAGACTATCATTTTAAGAGTATCAACAGTGTGAGAGATGCCAAGAGGCCCTCCCTTGCCTCACCCCTACAGCAGGGGCTCCGGTTCTTCCTAGTTTCCTTACAAAACTACCACCTCACCTTCAGTTGGCCTTACTCTTTTGTCTCTGTCATCACCGCCTTCCCTACATCTTCTTCTATTTTGCCTAAAGGGCCTTGCTCTGCCACAAAGTAGGCAATTTTTCCCAATTATTCCATCCTGATTCTCACTGCTCAGGGATTCCACTTGTGATAGCTCTCCTTAAAACAGCTACTACAGCCTCTGGTTATGCCAACACAGAAAACACTGTAGAAGAAGCTTGGTTAGTATCACAGACTTTTACCCTGAAAGGCAATTGTTTCAATAAACAACAAGGCACAAACCCTGACTTCAGAGAAGCCAGATGTTTGGGTTGTGGCTCATGAAAACGTGGAGTGCATCCAGAAAAACAGAAGAGCACTATACCCATACAACCCAGACACACTGCTCACTTACTACCTGCAGCTTTACACCCGTGCCAAAGCCATTTCAAACCAGATGAGCAGTTAACAGCCACACCAATCCAGAAAAATATTTTTTTCAAAGACCTTGTTCACTCTCCCATATAGGAGAGCTAACAAAAAAACAAAAATCTGTGCACTATGAAAAGATGAAGAAATCCTTACTGCTTACTACAGAACATATATTCAGTTGTCACCACCTCAAACCAGCAGATTATTTATCTTTCAACACATATTTACTGAGACTTGCTGTATCCCAAACATGTGAAGTACTAGGGATACAAAGACTAAGTAAATAGGGATCCTGTCTTCCAGGAGCTTCCAGATGGACCATGGAGATAGATGAGTAAATCAGTAGTTATATAACAAGCGCTATAACTACTATAGGGTTGAAAGAGCCTGAGATAGCTAGAGGGCTCTGAGGCAGGAGAGAACAGATATCTCTACTAGGAGACTGGGGTCAAGGGAAACTTCCTGGAAGACATGAGCTTTAAAAATTAAAAGGGGGAAAAGAATCATCCAAACAAAGGCAGTGAGAAAGGCAACCCAGAGACAAGAGTGTGTTTTAAAGATGCAGAGGCATGAGACTAGGAATGAGCATATACTCCAACAACAGCTGGAGCAAAAGCCTTATGAGGAGCGGCATCATAATAGACAAGAAATCTTTTTGCCAGGCAGGCTGGATGAGTTTCAAACACATAGCCCACTGCACTGTCCTTTAGCAAACTTCTGGAATCTCCTCTTCAGAACAGCCCCTTGGTAAAAGGGAGACCAGAGAGAGCAAAATGGAGCCTGTTATAAACCTGCTAAGATAAGAGGTTCACCAGTGTTTGTGAACTCTACTTATGAACAAATTCCTTTGCCTTACAGTTGAGTATTTGTTGGCTCTTGCAAATTCTCGGCATCTATTAATAAAAAGAGCCAGTAAACAGAATCTGGAGTTGGACAGTATTAATTACCCCTCACAGTGGCCTAATACCCCAGTAGATAACTTGAACAGGAAAGCAGCCTAAGATTCTAGACAGTCTTTGTGCCACCTCTTCCTGAGGGATACGCCTGCTCTCCTCTCCTCTCCTAGGTTTCATACACAACAAGTTCAAAGATAAGCTCATGTTCTTCCCCCACACTTCTAATCCTCTCAAGGTGCCTAGCTCTACTGCACAAATCAGAAACCCAGGAGCTCTCCTCAACACCTCCCTCCTTTCTCTCCAACCTGCCCTTCCACCCCCTGTCCATCCATCACCAACTACTGTCCATTTTATCTGCTAAACCCTTTCCTATTCACCTGCCCAAATTGCTATAAACCACCTGCAACCTCTCATGTGAGGGCAACCCAAGTGGACTTTCAATGATTCAAGAACCAAGCTGAGTAGCACAATGAGGAAACCAAAGGCATGCACACGGCTTTAATGAATCTCTTATAGTTCAGCCCAGGGCTTCTGGAATACCCAAAATCCAGCCTTCTAAATCCCTCTGAAACATTATCAATGAAAACCATTTTCTGTACTTAAGCAGCCCATTCCATCACAGTAGTAACTGCAGTGTGGGCTGCAAGGGGGTTTTGGTGCGTGGCACAAGTCCTCTAGAGATTCCGATGACTTGGGAGCCCACAACTGGACCTATGATTATGAGAATTAAATCCCAGGTGAGGCGAGCTTGGCTCCCCACAGTCCCACCTCATGGAGACCTACTATGGGGCAGGCCCTACTCAGGGGTATAGCCACTGAGTTGAAGAGCCTTCATCCCTACTCTGTCACCCTCCTCAACATGAAAGAAGCCATTTTCTTCCACCAAAACAGGTGGAAGAAGGCAGCTTTCAGAAGGATGAGGTTAGTCCTGATAGCTTAGAAGCCAATTTCACAAAATAAAGGACAAAATAGGTATCAAAGAAGGAGAGATCTGGCCATGCCTCTCAGCCTCAAATCAATGGAAACTTCCCTTCATTCCATTCCCTATCATTGGCCTGCAGACTAGCCCCAAAAGAATAAATGTATTGAATGGATAAAGAAATGAACAAATGGCAGGCTGAGGAGCTGGAGGGAAAGGGCAACAGGAGAGAAAAAAAGGACCTGCACAAAACCATCCATTCATTCATTCATATGCCTCCAAGCACCTACCTGTATTATGTACCTGTGCAAGGCGTTAAAAACACACAGGCAGGCACAAACCACTAAAGAGAAGAGGGGCAGAGCATAAAGGCACTCTTGCTCATCTCTCTGGAATGGTGTATTTTCAAATATAACTTTAAAAGTACTTCCTGGGTGGGAGAAAGGTTCTTCCATTCCATCTGGCCATAACCATCAAGTATGCCAAGGTTGGTGACCACAGGCACATCCAGGAGCAGTCCAGTGTAATGCACTCTCTTCTCAGGGTGCACTGCTGGCAGTAGTCTGTGCTTCACAGGGCTCCCCGCCCCACCCAACCTGACAAAGCACAGCATGGGATAGAAGGCCAAGCTAGATTATATCATATATCAGATTCATGTGCACTGTGTAGCTGCAAAAACCCTGTTCCTAAGACTGTAACCTACAGCAAGCCTGTCCATCATGGTGCTAACAAGCTAAAGTTTGCTCAAAGCCTTCAGTCTGTTGCCAACAGACGAGCTGGATGCCACTGTGGGGCTCTGAGAGTCTTGAATTCTTACTGGGTTGGTGAAGATTCCATGTACAGATTCTTTGAGGTTATGCTCATTGATCCATTCCATGAAGCTATCAGAAGGAATCCTGACACCCAGTGGATAACCTACCAGTCCACAAGCACAGGAAGATTCAAGGGCTGACATCTGCAAGCTGCAAGAGCTGTGGCCTGGGAAAGGGCCACAAACAAGTTCCATCACACAGTCAAAAAAATAAAAATAAAAGCACCTGCTGTTTTCCTGACATTAAAGCCATGCCTAATGGCACACTTGCAAATAAAAATTTCACTTTTTACTGTATCCAGTACTTTGGGGCCTTGAGGTTTCTTTTCTAAGGAAAAATCCATCATTCATCTCTTTGATTAAAAATTGATTTAAATTGGCTTTTGTTAGGTAGGTACAAGGGGAAAGCACACGGATTCACAGAGATAACCTGCCCAGCAACAGGGCTGTGATGAGCTCTGGTGACTGCACAGCTGGGTCTCAACTCACTGCCGACGAAAGAAAATTAAAAAGCTCACAATGTGGAGCTTAAGCTTCAGCCAAAAGGAATTATCTTCCCACAAGCATCTCTGTTGGATTTTTTGGTTAATGTAAAACATTTTCAAAAGGAAAGGAAAGGAAACCCCAAGGATATTTAACATCTAACTTAGAATTTCTATATTTTTCAAATTCCCTTGCAGGGAGAAAAGGCAAAGAAGTCTTTATTTCTCAATCCTACTTTTCAAAACTTTTCCCATTGATTTGACATTGTCATAAAAATTTTCAATTTGTTGAGAGCACAGAGCAGAAAAATGTGCAGTGGCTGAGGAGTTTTAAGCGGCTGTGAAAAGAATGAAGTGAGAACTAAAGTCCTGAAAACCATAAACCAGGCAACACAGCCTTGGGCTCTGGGTCTGAGATCAAACGCCAGGGCCTCAGGCCTGTGGCAGGCCACACTCTCCACCCACACTTCAGGCTCCAGCACTCGGCCAGTGTCTTAGAGCAAATGGGAGACTCTGCTGCAGTGTCAAAAGATCTTGGGGAAGAACATCAGCAAATGACCAGTATATACCTAGATTAAATATTAGAGGGCTTATTCTATAGCCAGAGCATGAATTTGCTCCTATCCTCCCCTGCTTGAAAACATTCAATGATTTTCCATAGCCCTTAAGATAAAGACCAAATTCCATACCCAGACCCTCCACCATCCATCCTAGACTGGCACCTTCAGCTGTATTTCTTTCTTCTCCCTGTCTATAAGTGCTTTATGGAACTTTGTTTCCAATGCCCTAAGACATCTTGACTCCCACTTTCAGGCCTTTACACATGTTGGCCTTTGCACATGTCCAACCCTCTGCTCAGAACTCTGTTTCCCCTCCACTTTATCAGGTAAATTCCTACTCGTCCTATAAGACACTTCCTCTAAGAGGCCCTTCCCACTAGTACCGATTAGGTACTACCACAGCACCTGTATTTCTCTGATTATAGCACTTAATTACACTTTCTTATATATAATAGTTGTCCAAAAGGGACTACATCCATTTTGCCCAGCTAGCTTGAAGCTTGACACAAAAAGCAATGTTTAGTAAATTCTTGAAGGATGGTTTAGATTATGTGTCAGGCTTCACTCCTTGGTTTTATCCTCAGCCACCCCCAAAGCCAATTATGCGCTCATCTCCCCTCTGCTCCACTCCTACGCCTCATACTTCGGTCTTACTGGGTGGCTCACCAAGATCTTAACCTCAGGCATGTTCACCATCAGTCTTCTGCTCCATGCTGAACACAGCATTAAGTAACTGAGACACAGAGATGACCAAGCCCCTCTCCCACTTTATAGTAAAACAAACGGCATGTAAACAAATAACTGCCACATGACCTGACATAGGTCATAATGCAGAAAGATACATGAGGTGTGGATAGTGAGAAAGTTAAACCACTCTTCCCAATGTTACCTTTACCCCAGTTATTCCAGGCTAACTGTTCTCTACCCTTTCTTATTTTTACAGACAAAAATCCCTCCAGTGCTCTTTCCCTGAATATCTAGCCCAGATCAGACTATTCTAAGCTGGGCTCCTCTTCAGTTCCACATTAATTCAAATCTTTCCTGGCTTCTTTCTCGACTTTTCAGTTCTTTTCCCAGGCATCTTACTCATATACATCCCTGCCTCTACCCTACCCTGAGCCAATGAGTCTAAACTACTATTTTTCCATCTCTTTCCTCAACTGTCTTAGGTGATCACATTTATGAAACACGTGTACTTACACAGAACATAACCAATAGGCTAAATTCCAAAATAAATAAATAAATAAATGCAGTATTAACCATTCTCAACACAGCCTATCTCCCCTACTCTCTCTTGCAGTTTCAAGAGCTAGGCCATCATTGCCCTCAAGAAGATACTCCCAATTCTGTTAGATGTCCAGGGAGATTTATAGCACCCTCCACCCACAAGCCCCAGTCACTTGACTGGGGCTTGACCCCCTGGCTTGCCTTCCAGTCTCTATGAATACTAAGTCCACTCTAACTAGCCACATATTCACTTAATCAGCATATACTGAGCAACTCTGTGAGCCAAGAACCATGTTCCCCACAGTGCCACACACAATATCCTATACCCAACATATACTTAACTTATGCCTATGACTCAATCTCTGATAAGAAAACCAGGTGAGTCCTGACTGGTGTGTCTCAGTGAATTGATCACTGGCCTACAAACCAGAGGATCAACAGTTTGATTCCCAGTCAGGGCTAGCAAGAAGCAACCACACATTGATGTTTCCCTTCCCTTCCCTTCTCTCTAAAAATAAATAAATAAAATCTTTTAAAAAGAAAAAGAAAACCAGGTAAGCCTCTCCTGAGCCTTGCTCAGGAATACTCCAGGNCTCAATCTCTGATAAGAAAACCAGGTGAGTCCTGACTGGTGTGTCTCAGTGAATTGATCACTGGCCTACAAACCAGAGGATCAATAGTTTGATTCCCAGTCAGGGCACATGCCTGGGTAGAGGGCTAGACCCCTAGTAACAGGCATGCAAGAAGCAACCACACATTGATGTTTCCCTTCCCTTCCCTTCTCTCTAAAAATAAATAAATAAAATCTTTTAAAAAGAAAAAGAAAACCAGGTAAGCCTCTCCTGAGCCTTGCTCAGGAATACTCCAGGATAAAAGAAATACTCTGAAATGTACCCAGATATCTGAGCACCCCCTGCCAAAACAAAAGCCTCTTATTCATCAAAGACCAGACTAGGGAAACAGTCACCCCAGCTAAGAAGATGCTGACACAGCTCTCCCATCGGTGTGCCAAGGAAGCAAGAGAAACCAGTGTTGTAAAATACCCTTTTAATCAAGTTACCTATCTTGGCTGGTATAGATTTAGGAAAAGATTTTCTCAAGTAACCAGTAGTAAATGGAGGGGAAGAACAGAAATTAATGAACATAGTAATTATCCCCCAAAGTTGCAAATCAGAATAATTCCTCACTAGAAGACAAGTATGAAAAACAATATTAAAATGCTTCAGGGATGTGTTCATGAAATATCAGGTAACAGAATAGATAAAATACATTTACAATACTTCGCTGGGGACATGTACCTTTTGGCTAATAGCTATCAGATACTAAATGCCTCTGTAAAAATAATACTCTTCCATGCTTCATTATGGAGTTACAATTATACATGGGAAGCAGCAACACAGCAAACTGCCTTGATTGGTAAATGGGAATAATTCCAGATTCCAAGCTTCTCCCTAAGTTTCTGGGCACAAGCGGGTATAAGCCAGGTTACACCCCCGTATTAGTCTGCTAGGGCTCCTAAAACAACATAGACTTGGTGGTTTAAACAACAAACATTCGTTTTCTCATAGTTTTAGAGGCCAGAAGTTCAAGATCAAGGTTCTGACCCATTTGGTTTCTAGTGAGAGTACTCTTCCTGGCTTATTCATAGATACCTTCTCCCTATGTACTCACATGGCCTTTCTTCAGTGTATGGGTACAGAACGTGGGACACTAATCTTATCAAATCAGGGTCCTACCCTTATTATCTCATTTAATCTTGATTATTTCCTTCCTCTAAATACCACTATATTAAGAGTTAGGTGTATAACATATAAAATTTTAGGGACACATTCAGATCTGAAGGGTGAGGCCTGTTCCCAAAGACCAGCCCATGCTGGAAAATGAAGGACTGGGTAAGAAGGTGGCCTTGGGAACACACCTGCTGACTGTGGGACGTAATCGCCAGAGGTCCTAGGGCTGTTGGGGGCCATGGTGGGTAGTATGAGGGATAAACTGCCTCAAGTCAAATAAACTAAGGAACTATTTCTCTCCCTTTGACAAAAGATAGCTGAATGACAATAATGGTAATATATAATATTTATGTATATAAATAATAATACCAAGTACTAGGCACAACTACACAGTTGACACTGTGTCAAATGTTTGTCATATAAGGTGTCATTTAAGCCTCATGGAAACAAGGTGTAGAAGATACAGTTACCATTTTTATTTTACAGATAAGGAAACAAACATATATTAGTGAAAATCACTTCCTAAAGTCATCCAGTATGGTAGCCAGAGTAAGAGGCCTCCAAAGATATCAGTCCTAATGCCTGGAATGTACAAAGGTTACCTTTTGGGGGAAAAAGATCTTAGCAGATGTGAGTAAGAGCCTTAAAATGATTATTCTGAATTATCTGGATAGGCTCTAAACACAATCACAGTGTCCTTATAAGAAAGAGACAGAGGAAGATTTGACACAAGTATACAAGAGTAGGTGATACGAAGACAGCGCAGAGAGATCTGACGATTTGAGGACGGCAAACCTGAAGAGTGGTGTGATGTAGCCACCACGAGGGAAAGACAGCACCCACCAGAAACTAGAAGAAGCAATGCACAGAGTCCGCCCTAGGACCTTTGGAGAAAATGTGGCCCTGCCAGCACCTCAATTGCAATTCAGTGATACTGACTTCAGACTTCTGGCCTCTAGAACTAAGAGAGAATACATTTCTGCTGTTTTAAGCCATCAAGATTGTGTTAATTTGTTACAGTAGTCACAGGAAACTCACAAATAGTGACAAAGCCAGGCTCTGCATCTGTGACTCCAGGCCTGTACTTTCGAGCCCTGTGCCTTCCTCTGTTTCTACACATAGCCTCCCCAAGACAGATCAGAGAGAGCACTCCGGTAGGTGATCCTGCCAAGGTTGGAAGTAAGCAGCACTGACAACCTATCTGCTGGAGTGCCCCAGACAAGCCTGTTTCCTCATCCCATATCACAGCAAAGCCACATCAGGGGCTGAACTAACGGCTTAAGTATTCTAATTATCAGGTAAGAAGAGAAATAACCCAGAGTCCAACATCTTGATGTGAAAGCAAACCAAACTGTTTAACAAAGGTTTTTACCTAATTTATTTGTATCAATACTACTGTTTTCCAAAACATCTACAGGCTCCTAAGTCCTGTGGCTCTGTACCACCCAGCCTTCAATTTACTCTTTCCCACACAGGCACATTTGGGGAGGAGCATCAGCCACAAGTAGTTCAGTCTCCTCTCTGACCCTTGTTCACCACTTGATGACTCCCCAGCAACAAAAGAGAAGGAGAAAGGCACGCACAGCCCCTCTCTCTGAGCCTTCAGGATTTGTTGATGTGAACAGGCTGGTGCAAAGGTGCCTCAAGTTAAACAACCCTGGAATTAATAAGCAGGCTAATAAACACATGGTCAGGGCAAAGGTACAGCTCCCAAAATGCTCTTTTTGAACCTATTCTGACAAGTATGGCTCAGCTTTGATTATTTATAACACTTCAAAGAGCAGGTGGTGAAACATGGCAGTACATTTTGCCAAAATAACAATGTCTTGGTAATGGAGGACGCTGTGGCTGCTATGGCTGTTCGATCTTGGCTAAGGAGCCAATAACCAGGTTGGGGTTTCTGGGAGAACCACCAGCTTGGTGGATTAGCAAAGAGGAAAACCTGGGACTTATTAACATAATAAAACAATAGGTAACTCAGTAGAGTACCCAGAGTTCTTCTATTTTTCTTTTTTGCTAGATGCTTTTTTTCTCCCCCTCATCCCTATATTGTCCTTCAAGGTTCTTCTAACAACTTCCTCCTTTCTCCCTTGCCAAGAAGGCTGTCTGATTTTCCATCAGTATCTCAAAATAACAATACTGCAAGATTTAAAGAGTATTTATTCCACGTATATCAGGCTCACAACAACCCTATGCCATAGGTACTACAGTTATCCCATTACAGATGAGGAAGCTAAGACTTGAGGGGTTAAGCCATTTTCCAAGTTCACAAGCTAACCAGCGGCAGAGACAGAATTAGAAAACAGATCTGACTCCAAAGCCCCAAGCTCTTCACTATTACATCAAACTACCTGCCTCCCAAATGAATTGGGAGCCTTACTACTGTCACCTAAAGACGCTAAGGAGACAAATCCACAAATCTTTGACTTGAGCCTCTCACTGCTCAGAAAGACTGGCAAAAATGCTCTAAGAACCATCCAGAAATTTTCTTTTTTGTTATTAGAGAAAATCATTTGTCAAATACAGTCAGTCCCACAGAATCCTTGAGGGAATGCAAATGGATCTACAAATGAAAGAAAACTTACCTCTTCCTCCAGATGAACCAAAACCCCTGGATTTAGCAATTCCTAAAGGCAGCCCACCTCTGCTTCCTCTACCTGCCCAGAGCCTCAGCAGGCTGTCGCCAAGATCCTCATGCCACACCAGGGAAATAATGGAGAATACCCAAATCTTGGGAAGGATTAAATCATCATCATCATCATCATCATCATCATGCAAAAAGGAAAGGAATAAGGAAGAAGAAAACAAAGCTCAAATTCCTATTATGTCAGCTGGTTCTGATTTTTTTAAGCTTCTCATTAAAGTATTCTGGCTCCAAATAAGTTTTCTTTGCTTAAGTCCTAATTATTGCCTCAGCTCTCTTCAAATGGGTCCCCAAAGATGTTGAAAAAAAAATGTAACTGAAAGAAAGGTCACTTGTTCCATGGGAACTTCAGGAAGACTCCCTGACATCTTGCTCTGAAATGCTATTTTATAACTTCATAGAATAATGAATTAATCATGGAAAGATTTCTCCATTTCCCTTGGCAACAGGGCTCACGGGGGCTAGACAGGCAAGGGAAAGAAAGATGGTACCAAAGACCAAAAAGTCCCCATTTCCTCATCCAGCAGCACATGCACAAAACAGGCTCCCAAATTCTGCCCAGATCACTAGGCCAGAACTGCCGACATCAGATTCCAAAGCTACAGGTCACTGCAGGTGACACTGTTCATTCTGACGGGGGAGAGGTCAGCAGGGTGCAGGAGATGAACTGGGGGCAAAAAAGAGGAAATAAAGAAGAAATGTAAATCATTACTTAGAACTAGAAGCCCTGCTGCTTCTTCTGCTAAGAACTATCAAGGAAGAACAGAATCAACTTTCTGGCAAGGTAACACCATATAAGGGGGTGTTAAAATATAGAAAAAGGAAAAAGATCAGAGGAGAGAAGAGTTTTATTTCATCAGGTTTGCAATTTGCTTAGCTGAAGCTCTCTGAGTAGCAAGTTTTTTAAGGTTTATTTTAAGAACTTTGAGGACTTTAGGGTGTTGGCGACTCACTAATTCTACCTTTTTCAAAGTTTCCTGAATTTTGATGTAATGAAGGGCATTTCCATTAAACAGAATGAATTCCTCTTAGAGAAGTGTCCGTTCCTTAGAAAATGAATGTGTTCATATTGGGGGGGGGGGGGGGCGCGGTGCGGTACGTAAGAGAAGAGAAACATTTGAGAGCTGTTTATTTAGGGCAGGGCTAAGAGGCCTGATTCTCCAAATTCTTGTGAACACAAAATTAGCAACTGTTTCTAAGGAAAAGAAAGGATTTAAGAAGAGAAAATCAATCTAAAACAAATTAAAAAGATGCAAGTTTACTTTTTAACCAAAAAAAAAAAAAAGGAAAAAACGTGTAGCCTGATTAGGCATCACAGAAATTTAGGCGAGCACCACCCCTGAAGGTTAACAGCATCTCTGGTTTGACAGTCAAAGTGGGAAGAGTGTATCAGTGCATTTTACCCGTTGCAAACACATTTATATAATCACAAAAAAACAAGTCTGGGGAGTAGAGGGTGAGGGAGGAGGAGATGAAGCCTAACATGTTACCTGCAACCCTGGCAGAAAGAAAGCTGTGAGATTCTGAAAGAAAACATTTCTTTGAACAAAAACCAGCAGAAACAATGCAAAGGCCAGGGAACAGAGCAAGTAAGAAAAGATTAAAGGAATAGAGAGGTCATATTTAGCTCAGAAAAGACTGAGAAGGGGAGGTGAAAGAAGTGAGAAGAGGCTTAATAATGATTTTTGAGTCCAGTGAAAGTAATTTGAGAGAGTCACTCACTTGTCTATCAAAAAGCTACCTTCTGGTATCAGAATCTTCAAATGCTTGTCTTGCTGGCTTACAGCTTTTAATAATATTCTTGCATAATAAAAGGTGTTGGGCCCTGCATAATTCTTGCATAATAAAAGGTGTTGGGCCCTGGCTGGTGTGGCTCAGTGGACTGAGTGCTGGCTTGCAAAACAAAGGGTCTCTAGTTCGATTCCCAGTCAGAGCACATGTCTGGGTTGCAGGCCAGGTCCCCAGTTGGTGCTTTGCAATAGGCAACCCCACACTGATGTTTATTTCCTCTCTTTCTCCCTCCCTTCCCTTCTCTAAAAAATAAATAAAATCTTTATTAAAAAATAAAGAAATAAAATCTTCTAAATAAATAAATAAATGAAATCTTTTTAAAAAAGGGGGCTGGGAAGACGGGGCTTCATTGTAAGTGGAAGTATAGATGTTAATTAAACATAAATTAAAGATTATTCCAGAGCAGCAATTTTCAACCTTTCTTCACTTCATGGCACACATAAACTATTAAAATTCTATAGCACACCAAAAAATATATTTTTTGCTATTATGACAAAAAGCAGGCATAATTTTGATTCAGTAACACCACATGGCTCTTGTTGTGTTGGCTGTTTTCATTTTTTTATTTGACAATCTAAAGGAAAAGAGGTCAGTGCCCCTAACTAAATAACCAGGAATTGCATGTTTTACAAATTCTTGTGGCACACTGGTTGAAAATTGCTGTCCCAGATGGATAGAGAACGGTCAGTAACTATAGCAAGATGAGACACTGACTTTACAAGTAGCAAGAACAACCAAATACCCTGAATTAGCCACAAAGCTAAGTCCATCAAAGAAGGAAAATAAGCAAAAGGGAGCACTGATAAGGAGGCTGTCCAATGTTCCTCATTTGACAGCTTTATAAATAGTGAAGAGTCAAGAATATCTAAGGTAGGTTAAGGTAACCATGTACTTAGAGAAGGAAAAGGAGAACACAGCTTTGAGTGGGAGAAAGGGAGCCTAGGAAATGAGTTGAGACCAGGATCTGTAGGGCTACAGGTCTCAAAAAAATACAGAAAGTTTTAAGGAATAAAGTCCAGCTCTGCTGGCTCAAACATCCTCTCCTGTTCATAATCATGCCTGGGATTTTATTCTCTAAATCCAGAACCAGGTTTTTGAGCACTAATAGTACTTAGGACCCAAACATCTACAAAGGTGGCCAGAGTCTGACTTCCTCCTTACTCCAGGGAGCTTGGAGCACTTCCTTCACAAAACAAAGAGAACAGATTGCCTAGACTTTCCAGGTGGGCACACCAGCAGCCCCCACCTACAACCCTTGCAACCTCCTAGGTTATGGGACCTCTGCAAGGGTCTCACTCATACCGCTAATATTTTCCTTAAAAACTAGACCAAAAAAGGGGACTTCCACCAAGATGGAGGCGGAGGTAGAAACACTGTGCCTTCTCCCACAACCAAGTTTGAATACAACAAAGGTTTAGTAAACAAAGACACAGTCAAAAAACAGAAAATTGAACTATACGGAAGTCCAACAACAATGAACCCTTCAACCAGGACCAGTAAGAGGGGTGGAGCCAGCAGCGAAGCAGCGTCGGGCAGGAAAGATCCCCTGACCCAGGCACGCAGGCAGCCAGGGTAGCAGCGTGGACCCAGTGAGGGTGCCCGGCAGGCTGACCGCGGTCACACATTCATGCACAGATAAACCAGCAGAGGAGTGAGCAGTGAGACAGACCACGCAGGCCCCAGCGGGCAGACCCAGTGAGTGCACAAGGCGGCAGGCTGACCGCGGTTGCACATTTGCGAGCACTGGGATGGTTCGTGTTCGGCCCCTGCAGCAGGAGGTGGCAGGGGGACCGCCATTGCTTTCTTTTGACCCCGCCCCCACATACAGGGTCAGAACCCAGCAACTGAGTTGCCCCACACTGGTGAACACCTAGGGCTCCGCTCCTCATTTGTAACAGGCAAAAACAGTCCAAAATATGGCTCAAGAAGAACTCAAAGCCCCAGAGCCAATAACTCTAAGTGAAAAAGAAATAGCGAACCTCTCAGATGCACAGTTCAAAACCATTGTGATCAGGATGCTCACAGAACTGGTTGATTTTAGCCACAAATTAGAGGAACATATGAAGGCCAAACTAATTGAAATGAAGGAAAATGCACAGGAAACCAACAGTGATGGAAAGGAAACTGGGACTCAAATCAATCCATTCTTGGACTCAACTCAAATCCACTCTTCCTTCTGGAGTGGACCAGAAGGAAAAATGAAACATCCAACCAGAAAAGAATGAAAAGACAAGAATTCAAAAAAATGAGGAGAGGCTTAGGAACCTCCAGAACATCTTTAAATGTTCCAACATCCAAATTATAGGGGTACCAGAAGGGGAAAAGAAACAGCCACAAGTGGAAAACTTATTTGAACAAATAATAAAGGAGAACTTCCCCAATCTGGCAAAGGAAACAGACTTCCAGGAAATCCAGGAAGCTCAGAGAGTCCCAAAGAAGTTGGACCCAAGAAGGAACACACCAAGGCACATCAGAATTACATTAGCCAAGACCAAAATGAAGGAGAGAATCCTAGAAGGAGCAAGAGACAAGGGGACAGTCACCTACAAAGGAGTACCCATCAGACTGTCAGCGGATTTCTCAAGAGACTTTACAGGCAAGAAGGGGCTGGAAAGAAGTATTCCAAGTCATGAAATCCAAAGACCTACAGCCAAGACAGCAAAGTTTTCATTTAGAATGGAAGGACAGATAAAGTGCTCCTCAGATAAGATCAAGTTCAAGGAGTTCATCATCACCAAGCCCTTATTATATGAAATGTTAAAGGGACTTATCTAAGAAAAAGAACATGAAAAATATGAACAGTGAAAGGACAGCAAACTCACAGTTATCAACAACCGCACCTAAAACAAAAGCAAACCAAGAGGACAGCTAGATCAGGAGTGGAACCATAGAAAAGAAGAACACATGGAGGGTTAGCAACAGGGGGGTGGGAGGAGGAGAAGTGGGGAGAAGGCACAGGAAATAGCATAGATGGTAGGTAGAAACTAGATAGGGGGGAGGGCGAGAATAGTGGGGGAAATATAGAATCTAAAGAACTTGAGACACGTGGTTATTAAAGGCGGAGAATGGTGGGAGAGGGGGTGTGCAGGGTGGAGGGGAATGAAGGGGGGAATAGAACAACTGTAATGGTATAATCAATAAAATATATTTTTTTTAAAAACTAGACCAAAAAGAAGCACTATCCAAGAAGCACAAACTGCCAAAAAAGAAGCACTACCCCCTCTGACCTCTCCATCTCCCACCCTGTTACTCACACACGATAAGTTGTTTCTATCTTGCCACTGTCAATGTGTCAATTCTTGTCCAATGCCCTTGTCTAAGAACTTAGGTAGTACTGAAAAAAGTACCAGTAGAAAATCAGAATAAGTTAAATTTGCCATGTCTTGGTGAGCTTTTGCATTTGTTTTGTTTTACTCCAACCAAATGCACTAAAGCTTACTTCATTATAAACAGAAAACCTAAAAATCTATACCCAAAACCTAACAACCATAAACTCCCCTTTCCAGTAACAAAATGCCAGAAAGAGAGCCATATAAAATGAAGCCAGGGAAAACCAGCCCTTCCTCAGAAGGTTCCAGTTAATATGGGGAGACTTTTAATAAGTAATGAAAAAGAAAGCCCTCTTGATTACATTTATTTAAAAAATAGCCCTAGCTGGTGTAGCTCAGTAGATTGAACGCGGGCCTGCGAACCACACGATCACGGTTCAATTCCCAGTCAGGGCACATGCCTGGGTTGCAGGCCAGTTCCCAGCGGGGGACTCACGGGAGGCAACCATACATTGATGTTTCTCTTCTTCTCTCCTTCCCTTCCTCTCTAAAGATAAAAAAATAAAATATAAAATAAAAAATAAAATAAAATAAAAAATAAAACAGTATGAACGTGAACACCTGTGCAATCCAGGTTCTGAGTAATAACAGAATTCATTCTTATTCCCAAACTCATTCATTCAACAAATGTTGTTTGCTCATCTACTATATGCCAGGCACTGTTCCTAGCATTAGGAATACAGCTACTCTCCTGGAATTAACATTGTGGGAAAACAAAGAGTCAACAAGAAGCAAACAAACAAGAAAAATAACAGATGGCTGTGTTAGGATGCCATGAGTAGTACTTTATACCAGAGGAAAGGAAGGAATTTAACAGGGTACAGTCAAGGGGGGGGGGGGGCAGAAAAGGATTTTGGATGGGATCCAGAGCTCAGGGTGTCCAGGAATATTAAGATGTCCTCACCCTCCCACCCAGGTTGTCAGCTGAGGGAAGGGACAAATGGAGCAGGGCCATTGAGAGCTGTTTTGCATAGCAAGGGTTTCACAGCTAACCTCTGGAATGGTCATTTAACATATCTATAACCTTTGACTGGGTTCATAGATATGTTAAATAGCTGTGGCCAAGTTTTGAGCCAGGGAGAGGGGAGTGGCTTCTACCCAGGATGTAACTGGGGGCTGGTCCCAGTTACAGCTCCTGCGTGAGAGCTTGGAGTTGACTGGCTCCACGCCATGGGGCTACACCTGCCCAGACTAGCGATGGCAGCCCAGTAAACTTGTAGTAATATGGGAGTCCTGGCAGGTGTAACCAATTGTGGGAGGAGTCAGAAATGGGGCTGCAAAGGAAGACTGGCATGGGGATTTAAGCCCAGACGAGGCAGCCATTGGAAAGAGAGCCATGTGGCTTTGGCAGAGTGAGGACCCCCTCTTGCTCAGGTGAAAGAGAACCACGCGCTTCACCAGAATGGGGACCTCTGCAGCCAGGTGAAGAAGAAAGCCACACACGTTTGGTCAGAGTGCTGACCCCTGCAGCTTTGGTAGAAGAAGCCCATGCGGCTTTGGGGTGCTCCCTTTGGCTGCGTGGCCTGGGAAGCAGGAGAGACTTTGCCTGGAAAAATGGGTATGGAGAACTCTTGCCCGTGGACTGTGAGAAGGTGCCACGTGACTTTGGATTAAGTCATCCTGCCTGGACGGTGACAAAGCTCACATGTGCCAGCAACCTGAAACATAGACATGTGCTTCTTTTCCTGAGATATGGTACCCCAAATTAGGGCAGGGGGAGAAGGAAGCGCTGTGGGCGTCTGTGGTTATCCTAAAGTACTTTGATATTTTTATGGGGACATTGGGTCACTACTTTAAGTCTGTATAGCTTTAAATAAACCTTTCCTTTTCACAAATCTCTGGCATTAAGAGATGTCTTTCCAATTGACAGCAGACAGACAAGCCCAGTAGGTATTAGTATACTGTCCTTGGGAGGGGCCCCTGTTGTTCTGGAGCAGTTTTTGGCATCCTCGGTGGGCCAAGTATTGCCCCTCCCCTTGGACCTCTGTTCGGTAACAGGAAGACATTTTCTCCTAAGTGACAGCAAAACCGAGACATGAATGACAACGAGCCAATCAAGAGAAGGTGAGGGAAGAGTATTCTAGGCAGAGGGTACAGTTGGAGCAAAGGCCCTCTGCGCAAAAAGTGGAAAGGTTACTGTGGCCAGAATGTTGAAGGTGCAGGGCAGAATGTAGGAAATGCAGCTGCCAAGGCAGGCGAGCAGGGATCTACTCACGAAGGGCCTGTAACCAGGGTAGGGCGGGTATAATTATGTGCTATTGAGTCAGCTCTGAGGTTACCCTATGAATGAGTGGTGTCCACAATGTGCTGTCCTCAACAGCCCTACTCAGCTCCTGTAGACAAATGGATTGACTCCATAAAGAAGCCATATTTGGTTCTCCTCTTGTCCTGCTGCCTTCTATTTTTCTCAGCCTTCTTGTCTTTTCCAAAGGACCTGCCTTCTCAGAATGTATCCAAAGTAGGACAGTTTCAGATTTGTCACTTTTGCCTCCAGCAACGTCTCAGGCCTAATTTGCTCTAGGACCCACCTGTTTGTCTTTCAGGCAGTTCAGAGTATCTGAAGGAGAGCTCTCCTTCATACTGTATTTCAGATTAATCCATTTTTTTATATCAGCCTTCTTCACTGTCCAACTTTCGTATCCATACATAGTAACCAGGAAGGCAACAGGTGATCTTAGCCTTGGTCTCTAACAGTCATTTTTGCTCTTGATCTTTTCTAATTCTTCCATTGCTGCCCTTCTGTGTCTTAACCTTCTGACTTCTTGGCTGTGGTCTCCATTTGAATTGATGACTGAACCAAGGTGAGCAAAATCTTTAACAATTATCTTCACTGTCTATGTTAAAGTTGTGTATTTCTTCAGTAAGTCATGGTTTTTGTCTTTTTGATGTTCAAATGCAGACTTTGCTTTGGCACTTTCTTCTTCCACTTTCATCAGAAGCCATTTCAAATCACTACTTTCTACCAGTAAGATGGTATCATCTACATATCTTAAGTGATTGATATTTCTTCTGCCAATCTTCATCCCTCCTTCCTCTGAATCTAGCCCAGTTTTTTACATATGTTCTGCGTGCAATGCAACCCTTGTCTGATACCTTTGCCCATGAGAAACCATGCAGGCTCTCCATATTCTGTCCTGACGGTGGCTTCCTGTCCACCATACAGGTTACATATCAGGACAATCAGGTGCTTCGGCTTGCCCATTTCTTTCAGAGCAATCTATAGTGTTTCATGATCCACAGGAGTGAGGACTTTATTCTAAGCATGATGCTAAGCCAGCAGAGGGTGTGAGGAAGAGGAGTGACATACTCCTCATCATTGACGGAAGTTGACAATGATTCCAAGATGCAGACTAACATTTAAAAAGTTTATCTGGCCACATAAGTTTATAAGAGAAATGCTTAACTGCTTTTCAATCTATCAGTTATTCAATATGGACTATGGGAAAAGCACTATGCTAAGTGTTTTACATACATTATTTCATTCAATCTTCAACCAACACTACAAGTAGATAGATTATTATCATTCCCATTTTACAGACGAGGACACCAAAGACAATAAAGGAGGGGAAGTGACTTTCCCAAGGCCACACAGAATGTATGTGGCAAAGCCAAACATGAAATCCAGGTTAGCCTGACTTGAAAGAGCCAGAGTTCCCAGCCATTTTGTTCAAATAACTCCACTCCTTCCCTGACAGGGAAAACAGACAACAGTGCTTCTTGGTTACCACCGAAGCCTTCTGACTATTGTTTTCCCTCTGACTCAGTTTCTCATTTTCCCCAGTGAGGGACATAGTTTGGGGCCTGACTCCAAATACTCTCCCCAGGAACCTTCCCTAACAAGCCAAATTCAATCTCACTGTTCCATGCCCTTGGCCAGTCTTTCTCAGCACCTATGGTTCCATCTGTGGCTTCTCTCCCAGATAGGGTTTAAATTCTTTGAAGCCATGATAATCCTCAGAATATACTGAGCACCTACTATGTGCCAAACACACGAATATGCATATTTCATCCTAACTGCCCAGGAAATGAACATCAATACAACCTTATTCAGATGAGGAAATTGAGTCACAGAAGCAACAGGACAAGGTCAAGAAGCTAACAATGAGCACAGGTGGAATTCCATTCCTTCCTACAGTGCACAGAACACACAGCTCACTAAATGGGGAGTGAATGAAGAGACACATAAACTCACCACAGCAACCCTCACTCCATAAATGGGGAAGAAAGCACAGGCACAGGTCAAGGCCTACACACCCAGCTCTAGACACTCTCCAGGGGTGTCTGGCCCACGGGCTGCACACGGCCCAGGATGGCTATGTATGTGACCCAACACAAAATTGTAAATTCACTTTAAACCTTTTTTCCTTTGCTTATCAGTTTTCATTAGTGTTTGTGTATCTAATGTGTGGCCCAGAAATGCCAAAAGGTTGGACACCCCTGCTCTACACAAATATGTCCTCTCATGTTCTCAGGCAATACAGGCACCAATTCAGAGACAATTAAGGGCTTTGTCTTTTCTTCCCTAACACATCAACCCCACCAAAGAATCAAATTAACCTTCCCCAACACCTCCACAAAACACAAGTCATTCTCCCCACCGCCCTAAGACCACTGGGAAGTATTTTATTTGAATAACTAGGTACTAAACAAACCTTTACAGAAAATACAAAATAGTTTATTTTTCATGGTCTCTTTTATGTCAATTATCCTACATGGCATTTTACAAAAGAAAAGTAACAGCAAAAATAGAACTTTTTTTTAAAAGAATAAGAGGATCCAGAGATGTCTGCTACCAGAAATGGGAGACTCATGAGGTAGCACAGAGAGAAGGCTGTTCCAGATGGTGCAGTCCTAACAGAATTAGGGCTACTCCACTGAGAACTGACCACCCTCCACCTCCAAGCAGGGAACAAACAGGAATCAGGGCACGCTAGGAGCCAGGGATAAGGAGGCTGGAGGAAGAGATCAAGTCAACAGTGGACATTTGATCTGGATCCCTTCTAGGAGACTCCCTAAGGTATATCCCCTTGTTCTGCTGAAGCATGACCAACCACACAGAAGAAGACAAATAACAGAAAAGGTGACCACAAGACTAAGCATCTCAAGGCCAGGACCACATCTTGATACTATCCCCAGCACGGAGCCCAGCACATAGTAGACACATTAAAAGTTAGTAGCCAAATACTATAACAATCATGAACGCTTTTTATTCAGTAATCACCCTGCAAAGGAACCTGAGCTCCTTCCTGTATTCTCACTGATACTTACCAATAACCCTATGAGATTGAAGTATTATTCCCCAGCCCTGGCTGGTGTGGCTCAGTGGTTGACTGCAAACCGAGAAGTCAATAGTTTGATTCCCAGTCAGGGCACATGCCTGGGTTGCGAGGCAGCTCCCCAATTGGGGGTGCAGGAGAGGCAACAGATTGCCTGTTTCTCTCCCTCTCTTCCTCCCTCCCTCCCTTCCCCTTTCTCTTAAGATAAATAAATAAGTAAAAATCTTTTTTAAAAAATTATTATTCCCCAGTTAAAACTAAGAAAGCTGTAAGTCACGAAAGTAACGTCCAATGTCACACAGCTTATAAGTGGTGAAGATAAGACTGCAACTATAGTCTGCCCCAAGTCCAAAGGACATGCCACGCTCCTAACCACTGTGCAACACAGCCTTGCAGCTTAGTGAGTGAAGAGAACAATGGGCAAGGCCACTGTACCACTAAGGAAGAACTCTGGTCTAGGGCCTGGAACCACCAGCCATGCACTTAACACTTGGTCTGACAGAAAGCGACTCTGATCCAGGTTTCTTTATGCCACAGGCCTCTCCTGTACTTCAGTCTTCCTGACTACACAGTGGGAAGAATAACTACAGCCCATTTCCAGCCCTCCACACATTGGCTGCTGCCAAAAAGAGAACATATGCACACCTACATCACCCCATCACAATGGCAAATCACAGGTGCTAGCTTTGTCAACTTGGCACATTGTATGTCAAGTAGCTGCTCATATCAGTGGCTTAAGTGGTCCAAGGTGAAAGAGTAGTCCTCATCCAGCAGGACAGCCAACAGAGGAACAGTGAGACAACAGATTACAAAGGGCTCTATAGCTGTCAGTTATTAACAAGTGACAGGCCTAAAACCTCCAGGCCTTTTTCTGGAAAAGTGAGAAGGTATCAAAAGCCAAGCACCCTGAGCCACATCTTCAAGTGGCCAGGTGGCCCCAACAACTGCCCATGGTCACTGAGAGAGGACCTGATGCAAGAGGAAAAGGCAACATTTCAGGGAGTTGGTCTCAAGGTTACCATTTAGCTGACTGAAGGAAAACAAGCAACCTATGACAATAATGTCTCTTTTCTGATCTTCATTTACTCCCTCATCAAAATCCACACCTGACAGAGTGATCTATTCATACTGCAAATGTAATCATCTCGCCACCACAACCACCAGTAACCGCTCCCCAGGTAAATACGAATGCCTTGCCGCCGCTCACCTGGCTGCCCTTGCTAACCCCGCCAGCCTCAACTTGTATCCATCTCTTCTCTCTGGGCTCCGGCCACATATCCTTTCAGTGTCTCGTAGTCAGGCTTCTTCGTCCCCCAGGACCTACCCCAGAGCCTTTCTAAGTACTGGGCCCTCAGGCTGAAATGCATGTCGAGTTGCTTAGTAAACACCTGTTTATTCTGCATAATTTAACTCAAACATTATTCCTCAAGGAAACCTTTCCTAATGACCTCTCAACCCAGAACCAAGTCAAATCTCTGTCAAATGTTCCCCTATTACCACATTCCTTTTTTTCCTTCATATAAAATCATATATTACATATAAGTACATAGAAAGACATACCTGTCAGTTACCAGAATATGAATGACCACATTCCTTTTTTCAATGCATTTATTACTATTGTAATTTTCTATGTGTGTGTGATTATAATTTGATTAATGTCTATGTTCATTAATATATCTTGAGCAGGTATTATATCTGACTTAGTCACAACAATATCTCTGGGCATATCTTAGTGTCTGGAATGTAACAGTTGCTGTATATATGTTTGTTCACTGGAAGAACAAAATTTCAGAGAGAAGGGAAATGAAGCTCTGTCAAATCAAATGGTTCTGCTTAGGGAAGGTGTTCACCCCTTGTGGGACATCAGGCCAAATTATTCTTTCCCCTTCCTTCTTCATCTTTCCCAAATTTCTGACAGAAGTTACCTTCTATGTCCAGTCATTCTTCATGCTGATGGTAGCCATAGTGATAAGATGGCCTGGAGCCAAAAATAGTCTAAAAAGATCACCTTGTGTGAGTGCTCCAGGTTTCCAAAATAAAAGTCCACAGCAAAGGCCAGCCCGATAGAAACACTTAAACCTTTACTCAGTAAAGAGGCTGAGCCGAACAACTAGCAGTCTCTGAAAAAGCAAGTACTTCCCAGGGCAGGCAGTGCCCCCAAGTGAACCACCCAAATGAAAAGGGACAGGGAAGCAAGGACGCAAGGGACTGAGGCAGAAGTACATATGCCATTCCCTGAGGAGATTTTAAAACGTACCTTTTATTCCTTGGATAAGGCAGAGAGGTGCCCAAACATTAAATATCAAAGTCTCCCCTGATGAGGCAGCTTCAGAGGAGATCTAGGATCAGGGCTCAGAAAAGCAACACTACGGCCTAAATAAGCTCACATAAAACTCTAATTGAAGCCATAATTCCCTACAGAAGAAGGAGGGTCTCATCCTTGCCCTTTTACTACTCAGGGTAGGCAGCAGGGGGTAGGATGGGTGAAGCAGAAGCATTTACTGAGCTCTATTTAGTGGCAGGTATAGTGACTGGTATTATAGAGACAGGATTGTTAGTGAAAAACAAATAAGATATAGATGAGCACAAAAATGCAGTCAGGCAGCCAAGGCTCAGCAAGCTTAAACAATCTGTCTGACTGCTAGTGAATGGCGAGGTCAGGAGCATACCCAAGTCTGCCTGAATCCAAAGACTCTCTTCTCCTACCCCAGTGCTGCCCTTGTGTCATCTCAGAGCAGCTCTGCTCCGCCCCACTTCATTACCACCTTCCTAACCAGAATGCAAATGCAGCTCTGGCAAACTCTTGGGTGAGGGACAAGCTCTATTCCATGAGCACAGCCCACCACAACCAGTATGTACAGAACTGACGCATGCCAGGTGTGGAGCTCAGCTCACAGCTGTGGAGCTCATCATCTGTAGCTATGGGGATGAGGCTGAATTTTCTGAAAATCCCAAATGGATCCACAGAGATGAAGTCCACCTTTCCCAGAACCCACTACTGCTGGATGGTGGAACAACCCAGAACACCTTAAACCAAAGAACAGTGTGTGCTCAATCACACATGAGAGAGAGAGTACCTGCAGGATAGACAAGCCCAGCTAGTCTCCATAACTCCTCTAGCTATGCAGAGAGTAGCAATTCCATACCTGAATTATCCACATCTACACAGCATCTCCTGCAAGGTTAAGCATTCATTGTGTGGTATTTCAAGGTTAACCCTTCCCTCTGCACTCATTTCAGGATGTGCCTGTTATCAAAAACCATGCCAGCTGATTATTATGGTAAGTACAATATTATGCCATTATAATAACATTATTGCACTTTCTTCCTGTACTTGACATATGTTGGTTGATAGATTTAACTCATACATAAGTAGTAGTGCTCCCTCCTTTCTTTTTTTTTTATTAATTTATTTATCTTTAGAGGGGAAGGAAAGGAGAGAAGGAGAGAAACATCAATGTATGGTTGCCTCTTGTGAGTCGCCTGCTGGGAACTGGCCTGCAACCCAGGCATGCGCCCTGACTGGGAATCGAACCGTGATCGTGTGGTTCACAGGCCTGCGTTCAATCCACCGAGCCACACCAGCCAGGCACTGAGCCACACCAGCCAGGCTCTCTCCTTTCAACCAAACCTCTAGTGTGACTCCTAAAACTAAATCTAGTTGTAGCAAATGCCTAGCCCCACAGCAGGAGGAAACGTGGCTTATCTGGGCTCAGCCATCATGCTTTCAGTGGTCACAGTGCCAGAAACAGAGACTCATCTAGGTCCCTAATTGTTGACACACTCCCCTGCTCCTGGGAAGATGACAGAATCTGGGGAAAACACCAACCAGCAAGTACTCTATTGCTGAACACACCAACAAGCCTCGTACTGCAGAGGGACAAGCAGTACCAAACCACAATGCCACACACCACAGCAAGAGAAGAGGAAAATGCATCTCTCCACTGGGAGTTCTCAAATAAATGGTTCCCAGAGAACTAGTCTGCTTCCCCACACATACCTCTTGGCAACTGCTAGTAAAACTGGCAAAAGGGAGGGGAAGAGGGAGAGGAGGGCAGTCTTCGGGCCATTATTCTGAAGCTGAGAAATCCATCAACCTGGCTGTGGAGGCTTCTTTATCCAGGGCCCACAAAGGGCCAGAAACAAGTTCCACTTCCTGTCATTCAAAGCACAGAATCTGCCTGTCACACTATTTATGGCAAACAAGGTCTGCCTGAATCACACACAAACCTTATTAAAAGGCAACCCTTAGCAACCCTAGTGAGGCTACATTAAAAACACACATGATAAAATAAACACCAGGAGACCGCGCTTGGCCTACTTTGTTCTCTACCCTGTTAATACACAGGGCTTTTTTTTTTGGCAGAATGAGGGTGGAAGGTTATTTGAATTTAAATTACCAGTGAACACTGTAATCTGTGTTTAAGGAGAAAAAAAACATTCAAGAATGCCAAGAGCAGCCCTGGCTGTTGTGGTTCAGTGGACTGAGTGTCAGCCTTCAAACCAAAGGGTCAATGGTTCAATTCCCAGTTGGGGTACATGCCTGGGTTGAGGCCAGGTCCCCAGTAAGGGGAAGTGCAAGAGGCAACCAAACATGGATGTTTCCCTTTCTCCTTCCCCTCTCTCTGAAAATAAATTTTTTTTAAAAAAAAGAGTGCCAAGTGCAGGCCCTTGGAACATGTGTGGCCTAGGCAGTAGGAGTCCCTGGGCTTCCTCCTTCAGCCTCAGCCCACTGCTGTCATCACTTGATAGGAGGCAAGCCAGCAGGCAAGACCCAGGCAGCACAAAGGATCACGGTCCCCTAGATGTAGGGAGAAGATTGCCTTCTCAGAAGGAAATTAGCATGAAGCAACAAAGAATGAACAAGAACAGTCATCCACAGAAGCAACCCATCTAAGGAGGGGACTTGGAGATGTGTTACTGAGGGCAGGGACCATATCTGTCTTGCTCACCATGATATGCCCATGGCCAAGCAGCACTTCATACATAGTGAGTGCTCAGCAAAGAATTGTAGGTTGAATGGTAACCAGAAAGACTCCTTATGTTGGAAAGGATTAATGAGAGCTAGAATCTGCAAAGAATACATAAAAGGGAACCTAGAAAATAAAAATGATTCTCAAATGCATTCCTGGTGCTCTAATAGACTGAGAAATGTGTATTGGTGCTTTTTGGTCTTTTTAATTAAGCTTACTGCGGTGACACTGGTTCACAAAACCATACAGGTTTCAAGCGTACAACTCAACAAAAAGTCAGCTACATGCTGCATCAGGCACCCCTTGCCTCAAGCAATGTCTCTTCCCATCCCCATTCTCCCTCTTTGCCCACTTCCACCTATCCTCCACCCCCCTATGTCTGTGTCTACATGTTTTTTATATATTTTTTCTTAATCCCTTCACCTTCTTTCATCCAACCCCCAGCCCCACTTCTTTCTGACAGCTGTTAGTTTGGCACAGGTATCCAAGCCTGTTTCTATTTTGTCAGTTTATTTTGTACATTAGAGTCCACACATAAGTGAGATCATATGATAAGTCTTTCTCTGACTGGCTTATTTCACTTAGAATAATAATCTCCATGTCCATCCACACTGTCACAAAAGATAAGAGTCCCCCCCACCTTTTCTTTTATGGCCAAGTCCACTGAGTAAATATACCACAGCTTTTTTATCCATTCAAATACTGATGGACACTTGGGCTTTTTCCAGATCTTGGCTATTGTAAATAACACGACAATGAACACAGGGGTACATATGTTCTTTTGAATTAGTGTTTTGGGCTTCTTTGGATCTATTCCTAGAAGTGGAATTGCTGGGTCATAAGGCAGTTCCATTTTTAATTTTTTGAGGAAACACCATACTGTTTTCCACAGAGGCTGTACCAGACTGCATTCCCACCAACAGTGCCCTAGGGTTTCCTTTCTTCCACATCCTTACCAGCATTTGTTGTTTGTTGATTTATTGATCGTAGCCATTCTGGCAGGTGTGACATGACATGACATGGTTCATTGTAGTTTTAATTTGCATTTCTCTGATGATTAGTGACAGTGAGCACCTTTTCATTTGTCTATTGGCAATCTGTATATTCTCTTTGGAGTTGTGTCTATTCGGGTCCTTTGACTATTTTTCAATTGGGTTGTTTGTTATCTTGGAGTTGAGTAATACAAATTCTTTATATACTTCAGAAATTCACCCTGACTGGTGAAGCTCAGTGGATTGAGCACGGGCCTGCAAACCAAATGGTCGCAGGTTCGAATCCAGTCAGGGCACATGCTTGGGTTACAGGCCAGGTCCCTAGTAGGGAGCGTGCGAGAGGCAACCACACATTGGTGTTTCTCTCCCTCTTTCTCCTTCCCTTCCCCTCTAAAAATAAAATCTTTAAAAAAAATTAACCCCTTATCAGATCTATCATTGGTAAATATGTTCTCCCATTCGGTGGATTCCCTTTTTATTTTGCTGATGGTTTCTTTTGCTGTGTGAAAGCTTTTCAGTTTGATGTAGTCCCACTATTTATTTTTTCCTTTGTTTCCCCTGCCCCAGGGGATACACTGGCAAAAAATATTGCTATGAGAGATGTCTGAAATTTTATAGCCTATGTTTTCTTCTAGGATCTTTATGGTTTTGTAACTTACTCTTAAGTCTTTAATCCATTTTGAGTTTATTCTTGTGCAAGTTGCTGGTTTAGTTTCATTTTTTTGCATGCATCTATCCAATCTTCCCAATACCATTTATTGAAGAGACTGTCTTTNGATGTAGTCCCACTATTTATTTTTTCCTTTGTTTCCCCTGCCCCGGGGGATACACTGGCAAAAAATATTGCTATGAGAGATGTCCGAAATTTTATAGCCTATGTTTTCTTCTAGGATCTTTATGGTTTTGTAACTTACTCTTAAGTCTTTAATCCATTTTGAGTTTATTCTTGTGCAAGTTGCTGGTTTAGTTTCATTTTTTTGCATGCATCTATCCAATCTTCCCAATACCATTTATTGAAGAGACTGTCTTTACCCCATTGTATATTCTTGCCTCCTTTGTCAAATACTAATTGATCATAAAGGAATGGGTTTATTTCTATGTTCTCTATTCTATTCCATTGATCTATATGCCTGTTCTTGGGCCAATACCATGCTGTTTTGATTACTATAGCCTTGTAGTATATAGTTTGATATCAAGTAGTGTGATACCTCCGACTTTTTCTTTCTTTCTCAAGATTACTAAGGCTATTTTGGGCTCCATATAAATTTTTGGAATATTTGTTCTAGTTCTGTGAGATATGCCATTGATTGACTCTATAGATTGCTTTGGGTATTATGGACATTTTAATGATATTAATTTCTCCTATCCATTAACACTGTACAAGCTACTTATTTGTATCTTCCTCAATTTCCTTCTTCAGTATCTTATAATTTTCCAAGTACAGGTCTTTTACCTCCTTAATTAAATGTATTCCTGGGTATCTTACTGTCTTGTTATAATAGTAAGTGGGAATTGTTTTCTCTTTATATATTCTTATTGATTTTTTAGAGAGGGGGGAAGGGAGGGAAACATCGATGCGTGAGAGATACAGCAATCAGTCACCTCTCGCACACCCCCAACTGGGGACCTGACCCACAACCCAGGCATGTATCCTGACTGGGAATTAAACCAATGACCTTTCAATTCACAGGCCAGCACTCAAATCACTGATCCAAACCAGCCAGGGCTGGAATTGTTTTCTTAATTTCTCTTTCTGATAGTTTATTATTGGTGTATTAAAAATGCCACTGATTTTGAATATTAATTTTGTATCTTGCCAAATTCATTTATTAGATCTGTTATGTTTTGATGGAGTCTTTAGGGTTTTCTATGTACAATACCATGTCATCTGTGACTAATGACAGTTTTACTTCCTCCTTTCTGATTTGTATGCCTTTTATTTCTTCTTGTCTGATTGCTGTGGCTAGGACTTGCAGAACTATGTTGAATAAGAGTGGTGAAAGTAAATATCCCTATATAATATCCGATCTTAAGGGAAACAAGCATATTTTGATTAAACTATTGGGTTGGCCAAAAAGTCCATTTAGTTTTTTTCATAAAATAAAAGACACATTTTTCATTTCAACAATAATTTTATTGATTTGAATATGTTGAGTATGTCAGCTATCTCCCATGTGGTTTAATGTTGATTGTTCTCAATTAATGTCTCAATTTGATCACTATCAACTTCAATTGACCACTACCAATGACCTGACCCTGGAAGAAAAAAGAAATCCAGCAAGAAATCCCCAGCACGAAACTTCACAAACCACTTTTGACACGTTTCATCAGTTACAGCACTTTCTCCATACACTGCACAAATCTTTTTTGTGGTGTTTAAGTTGTGTTTTTACCTTTCTTGCAATAGTAAAGTAATATAGCATGCCAAAAATGTTACATATTTTCTTCCATCTTCAATATTAAAATGGCTACACAAAAATTCACCAATTTTGATGCTTTTTTTAAATGCATGCTGATATGGCAAATGTCACGTTACAATCTAGCAAAACCGTTTCAAATGAAGTTAAAGACAACTAAGCTTCATTAGAGCCATCTTACAGAAAACCAACCAAACTTTTTGGCCAACCCCAAACTTATGTAACCCTAAAAGGACTATGCTATAAGGAGAGAAGAGGAGAAGGAGAGAAGAGGAGAAGGAAAGAAGGGGATATAGGGGGCAAAATATTTTACCTAGTGCTTACCGTGTGTGTGCGTGTGTGTGTGTGTGTGTAACCAACTCACAGGGGGGTTACAGAAGAAGAAATAGGAGAAGTTAAGTAACTCATCTTAAGTCTCACAGCTAGTACATGGTTTAAATCTGGGTATAGCTGATGATATGGCCAAGAGCATACCTTGTTGTCATTCACCTTGTTGTCATTCAGGGGTGAGCTGACTTCCCAGATAACCATTCCTATAAAGACGACAATGCTCCTACCTGCCCACACAAACCAAACTACATAGTCATGTTTCTTAGAGTTAACTAGAACTGTGACTTGATGGTCTCATGAATTTCTGTGCTTGAGACAGCCCACTAAAACTTAAACCTGGGTGAACTAGCTGAGTTTCCAGACCAACAAAGCTGCCAACCAGTGAGAGCCTAAGCCATTAGCTGGCATGCATCTCTGAACAACTCTCTTTGGGACAGGCAACCTGAGCATGATCTGTATGTGTCCTCAACAAGTCCTCTTCAGAGACTGCAAAAGAGGTACCAGGAGCCTCTCCTATTCTGTGCTGTGACACTGATGCACAGAATTCTTTTTAAAAGTAATCTAATTCTGCTTTAAGTAGGAACAGAGGAGGTAAAAAGGATTTCTGCTTTGTCTACAGTAGCGAATACAGCCTTCCCTCCATGTTGCTTGCTGCCTCTCTGGAGCTTCCAGAGACCTTCAAACCCCCCTCCCCGCAGCAGCAGAGTAGAAAAGGTATAATATGATATTCATGTTGTACTCTGAAGAGCCCAGTGGTGAGGATCAGCTAGTGTTTCTAATGGAAGTGAATACTCTGGACAAACTCCGAAGCAAAGTAGTACTAAAGTACACTGCCTATCTCTCAGGGTTGTCTGCTTATTTTGCCTCCTGTATGAGGGTTTTCACCAGTTAACATTGGGGGGGTTTTTTGTGCTTGGTTGTTTTGTTGGTTTTTTTTCTTTTTGGAAGCTTAGGAAATCTGATGATTCACCTAGGTGCATAACAGCTGCTGGGAAGACCTGTAGGAAAGGGCCACCGGCAAAGGTGGGCTGTATGTGGTGAGGAGGGTCTCCCAGGAGTGACCTACATGCCAAGCCATATGTTGTCAGGATATTAATCCAAATCTCTCTAGTGCAACTAACAGTGTTTACTCTCTTGGGATATGAAGTATTAAATTATATCCAAAGGACTGTATGAGTCCTTCTGATTCTCTTCCACACTTACTTCTTTGCCAAAAAGATTTGTAACCTGGAAACAAAGCCCTTTGCCTAATAACAGCAATAACACTCAGCAAGGAATAAGAAACCAGGCCGCAATTCAAGCTTCCCTGAAAGAAACTGCCCCAGCAAAGCCTTATCCCATCTAGAAAATGGAGAAACCTACTACTGACCCCTTTTCCCAGAGAACACAGGCATACTTAACGTGAGAGTCCCAAGAAAGAAAGGCTTAAACCAAATGAGGGTACACTACAGCTCCACTCCTACCCCAACTAAAACAACCCTGGAAACCCATGAAAGAACTCCAAATTGAGGAGACTCCCTCACTGCTGCAAGAGCTAATAGCAAGGGGCAGGAAATAATTTCTGACTATGAAATAAGGCCACCTGGATTAGTCACTGCTCTACCCTGACTAGCTGTATGACCCTAAGTCATTTAAACTCTTCAAACTGCAATTTTTTACCTCCATAAAATGTGGATGTTGTGAGGACCAGACTAAATAATGTATTTGGAAGACCTTTAAAAACAGTAAATTATTGAATATATTTTAGGCCTGTGATTCCAAAGACTGCTGGATAAGAAACCCTAGGGCACTTCTGGAGAGCAGAGAGACAAACTGTCACCTAGAAGAGGCACTCTACAGTAACTGGGTATAGAAATCTGTAGAGAAACCCACACTCAGGAATAAAGTGAGAACAGAGTGGACTTGCAAGAGGAGACACACTTGGGTCTGCTCAGGTACATCTAAAAAACAGGAACAACCCTGGCTGGTGTGACTCAGCAGATCGAGCACTGGCCTAGAAACCGAAAGGTTGCTAGTTTGATCCCTGGTCAGGGCACATGCCCAGGTTGCAGGCCAGACCCCAAGCTGGGGGGTGTGCAAGAGGCAACCAATCAATGTGTTGCACATTGATATTTCTCTCCCTATCTCCTCCCTTTCCCTAGCTCTAAAAATAAATAAATAAATAAATATTTTAAAAAATAAGAACAATATATGCCTATGGTTCCAATTTGAAAAAGCACACAAAGGTATACAGTGGAAGTCAGTCTCCCTTTCCCCATTCTCCAGCTACCCAGGGCCCCTCACCACAGACAACCACTCTTTCCAGTTTCTCACATATTCTTCCAGAGATACTACAATCAGCTAGTTTCTGCTCAGATGAGGATACAACTGGTGGCAACACTTTGAAACCCAGAAGGCACTGACAAGCAAGTAAGCACTGCCAGGGACCCTTAGGGTCTATGAAAAGATCAGGACAGCCAGAGGATAAGATACTGCCCTGCCAAAGGTTCCACAGAGGTCCAGATTTCCTTCTGGCTACTATACTTCTTTGCCCCTTGGCTGACCTCTGCTGGGCAATAATTTTGTATAATGTACAATTTTCTGTCAGTTTTGTTATTCACCCAAAGTGCCTTCTCAGAGAAGCCATTAACGGGGATGGAAGTAGGAACAACAGTCAAATCTGCCTAGATGAAGGCTGGGCAAAAAGGGCAAGAGTCACAAAAGTTCCTGAGTCAACATCTTTTTAGGGACAGAATCCAAGGATAAAACCTAGTCTCTAGATGGAGCTACTCAGGAGAAGAGACTAACTCACTACACACAGAACACTATAGGACACTCAAGACCAAAGCTAGGCTTTCACCAAAACTCTCTCAAAAGAATTCTGGCTACACCCTCCTCTCCTTTTCTCCTTCCACAAAAACTTAAATGTGTAAAAATCTAGCCTCTACCCTTTCTGCTACTTAGTGGCAGAAAAGTCAAATCTGGACCATAGATGTGCTTTGGTAGTCCCCGGGGTTTCACAAAAATCTAGATCTCTGGCTTCTCTTATAATATGAAATGATGGAGCCACAGAGTCACACTCACAAATGACAGTGACAGGATGAGTAGCAGCTGCCCCCACATATGGGCATATGAGCACTCCAGTTTGACACAGGCCCATCATTCCCTAATGCCTCACACTGACAGTTCCCTACCTGGTCCTGAAAACATCTGAGTTGAAGATCCCTGGCCAGTGAGTGAAAAAGGCGGCTGATCAACTGGTAAACGAAACAGCTGGCCAAATAGCAGGACTCCTGCATTCACAAGCATTTACTAAACACCCTCTGTGGGCCAGGAACTATGCTAGGGGTTGGGTATCCAAAGAAGAATAAAGGATTCAGTGCCTGCCCTCCAGGAATTTATAATCCAGTTGGAAAGGTAAGACTTAACTCTTAAGAATAGAACTGCTTCAGACACAAAGGGGCCTGGGAGTCAAGCATGCCAGACTCACTACAGCTGGGGACCAAGGAATGTTTCAAGGAAGAACTGGGATTTGAGTAAATCAGTTACCGTTTCTCAGGCTTTCACAGACTCATTCATCCAACAAGCATTTATGATGTCTAGGTTACACTCAGCATTATGGTACAGGCACAAAATAAAGCATAGCCAATGTCCTTGAGAAACTCGTATAATAAGAGACAAAATAACTAACCAGGATAAAGTAGGCTGAATTCTATAAGCAAAGAGTTGCTATGGGGATACAAATAAGGAGGTCCCAGGAAAGGCTTGCTGAAGAAGGCAACTGTGCAGCATAAAGTAGGAAATTAAGGAGAGGGTACTCTAGGCAAAAGAACTGGCAGAGACACAAACATATGAAGCATGCTTAGAGACTACATGGACCAGCTTCTCAGGAGCAAAGCACATACGTGGGTAATGGTAGAGATTATAATTATAGTGGCAGAACAGGAATACTCCACAATAGGCATGAAACACTAGAGCATCTGAAATATTGGAATTTATTCAGCAGCCAGTGGGTGCCACTGAGGGCTTCTAAGCATGAATGTTCTCTACCAGCACTGTGTTTAGGAAGACCCCAAGGGGCAATAGAACACAATGTCCTGGAGGAAGCTGAAGCAGGAGATAGGAGGATGTTCCTGTAACAACTCTAGAGCAGTTGGGAAACAGGAGGAGCAGTGTAAGACTATGTGAGCTAGGTACTGCATATGCTTGCAAAAATTTAAGACAATGGCATTTCTTTGAAAACACTTTTTAATTCCTATTTTTACCAATTCAGACTGGTCTTCCCCTCGAATAGTGTCCTCATTTGTTTCATTCAGAGAAGGCACAGGCTTTGTTTCTAGTTACGGTGCTTGAGTTTTTAAAAAAACTCAGCTTAAGATCAACATAATGTCAGGTAGGAGATTCAGGGTTTTTTTCCACTCCCACTGCTAAACTGGACCAGCTGTAAATCTCAAAAGGAAAGAGTCAACTTGACAAAATCTGGTCAATTTATTTACTTGTGCCTCCCATACCTTGCACAGGACCAGAAATGGACATACAAGTGAGAAGAAAGCCATGACAGATGTCAAAGTTCCCTGACGGAGCTAATTGCTTCATGTGTGGCTGAAGAGCAGAGACAAGAGACAAGAACACATTGTTTGAAGGCCCCATGCAGGACCAGACAGTCCCACTCCATTAAAATCCCAGCATCAGCCCTGACTGGTGTGGCTCAGTGGACTGAGCACCAGCCTGCGAACCAAAGGGTCGCCAGTTCGATTCCCAGTCAGAGGATGTGAGAGGTAACCACACATTGATGTTTCTTTCCCTCTCTTTCTCCCTCCTTTCCTCTCTCTACAGATAAATAAAATCTTAAAAAAAAAAAAATTCCTGACATCAGCCCTGACTGGTGTGGTTCAGTGGGTTGGGTGTCATCCTGCAAACCTAAAGGTCACTGGGTTTGATTCCCAGTCAGGACACACGCCTGGGTTGCAGGCCGAGGACCAGGTAGGGAACGCGCAAAAGGCAACCAATCAATGTTTCTCTTGCACATCAATGTTATTCTCCCGCTCTTCCCCTCTCTGAAAATTAAATAAATAAAATCCCCATATCAGACACTGCCCAGGAAACAGGGCCTGCTGGCTAGATCACTGGTTAGAGAGCGCCTCAAAAAGGTGAGAAATGAGTGAAGAAAGGAAGGTGACAGCAGAGAAGCTGCAAAGTTCCTTACTATTCACAACTTTCAGTTATTCGGGATAAGCTAGCTGCGAATATTGATATGAATGATAAACCAACCAACAAAAAAGGCAATGATGTGATGGTTAAGATAAAGCTTACTTGATCAGCCTAACTTATTCTCTAACCAAGTCCCGGGTCAGGAACTGTCAACTGCTGCTGTTGGTAATACACTGTTCTCACGCTGTACAGGGAAGTACTTTCCATATGTATTACCTCAATGAATTCTCAAGATGGCTACAAAAGTAACTATTACTATTCCCATTCTACAGATCATGAAATTAAGGCTTAGAGAAAATAAGTGACTTCTTTCCATCTGACAGTTAATAAGTAGATAGCAGAATATGAAACCAAGTGAGTTGGCTCCAAAGTGTTTTAAACCACTCTGACCTACCAATTCATTCCTTCCACTTTTCTTTTAGAGATGTACTAAAGGTTTGCTTGGGTCACCGGAAAAGGTCCACTGATGCCCTGGCCCCATTCTTTACAGAACACAGAGCAGTCTGGCCTAAGAGCTATTTCTTTGTTTCTAAAATGGGGAAACTTCAAATCTCTTTTTTAAGGGATAACAGCAAGAGGAAATACTTCAACACAAACAAGAAAAATAGTCAGTAGAGAGGCCTTCTCCCCCTCTAGAGATTTTTAACTGCAATAGCCTTTTGCATCTTTACAAAGCTTTAAATAATTCTAACAGTTTCTATGGCCACCCTCTGTGACACCTTTGGCTTGAGTCTCAGCTCTGCTACTAATACACTGGTGGCCCTAAAAATGGTATACAACCCATTTCATTTCTCTGGGGCTCAAATCTGTCATCAGTAAAATAAGAACCCACCAAATGCAAAACTACAACAGTGAGCAATGACAGACCTAAAATACTATGTCCTGACTCTTCATTCACTCAAGGAACCACCAATGAACCAGACACAACCCTGATGTCTGCAGTGAAATTGACATGAAAACCCCAAGAATGATCTCTTCCAGCCCAGATACACGACTTTAGCAGCTGGGTCCACAGATGGAGACGGTGCTTCATGAATACAATCAAACCCAACACCCCATGAGTATCAGATAGGGAGGGTCACAAAAATCAACCTTAAGTACCTTGCTTAGGACCTGCTGGCCCTTTACACCTCCGAGGCTTCCTACACACTGGATTCAAAGCATGACCAATCAATCTTATATCTAGTGACTGTCCTATTATACTTTATATAATTTTATATAACTTGCAGTGAACTGAAGCCTGCTGGTCTTCTAGAGTTTGGTCAGATGGCTGCTGCCCACCTTGGAATCCTCGCAGAAACAGAAGGCATATGCATGAAACTATTGCCAGAAATAAAGAAATGTCCATTTAAAATGACATTAGTCTTCCTCACCAGAACTTTGGGATGTATCTCAGATTCTTCCAGTTTCTAGAACTCTTCCCCTCACAAGAAAGAAGAGGCAGAATACTTGCAGAGAGAGAACTTACTAGACATGGATCAGTTCAATGACTACTGTGATGTCCCTATACCTGTGATGATAATAAATGGTAATTAAAAGGCATAATCAAGAACTCCCTCCCTCTGTGAAGGCACAGCCAGAAAGCACACCTCCGAAACACACCCCTTCCCATTTCCCTATGGATATGTCATGTGACATGAGCCAAACATCAGCCACTACCCAAAGGCTCCAACTTCCAGTCCAGGAACACCTGGGCCAACACAGGAGGTTCAGCTATGAAAAAGGAAGGCCTAGGAGGCAACAGAGAAGCAGATGGTAAGTGGACCACCTCAAAAGTCCAAGATCTGAAAGAAAATAAAGGATACACTTCATTGCACCAGTCTTTTTGGGAAAGTCCAGGTAAAAATCATCCTTCCCACCTCCATCCACATCCCATTGCTTCTCAAATTCTCTTAATGGTATTAGGCTTTGAAACAATATGAATTACTTCACAAGAGGGCAAACAACTGCTCTGAATTATTAAGAATATCAATAAGCAAAACAAAAATGTTATTCTTACCAATCTTTATGCTCATGAATATATAATGGCTAAGAAGTTTATTCTTTCAGTTATACTCTATACATAACATGCTCAGCAATTAGAAACAGCTCAGCTGGCTGGAAAATGGATGGATACACAGGGTGGGGCAAAAGCAGGTTTACAGTTGTGAGTATGCAAAGCACAGGGCTTATATTTGTATTATTATTTATTAATTGTTGTATTTTTTCCACACGAATAACTATAAACCTACTTTTGCCCCACCCTGTAGTAAGGACACAGTCACAGTTCTGACCCTCCTAAAGGCCAACTAACTTAAATCTTTCCATGACAACCAGCCATGGCTTAGCTACAGCCAGCCATCTCACAAGAGGCCCAAACAGGAAAGGGTAACAAGGATGCTAGCCCTTAAGGCATTCCCACCATGGAAAAGCAGTAAGTAAGCTAGCTACTCAACAGCAAGAACTTTTTTGCATTAGTATCCCCAGCATCTGCCAGTGGGCCTGGCACCTAGTAGGACCTTGAGAAAATAAACTGAAGGCCAAATGCCTTGTTGATGACTGCAGACACCTGGGTCGGGGGGTTAGAGGAGGTTAGAGGGGGTTAGAGGGGGCAGTAGCACAGTGCAACAGAAAGAGCTCTGGAGTCAGAACTGGGTTTAAAGCCTGGCTACAGCAGCCTTAAATCACTTAACCTCACTGAGCCTCAGTTTCCTCATCTATAAAATGGGAATACCAACTATCTTCAAGGCTGATGTATGAATTGAACGAGATAAAAGTTTGTAGTGATAGCTGGATCTACTAGATAAAAAACAAGCTTTGATGACTGTAGTAGAGAGAGAATATAAGACATGCATTCTTATTGAAGACAATATCAACCCCAAGGGGGCGAAAACTGATTGTTGGAGAAGAAAAATCTTAGATATGAAAACAGTTTATAGCCCTCCAAAGGGCCAGAGTACATACACAGGTACACAACATATCTATGGCATTAAAATTCAGTTGGTTTGGGGGTTGGTGGGTGCCAATTAGGAGAAGTCTCAAAAAGTGATACAGAACAAAAGTTTAAAAAAACTTGATATACAATACAAAGGGCAGACTCGGTTTCCATAAGGACAGTCACTAATGTACATAAGTCACAGGTAGGATGATCAACTTGTACTGGTTTGCCCCAGACTTTGCACTGAAGTCCCACATCTGGGAACTCCTCAGTCCTGGGAAAACTAGGATGATTGTTCACCTTCCTTATAAGAAAGATCAATACAGGCATTAAAATTTCACAAATGAGGGAATACCAAGGAACACAATGGATGTCATGAAGGATTTATAGCATTTCAGAAGCATTCCTGAGCCAAGACTGAAATATGCCATTGGTCCAGTGCTAGGCTCAGGCATTGGCATGAAAATTTTTACTCATTCACTGTCTATACCATTTCGTTCTTGCTATGGGCTGTTTGTGTCTACCCCCAAGTACATATGTTGAAGCTCTAATTCCTAATGTGATAGTATTCGGAGGTGGGCCTTTGGGAGGTGATTAGGGTTAGATTAGGTCATGTGGGTGAAGTGAAGCCCAATGATGGGATTAGCGCCCTTATAGATAGATGACCAGACAGGAGCTCGTTCTACTCTGAGCCATGTGACAGTACAGCAGGAAGACGGCTGTGAACCAAGAGGAGGGCCCTCATCAAGACCCTGACTGTGCCAGCCTCCAGAACTGCAAGAAATAAACGCTTGCTGTTTAGGCTACCCACTGTATAGTATTCTGTGATAGCAGCCCATAACTTACTATGACACTTCTCAATGCTTCAAACACCAAAGCCAAGGGCACTATTAAGAGAATGAGGGCAAGACAATCAAGGTTATACATATCCAAAAAGCTACCAAGTATTTGAAAGATGTCACTTTACAGAAGTAATTTGGCCATTCTATCACTACAATGGTAGAGTTGGTAGGTGTACCCAGGCCAAACAGTGGGGCTGGATACAGGGTCGGTGGCCCAAAAAGAGTGCTAAATTTCTGCTGCACATGCTTAAGAATGCAGAGAGTAATGCTGAATTTAAGGATCTAGATGCAGACCCTGGTTATTGAGCACATCCACGTAAACAAAGCTCCCAAAATGGAGCACAGAACTCACAGAGCTCATGAATGGATTAACCCATGTCAGTTCTCCCCGCCACATTGTGGTGATCCTTACTGAAAAGCAGCACATTATTCCTAAACCAGAAGAAGATTTTGCACACAAGAAAAAGATATCCCAAGCAAAACTGAAGAAACAAAAAACTTATGGCCCAGGAATAAATTCAGCATAAAATAAATGCTAATAAAAGCAAAAAGCAGGAAAAAAATAAAAGAGAGAGAGAGAGAGAGAGAGAGAGAAAGAGAATGGAGGCAGATATGACCAGCCATCACAACCATGCCCTTGCCAATGAGCTGCCTCAGGGAATGTGAAAAAACCTCAAGTCTGGGCTGAACATAATCAGTTATATTGCTATTGAATTCTCACTGTCTCGAAGGTAGAAAATTGCACAAGTGAGGACACCAGGTGTAAACCCTTAACAAACCATGAAAATTCTGGGAGATTCCTCTCATGTGTCCTGAGCAGCCTGAATCTTTTAGAGGTGTTTGTCCTAAAGGCAAACTCAATTGTTGTTGATGCTGGGAATCACAGGCTACCTTAAGCCCCACCTGAATAGTAAAAGGCTTTTCTCCTCCCTTTCCCAGCAGTGAAACCCTTGGTAAAAGTGAATAAAGAAAAGGGCAGAATATTCCCTTATACCACATAGAATTAAAGTAAGCAGCTCTGTGTTGTGGAAGACTAAGGCAGCTTAAGGCCAACTCAGAAAAACATAAAGTATTCATCCTCACTCACTCAGAAAGAAAAAGATTAGCTCCGCAAGGACACATCTCCAAATTGACACATGAAATCCAGGAGTTAAAGAAGCCTGTGCTACAGAGCATGATCCAAGCACCATCTGAGGCCCCAGAAAAAATCCCCTGGAATACACAACCAAAGGGGTGGCACTTTAAAACTGTTGAGATTAGCCGTCCTGTAAAGAGGCTTACTCCAATACACAGGCAGACAGCCTCTGCAGGAAAGCTTCACTTAAAAAAAGATAGAATGTAGCGGAGAAAAGAAGCAAGATGAAAAGAGCATGAATCCACAAACAAAATGAAGAGAATTCAAAGGTGTCATCTGTGTGGAAAAAGATGCAACTTGCTTTAAGAGATTATCATTTTTTAATATTCTCATTAATAGCAAATCTTCATTCTTTGATGGTAAAAACAGATATTGCATTCCTATGTCCCGAGAGCTAAAGGAGGTATATATTACCTCCTTTAACTATTCTTCAAAGAATAGTTAAAAGATTTTTTTAGAATTTTTAGATTTTTTTAAATCTATTTTTAAAAGATTTTATGTATTTATTTTTAGAGAGAGGAGAAGGGAGGGAGAAAGAAAGGGAGAGAAACATTGGCCCATAACCCGGGCATGCACCCTGACTGGGAACCAAACCCGCAACCTTCTGGTTTGCAGGCTGACACTTCACTGAGCCACACCAGCCAGGGCCAAAGTATCTTCTTCTAATGTGAGAGTATGTTTATTAAAGCTGGGGACTGTGAAACAAGAAGGGTCTAGGATAGAAGAAGTGACAGGAGAGAGCCTAGGCAGGGCTGCTTTGGCTGTCCAGGAACATTATGGGGAAAAAGTGAGCCAAGGCGGGCCTGCTGTCAGCTAACTGGAGAATCAGAAAAAAGGGGCATCTTACAAACAGGTTCTGAGAGTTAGCTGGGGATGAGCTGCCACTACCCATTGATCCCCTAGATGCAAGTCTGGTGGGAACCACTAGAGCAGTGATCACCAGTCTTTTTGGTCCCATTTTATGCAGTGGAAAACCAAGCCTAAGAGATGAAATAACTTGTCCAAGGTCATACAGATAATAAATTATAGACTCAGAATCAAAACTCATGTTTACCACACTCCCAAAAAGCATTATGTCCACTTCAAAAGAACTGTTAACTCATCTGTAGACAAGTCGGGTAACAACGTTTATTAACCATGCCATTTGAAATTTTTAAAAAATTTTAATGCAGTATGGTGTCATGTATTAATATCTCTGAAGACCATTTCAGAAGCCAATTTTCAAAACTGCTTTAGAAAATGGCCATATCACATAAGTGATGCCACCCTCAACCCCCACCATCCATACCTACACATATTACTCTAAGGAGAACAACACTTATTGAAGGGTTAAGTTCTGGCATGTTTATTTTAAAATCTATTTTGTTCACTTTTCAATTTCACTTAATTTTTTGGTGAAAATTAAGTGATACACACAGGGGCTCAAAACTGGCCACTGCAGAGAAGCAAGTAATAGCTGGTCTTCAAAGCAGCAGAAAGGGTAAAAAAGCAGGAATCAGAGTACAAGGTAACTTTTCTTTCCTGGGCTACCTCATCGCTAATAACATATTCCCTATTCCCACCATCTATAAAATGGGGCCAGTCTTTTCTGTAGCCAATTTCAGCAGAACACGCATTAGCAGATTAAATTCACTAAATACGCAGAAAAAAAGGTTAAATTAAATCTGATGTGACGATACCTTCCTTAAGAAGAGCCACGTTCTCAACGAAAATCACAAACCAAGTCTTGATCCATGTTACACAAACATCAATCTTTTACACTGTCAAAACAGTGCTTATAAACATTACCAGTTTCTTCTCTTAGCAAACATGGAGGATTCATTTTCCTCCTCCCTACATAGTCTAGGTTAATATAACGCCCGCCCCCCCGCCCCCCCCACCGCAAAGCATTTTGTTTTGAGGTCAGAAAGCCAGCTGGGTTTCATTGAAACCAGGCATTGAAAAATATTAGAAAACTGATCTTCCATATGCACCCTCGATGTATTTTTTAAAGGCACCAAGTGGCCCTCCAGCTCTTATAGTGCAAAGGGAAGCTTCTCAAATGCTGGGCACTTCCTGACCCCTGGTTTTTCCCACCTAAGTCACACGACAGGGGCTCATAGCTCAGGTGATTCTCTCTCGTCTTCGAAGCAGAGAATCTCAAAGCGAGGATGTTGAGACCACCTGAATCAGAACCACCTGAGAATTGCAGGTGCCCAGGCTCCGCTTTATTTGAAACACTTGAGTTGAGGCCACGGCTACGCACAAACTCCAGTATGACTTGCCACACACCCAAAGTCTGTGACCCCCACTTTAAAGCAAGTCTTTCTCTACTGGGACAAAGAAAAACACAAGATAGGAGTGGAAATACCATGGGGGTAGGACGTAATTCCATATGGTGAAGAGATAACACAGGTCTCAACTAAGAACAAGTGTCAACGCTGGAGCCGTTTGACAGAGGCACAAACTGAGACCCGGAGAAGGGAACAGGAAAGGAAACGGTAACAGATGCGGAGCCAAAAAGCCGGTCTCAGACCCGCACTGCCTCATCTCCTCACATTCAGGAAGGGTTACTAGAGACGTTATGAGTGGGAAAAGTAGGGAAAGCGGCCATTGGGCTGAGAACAGATCTACGGACACTACCGAGGAGCCCAGGGCCCACGTGGACGTCCCGCTTTGAAGACACTAGGGGTGGATTGTGTGAGAAACCCAGCACAGGTCTGGGAGGGCTCAGGGGCCGCTCGCAGGAGAAAGCCTGGGTGCTGCCCTGAGCGCCCCCCTCCCAGCTCCAGGGCCGGGCGGCCCCCACCACCCCTACCTTCGGCTTCCCGTCTGGCAGCCGAGGGGCAGACACAACCCCCACAATTCCAGGCGGCTGCAGCTGCAACCACCTCCCGATGCGCAGACTCGGCGGCGACTGTCCGAACCCGCGAGCGTGCGGCTATTACGTCACTCGTCAACTCACCCAATTGCGGCCTTCCAGAAAAGCAAGCTCTGGCCTCACTGCGCTGGCCACGCTTCAATTGTTAGCACCGCCTTTTCCGGGTTTTGTTAAGTTCCACCCCCTAGCGGCTCTTTTCCAAACTTCCTGGGACTTTTTCCCTATATCCCTCCGCTGGACTGAGCGATGTTTGTAACAGATGACCACGGACCTGATTTTGGCAGAAGGAGATTATACTTCGAAGTTTCTTCTCAGGTTATGTAACAGCCTAGTTTCTTTATAGGAGAAAGATTCTCAGAAAGAAACTGGAAGGTGTGGAGAGTAAAATAAATTAAGCTGTTGTGTCTTAGTTTGGGATAAAGCCAAGAGTCTGAAACAATAAATGGTCCTTTGAAAATTCATGCAGAATAGGCCACCTGCAAGTCACCTACTTTATATGAGTGTGAATTGTATAACGACCAAATATTTTAAAAATAAAAGTCACCTGTGCCTTTAATGTGCACTAACACTGAATAGGTGCCTGCTGCTTACATATACATTGTATATGAATATAAACATAACTTTCTAAGATCAGATTATCATCCCCATTTTATAGATGAGGAAACTGAGGTTCAAAGCTGTTAAAGGATATATACAAGGTCAGACAGAAAGTGATGGAACAAGAAATTCAAGCCAGATTTGGGTGCCTCCAAAACTCACGTTCTCTTCCCATGTTACTGTTAAGCCTTCACCTTGCCTCACTTGGCCAAGCCCCTGAGGGGTACTCTCTCAAGCCCTCAGAGTGCAGATAGTGATACCTGGTCATTCCGGAGTGAAGAAAAGTATCATCGAAACAAGCAGTGACCTCCCCCAAATAGCTGGAATTCCCCAAGAGCAAGCAAAATAAGAAAAAAGAATAAATAAAATAAAATAAAAAACAACCCTGTGACTGGGATTCCTTTCCCTTTTCTATGTTATTATGTGAGCTTCTAAAAATTAATTTATTTTCTTGATTATGTTTACTTTAACCAGGTGCAAAACTGACTTTGCAGCCACTAAACAACCCTTGATAAGTAGCCTGGGGAGGGAGAACAAGCCCCTGGGCAATAGTTGAGTGAGTAGTGCCAGTTTTTTAGAAAGTTCTAGATAGGACACTTCCCTGGGCCTGGGAGGAAACATTCAGGAGATCAGTGAGTAGCTGGACCCAGGAATAATCCTAGCTTGCATCATTGCCTAGTACCATAATGAAAGATAAGAGATAAAAAATATCTATTGCATCAGTGATAAATTACAAAATGAATATATAAGTCCTGGCTGGTGTGGCTCAATGGATTGAGTGCCAATCTGCAAACTGAAAAGTTGCCAGTTCAATTCCCAATCAGGGAACATGCCTGGGTTGTGGGCCATGTTCCCCAAAAAAATGTTTGTCTCCCTCTCTGTCTCCCTTCCTTCCCGTCTCTTTAAAAATAAATAAATAAAATCTAAAACTTAGGTACTACTTCTGGCCAAGATGGAGGCATAGGCCTTCTCCACAACCAAAAGGAGGACAACAACAAATTTAAAAACAAAAAACAACCAGAACTGACAGAAAACCGAACTGTATGAAAGTCTCACAACCAAGGAGTTAAAGAAGGAACATTCATCCAGGTAGGAAGGGCAGAGACAGGCAGCCAGGTGAAGACTTGAGGCAAAGGAGCAGCTTGAGGACTGCAGAGGGCAAGGCAGTGTCTTGCAGACTGGCGGTCTCACATTCATTTGCAGATAAACCAGGAGGAGCAACTGGTGAGCAAGACAGACTGCACAACTCAGGGTTCCAGTGCTAGGAAATAAAGCCTCAAAGCCTCTGACTGAAAACATCTGTGGGGCTTGAGGTGGCAGAAGAAACTTCCAGCCTCAGGAAAGTTCGTGGAAGAGACCAACAGGGTTCTAGAATGTACACAAGCCTACCCACTGGGAGTCAGCACCAGAAGGGCCCAATATGATTGTGTGTAGCTGGGGAAGTGACTGAAAACTGGCATATAGCAAAGCAAGCCGCACTGTTCCCTCTCAGACCACTCTGCCACATAGAGCATCACAACACAGCAACCTGGTTTGCCCCACCCTGGTGCACACCTAAGGTTCTGCCCATTATTATGCATAACGGGCGTGCTGAGACAACAACAACAAAAAATGGCCCAAATGAAAGAACGGATCAAAGCTCCAGGAATAATACAACTAAGCAACAAAGAGATAGTCAACCTATCAGATGCAGAGTTCAAAACACTGGCTATCAGGATGCCCAGGAACTCACTGGGCACTGACGGCATAAAAAAGACAGACAGCAATGAAGGTGGCATTATGTGAAATAAAGAAAAATCTACAGGGAACCAACAGTGACAAGAAGGAAACCGGAATTCAAATCAAAGGTTTGGAGCAGAAAAAAGAAACATTCAACCAGAAAAGAATGAAAAATCAAGAATTCAAAAAAATGAGAAAAGGCTTAGGAACCTCCAGGACATCTTTAAATGTTCTAATCTCAGAATCATAGGGGTGCCAGAAGGAGAAGAGGAAGAGCAAGAAATTGAACACTTCTTTGAAAAAATAATGAAGGAGAACTCCCCCAATCTGGCAAAGGAAATAGACTTCCAGGAAGTCCAGGAAGTTCAGAGACTCCCAAAGAAGTTCCTCCTGGGCCCAAGGAGAAACACACCAAGGCACATCATAATTACATTAGCCAAGATCAAAGATAAGCAGAGAATCTTAGAAGCAGCAAGAGAAAAGGAGAGAGTTACCTACAAAGGACTTCCCATAAGACTATCAGCTGATTTCTCAAAAGAAACCTTACAGGCAAGAAGGGGCTAGAAAGAAGAATTCCAAGTCATGAAATCCAAAGACCTACATCCAAGATTGCTCTATCCAGCAAAGCTTTCATTTAGAATGGAAGGACAGATAAAGTGCTTCCCAGATAAGGTCAAGTTAAAAGAGTTCAACATCACCAAGCCCTTATTATATGAAATGTTAAAGGAGCTTATCTAAGAAAAAGAAGATGAAAAATATGAACAATGAAAGGACAGCAAACTCACAGTTATTAACAACCACACCTAAAACTAAAACAAAAGCAAACTAAGGAAACAACTAGAACAGGAACAGAACCATAGGAATGGAGATCACATGGAGGGTTACCAACAGGGGAGTGGGAGGAGGAGAGAAGGGAAAAAGGTACAGAGAATAAGTAATATAGATGGTAGGTAGAAGATATAGAGGGGGAAGGTAAGAATAGTGTAGGAAAGGTAGAAGCCAAAGAACTTACATGTATGACCCATGGACATAAACTAAAGGGGAGGAAAGCAGGTAGGGATGTGCAGGGTAGAGAGGAATAAAAGGGGGTAAATGGGATAACTGTAATAGCATAATCAATAACATATTTTTTAAAATCTAAAATTATTTTTGATATATTTTATTGATTATACCATTACAGTTGTTGTTCTATTCCCCTCCTTCATTCCCCTCCACCCGGCACACCCCCTCCCCCACCATTCCCCCCCCCTTTTAGTTTATGACCACCTGTCTCAAGTTCTTTGGATTCTATATTTCCCCTACTATTCTTGCCCTCCCCCTTATCTATTTTTTACCTACTGACTATGCTACTTATTTTCTGTATCTTCTCCCCGCTTCTCCTCCTCCCACTCCCCTGTTGCTAACCCTCCATGTGTTCTTCTTTTCTATGGTTCCACTCCTGATCTAGCTGTCCTCTTGGTTTGCTTTTGTTTTAGGTGTGGTTGTTAATAACTGTGAGTTTGCTGTCCTTTCACTGTTCATATTTTTCATCTTCTTTTTCTTAGATAAGCTCCTTTAACATTTCATATAATAAGGGCTTGGTGATGTTGAACTCTTTTAACTTGACCTTATCTGGGAAGCACTTTATCTGTCCTTCCATTCTAAATGAAAGCTTTGCTGGATAGAGCAATCTTGGCTGTAGGTCTTTGGATTTCATGACTTGGAATTCTTCTTTCTAGCCCCTTCTTGCCTGTAAGGTTTCTTTTGAGAAATCAGCTGATAGTCTTATGGGAAGTCCTTTGTAGGTAACTCTCTCCTTTTCTCTTGCTGCTTCTAAGATTCTCTGCTTATCTTTGATCTTGGCTAATGTAATTATGATGTGCCTTGGTGTGTTTCTCCTTGGGCCCAGGAGGAACTTCTTTGGGAGTCTCTGAACTTCCTGGACTTCCTGGAAGTCTATTTCCTTTGCCAGATTGGGGGAGTTCTCCTTCATTATTTTTTCAAAGAAGTGTTCAATTTCTTGCTCTTCCTCTTCTCCTTCTGGCACCCCTATGATTCTGAGATTAGAACATTTAAAGATGTCCTGGAGGTTCCTAAGCCTTTTCTCATTTTTTTGAATTCTTGATTTTTCATTCTTTTCTGGTTGAATGTTTCTTTTTTCTGCTCCAAACCTTTGATTTGAATTCCGGTTTCCTTCTTGTCACTGTTGGTTCCCTGTAGATTTTTCTTTATTTCACATAATGCCACCTTCATTGCTGTCTGTCTTTTTTATGCCGTCAGTGCCCAGTGAGTTCCTGGGCATCCTGATAGCCAGTGTTTTGAACTCTGCATCTGANGGGAAGGTTCTCAGTCAGGGCTTTTCAAGGTTAGGAGACAGGGGGATGTGGAATTTTTCTTCCCCACACACCTGACCCAGTTAGATCTGTCCCAAGAAGTAAGCAAGACTCATGACTGCTGTCAGCTCTGTGTTTAGCTGGAGTCTTATCTTGGCCCATACATTTATTTATTCATTCTATTACAAGGTTTTAGCTTATTCTATTTTTAAGCATCTTACTTTTGTAGCACTTTATAACTTTTCTCAGGCTTGATTGTAATGTGTAGGTTTTAAAAATAATTTTAGATTTTACTTCCACCAAGATGGAGGCATAGGTGGAAACACTGTGCCTTCTCCCACAACCAAGTTTGAACACAACAAAGGTTTAGTAAACAAAGACTCAGCCAAAGAACAGAAAATTGAACTATATGGAAATCCGACAACAACGAACTATTCAACTGGGACTGGTAAGAGGGGCGGAGCCAGCAGCAGAGCAGGGTCGGGGAGGAAGGATCCCCCGACCCAGGCGCTCAGGCAGCCAGGGTAGCAAAGCAGACCCAGTGAGGGTGCGGGGCAGGCTGACCACGGTCACACATTCGCACACAGATAAACCAGCAGAGGAGTGAGCAGTGAGACGGATCACGCAGGCCCCAGCGGGTGAACCCAGTGAGCGTGCAAGGTGGCGGACCATGGTCGCACTTTCGCGTGCAGTGGGACGGACCGCGAGGCCCTGGAGGCGGGAGGCAGCAGAGGGGACCGCCATTGCTTTCCCTTGACCCCGCCCCCACATACAGCATCACAACCCAGCAACTGAGTTGCCCCGCCCTGGTGAACACCTAGGGCTCTGCTCCTCATACATAACAGGCACAAACAGTCCAAATATGGCTCAAGAAGAACTCAAAGCCCCAGGGCCCATAACTCTAAGCAAAAAAGAAATAGTGAACCTCTCAGATGCACAGTTCAAAACACTGGTGATCAGGATGCTCACAGAACTGGTTGATTATAGTCACAAATTAGAGGAACATATGAAGGCTAAACTAATGGAAATGAAGGGAAATGCACAGGAAACCAATAGTGATGGAAAGGAAACTGGGACTCAAATCAATGGACTGGACCAGAAGGAAGAACGAAACATCCAACTAGAAAAGAATGAAGAAACAAGAATTCAAAAAAATGAGGAGGGGCTCAGGAACCTCCAGAACATCTTTAAACATTCCAACATCAGAATTATAGGGGTACCAGAAGGGGAAGAGAAACAGCCATGAGTGGAAAACTTATTTGAACAAATAATAAAAGAGAACTTCCCCAGTCTGGCAAAGGAAATAGACTTCCAGGAATTCCAGGAAGCTCAGAGAGTCCCAAAGAAGTTGGACCCAAGAAGGAACACACCAAGGCACATCAGAATTACATTAGCCAAGATGAAAATGAAGGAGAGAATCCTAGAAGCAGCAAGAGCTAAGGGGACAGTCACCTATAAAGGAGTACCCATCAGACTGTCAGCGGATTTCTCCAAAGAGACCTTACAGGCAAGAAGGGGCTGGAAAGAAGTATTCCAAGTCATGAAATCCAAAGACCTACAGCCAAGATTGCTTTATCCAGCAAAGCTTTCATTTAGAATGGAAGGACAGATAGAGTGCTTCTCAGATAAGTTCAAATTCAAGGAGTTCATCATCACCAAGCCCTTATTATATGAAATGTTAAAGGAGCTTATCTAAGAAAAAGAAGATGAAAAATATGAACAGTGAAAGGACAGCAAACTCACAGTTATTAACAACCACACCTAAAACAAAAGCAAACCAAGAGGACAGCTAGATCAGGAGTGGAACCATAGAAAAGAAGAACACATGGAGGGTTAGCAACAGGGGAGTGGGAGGAGGAGAAGCGGGGAGAAGGTACAGAAAATAGCATAGACAGTAAGTAGAAAATAGATAGGGGGAGGGCAAGAATAGTAGGGGAAATATAGAATCCAAAGAACTTGAGACAGGTGGTCATAAACTAAAAGGGGGGGGGAATGGTGGGGGAGGGGTGTGCCGGGTGGAGGGGAATGAAGGGGGGAATAGAACAACAACTGTAATGGTATAATCAATAAAATGAAATTTTAAAAAAACAAGGAAGTGGGTATAACGAGGAGACCAAATTTTGTGAAGTGGAGTTGACAGATAGCTCCACTGGAGATAAATGGGGTTTGTACGACATGGTTTATAATAAATGAGTGTTGGGACGTCAAAAAAAATAAGATAAAAAATAAATAAATAAACAACCACCAATTCTCCCTCACACCTGTTGGAGATTCTTCCAAGTTCTCTCTTCCACTCCCCAGAAGAGCAAAAGCTTAGAAGGGTAGAGAGCCTAAGGAATCACCTTCAACATGGCCACCGTCAGTCAAAAGAAACCACAGCACCTGGCTAGGCAGAGCGTTATATGATCAATCTCACCTTCCTCAACAACCAAATGTGTTGAGTAGATCATTTCTCCTCTGATCAGTTTTTCTCAATTAATCTCCCACAAGCCTGATACCCACTTGTGTGAAAGCATTCCCGGCATCAAGAATTGGCTCCCTGCTTTCTCCGGATAAGCCTAGAACGTAGAGTGTGGGGAGCAGGGTTCCTAGCTCTCTCTCACCACCATTTGTCCTACATTCTCCTCTCTGCTTCTACGTCTCTGGTCCCCACTAGCTTTCACCATACACTTTAAATCCTGCTGTCAGGAATCCTGTCTGCACTCCAGACATTTTTTTCACTCAAAAACAAGTACCAAGTCACAAGTGGCTGTGGGGATTCAGATATGAAATAGCTCCACTAGGTTCTTACCCTCAAAGAGATCAGGGTCTGATGAGAGACACAGGAATCTAAACAAACCAGATCAAAACAGCCCAGCAAGGGCCACAAAACAAAAATATTAGCAAAGAGCAACAAGAATAAACCTACTCAGTTCACATTGCTGTCTCCTTTATGTGAGTAAAATTCACATTCATTATCTTATTTGCTCCAGACAGCCCTAAGATGTAGATGATTATATCTCCATTTTACAGATCAAACAAAAACTCTTCTATTTGAACTCTTCAGAGCTCTACTGTCCAATACAGTAGCCAATAGCTGTATGTAGCATATTGATTTAAATTAATTAAAATTAAATAAATTTTTAAAATCCGTTTTTCTGTCACACTACCCACAGTTAAAATGCTCAACAGCCACATGTGACTAATTTCTACCATAGTGGATGGTCATATTATAGAACATTTCTGTCATCGTAGAAAACTCTATTGGACAATAGTTCTTTAGAGGCCCTGAGAGGCAGTCCAAGGGCAGGAGTGTGAAGCCAGAACTCTCCGTGTTCCCAGAAAAGCTAAGTCAAGCTGCCAATGAAAAAAGCAGGAAGCTGGGGGACACTGCAGAGGAGACCAAGAGGAACTGATTATCTGAATCAGAGTCCTCCACTTTCTGGGTTGCACTCAAAGGTTGGGGTGCAGCAGCCAAGGCAGTGCAGAGACCAGATGATCGCTATCCTGGAACCTGGGCACACCCGAGCCTGTATCAGCAGCTTCCTCGGTGGCAGCCAGGAATTCTATGTCTCTTCATCCTAAGAGACTTCACATCCTCCAACAACTGACTGTGCTTTGCTCAGTTTCTGAATCATTTCTGAAGGCCTCAGTTGCAGAAAGGGAAAAAAAATAAGATTTTATTTATTTATTTTTAGAGAGAGGGAAAGGAAGGGAGAGAGGGAGAGAAACATCAATGTGTGGTTGCCTCTCACACACCCCCTCCTGGGAACCTGAAGGAACCTGGCCCACAACCCATGTACTCTGGCTGGGAATTGAACCAGCAACCCTTTGGTTCACAGGCCCGCACCTCAGTCCACTGGGCCACACCAGCCAGGGGAGGAAAAACTTTTTAAAACAGTATTTCTAGTCCCTGTGAAAGGTTTGTAAGACCTCCAAGTGGCAGTTTCCCACCTGCTGGGAGGTCTTGGCAGCTCCAGGGAGTTTTGACCTGAAAAAGTAAAACGCAAGCTGCATTTGCTTTCAGCTAAATAGGCCTCTCTGGTTCACAGGGAAAACACTCAAAAGAAGAGACCTAGAACACAGACAAGATTTCAAAATGTTCTCACCAGCCTGGCTGGTGTAGCTCAGTGGATTGAGCCCGGGCTGAGAGCCAAAGGGTCGCCAGTTCAATTCCCAGTCAGGGCACATGCCTGGGTTGTGGGCCAGGTCCCCAGTATGGGGCACATGAGAGGCAACCACACATTGATATTTCTCTCCCTTTATTCTCCTTCTCTTCCCCTCTTTCTAAAAAAAATCTTTAAAAAATGTTTTCACCAAACATCTACCATTGAGGCCAAAGCAAACCCCGGAGAACCATGTTTCTGTCTCCAGAAACACCTTCAACTACACACCTACTCATGTGCACAGACATCTGACACAAATGCACTACTTACAGGCACCTATGAAGACACTGAATCATAGGGAAACACACACATATTTAGGACAAACACAAACAGCCCTGTTCTCGTTATCCGCTGCCACATAACAAGCATCCCCACAAAACAATCATTTATTTAGCAGTTTGAGCAGGGCTTGGCTGGGAAGAAACAACTGTGCTCCATGTACTGCCAGCTAGATTAACTCAACTAAAGCAAGATGCTTACTAGCATAACTGGCAATTGATCCGGCAATTGGTTGGGACCTCAGCTGGTGCAGTCAGCCAGGACATTAACAAGTGGCCTCTTCCATTAGTTGTGTGGCCTTCTCACAACTTGGTGGCTGGTTTTCAAGAATGTGTGTCCCAAGAGAACAATATGTAAAAGTGCACAGTATTTTTTATTCTATTTATTTATTTTCAGAGACAGGGGAAAGGAAGGGAGGAAGAAAGGGAAAGAAACATCAATAAGAGAGAGAAACATCAATTGGATGCCTCCAGCGTGCACAGCTGGGGACTGAACCCACAACCCAAGCATGTGCCTTGACCAGAAATCAAACTGGTGACGTTTTGCTTTGTGGATGACACCCAACCAACTGAGCCACACTGGTCAGGGCAGAGTGCATGGTATTTTTATGACCTAGCCTCAGATGCCACAGACTATTTGTTGATGGAGTTGCAAAGGTCTGTTTGTATTTAAGGAGAAGGACCCAAGCCCACCTCTTGACAGGAGGAGTGTCAGTGCCATATTGTAAAAAGAACATGTGGGATGAAATATTATAGCAGCCACCTCTGGAAAATACAGTTGGCCACAAGCCCCACACCCTCATACAAACACCCCCACTCATGCACATAACTTACATGTCCAGGCTCATACACCCAGTGCACAGACACGTTTAGAAGTGTAGATAAATTAAGACATCCTGCATTTGCATACATACACACTGCCACGCAGTGATATGTACATTGCCACAGATATATTACTTACATAATTATGCAGTTAGGCACATCTAGTGAAATATGCAAACATACACATATAGAGTAGCCTTGAAGACCAATCGGAGATCATAAGGAAACCAGACCAGGGACAGACGAAATATAAACTAGATGTCAGCTGTCCCCTCATGTCCATTTCCCCATTGTGAACCCATACCTGAAAAAGCATCAGTGTGAAATGCCAAATTTACTGAAGGTATCATAGTGGTGATGGAGAAGAATGTGAAAACCACACATCCCACAGCAGACAACTTGAAAAGCTACTTGAGCAGTCCTTTCCTCTTAAGTCCTTGTTTCACCTATACCACCACCATGGATCATTTTTTGTATCGTTTCTTTCCTTTGCTCAGCACCTAGCCAGCCAGTTCTCACCACCTCTTCCTGACTTTTTTCCCCTCACACTTCCAAACTCCTCACCCCTCCATCAATACAGCAGTTCACATTTTCCCAGACCTGGTATAAAAAGAGACAGGCAAGGGCTGGAACTGAACCCCAGTGACCTGTCTGAAGACAGGTCTGAAGACAGACTGTTCTCTTGTCTCTCCTTCACCTGCATCACACCAACATATGACTGGCTAAGACAGTTTAAGTCCACATACCAGATCTGGGGTGAGCTAGAATGGCTTGAATTGCAATCTCTACTCCCACGCACACATCTGGAAGAGCCCTAAGAACCAGGCCACTGCAGGCTGTTGTAGGACAGTCTCTGTAGGCCCTCTCCCTAGTCTAATCTGTGTTTACCTCTACACAAGAGTCAGGGCTGGCGCTCCCAGCAGGGAACTGCAAAAAGGATGGTGTCTGTGACAAGGGAATCCTGGGCATGGTTGGTACAGTGACTGATCATGCCAGCACAATCCTGGGTGAGCAAGCCAATAGAGAGAACCCTTCTCTCCTCTGGTACTGTCATTCATAAAGGTCCCCAAGCACCAAAGCTTTGGGAAATCAAATGTGAAGAATAAGGTCTTGCCATGACATGTCTCAAAACATTAGATCACTGAATCCAGTGTCACTGTCAGCAGAGATCCTGAATCGGGCATTGTGGAGCAGTTTAAGAGCAGACTTTGGAATTGGACAGGTTCAAGTCCTGACTGCCCCGCACTACTTAAGCAAGTTGTGTAACACTAACCAACTTTGGAGGGGTATTTCGTTATCTCTATAATAGAGATTAAATGAGATGATGTGTATAAAGCTTTCAGCCCAGTGCCTGGCCCAGTAAGTGCTGAATAGTTCTAGCTACTAGTCCTATTCTTTTCCCTGCTTGTTGACTATACCTAAGTTGTGCTGGAGGCTGGGCAAAGTTAAATCACACACAGATGCATGTGCTTACAAACTCGCACAGGAGACCCCACTTCATATCTCTACTTTCTAAGTAAGTATCCCACTCCTAGACCTACACACATCACATTCACATTATACATCACACCCAGGTTATACAGGAGCTTTTGTGGAAAGGTTGGAAAAAGAAGTTTACTCAGGCAAACAAATCATCCTCCCAGTCAAAAATGAGACACACGGGAAATGAAAGGTATGAAGTGTCTCTGAGACAGAGGATTTCAGGGAGGCTCTGCTGGGGAAAGGAAAACTATATTCTCTGAGCTGGGCGAGGATAACAAATTCTATGTAGTTTTTCTCAGCAGCATCTTTATTACTCCATATGTTGGAGCTCACAATAGGCCTGCTCAGGCAACTAGGGGCTGGTCACATGCAACTTATCACTCTTATTTATTTAGCTAGTGTGGCTACCCATTTCCCCACGGCCTCTGCAGAGGCACCCAGGGTGGGAGGCACTGGCACCAAGATCATTACGGAATTACGAAATCCATCAAATCATCATTAGAACCACTGTGGGGAAATAAATCTTCTCTGGCTGAAACCGAGTTGCATAGCCATAGGAACCCTGCTTCATTCTCCTAATGTCTGTTCCTCAGGAACTGGCAGGGGTAAGATTTGGAGAATGGAGTAAAAGTTGAGGGGTCTTTCTCCGTGGCACGGATCCAGAGGCTTTGGCCTTGTCCACACCCCACCCAGGGGAACAAATGACAATAATAACAACCCAACATTAAACAGAACTGTGCAATTTATGATGCTCTCTCACACTCGTCATACGATTTAATTCTCACAGAAATCCTGTGGGATGCAGGTTTTATTGTCCCTCATTAACCAAAAAGGAAACTGAAGTACAAATACTCTGAGAGATGCACCACAGTGTTGGGCCCATGGTAGTCCCAAAATAGAGCGTGTAGAACAAAGTGCTCCTAAGGGGCCAAGTAGACCTTTAGCTCCAAATCTAATATTTTTGTATTACATATAAGTCAGATTCTACCTACCAGAGTGTGTCCATTAGTTAACACATTTATTGAGCTCATATTGCTAGGTGCTGTGCTAAGAGCTAGGGATGTAATGATAAGTGAGTGACTTAGCTTTAACCAACAGAGTACAGAGGAAGCGAAGCTATCCAGTTAAAAGACTAGTTTTTGAGAATTTCCATTTTCGTCTTTTAGAGCCCTGAACCACTCTTTTATAAGTCTAACCACTCTGAAGGAGGGACAGTGTAGAAAGGAAGAGAGGCCTGGGTGAGCCCAGCCTTTCATCTATTTTGCCAAGGTGTCAGACATAAGGGAAGCCTTTCTGGACCCTCCAGACCAGCCGAGCCTCCAGCCGAGTGCCACTGAGAGGTCTCAGTCAATATCACATGGAGCAGGAGGGTCATTCAGCCAAATTCTTCCTGAATGCCTGACACACACAATTATGAAATGTAACAAAACAGTTGTTTTAATCCATGGGTTGGCAAACTTTTTCTATAAAGAGCCAGATGGGAAATATTGTAAATTTTGTGGGCCATGTCATGTATTATTCTTGTTTATGTTTTTTTAACAACCCGTTTAAAACGTTTTTAAAATTCTTAGTTTTCCAGTTATATTAACACAGGCTATGAGCTGGATCCGCACATGGGCCCTACTTTGTCAGCCTCTGTTTTAAGCCATTATAGTTTGGGTAGTTTGTTACCTAGCAATAGCTAACCAGAACAGCCCCTTCCTTCATGAAACTAGTGGACTGCAAGTAAGACAAACATAAAACCACAAATAATAATAATTAATCAAATTGCTATACATACCCCAGGCACCATGGCACTTAATATGACTGAGGGCCTCAGGAAAGGACCCCTCAAAAAGGAAACGTTTAGGCTGAGACTAGAAGTTTGCTGGTGAAAAGAAGCAGGGAAGAGTATAGTGGCCCAGCCTTTCTGGCTCAATGTGGGACTTTCTGAAGAGCAATGCTAGTTCCATAGCTCTCTGTTGGATTAGTCAAGAGCTTACATCACATTTTGACTTCTTCCTCTGTCCAATATTCTGTTTCTGCCTCCTTCATTTCATAGATGCTGTTCCCTAACAAACATTTTGAGCCCTAAACTCTGTCTCAGGGCCAGCCTTTGGAAAACTCAACCCATGACACTTGTCAAAAGGGAATTTAGTGACTTGTAATTGGATAGTCCACAGGGAGAATTCTGAGTTTCCATTAGAGGTAGATTTAGAGCTCTAACTCTGGTGACCACAAAGGAACACAAGGCTTTCAATGCTAAAATAGGAAAGTCCCATGCAAACTGGGATAATTAGCCATTCTTACTACAGTGTATAACCAGGTCTTGATAGCGCTTCATTTCTAGGGTCTACTTTCAGCTGATGTGGATGATTCAGTCTCAGTCTCTACACATAGCAAAATAGGTCAGTGGCTTAAGACCCCATGTTCTCTCCAACTGGAATCTTACAAGAAGGGAACTAATCTGCTCCTTTCATGGCTCCAAAGAATTGGGTTGAGTCTTATTGGCTCTCACTGGCCTACTTGGGTCATGTGACCATTTTTTAAGGTTAGTTATAATTCACTTAGTATAAAATCCATCCTTTTAAATTATGCAATCCAGTGGGTTTTAGTATATTTATAATGCTTTACAATTATCACTGCTGTCTAATTACAAAATATTTTCATCACCTCAAAGAAAAACCCCATAACCATGAGCATGTACCCTATGTCTAATTTCTGGCAACCACTAACATGCTTTCTGTTTCTATAGATTTGCCTATTCTGGATATTTCATATAAATGAAATCATATAACATAGGGTCTTTTGTGTTTGTCTTCCTTCACTTAGCACAATGTTTTCAGTTGTAGAGTGAATCAGTACTTCCTTTTTATAGCTAAATAATATTCCTATCATGTGGTTATATCAACATTTTGTTTATCCACCCATCAAATTATGGACATTTGCATTGCTTCTACTTTTTGACCATTATGAATAATGCTCCTATAAACATTCATGTACAGGTTTTTATTTGAACACCTGTTTTTAAGTCTCTTCAGTATATGTACCTAGGAGTAGAATTGTTGGGTTTTATGGTAATTCTATGTATGTCCCTGTTTTTGAATCAACCAGTATGGCCTGGAGGTTGGAATGGTCTGATTGGTTTGAATCTAAGTCACATGTTCTACTCCTCGTGCTGAGGGTGGAGTAGCTTCATTAGAATCACATGAACTGAGGAGAGAATAATGGTTCACCAGAAGGAAATGGGGCATGGTTATCAGATGGAGGGTAAATGGATTCTAAGCAGCAAATCTACAGATGACCACTGCAAGTAGCTACATTTATTGAATGCTTACTAAGAGCCAGGCACTGTGCTAAGTACACATATTATCTTATTTAACCCTCACAGAAACCTCATGAGGATTCTATTATTCCTATTTTACAGATGAGGAAATTGCACCTCAGAGAAGTCGAATAAGTTGCCTAAGTTTGTATACCTGGGAGGTGGGAATTTAAACCCACATCTACTGCAGAGCAAAGCATAAGAGAAAAAAAAGATTTCGAGTTATATTAAAATACACCTGCTAGAGGCTATTTTATTTCATTTGCCAAGTATTTTTATAATCATTGGAAAAGAGTCTGTGTAACCAAAAATTTTCTTTCACCTCAAGGACAGGGAAGAACAGGTTTTTCTAATGAAAAAAATCACAGTTGACATTTTTTTCCTTTTGATTTCCAAGTAAGCTTCCAATTTTGTCAGATACTGCATCACTGGCATTGAAATTGAGCAGCTATATTTCTCAGAAAGCCCTCAGGGCTTTTTATAACCAACCATCTCTTCTAACAGGGCTAGTAGAATCTAGCTAAATTCTTGTCATAAGATTAGGAAATGCAGAACTCTGTATCCACCTCTTAACCACCTTCAGATATGATTTATGAGAGCTCTTATCACAGGCTCTTCTGTGGTCCTGGTGATGAAGAAAGACCTGGGGCCAGGAATTTCTGACTCCCTACTCCCTAATCTGGTAGACCAGATTGGAGACCAGTTTGTATAGTGTGAGATGGGTGGAACAAAAAATACAAGGTAACCAAAAAGTTGAAGGAATACAAGGAGTTGCGTTTTATTGCCCCCCACCCTCCACCCAGCCAGCCTTTGGAATATCACAGCAGAATAATCGTGTATTAGGTTGCACACTGTGCTAGGCTTCACACTAAGCTTCAGGCTTACAGCTCTACACTGACTCCTCCTTGAGAGGACACTTCCCACTACCCCACTTCCCCAAAACATACACGTCCCCACCACAGCAACTTGCATCCTAGATCCTCAAAAGATTTACTGCCTGTTCCACAACAAATCAGTGAATACCCCCACAGTTGATTCCAAAGACAAGATGCTCATTTTCATGAGGACTTGTATGTCATTTGCATTGTATTTGCAATTCATTTACATATCACATCTGCCCTGTCAAAATGTACATAAATCCTTTGTACTTTCACTTTTTTATTTTCTAAAAAGGGCTACGCCTCCACATCCTGCATAGACTGTCTGGTAAAATTACTAGTTTGGTATTCCGGTCTGGATTGTGAATACCCTCACATGCCATGCTGAAATATCAAACTGTAGAGGATCCTCCAGGAGAGCCGAACTCACTTGGAGACACTTCATTCACTCATTTATTGCAAAACTCTTTCTTGAACACCTACAATGTGCCAGGCATTCTTCTAGGTGCTGAGGATATATCCATAAACAAGGAGATGAGAAGAATTACAGTATTTAAAAAGTTAATTGCTGTCATTTCAGAAGATCACCTGGCACCAACCCAATCAATAAGTACAAATGTTAACCAACACTAAAATCTCCTCAAAGTGCTTGATTATAAGGTGGTCATCTGGGTATTACAGATTATGCTTACATTTTTTAATTCTGAAATTAAATAGTAAAAGTCTAAAGGGTACTGAAGGCCCCAAGAATGTGTCCCAGTGATCCATGGACCCCAAGTTTGAGAAACTCTGATCAAGAAGCCTCTAAATAATTAAAAAATGGAAATGACCTAGGTTTGTGTCTTAGATCACTCTGGCAGCTGCATGGAAGGTAGCCTGGAAGTGGCTTGAGGCCAGAGACTGAGAGATCAGAGAGTCTTTAGTAGTCTGGGTGTGACTAAGATTGTGGGGCTGTCCACACTTACAGTTCCAAGGGATAGGCCACAAACAGATTTCATTAGGTCTTAGTGACATGGCCAGAGCAGATTGCTTGGTTTAAATGCTCAGAGGTGCCCAGATAGTGTCTGGTTAAAACCCCAGGGTAACACCAACCTATAAAGAACAGAATGGTAGTGGAGTATAGCCCAAGGAGAAGTGGTCAGAGAAGCAGAGAGAATATATAACAAAAAAAAAAGAGTTTCAAGAGAAGAAGCCAGCAATGTAAAATATCACAGAGAGGTCAAGTACCAGGAAAACTGGAAAAAGTAATCAGATCTAGGGAATAAGGTGACTTTCTAAGAGCAGTTTTAGTGAGGTCTTGGGGGAGACACTGCTGATTACTTCCCCAAAAGCCATTTTCCCCACTCCTCTTCCTTACTGGATAAGACTACCTCCCACTACAGGGACTAAAAAATGCCACATATTTTCTCAGTACCCCTTCCCTCATCCCTTTAAACCTAAGGGTAAACAAGTGACCTACTTCTGGATAACTGTACTTGGGAGAAAGTCTAGAAGCTTCTGTAAAGATTCTCCTTCTCAATACAATAGATATCTTCAACCCCTTTATTTCTTACCTTGGAAACTGTCATGTGAGTTCATGCTATTCAGAGCTCTGGCAGCATCTTAGACTATGCTTCCCCTAAGAAGGGGAAAGCCCAGGAATGAAATAAATACCCTGAAGTTGGCCAATGAGAAAAACCTGGATTCTTTTTTTAAAATATATTTTATTGATTGTGCCATTACAGTTGTCCTATTTTCCCCCCTTCATTCCCCTCCACCCTGCACACCCCTCCCCCACCACCCCCCCCCTTTAGTTTATGTCCACGTGTCTCAAGTTCTTTAGATTCTATATTTCCCCTACTATTCTTCCCCTCCCCCCTGTCTATTTTCTACCTACGGTCTATACTACTTATTCTCTGTACCTTCTTCCCCCTTCTCCTCCTCCCACTCCCCTGTTGCTAACCCTCCATGTGATCTCCATTTCTATGGTTCCACTCCTGATCTAGCTGTCCTCTTAGTTTGCTTTTGTTTTAGGTGTGGTTGTTAATAACTGTGAGTTTTGTTGTTCTTTCACTGCTCGTATTTTTCATCTTCTTTTTCTTAGATAAGTCCCTTTAACATTTCATATAATAAGGGCTTGGTGATGATGAACTCCTTGAACTTGACCTTATCTGAGAAGCACTTTATCTGTCCTTCCATTCTAAATGAAAGCTTTGCTGGATAAAGCAATCTTGGCTGTAGGTCTTTGGATTTCATGACTGGAATACTTCTTTCCAGCCCCTTCTTGCCTGTAAGGTCTCTTTTGAGAAATCCGCTGACAGTCTGATGGGTACTCCTTTGTAGGTGACTGTCCCCTTATCCCTTGCTGCTTCTAGGACTCTCTCCTTCATTTTCATCTTGGCTAATGTAATTCTGATGTGCCTTGCTGTGTTCCTCCTTGGGTCCAACTTCTTTGGGACTCTCTGAGCTTCCTGGATTTCCTGGAAGTCCATTTGCTTTGCCAGACTGGGGAAGTTCTCCTTTATTATTTGTTCAAATAAGTTTTCCACTTGTCGCTCTTCCTCTTCCCCTCCTGGTACCCCTATAATTTGGATGTTGGAACGTTTAAAGATGTCCTGGAAGTTTCTAAGCCTCTCCTCATTTTTTTTGAATTCTTGTTTCTTCATTCTTTTCTGTTTGGTCATTTTTTTTCTTCCTCTGGTCCACTCCCTTGATTTGAGTCCCAGTTTCCTTTCCATAACGATTGGTTTCCTGTGCATTTCCCTTCCTTTCACTTAGTTTAGCCTTCATTTTTCCCTCTAATTTGTGACTAAAATCAACCAGTTCTGTGAGCACCCTGATCACCAGTGTTTTGAACTGTGCATCTGATAGGTTGGCTATTTCTTGGTCTCTTATAATTATTGGCTCTGGGGCTTGGAGTTCTTCTTGACCCATAATGTTTTGGTCTGTTCACTCCTGTTATGTATGAGGGGCAGAGCCCTAGGTGTTCACCAGGGTGGGGTCAAAGAGGGGTAATGGTGGTCCCCTCTGCTGCTTCCCGCCACTGGGGCCTGCGAGGTCTGTCCCACTGCTCACTCCTCTGCCTGGTTTATCTGCGTGTGAATGTGTGACCGCAATCAGCCAGCCTCCTTACACCCTCACTGGGTCTGCCCATTGCAACCCCATGCCTGGGATCTGCCAACCACCACCTGCACCTGGGTTGGTCCGGCCAAGTTTTTCTGTGCAACCCCTCTCCGCCAGTCGCTGGCTCCTCCCTTCTTACCAGTCTGGCTGAATGGTTCCTGGTTCGTTGTCGTCGGACTTCCATATAGTTTAATTTTCTGTGTTTTGGTTGCATTTTTGTTACTAAAACTTTGTTGTCTTTAAATTTGGTTGTGTGAGAAGGCACAGTGTGTCCACCTATGCCTCCATCTTCGCCAGAAGTCCAGAGCCTGGATTCTCGATGACATTACCGAGTGCCTAAACAATCAAACCTGAAGCTACTTACCTCTTTATTTCTTGTTATGTGACGTAAAGAAATGTCCTCATTGCTTAAATCAGTGATTTCCAACTGGTGTGCCACACGAATTTTTAAAACATGCAATACCTGACTATTCTGAGGCTCTGACCTCTTTTCCCTTAAATTATCAAATTAAAAAATGACAACAGCCAACACAACAATAGCCATCCGATGTGAATGAATCAAAATTATACCTATATTTTTGTTGGATGAGCAAAAAAAGTTTTTCTGGTGTGCCGCAGGATTTTAGTCATCATGTGTGCCATGAGGTACAAAAGGTTGAAAATCACTGGCTTACCCACTGTTAGTTACCTGTTTCATTATTTACAACCATGGTATGTGGTGGACATGGAAGCTAGAATTACATTTACCGAAGAAGGAATGGGAAACAAAAAAGTAAATGTTCTAAGAATTGTCCACTGATTTCCAAGAGCCAATCAATCAACTACTTGCATTAAAATTACATGGGGAACTTTATAGAAATATAGCCTCTGACCTTTTTTTCCTGGAATATTCTGGTTCAGTAAGTCCAGCATAGAATCCAGAGATCTTTCTTTTTAATAAAGGCACCACTAGTACAGCATCTTGGAAAATTGTTGTCACTTCCCTTTTTTAAAGATTTATTTATCTTTAGAGGGGAAGGGAAGGAGAGAGGGAGAGAAACATCAATGTATGGTTGCCTCTCGTGCGTCCCCTGTTGGCACCTGGCCTGCAACCCAGGCATGTGCCCTGACTGGGAATCGAACCACGATCCTTTGGTTCACAGGCCCCCGCTCAATTCACTGAGCTACACCAGTCAGAGCTGTTGTCACTTTATTATAAAGTTAAATAAACAACTTCAGGTACCCTATAACCTACAATTCCATTCCTAGATATTTACTCTACAAAAAGAAAAACATGTCTACAAAATGACATGTATGAGATTATACATGGCAACTTTATTCCCAATAGCTAAAACTGGAAACAAGCCCAAATGCCCATAACGAGAGAATGAAAAGAGGCTGAGGACCAGGGATGATCATAAAGATCACCAAGGGGCACTGAAGACACCTGATCATGACTGGAAATCAGCCATTGGAGCCAGTAAGCATGTTTCTGTGGGTTTTTTTTTCTCTAGCAGCCTGGAGACAGGAGCAGAGAAAGTCAATCTTGTCTGATGTATGTGTGAGAATTAGAGTAGGAGGGACAAATAACAGGGGAAATGAAGTAGAGGGAGTGGTGACAATGAAGGCAAAGTGACTGTCTTTGCCTGAGGGTGCTTCTTTGTCCTTACCTTTTTCAATTTAATCATTTTTATGGTTATTCTATTATAGTTGACCCAATTTCCCCCCTTTTTTCCTGCCCATCCTCTGCCCCTACTCCCACCGGAGATTCCCACACTGTTGTCCTTGTCCATGGGTTATTCATAAATGTTCTTTTTTTCCAGGCTTTATTTATTTTTAGAGAGAAGGGAAGGGGGGGAGAAAGAGGGAGAGAAACATCAATGTGTGAGAGATACATCCATCAGTTGCTTCTCGCACACCCCAACTGGGGACCTGGCTCAAAACTCAGGCATGTGCCCTGACTGGAAGTTAAACCAGTGGCCCTTCGGTTTGCAGGCTGGCTGTCAATCCACTGAGCCGCACCAGCCAGGGTTCATACATGTTCTTTGTCTAGTCCCTTCCCCTTCTTTACACTGCTATCCTCCTCCCCACTCCCCTCTGGTCACTTTCAGTCTGTTCCATGTTTCCATGCCTGTGGTTCTATTGAGGGTCCTTCTGAAACACCCCTGTCCAGGGCTTCTCTCATTCTGCCCCCTTTAGTTCTGCCCTCTGTGTGTTTCATGCTTCCTCTTCCTTGGATTCAAAGATAAGAAAACTGGCCAACCCACTTTACACACTTGGAACTGAGACTTAAAGGAGAGAAAGTAGGAGAAATTGAAGTCAGTGTCCCCGAGATGTTTGTCCTACCTGGGAACCCCAGAAATAAGCAGAGGCAGATCCCAAGTTTCTGTGGTTGCCAAGGAGAAAGCTCTCACTGAGGGCCTAAGGAGCTGTCATCTGTGGAATATGGTAATTGGTGTCCTAAAAAAATTAATTGAGCTGTTCCAGATAAAAGATAAAAGGAAAATTGTGTCCAAACAGGAGTCACATTAACTTGGCAGGAGGCTGAGTGCTAATTTGCATATGTCAACGTCCTCTTCCCTTCCCTTCCCTCTCCCCTCTCCCTCAGTCATGGCTTATTTCAAGCTGTTTTCTGGAGAGGAGAATCAGAGAAGCACAGCCTTACAGGGACAAGAAGGTTTTCCAAGGAAAGAAATCCAGAAAAGGAAAAGAAAGTCGGCTGCAGCATTATAACGAACTTTCCTTCCTTCTGTCCCTGCCAGCTCAGTGAAAGGGAAAATAGATAAACCAAGGCTATCCAAGGTCTACATTGTGCCCAGCCCTATGCTGAAAGCTTTGACATTAATCTCCCCAACAACTGAAGTCCAAGATCACACCCAGGTAAAAAGAGTGAAGTTTGTGGGAGTGGAAGTATCACGCAGTTAGTGAGGGGTCAGTTCTACTGACCCAATGCCGGTCAGTCTGATAAAAATGATGAACTTTTTCAACTATAATGAGCCAAGTGGTGCTTTCCGTGTGTGTCAAAAATTAATTGAGCGCTGGCTGCTGTAGCTCAGTGGGTTGTGTATCATCCCGCAAACTGAAATGTTGTAGCTTTAATTCCTGGTCAGAGCACATGCCTGCCTTGCAGACCAGGTCCCTAGTTGGGGGCATGCTAAAGGCAACTAATTGATGTTTCTCTCTCACGACTATGTTTCTTTCCTTCTCTTTCCCCCTCCCTCCCCCCTCTCTAAAAATAAATAAATAAAATCTTTTTTAAAAAAAGATTAATTGACCCTGTAGCCAGAGTAGACAATGAGCTATAGAGCGCTGGCTTGCAGGAGAAAGCTCAATTTCTCTAATTCCCAGGACACCCAGTGACACACAGAACAACTGAGACTGCCATCCATCAACAATAACAAAACAACAAGAGCCACTACTTCTTCAGATCTAACTAAGTGCCAAGCACTGCTTTAAGTGCTTATAGATGTTATGTAACATTTATCTTTACAATAACCCTATGAGGCAGCTAACAATTATCCTGTCAAGCACCCATGGAACATATAAAAAATGGGTCACATACAAGACTGGAGTGCACATCTCATCAGATATAAAAAAAATCAATATACCACTTTCTCTAATCAAAATAGATCTTAACAACAGAAAGATAACAAGGGCCCCATTGGAAACACTTTTAGACTCATGGGCAAAAAAAAAAAAAAATTTAGAAATGAAAGTTAGTGTGGAAGGCAAGTAAAGTGGTACTTAACAAGAAATATATGGATTTAGCCCTGGCTGGTGTAGCTCAGTGGATTGAGCATGGGCCTGTGAAGCAAAGGGTCGCTGGTTCGATTCCCAGTCAGGGCACATGACTGGGTTGCAGGCCAGGTCCCCAGGAGGGGACACATGAGAGGCAACCACACATTGATGTTTCTCTCCCACTCTTTCTCCTTCCTGTCCCCTCTCTCTAGAAATAAATAAAATATTTTAAAAAAAGAAATGTATGGATTTAAATGTTTATATAAGAAAAGCAGGCCCTGGCTTGTGTAGATCAGTGGATTGAGCTCTAGTCTGCAAACCAAAGAGTCTCTGGTTCAATTCCCAGTTTAAGGCAAGTGCCAGGGTTGGGGGCCAGGTTCCCCAGAGTGGAGCACATGAGAGACAGCCACACATTGATGTTTCTCTCCCTCACTTTCTTCTTCCCTTCCCCTCTCTCTAAAAATAAATAATAGAATCTTTAAAAGAAAATAAATAAATAAAATCTAAAAAAAAAAAACACAAAGAAAAGCAAAAGCTAAAAAAAGGCATCCAACTCAAGAGGTTAAAAATGAACAGACTAGCCCTGGCTGGTGTAGCTCAGAGGATTGAGCACAGGCCTGCGAACCACACGATCGCAGTTCGATTCCCAGTTAGGGCACATGCCTGGGTTGCTGGCCATTTCCCAGCAGGGGACTCACGAGAGGCAACCATACAGATGTTTCTCTCCTTCTCTCCTTCCTTTCCTCTCTAAAGATAAATAAATAAAATCTTTTAAAAAAATGAACAGACTAATCCAAAAAAGAGTAAAAGGAGGAAACCATAAGACAAAGGCAAAAATTAATGAATTAGAAATAGGGGTGCTATACAAGATCAAAAAATCTATATTCTTATCCTTACCCAAGGACACACTTATTGATTTTAGAGAGAGAGGAAGGGAGGGAGAGAAACATCAATACCAGAAAGAAACATTGATAGATTGCCTCTTGTAAATAAATGCCCCAGCCCATGACCAAACCTGCAACCTAGGCATGTGACCTGACCAGGAATCGAACCCTCAACATTTCGGTAAAAGGACAACAATCCAACCAACTGAGCCATGCCAGCCAGGGCTAAGAAAACATTTTGATAAGCTTCATCAAGAAAAACATAAGGCAGCATTTCCAGGCAAGATGGAGGCATAGGTGGAAACACTGTACCTCCTCACACAATCAAGTTTATGAACAACAAATATTTAAAAACCAGAATGCAACCAAAACAGAGAGAAAATTAAACTGTACCGGAGTCCGACAACAACGAACCATTCAGCCAGACCGGTAAGAGAGGTGGAGTCAGCAGCTGGCAGAGCAGGGTCACGCAGGAAAAGGTGGCCAGACCATCCCAGGCGCAGAGGCAGTGGTTGGCAGATCCCAGGTGTGGGGTGGCAACTGGCAGACCCAGTGAAGGCGCAAGGTGGCTGGCTGACTGTGGTCACACATTCACATACAGATAAACCAGGCAAAGGAGAGAGCAGTGAGATAGACTGCACAACCCAGGGCCCCAGTTCCGGAAAATAAAGCCTAAAAGCACCAATTGGAAAAACTTTCAGGGGTCGAGGTGCCGGAAGAGGCTCCCAGGTTCACAGTTCTTTGGAGAGACCCACAGGGTTATGGAGGGTGCACAAGCCCACACATCTGGGAACCAGCACCAGAAGAGCCCGATTTGCTTGTGGGAAGCCACAGAGGGGACCGAAATCTGAGAGAGAGCAGAAAAACACACCATTGCCCCTCTCTGACCCCACCCCCACATACAGCATCACAACCCAGCCACTGGGTTGCCCTGCCCTGCTGGACACCTAAGGCTGTGCCCCTCACACCTAGCAAGTGCAAACAGACATAAACATTATGGCTCAGGAAAAAGAACAGCTCAAAGCCCCAGAGACAATACTTCTAAGCAACCAAGAGATAGCCAGCCTATAAGATGCACAGTTCAAAATACTGGTGATCAAGATGCTCACAGAACTGGTTGATTTTAGTCACAAATTGGAGGAACAAATGAAGGCTATACTAAGTGGAATGAAGCAAAATGCACAAAGAATCAATAGTGATGGGAAGGAAACTGGAACTAAAATCAATCCAGTGGACCAGAAGGAAGAAAAAAAATGACCAAACAGAAAAGAATGAAGAAACAAGAATTCAAAAAAATGAGGAAAGGCTTAGGGACCTAAGGACATCCAAGTCCTTAGGATGTCTTTAAACATCCAGGATATCTTTAAACGTTCCAACATCTGAATTATAAGGGTACCAGAAGGGGAAAAGAAACAGCCACGAGTGGAAAACATATTTGAACAAATAATAAAGGAGAACTTCCCCAGTCTGGCAAAGGAAATAGACTTCCAGGAGATCCAGGAAGATCAGAGAGTCCCCCAAAGGAGCTGGACCCAAGAAGGAACACAGCAAGGCACATCAGAATTACATTAGCCAAGATTAAAATGAAGGAGAGAATCCTAGAAGCAGCAAGAGATAAGGGGACAGTCACCTACAAAGGAGTTCCCATCAGACTGTCAGCTAATTTCTCCAAAGAGACCTTACAGGAAAGAAGGAGCTGGAAAGAAGTATTCCAAGTCATGAAATCCAAAGACCTGCATCCAAGATTGCTCTATCCTGCAAAGCTTTCATTTAGAATGGAAGGGCAGATAAAGTGCTTCTCAGATAAGGTCAAGTTCAAGGAGTTCATCATCACCAAGCCCTTATTATATGAAATGCTAAAGGGACTTATATAAGAAAAAGAAGATGGAAAAATGTGAACAGTGAAAGGACAGCAAACTCACAGTTGTTAACAACCACACCTAAAACAAAAGCAAACGAAGAGGACAGCTAGATCAGGAGTGGAACCATAGAAATGAAGAACACATGGAAGGTTAGCAACAGGGGAGTAGGAGGAGGAGAAGGGGGGAGAAGGTACAGAAAATAAGTAGCATAGATGGTAGGTAAAAAAAATAGATACAGGGGAGGGGAAGAATAGTAGGGGAAATATAGAATCCAAAGAACTTGAGACACGTGGTCATAAACTAAAGAGGGGGAATGGTGGGGGAGGGGGTGTGCAGGGTGGAGGGGAATGAAGGGGGGAATGGGACAACTCTAATGATATAATCAATAAAATATATTTTTTAAAAAAAGAAACCCAATAATGGAGGTATATCAAAGGAGCATAAGAGACAACTAAAAGATTTCACAATAACCAAAATTGGAAAAATTTGAGCCCTAGCTAGTGTGGCTCAGTGGGTTGAGCATTGGCCTGGGAACCAAACTGTCGCTGATTCAATTGCTGGTCAGGGAACATGCCTGGGTTGCAGGCCTGGTCCCTAGTTTGGCACATTTATGTTTCTCTCCCTCTCTTTCTCCCTCTCCCATCTTAAAAAAAAATCAATAAAATCTTTGAAAAAAATGGAACAATTTGAAAGATCCAAACTAGAGATATAAATTAGGATTTATATCTTCTGGATGCTACAGAAGATCACTTCGAAATGAGTCTGGACAAAAGACAGGACCTTGGGTGGGGCCTTGAATTTGTAGAGGGCCCCAAGGCATTACACCCTTCGTGGGCCTGAGGGCACGACAATAGGGGAAGCGGCTGCCAGGAATGCAGGAAGAAAATCACGAGGGTGTTAGTGCCCAGAAAGCCAAGTGAAGAAAGTGTCTCCAAAGTAAGGGTGTGATCAACTAGGTCAAATGCTGCTGAGACACAGAATAAATGACAACTGAAAATTGACAAATCAGTTTGCCAAGTTGCTTCTTATCCAAGGGGAGCAAGCTAAGAAAAGTGAGAAAGAAAAGGAACCAACTGTGTTGCTTTGGAAAAAACCCAGAATATAATCCTTAACCATACTGCCTGGTAGGGGTTGGAGATGGTGTTTAGAGAGAAAGATGGAACCCTCCAGACTGTCAATATTGAATACTTGTGTCTGAGGCCACTAAACCAAATGGGGCAAGATTTCTTAATCATCGGCCTAGAAAGATCATCACTGAACACAAAAATCTCTTTGTCTTCCAGGGAATTACACCTAAACTTGCAAAGAGAAGGGCTTGCTGCTTGAGGAGACCAAAACAGGATTCTATTCGTTCATTCATCAAGTATTTATGGAGACCCCTACTATGTGCCAGGTACTCTTATTGGCTCTGTAGAAATAGCAGAAAACAAAACAGACATAAGTCCCTGTCCTCAAGAGCTAACAATCTTCCCTGTCCCTGCATTTTCCTTTGGTCTCACCCTCTTTGTTTATGCCCAGAAGCCATGAGGCTATCAGGCAGAACTGGGCAGATCTACCCATCACCCACTGAGCCTAGTAGGACATATGAAACTCTCCCTTTCAGAACAAAGCACAGAGATCAGCCCCCTTGGCAGAGGGTAAATTTTCCCTTGGGTCAAACCCAGGGTGGGAGCAGAGGCCCCACACCTGGAGTGTCATTAGTTTGGATGTCACTGCAATTATCATGTTGGCTCTAGACAAAACTGAGTCACAATTAAGGACAGGATTTTAAATCACAACTTTCCAGAGTCTCATTAGGAAATTGATGCTGATCGCATTGCTTAATGGGGACCCATAAAATGCTTGCTATTTATATTACAATGTGCAGAAAAAAGGCTCAGCTAACCAGATAATTGACTGATGATATCAGGGACTAGGGTGAATGGGTGGGAAGAGGCAGAGAAACCTGGTGAGGTTTTTCTGCCTGTGTCTTTTAGCCTCCTGTTGGTGATGACTGTTTGACCAGGTTCAGAAGACACCATGCCTTGGTCTTCACAAAGCCCAGAGCTGCTCTTTCCAGAAGGCTGAGACTGAGATAAGAATAGTCACTTAATAGGATTTTCTACAGCAGGTTAAATCCTTTGCTAAGTGAGCCATCTCAATCATTTCTTTTCCATTCAGTAGGAGAAAGTTAAGCTCATTTCTCCTCCAGCCTATACCCCCAGCTCCCTTATCCTCACTTCCTCACCAGCTATTAGCAAGAAAGGTGGTACAGAAAGTACAGTTGTAGCAAGACTCTTTGGGCCTGAGTTCTCCAGATCATGATACTATTAAAGAGTGTCACCGCATTCCCCACCCTGCACACCCCAGAACACCCTTGGAGACCCATGCACACCCTCCATATGCCAGTCTCCCTAGAAAAGAAGCCCCAGGGCAGGCCAACTTCCCTGCTACTCACTAAGAAGGGACTATAACACTTCCTACTGCAAAAAAAGGGGGTACAGGTGAGATTCATTTCTTTCCATTTTGGGGACATGGGGCTTTTCAACGGGGAGCTTTCATTAAATCCAGTAAATGAAGGCATATAAGGCACCTTCACAACCCTCAGGTATTTGAAAGAGATTCTTAAGGGAAAGGAAGGAATGATCTTGAGAAAAAGAAGCCATGCCATCTACTGACCTATGAACTGAAACAGATTTAATTAGAGATGTGTCTGGTAAGGAAGAATTTAGTGTTTACAAGATTCTGCCTCTTGATTGGCCTGGGACCTTCTCATATCTGGAATCATTTCCACTTGCTCCATACATATAACCACTCTTCTTCCTTTATTCTCCTTTCTTTCTTTTCCTCCTCTTTCTCCTTCTCCTTTTTCTTCTTCCTATCTCTATCTCTTTCTCTGTCTCTCTCCTCTGGTACGCTCCTCCCGTCTTCTTTTGATTTGGAATTGATAGCTGGTATGATGTCCTGGTTAAGAGCAAGTGCCGTCTCCTCCAAATTGACCTACTGATTCAACACAATCCCTATCAAAATTTCAGCTGGCCTCTTTGCAGAAATTGACAAGACAATCTTTAAAAATCTTATGGAAATGCAAGAGACCCAGAATAACACAACAATCTTAAAAAAAGAACAAAGTTGGAGTACTCACACTTCCTGATTTCAAAACTCACTACAAATCTATAATAATCAAGACTGAGTGTTACAGTTATAGGGATAGACATATAAATCAATGGAATAGACTTGAGACTCCAGAGCAAAGCCTCACATTTATAGTTAGTTGATTTACAACAAAGATGCCAAAATAACTCAATAGTGAAAGAACGGTCTTCACAAATAATGGTGGGAAAACTGGATATCCAGGTGCAAAAGAATGAACTTGGGACTTCCGCCAAGATGGAGGCATAGGTGGAAACACTGTGCCTTCTCCCACAACCAAGTTTGAATACAACAAAGGTTTGGAGAAACAAAGACACAACCAAAAGACAGAAAATTGAATTATACAGAAGTCCGACTACTTCTAACCGTTCGACGGGGACAGTAAGAGGGGCGGAGCCAGCAGCGAGCGGGGTCCGGCAGGACAGGGCCCCTGACCCAGACACGCAGGCAGACGGGAACCAGTTGGGGTGCAGGGCAGACTGACCTCGGGCGCACATTCGCGCACAGTGAGACAGACCACGCAGGCCCCAGGGGGCGAGGGCTGACGGTGGTGGCACACTTGCGAGCAGTGGGACGAAACGCGTGGGCCCGGNCTGAGATTTGCCAGCAAAGCCCTCGAATATTGTTTTAAGAATTTTATTATTACTTTAAAATACAATGATCAGACTTGTTAGTTGTAACAATTACATGTAGAATTTTTAGTTAACTTTTGAGTTGCCCATTGCTTTTTATTCACATATATGTATGTGTATATATATTGTATTTATTGAAATATAATTTGCATACTATACAATTAATTCAGAGTGCATGATACAATGGTTTTTAGTATGTTACAGAGTTGTGCAACCATTACCACAATCAATCCTAGAACATTTTCATCTCCCCAGAAAGAAACCCCATCTGATTTGGAGTCACTTCCCATTTCCCCCTCAACACCCTCAGTCCTTGGTAATCTCTAATCTACTTTCTTCTTCTATAGATTTGCTTATTCTGGACATTTCCTACAAATGAAATCATATGTATATGGTCTTTTGTGATTGGCTTCTTTCACTTAGTGTAATGTTGCCAAGGTTAACTTACATTGCATCATTTATCAGTACTTCATTTCTTTTCAGTGACAAATAATATTCCATTAATATTAACGAAATGGAACAATAATATGCCATTGTATGGATATTGTTTGAATATACCATATAATACCACGTTGTGTTTACTCATTTATCAGTTCATAGGAATTTGGATTGCTTTCACTTTATGGCTGTCATAAATAATGTTACTGTGAACATTCAAGTATAAATTTTTCTGTGAACACCTGTTTTCAATTCCCTTGTGTATATATCTAGGAGTGGAATTGCTGGGCCATATGGTAATTCAATGTTCAACCTTTTGAGGAAATGCCAGACTGTTTTTCAAAGCAGCTGTACCATTTTATAATCCTACCAGCAGTGTATGAGGTTTTCAATTTCTCCATATTCTGCCCAACACTTGTTGTTATCTATCTTTTTTATTATTGCCATCCTTGTGTTATAAAGTAGTAACTCACTGCAGTTATGTTTTTCATTTCTCTGATGACTAATGTTGTTGAACATCTTTTTATGTGCTTATTGTCAATTTGTATATCTTCCTTAGTGAAATGTCTATTTAGGTCCTTTGCCCATTTTTAAATTGGGTTATTGGTCTTTTTACTACCTAGTTGCAAGAGGTCTTTAGATAGTCTGGATTCAAGTTTCTTATCAGATATATGACTTGCAAATATTGTCTCTCATTATTTGGATTTTCTTTTTTTTTCTTTTTAAAGATTTTATTTATTTGTTTATCTTTAGAGGGGAAGGAGAGAGGGAGAGAAACATCAATGTATGGTTGCCTTTTGTGCATCCCCTGCTGGGAGTTGGCCTGCAGGGAACCAGCCTGCAACCCAGGCATGTGCCCTGACTGGGAATCGAACTGCGATCCTCTGGTTCGCAGGCCCGTGCTCAATCCACTGTGCTACACCAGCCAGGGCTGGACTCCTTAATAGTAAACAATTTTGTGCTTCAAAGGATACCATCAATGAAGTGAAAAGAAAATCCAAATAAGCCCTGGCTGGTGTAGCTCAGTGGATTGAGCACAGGCCTGGGAACCAGAGTATCACGGTTCGATTCCCAGTCAGGGCACATGCCTGGGTTGCAGGCTGGTTCCCTGCAGGCCAACTCCCAGCAGGGGATGCACAAAAGGCAACCATACATTGATGTTTCTCTCCCTCTCTCCTTCCCCTCTAAAGATAAACAAATAAATAAAATCTTTAAAAAGAAAAAAAAAGAAAATCCAAATAATGAGAGACAATATTTGCAAGTCATATATCTGATAAGAAACTTGAATCCAGACTATCTAAAGACCTCTTGCAACTAGGTAGTAAAAAGACCAATAACCCAATTTAAAAATGGGCAAAGGACCTAAATAGACATTTCACTAAGGAAGATATACAAATTGACAATAAGCACATAAAAAGATGTTCAACAACATTAGTCATCAGAGAAATGAAAAACATAACTGCAGTGAGTTACTACTTTATAACACAAGGATGGCAATAATAAAAAAGATAGATAACAACAAGTGTTGGGCAGAATATGGAGAAATTGAAAACCTCATACACTGCTGGTAGGATTATAAAATGGTACAGCTGCTTTGAAAAACAGTCTGGCATTTCCTCAAAAGGTTGAACATTGAATTACCATATGGCCCAGCAATTCCACTCCTAGATATATACACAAGGGAATTGAAAACAGGTGTTCACAGAAAAATTTATACTTGAATGTTCACAGTAACATTATTTATGACAGCCATAAAGTGAAAGCAATCCAAATTCCTATGAACTGATAAATGAGTAAACACAACGTGGTATTATATGGTATATTCAAACAATATCCATACAATGGCATATTATTGTTCCATTTCGTTAATATTAATGGAATATTATTTGTCACTGAAAAGAAATGAAGTACTGATAAATGATGCAATGTAAGTTAACCTTGGCAACATTACACTAAGTGAAAGAAGCCAATCACAAAAGACCATATACATATGATTTCATTTGTAGGAAATGTCCAGAATAAGCAAATCTATAGAAGAAGAAAGTAGATTAGAGATTACCAAGGACTGAGGGTGTTGAGGGGGAAATGGGAAGTGACTCCAAATCAGATGGGGTTTCTTTCTGGGGAGATGAAAATGTTCTAGGATTGATTGTGGTAATGGTTGCACAACTCTGTAACATACTAAAAACCATTGTATCATGCACTCTGAATTAATTGTATAGTATGCAAATTATATTTCAATAAATACAATATATATACACATACATATATGTGAATAAAAAGCAATGGGCAACTCAAAAGTTAACTAAAAATTCTACATGTAATTGTTACAACTAACAAGTCTGATCATTGTATTTTAAAGTAATAATAAAATTCTTAAAACAATATTCGAGGGCTTTGCTGGCAAATCTCAGTTCTGGTACCTGCTGACCCTGTGATTTTGGACAAGTTCCTTAACCTCACTGAGCTCTTTTTCCTCATCTTAAAATGTGCATTAGGTCATTGTGAGGATTAAATAAATTACCTTGTAAAGCCATCTGGCACACAGTAGTTGCTCACTAAATAAAAAATATAAAAAAGAGTCGGGGAGCAGTGGTAACTAGAGAAGGAAGAAGAAGAAACAGTATTTGTGAGCCGAGGCCACATCCAATACAGTTATGCTTAACTTTTGACTTAGGCTCCAGGGACATAAAGAAGTCCCTGACTTTGAGGAGCAAGAAGGCTAAGGGGAAGGAAGGAAGGAAGGAAGGAAGGAAGGAAGGAAGGAAGAAAGGAAGGAGAGAAAAGAGAGAGAGAGAGAGGAAGGAGGGAGAGAGGAAGGAAAGGAGGAAGGGAAAGTGGAATGGTCATGGAAAAGTTGCTCAGGTACAGAAGGAAAGGCTTCTAAAGGGGAGAATATGCCCTGGCCAAATGGCTTGGTTGGTAGGAGCATCGTCCTGTAACCAAACAGGTTGCAGGTTCCATCCCCCATCAGGGCACATACCTAGGTTGCAGTTTTGATCCTCTGTTGAGGTGCTTATGAAATAAATGTTTCTCTCTCACATCTCATATCAGTCTCTCCCTTTATATCTTTCTCTCTCCTCCTTCCTCTTTCTCTAAAATCGATAAACATATCCTTGGGTGAGGATTTAAAAATTTTTTTAATATAACCTAAAAGAGGAGGATATTTTGAGTTGTCCACTCCCACCATTGTGGGTTACCAAAGGAATGTGAAGCACTCCCTGGTGGTGAAAACTGGATAGAGCCAGCCCAGGACAGAGGAAGAAGTGAAGAGCAATTGTGAACTGAGTACTCTTGGCCAGGATGGGCAGTGAAGCTGACACAAGAGGTAGGGGAGGGGCCTGCCTTCCTGACCTCAAAAAAGGTGCACGGAGCCTTAGGAGTGCTTCCTGTCTCTTCTTGTTCCTAGCTCTTCGCAGCCCCCTAAGCCTTTGCATCTCCTTCTCCCTCCTACCAGCCCTCTTTTGGGGAACAGCCCAAAGCTCTGTGGGCAGAGCATGACACCTCCATCACTCCTCCTTCTAGTGACTCATTCACAAGCCTGGGGGTGGCAGAAAGTGCCAGGGCCCTAGAGCTGCAGCCTTATCCACATTCTGGCAGTTCAGAGACATCCTAGCTTCTTCCCTCCTCCCCCCACCCCCACCACCCCCTCTACTTCCAGTTCTGACTCGACATTTCCTCCTCCCCCGAAACTCTTCTGCCTTTCCACTACCTCCTCTCTCTTAACTCCGGCCTCCAGGGGATGCGGGGTTGAAACAACCTAATCCCAAGGGAAGCAGGCCCAACCCAGACCTAGGGGCCTTTTCCCAGGGCAAGTGTCCAGGCAAGGTCTCTATCCCCATGGCCAGGCCTTTGAGGGGCAGGGCCCATGATGTAGAAAGAAAGCCTTCTGAGCAACACTTAAAACAACAAAATTATTTTACCATGTGCTAAGTGTTTCACATGCTTTGTCTCATTCATCATTTCCAACAACTCTATGAGGCCAATAGTATCATCACTGCCATTTTGTTAGTGAGAAAAGAGAGAAAAAATAATTTGGAAAGTAGCTGACTGGGACTCAAACCCAGGGCCCAGAACTCTTACCCACTAGGCTCATCCATCTGTTTTGGGAATGGGGGTCAGTGTAGCTAGGGCAGACCATGCCATCGTGAGGCCCTCAGTACAGCTGCCCCGAAGTCTGGGGCTTAGGGATTTGACACTAGCCTCCCTGGTATTTCGTGGGCCTGCCCCAGTCCCCTCCTGAGGGGTGGGAAAGTGCAGGGCTCCTCAGAGGATTCTCGTCCCTCTCAAAATCTTACCTTCCTGTTAAACGCCTAGGACAAACACCAAGGTGGTTCTGGGGTGCCCAGGAGCCACCTAGTGAGAGGGGAAAGGAGCATTGCTTATAGTTACAGGCTGGCAGAAGGACGCACAGACACCCAAGTGTGGGGTTAGTCCAAGCTTGCAGACAGAGCAGATATCTGTCACACTGGAAAGGCACAGAGGTGGCCCACATGAAAATAGAAGTAATAATACCCTTGAATTATGTAGCACTTTATAATTTCTCAGGCACTTTACAACCATTTGATCCTCCAGCTGACCTCCGAGGACCCAAGGAGGCAGAAAGCATCTATCACAAGCTGTCACCACCTGTCAAGTCACCCCCCACCCTAGGGGGGAAAATAGGAAGCTGGCAAGGAAGTGAGTGAGTTAACCAAACCCAAGCCCCAGTGCAAAATTGATAGTTTTCATGGTGACTTTATCCTTAGACTCCTCAGATATCATATTTTCACTGGATTACCACATTTACATAACAGTACAGGGTGAGGGACCCTGATAAATCTTCTCTGCATGGGGATGAATACAGTGGAAATGTATTCTGTCGACAGTGATTTGTTTTACTGCACTACTACCCTTCAATTCAGGGAGGAAGGAACAAGGCTGTTGCCTTATAAAGGGAGAGAGGGAAAGGAAGGAAAGAGGAGAAGAGGAGGGAGCAAGATCAGAAATCTAGAAAGGGAGGAATGAATGAGAGGGGAAGAGATAGAAAGAAAGGGAGAGCTTTAGGCAAAGTGGAAAAAGGAATGAAGTGAGGAAGGGAGGGAGGGAAGAAGGAAGGAAAGAAGGCAGGGAGGAAAGAAAGGGGGGAGGGAGGGAGGGGGGAAAGGTTTCTCAGCAGTCAGGAATGTAGTGGCGAAAGGGATGGAACAATTCCACACAAGGAGTGGTTGGCTGTGAGGGCGCAGCCCACAGTAGTGGGGTGCAAAAGGTTCAGAGGTTATTTGGGTGGGTGCCAGTCTCTCACCTTCATAGCTGGTCAGGAGAGGCTGGGAGAGTAAGGAGAGTCACAGGCACAGGATTCCTTTTAAGAACACTTAAGGTGTTTTTGAAGGCCTGTGTGCACCGCTTCCCACCACATCCCACCACTCCATTCACCTGTATCAGAGAACAGGTGGGTTCTAGGGGCACTGGGACTGAGATCTAAGAATCCCTGGGCCTGCATCTTTCTGATCCAGAGGCTTGGACTTCAGTCCCTGCTCTGCCACTAACTTAGCTGAAGGGTTTTAATCCCCTAAACTCTCAATCTTGGTTTGTTTATTGAGAAAATGGGAATTTATTCATCCATCCAACAAATACTTACTGATTGTATGCCAGGCTGTGTGCTATGGCACTGTCTGCATCACAGAAAACAAGATAGATAGTAGTCCTTTCCTTCTGAGAAAGCATAAACCAATGAAGGTTTATGCTTCCTCCTAAGAAAGAGGCCCTGCCCACACTCAGGTAGTAGTGGTGAGAGCTCTGCCCGCCAGGGACTGAACTAAGTGCTTCCTTGTATTAAATGTCCCACAGTGCTCACAGTAGGCCTGTGGCATGCAGAGCAAGGTTAGCTACATGTGCCTCTAGGCTCCCAGAGTCCTCCAGCCAAGTCTCTATAAGTCACTTTCCACCTCGTATAGTAATGGGACCTTTGTACAATGGGGCCTTAGTTCCTAACAGGAAGGAACAAATGAGTCTCTGGGCTATGCCCTCTCCCAGGGAACTTAGACCCTAAAGGAAGGTAGAAGCAAGAAAACAGAGGAGGGGGTGTGAAAGGCCAGGTAAACGCCGGGACTCTTCTAAACCTTTCCCCTTTTCCGCCTCTCCTTAAGTTTTTACTTCACACCCAAACAAGCATATTCATTGGCCCGCCTGCCCTTCTGTGTCACCCGAGTAGAAGAGTAAGTCCTCACCTAAGGTCATTGATAAATTCTGCAACTTTTAGCATAAATGACAAGTAATGAAACCAATATTACCATAGGCTAATTGATATAAACAAGAGTTAAGTTTCTACAGCGTCTCATGGATGTTATGACAAAACAATGTTGAATCAGGTGACGTGGATCAATCACCTGCTGTACTATGTCAAATGCCATTTATTTGAGCCACGTTATCCTTTCCCTGCTCCTCCCCCTCTTTGTCCCTCAGCCCCCTTCCACAAAGGACTTACCCTGGGTTTCTTCCCAACAGCTGCTCCATGTCTCTGAGAGCTTCCCTACATTTGGTATGAAGTCAGTTTGAGAGGCTATTTTCTCCCCAGAAGAGCAGGTCATGTAAGGTGTGAAGAACCTGGTGTGTTCTGGAAATCACAGATGATAGTGTCATGGTTAATCTGTGAGGTGGGGTTGGGAGAGTGGTGGCAGATGAGGCAGAACAGGGGCAGGAACCAGCCTTGGTGGAAGATTTTGTCCCAGAGGCCATGGAGGCCATTGAAGAATTCTGCACAGGTTGGAACCCACCCTCTTTTCACTCAGCCATCCTCACTTACACACACCCGTTTGTACCTCTCTCCCCCACCTCTTCCTCTCCCTTCTCGACTCGAGCCCCAACCCCTGCTATCCCATCTGGCTCATAGCAAAATCTTAGTAACATCAAAGATTTATTGAGAACCTTAACTGGGTAAAGTTTTCTGTTCACATTATGTCAACCATTTGGCACGTATGAGGTAGGCATTATTATTATTGTCCCCATTTCCCAGGTGAGAAACATGACTCCAGTAAGTGCTTTGCCCTAAGTTACAAATCAAGGAAGAAGCAGAGCCCATTTTCTTCATCATTACAAGAATAATGATTACACTCACACCCTTTATCCTCCAAATCTCTCCTGTGGAGAAAAACTTAGAGATATCTGTGGGAAGTCTTTGAGGTCTAAAGACAGAACAGGGCGAAAACAGTAACGCAGAGACTAGACAACTGTGGAGGAGGAATTTTCAGGCTCTGATGGGGCCCATCTTACCCACCCTTGCTCACGTCACTATGCTTAGCAGGCAGTCAGTCATTTCTCTCCCATATCCCCACTCCCCGTCTTGGTCAACTTGCCTCTTCCAGTTCCCATATCCTCCTTCACTTCCCTGGATACTGTTTGCCTTTGTCTTTCAGGTTGTATATTCCTCCAGAAGATGTCTGGATGGCCCTGACTGGTGCGTCTCAGTTGGTTGAGTGTCATCCTGCAAAGTGAAAGGTTGCTGTTTCAATTCCCAGTCAGGGGACCTGCATGCGTTACAGGCCTGGTCCCCAGTTGGGGCGTGTTGATGTTTCTCTCACAGATCACACTGATGTTTCTTTCCCTTTCATTCTCCCTCCCTTCCCTCTCTCTAAAAATAAATAAATAAAATCTTTAAAAAAAATGCCTGGATGGACCAGGACCCTCTGGAAGCCCTTCAGATAATTCAGATATCTGTAGAGGATGCCCCCCGCCCCACATTGTCCCCCAACTCTAACACAAGAGGTCTGGCCTCATCCTGGGATTCCAAGGCTCTTCAGCAAAGATTAGCTGCTCCTCCCCACCTCATCTCCCACTATCTACCCCTATGCCCTTTCACAAGCTAAAAGTACATAACCACATATGCTTCCCAGAACATGCCAAGTTCTTGAAACCTTTGCCCTCTCTCTCTCTCCCTGGAATGCCAGCACCTGCTCTGCCCCAAGTATTCCACCAGGAAAACCAATTTTCCTCAGTCTTGACTCAAACATGACCTCTAGCCCACCGACATTATCATCTAGGCTGTCATTTCTTGTCTGAACTACTTTCTCACTGGTCTCTGGGATGCCACTCGGCCTCCACACCATCCACCCCACAAGTGCACCCTTCTTAAAACTTGTCAGAGGTTTCCCTTGTCCTCCAGGTAAACTCTTTTTTTAAAAAAAGAGGGATTTTATTTATCTTATTTTTTAGAGAGGGGAAGGGAAGGAGAAAGAGAGGGAGACATCAATGTGTGGTTGCCTCTCATGTGCCCCCTACTGGGGACCTGGCCCACAACCTGGGCACGTGCCCTAGACTGGGAATCAATCCAGCAACCCTTTGATTCACAGGGCAGCACTCAATCCACTGAGCCACACCAGCCAGGGCTAAAGACATAACGTCTTAACCTGGCTTTGGCAGTTCTTCCACCTCACTCCCACCCACTCCTCTTGCTTCCTGTCTTCCCACCCTGCCCACCATTCTACTGGTACTCCAGTAAGATTTCTAGACACTGTAATCCAGTTCCTTGAAACTTGCTGTTCTCTCTTGATCTTACATGGTGTTCCCTTGACTGGAATTCTCTTTCCCTCCTTTTTCCTACTAACCTTTCAGGCAGGTCTCAGCCTGAACTCACCTCACACAGTGCCTTGCAGAACCCCCTAGACTGGGCAAGCTGCCTCTGCTTTCTGCCCCAACAGCACATTATTTCCCCCAGGAGAACATTTATTCTGTTTGTTATTACCTTTTTATTTACTCCCATGTCCACCTGGGAGCCTACTTTATTTCCTGCTATAACCAAAAGTCTAGTACTGGTGGGCTCTCCATGAACAATTTTTTTAAATATATTTTATTGATTATACCATTACAGTTGTTCTATTCCCCCCTTCAATCCCTTCCACCCGCACCCTCCCTCCCCCACCATTCTGCCCCCCTTAGTTTATAACCACGTGTCTCAAGTTCTTTGGATTCTATATTTCCCCCACTATCCTCGCCCTCCCCCCTATCTATTTTCTACCTACCATCTATGCTATTTTCTGTGCCTTCTCCCCCCCTTCTCCCCCTCCCACCCCCCTGTTTCTAACCCTCCATGTGTTCTTCATTTCTATGGTTCCACTCCTGATCTAGCTGTCCTCTTGGTTTGCTTTTGTTTTAGGTGTGGTTGTTAATAACTGTGTGTTTGCTGTCCTTTCACTGTTCATATTTTTCATCTTCTTTTTCTTATATAAGTCCCTTTAGCATTTCATATAATAAGGGCTTGGTAATGATGAACTCCTTGAACTTGACCTTATCTGAGAAGCACTTTATCTGTCCTTCCATTCTAAATGAAAGTTTTGCTGGATAAAGCAATCTTGGCTGTAGGTCTTTGGATTTCATGACTTGGAATACTTCTTTCCAGCCCCTTCTTGCCTGTAAGGTCTCTTTTGAGAAATCCGCTGACAGTCTGATGGGTACTCCTTTGTAGGTGACTGTCCCCTTATCCCTTGCTGCTTCTAGGATTCTCTCCTTCATTTTGGTCTTGGCTAATGTAATTATGATGTGCCTTGGTGTGTTCCTTCTTGGGTCCAACTTCTTTGGCACTCTCTGAGCTTCCTGGATTTCCTGGAAGTCTATTTCCTTTGCCAGACTGGGGAAGTTCTCCTTTATTATTTGTTCAAATAAGTTTTCCACTCGTGGCTGTTTCTTTCCCCCTTCTGGTACCCCTATAATCCGGATGTTGGAACGTTTAAAGATGTCCTGGAGGTTCCTAAGCCTCTCCTCATTTTTTTGAATTCTCATTTCTTCATTCCTTTCTGGTGGGATGTTTTGTTCTTCCTTCTGGTCCATTCCATTGATTTGAGTCCCAGTTTCCTTTCCATCACTATTGGTTTCCTGTGCATCTCCCTTCATTTCAATTAGTTTAGCCTTCATATGTTCCTCTAATTTGTGACTATGTTCCTCTAATTTGTGACTATAATCTACCAGTTCTGTGAGCATCCTGATAAATAGTGTCTTGAATTGTGCTTCTGAGAGGCTGGCAATTTCTCGGTCGCTTAGAGTTATTGGCTCTGGGACTTTGAGTTCTTCTTGCGCCATCTTTCGGGCTGTTCGTGCCTGTTCCATAGCAGGATCAGAGCCCTAAAGTGTTCACTAGAACAGGGCAACTAAGTCGCTGGGTTGTGACGTTGTATGTGGGGGCGGGGTCAAAGAGGGACAATGGCTCTCACTGGTATTGCAGGGCAACTAAGTCGCTGGGTTGTGACGCTGTATGTGGGGGCGGGGTCAAAGAGGGACTATGGCGTCCTGTCCGCCGCCTGCCGCCACGGCCCTCACCGGTGCCGCAGTTGCTGCCGTCACCGGGCCCACGCGTTTCGTCCCACTGCACGCGAGTGTGCCACCGCCGTCAGCCCTCGCCCCCTGGGGCCTGCGTGGTCTGTCTCACTGTGCGCGAATATGCGCCCGCGGTCTGCCCCGCACCCCAACTGGTTCCCGTCTGCCTGCGCGCCTGGGTCGGGGGCCCTGTCCTGCCCGACCCTGCTCGCTGCTGGCTCCGCCCCTCTTACCGTCCCCGTTGAACGGTTAGATGTAGTCGGACTTCCGTATAATTCAATTTTCTGTCCTTTGGTTGTGTCTTTGTTTCTCTAAACCTTTGTTGTATTCAAACTTGGTTGTGGGAGAAGGCACAGTGTTTCCACCTATGCCTCCATCTTGGCGGAAGTCCTCCATGAACAATTATTAAAGTAGTGAATGAACAAAGCCTCCCTTGTCTTCACACTGCAGACTCAGGCACCCACTGCAACCTCTACCACCACCATCCTCATAGTCATTATTCTGGACGAGAGGTGATTGCTTCTCTGGGTATCCCTCTCTATTTAGGGACTGGATGGTACCCTTAATGTTCATACTCCAATGCCTAATACAGAGGTTAGCATTCATCCTTCTATCCATCCTCTGATTGTTTTTAACAAATATTTATTGAGTATTAGAGACTGTAAACGCAACAGTGGACGAAGTAGAAGGGGCCCTGCCTTCTAGTTCACATTCTTGGGGCATAGATGGGAACCTAGTGAGGAGGAAGTTCAGTGAGTCTCAGTCCTACTGGGAAGTCCCTGAGGACTTTCCTTCCTAGAGCCACAAAGCAAGGAGCACAAACTCAAGGGAAGGAGACTCTTGGTGACCTCTGGACCTCCCTTTGTCTGGGTCTCCTTGGGACTTGCCATCAAATAGGGAATAAGGGTAGGGAGGATGGGCTTAATGAAAGGGTCTGAGTCCCTAAGGACTCAAGCAACGGTGCCACAGCCCAATGCCGACGAGCACTTGGCCGAGGCAGTGTGGTAACTGGCTTTCTTCTTTATGCTGGAGAGAGAAAAAAAGAGAGAGAGAGATCCATCCACAGAGGGAAAGATGTAAATGGATAGAGATGTCAGAGGAAAAAGGAAAGAGAGAAAAAGTAGAACAGAGAGGAGCCAGAAACACAAGGAAAGGGAAGGAGAGTGAGGCACAAACAGAAGACCTGTAGGGCTAAACCCTGCCTATGTTGCTGGGAAGGTAGCTTTGCCTTGTCTGGGTCACTGTGGGGAAAAAAAGAAAAAAGAGGATTCAATTTTGAACATTTGGGATTCCCTAGATGTTTTCTAGAGCCCTCTGATCCTGCAAATTGTCTCTGGCGCCATCTGGCCACACCAGGAGGCTTCTGTCAGGGACCTGCCAATCTCCAAACCAGGATATATTCCATGCAGACCCTCATGAGTAAGGGTCAGACAGTGATGAAAAATCACAGTCACTCTGGGCACATCAACTTCTGATTTTCATCTTCCTCAGAAAAGATCATAGAAAAGACCCTGTGTTTGCCATCTGTTTCCTAACTAGGGCTCCAGGCTCCGCTCTCTGAGATACCGGCCCAATAATACCCAGTACGCAAGCACAGCGCAGAAACTTCCCTGAGCTGAGAGCTGGGGAGGCAGGCCCCCACCACGCAGGAGCCCCCTGATGTCCTTACACAGTAGCCTGAGTTCCTAATGGAGCTGCTGCTCTTGCCAGCAGCCTCAGCTGCTGGCTCCTGAGGCTGTGATGCCATCTGCTGCTCAACTTCGGAAACTGGCCGACTGGTTACGCAACCAAGGCCAAGCCTGGCTGGCATTGGACAAGGGGCCCGCCTAGGGCTCAGGACAGCCATCTCTGTCTCTGGACAGACCCAGAAATGGGCCTCAGGGACAAAACAAATGCTATGTTCCCTGTCATCATTCTTCTAGACTAGGTAGGATGCCTTTCTTTCACAAAAAGGGTCCCCTCCCACATAGTACAGGGGCTTATCTATGTGATCCATAGGATATCGCAGAAGTAATGGTACGTAACTTCCAAGATTACATAATAAAAGACACCACTGGCTTTCTTCTCTCCCTCTCTCTCTCTCCCCCTCTCTCTCTCTCTCCCTCTCTCTCATACATCGCTCTGGCAGAAGCCAGTTGCCATGTCACAAAACCCCTAAGGAGAGGCTCATGTAAGGAACTGAGGCTGTCTGTCAACAGCCACAAGAGTGAGCTTGGCGGCAGATCCTCCAGCCTCAGGTGAGCCTACAGATGACTGAAGCCCTAGCAGATAGCCCAACTGCGACCTTCTGAGCAACCCTGAGCCAGTTCAGCTGACCTGCTCCCAGTTCCTGACTCTCAGAAACTGGGTGAGATAAACTAAAACTGAGTTTAAGTTTGGGGGTAATTTGTTATGGAGAAACATAGTAAACTGTCATGGTATCATTACATCATGGTATATCATCTGCATTATATCACTTTATCTCCTTATCAGATCTGGCATCTGTATCCCACCCTCTCAGTCTCTCTAACCTCATCTTTTACTATCCCACCTTCTCCCCAGCTCAGCCTCACCCTAGGCTCACTCCTGCCTCAGGACCTTTGAATTTGTTTTTCTCTCTGCTGGAGCCCCTCCCAGTAATCCTTAAACATCTGCATGGCCACTCCCTTGTCTCCCTCAGGTCTTTATTCACATGGAGCCTTTCCAGGGTAGCCTTCCCTGACCCCATGCACCCTGAAACTGCAACTCCCACACCTGCCTATCCTTTCTCTACTTAATTTCTATTTTTAGCCCTTATGATTACATAACATAATAATAAAATATGGTTTACCTAATTATCTTGTAATGTCTATCTCCTCCACTGGAATGTAGTAAGCTCCACGAAGGCAAGAATTTGTGATTTTTGCCTGTTTCATCACTGCTCTATCCCCAGCACTTGGAATAGTGATAAGCACATAATAGATGTGTAATACATATTTAATGAATGAGAAAACAATGAATGTCATAATTCACCAAATATAGTATGTGTGTCTTCTAGATTCCCTATCATATATCACATGCCATGTTATAATGTCTCACACATATCATACTTAAATGCAGTGTAAGGCAGTGCAGAGAGACTAGAGTCATAAACGAGAAGACCTAGCTTTGTTGCTTGCTGGCTAGCATTTTACTATGAGAAGCCATGTAGCTTCTCTGGGCCTCAGTTTTACTCATCTGTAAAGTGGGGTTATTATGGTATTTGTAGAAATCAAATGATGATTAATATTACAGTATTTTTTTAAATATATAATTTTTATTTTATTTTTTTAAATGGGAAGGTATTTTTTTTAAAGATTTTATTTATTTATTTATTTATTTATTTATTTTTAGAGGGGAAGGAGAGAGGGAGAGAAACATCAATGTATAGTTGCCTTTTGTGCGTCCCCTGCTGGTAGTTAGCCTGCAAGGAACCGGCCTGCAACCCAGGCATGTGCCCTAACTGGGAATCGAACCGTGATCATCTGGTTCGCAGGCCCGTGCTCAATCCACTGAGCTACACCAGCCAGGGCTTAATATTACAGTATTTTTTTTAAAATCTAATACATGGTGTTTCTGAAATGTGTTCCAAAGACCACATCCCAGAGTAAACTCTTTTGGAAGGTAAAAAGTCAAGGAGGTTTGGGAAAAAATGGTTTTAATTTCTTTTGTTTTTAAAAGATTTTATTTATTTATTTTTAGAAAGAGGGGAAAGGAGAGAGGGAGAGAAACATCAAAGTGTGGTTGTCTCTCGCACGCCTCCTACTGGGGACCTGGCCTATAACCCAGGCTTGTGCCCTGAATGGGAACCCAAGACCCTTTGGTTTGCAGGCCGGCACTCAATCCAATGAGCCACACCAGCCAGGGCAGGTTTCAATCGCTATTGACCCCTCCAACATTCACAATTCACGTTAGCACATGAAAGGCCCTGAAAATTCTTCAGGAAAAGTCTTCCCCCAAGGTACCTGACTGCATTTGGAGAAATACTGCTGTCTAAGAGCATTGCCTTTGTTATCAGGATAGTACTTTAGATGGAGAAGGAATTTTAAAGTTTTTCAAACAGAAATCCCATCTGGGATGGATGAAGAGATCCAATAGCTGAAATGGAGATTTGAAGGAGAAAGAAGAAGGGAGCAAGGAGGAAGAAAGAGGAGAAAAAGGAAAAGAAGACACCAGAGAGGAGAGACGGAAACCGAGAACAAGGAAAGGAGAAATAAGATGAAAGAAAAATAATTTCGAAGGAATAAAGGATAACTAAACTCATCCTTTTTGAAAAGAACTCTGAATAACAAAGGCAATCTGAACTATCCCAGGAGTGGGGGTGAAGTTGGGAATTCAGGAATCCTGCTGCTGCCCACTGAGCCTTCTTATTCCTGACAGTTGCCTCTGCCAATTTCTGCAGTTGGAGCCCAGCCTTCCTTTTCAGCTTCAAAGAACCTCTGATTAAAGAGATTTCTTCTTTATCAGGGAGGAGGAAGCAGGTAAACCAAATCAGCAGCTTCTCGATTTAGTGCACCTATTAAGTGCCTGAAATGGCAGCTGCCAGTTTTCCGTTCCTTGCGAGTAATAAGCCTTCTTGGCAGCATTCATCTCCCCAGAGCACGCGTGACTTGGAAAAGAAATAGCAATTCCTCCCACAAAGATTTCCTGGGCTAAATGGAACATGAAGAGGCTGGCACGTTTATTCTGCACCTCAAGGTAGGCCTGTTTCACCCCAGTCCAAACATACTCTCAGAAAAGATTCTGTTGCTCTCACTGGCATCCACCCACATTTCCACCCCTCATAGTGAGGGAGCACTTTGTTGTGTTTCATTTCAATCTTTTCTCTGTAGTTTCACTTTTTTACTGCCTTTCCCTTACCCCAGAAGAAGGGAGTGATCTGGCTGTCATAAGTTACATGCTTAGTAACAAATATAGTAACAACCTATCTCTCTGGCTATATGATTAGTGAATATCATTTTTTTAAAGAATTTATTTATATTTAGAGGGGAGAGAGGGAGAGAAACATCAATGTATGGTTGCCTTTCGTGCGTTCCCTGCTGGGAGTTGACCTGCAGGGAACTGGCCTGCAACCCAGGCATGTGCCCTGACTGGGAATCGAACTGTGATCGTGTGGTTCACAGGCCCGTGCTCAATCCACTGAGCTACACCAGCCAGGGCGATTAGTGAATATCATTTGAAGAAACTCATTTCCCACCAGTTGGGAGACAGGTGTGGTGGGTTTTTTGGGGGGAGGTGTTTGTGGGAGTTGGGGTTTTTTTTGTAATTGTGGGATTCAAAGGTGGAATAGGGAATAATGTTAAAGGAAGTGGCATAAATTGGGCATTTGCCTAGTCCCTTAAATATGGTATCTCATTAAACCTTCACTGCCTAAAATGTAGAGACTACAATTCCCATTTTACAGGTGAGCAAACTGAGGTCCAGAGGTTACTTGCCTAAAGTCAAATGGCTAATATGTAAGTGGTGAAGTCAGAATCAGATTCACATCTGACTCCCAAACCTCTGTTCTGTCTGCCCAGGAAGACTGTATATATCACACAGAAACCGGTGTCTCCCATTTCCTTGCATTCCTAGAATATATTTCATTTATTCTCTAACCCCATAAACATGCTAAGATTCTAGCTATTTTCTCATGCCGATTTATTTACTGCAGGGTAAACTAAACATCAAAAAAGTGCAATTAACTCCCTTAAGCCTTTCCTGTGATCAAGTCTGAATTCACTCTACCTAATGTCCACCTGTCTCGTCAGACAGTAGTCTCCATCATGATAAGGACTATGTCTGTCTCCTTCATTACTGCATCCCTCCTAATGCCTAGCACAGGTCCTGCTACATAGTAGACACTCAATATTTGATGAATGTATGATTGGACAACGAAGGCAGAAAGAGAAGAATCTACAAAGCAAGATAAGAGAACCTGAGACAAAGATTAAAAGGCCAAACTTTATTTTAAAAAGAAGCAAGGAAAAAGTGAGGTAGCCAGAAAGAGAATGAGAGGCAGTAAGATAAAACTTAGCACAAACAAGCAAGATAAATATAGCCTCTTGCCACTGTCCTTTTAAAATTACTTTCTATATTTGAGCCTAAGTGACAAGTGAAATCTCCTCTGTAATTTCCCATGTGTTCAGCTAATGAATTTCCGGCAAATGGTTTTAGTATTCGAGGGCCAATTTGGACGTTGTGGGGGTGGGGATGGTGAGAAAATGAGGGGTATGGAAATAGACTAATTGAGTCTAGAAACCAAATGAAGGGGTGATTGGAAGCATGTGAGGAGAGAGCCAAGTTTTGGAACTTGCTCAACATCAAGAAAGTCTGGAAATTGGTTTTGCTCCTGCTGATGTCACCATGATGTTTCCCTAAGTGCCATAGAGAGAGTCAAGAATCCCAGGATGCCTTGCAACTATTCTTTGTACCATATTGCCTATCTTCTAAAGAACTTTATTTGTTTATATGGAGAATTTTATATATTAATATAAAATAATAATTTAATTTCAACCATTGGAGGGAATGAAGAGACTCTTTCAGGTCCATATACCTTACACAGTAGGTACACTATAAGGGTTGAACAAAATAATCTTGAGAGAGTTGCTCATTATGAGGGAGAGGAAGTATGGGAATGCACAATCTACCCCTTTGTATCTGTTTGTGCTGTCCACACAAATGCATTAAGTTTCTCTGTATATGGCATTAATGTGCGTTTGCTTCTCACATGCCTACCTACTGGGGACCTGGCCTACAACCCAGGCATGTGCCCTGACTGGGAATCAAACCATCGATCCTTTGGTTTGTAGGCCATTGCTCTATCCACTGAGCCACACCAGCCATGGCTTTATCACTTTACAAAGAAACCCCATATCCTTTAGCTACAACCCCATCCCACAACCCCCAGACGTAAACAACCCCGAATTTACTATCTGTTTCTATGGACTTTCCTAATCTGGACTCTCATATGAATGGAATCAAACAATATGTGGTCTGGCTTCTTTAATTTAATGTAATATTTTCAAGGTTCATTCATTCTTGTATAAGGCTAAATAATATTCCACCTATGGATATACTATATTGTTTTATCTATTTGTCACTCAGTGAATATTTGGGTTGTTTCAACCTTTCAGTTATTATGGATAGTGCTACTATGAACATTTGTGTACAAGTTTTTGTGTGGACATACATTTTCATTTTCTTGGGTATACACCCAGAAGTGGAATTGCTGAGTCATAAAGTAACTACGTGTAATCATTTGAGGAACAGCCAGACTTTTTTCCAACATGGCTACACCATTTTACATTCCCACCAGCAGTGTATGAGGGTTCCAGTTTCTCTCTGTCTCTGTTAATCCAACTGTGCTTTTGAGAAGTAATAACAACTGCAGGACCCCACTCTAACTTGGGTAGCTATTACAGAAAGCAGCAACAAGAGGAAGACAGGGATGGTGAACTATCCTCTACCCTAAGCCCTTAGGATCAACCAGAGGGAACACTCCCTCTCTAGTACTTTCCCTAACTCCCCAGGCTAGGTTAGCTGCCCCCTGACGTATACCAATGATACCTATACTTGTATTTCTTCCCCACTAGATTGTAAGCTTTAGTCAGGAAGTGATCTCTACTGCTGTGACTTTATCTGTAGTGCCTGAACAGGGTCTGGCAAGTGGTAAGTAAATGTTTAATAAATGTTGATTGATTGACTGACTGAACAAGTGATTAAGTACAATATTTCTCTACTGGTGTTTCCCGTCCACGTAGGAGAGGAAAAGAACAGTCTTACGAGCAAAAGCCATGGAGGAGGGAAGCAAGAAGAAGAGGATAGATAGAGAAAGAGAAAGGCAGGCAAACAGGTTGGAGACCTGTTATTCCCTGGGGCCAGCCTTTCAGTTATGAGGTCAAATTCAGAACTAAGGGACCTACCCTAATTCTTTGCCTTTCATCTGGTTGAAATTTTTTCTGAAAAAATTTTTTGTTATTATTCCTAACAATTTTGTCTTCAAGGAACAAGTAAACAAGTAGAAAAGAAGTTATTACATGTATAAGACCACATAAATCAATCCACCAAAATGAATTCAGAATTTAAAAGGATGGATGTTAAGAAGGTTGAATATGAAAGATTTTTAGGAAATTATTAAAACCATAATCTAGGTTTTCCTCCAAAAGACACGCTGAATGGCCTATAACTAAAAATGGTATCCACCTTTTTAAAAAAGATTTTATTTTTTTAAAGATTTTTAAAATTTTATTTATCTTTAGAGGGGAAGAGAAGGAGAAAGAGAGGGAGAGAAACATCAATATGTGGCTGCCTCTTATGTATCCCCCTACTGGGGACCTGGCCTGCAACCCAGGGCATACACCAGTTAGGGCATATCTTTTCAGTATAACATGAGAACGTGGCCCACCGCTCAGCCTTACCCATAAAGGATGGCCTTCCCTCCACACAATCCTGCCTTCTATCTGGACTAATCTATGAATCCAAGTTGATACCAGGTCATTGCTTCTTCTCTCCCCAAAGGCCTTGATATCTATATCTCTCACGCCTCAATTACTTCCTATCTCTTCTGTGAAATCACACATGCATACATATACACAAACCTCATCTTTCCTTTTTCCTGGATCCTCAGGGTAGCTCTGCCTTCTCCATTTTGTGTGTTTGGAAGGAAAGAAAGCAAAATATATAAGATGCTAATGCAATTTCTTCTTTAGTGGAGCTCCACAGGACAATTACCCACCCAATCTGCCCGGTTTTATAGCTCTCGTAACCCTCCTTTATGAACACACTATGACAGCTGGATGCGGGCATTGATTATGGCAGCAGTCTTCAGCCACATTTCCTATTTAACTGCAAAGCAGAGCTCCTGCCTATCAGGCCAGCTCAGCTCATGTGACTTTTTAAATTATTCTATTTATGTAATCCTTTTTCCAAACCACAGCCTGCATCCGACTCCATTAAAACTGGAGAGAATTTGTGCTTGCCATTTCTCCAGTGACTCTCTGGCCTTCTGACATAGGGTCTCTTCCTAGAATCAGTTTAGGGCTCTGGGCTTTCTTGGCAGAGGTCTGTGTGCACAGGAAGCACATTTTTCTCCATTATGAAAAAGCTGATTTAAAAAGCTGATAAAATATAATAAAACATATTGGCTGATTCCCAGAGGCTCGCCTGGCAAAGATGCCAGGTGCAATAGATCAATAGAGCTGGTAGAATGCTGCAGAGGAGAGGATGAGAGGGCCTCTAGAATTTGGGGAACGGATTTAGGAATTACTGCCGCTGAGCCTTGCCCCTCTGGGCACCAGCTTCACCACCTGATCAGCAGGACAGAATAATATTGACTTCAGCTAGAGGGGAAGGAAGTTTTGGTGTGCAAAATGTATGCTAGTAATTTGGTGAGCAATCTGTCCAGACCAAGGATGTGGCCTCTCTGTTTGATTGTGCCACGGTGCAAGTCTGGCAGAGAAAACCAGTGTTCTTTGGCTGCTGCAGTTTAGCTAAGGACCCAACTACAGGCACCAGGGATGCAGTCACCCAGGGTTAGGCTCTAGGAGTGACAGGCATAATCTACACGAAAACCTACTAGGGAGATTCTGAAAACCAAGGTGACCTTTGTGGGTGGGCGATCCATTAGCCGAATTAAAGTACTGCTGGAGAAAGCCAGAAAGAGGATCTGCGTGGGAGATGGAAAAGGCGCGGGTTAGGGACGTTGCTTTTTCCATCTCCCGTAAGGAACCGAAAGGTGACACGCGAGAACCGACTTCCGGGGGGTCGTTGGTGTAGGCAGGCAGAAAGCACGGCCGCACTAAGACACGCCGGGTTTTCTCTTTGGCCATTCCAAACTCAGCGGCTCTTCCATCCGTAAGTAATAAAGAGGGTGACGGTCAAAATAAATGTAGTCCTTGTTCGGATTCCAACCCTTTCTCTTCAGGGGACTAACTCCTAAAACGTGCACGTTCACCAGTGCCGCTGCACTACTTTTTTTTTTTTTGGTCAACTCGGTCTTTCCTGGGCGGGGCTTCCGGGCCCGCTCACTGGGGCCCCGCCCTGAATCTTCCCCGGGTCGGGACTTCCCTCAGAGCCCAGGATCTCTTTTCCCTGCGGCCTCCTCGGGTGCGGGAGGGTTCGCACGGAGCTCCGGAGTCGAGGGTGAGTAAGGATCTGGTAGGAAGGGGCCTTGGAGGTGTTCCAGGCCGGGACGAGAGACAACTGTGGGGAGGCTTCTTTCTAGGCACGGGACGAAATTGGGGTTCGTTTCCTCGTGACCCTGGGTTTGAAGGGCACCTTAAAGGGACGCTGGGGCTTCGTAGCCGTAGAGTCGTCCCAATTTCTACCATCCCTGTTGTCCCTGAAGTGTCGACCAGCTCGGTCGCTGAGAGCCTTATTACCCAGGCACGAGGCCCGGAGACTTGAGAAGGGTTGTGAGGAACACGTGTCCGGTAGTTTGTCGGTTACTTCAACCCAAGCCGGTGAAAGGGACAGGCCGTTCTTAGATTTCGTTTTTAGCCCTGGACAATGAGCCCTCTGTAATTTACTTTTCCTCTACATTTATTTGGAGGCGCCCTGGCTGGTGTGGCTCAGTGGATTGAGTGACGGCCTGCGAACCAAAGGGTTGCCTGTTCGATTCCCAGTCAAGGCACATGCCTGTGTTGTGGGCCAGGTCCCCATTTGGGGGCACGTAAGAAACAACACACATTGATGTTTCACTCCCTCCCTTTTTGTAAAATAAAAATAAAATCTTTAAAAACATTACTTGGAGGTGGTTAGGAGTGTTATTAAGAGATGGCTGGGAAAAGGTATGGTCTTAGATATCTTAATCTTATATAAAAAAGGTAAATTATAAGGGTGAGTGGGTAGGAATGTTTATTAACATTGTAAACATTTTAGTTATTTTTAACCAGTAGTCAAGGTCTTTGGCAATAATGTCAACTTGTGTTAAGTTCCTTTCCAAGTTCATGGCTCCTACTCCACCACTGCAAAGGTAGTTGGAATGTTCCTATTCACATCCATTACTGCATACTATTTACAAAGTGCTGCTTTTATATTTCTTAATGAGATCCAACAATTGAGGCCTTCCAAGCCTAGTTTTAATCAGCTTGCCAATTTTCACTCCCATGAAAATTGGCAAGCTGAAAATTTCACTACCATTGCTCTCCCATGGTAACTCCCCCCCTCCCTTTTTTAGCTTCTGTTTGTTTATTTTTAGAGAGAGGGTGGGAGAGAGGGAGAGAAATATTGATTAGTTGCCTCTTGTTTGCCCCCAACCTGGGACCCCTAAAACCCAGGCATGTACCTAGAACCTGAATGAATCCTGACATTTCAGCTTGCAGGTTGGCACCCAACCCAGAGTGACACCAGTCAGGGCAACTTTTCCTTTCTACTCACTTGTATCCATTGTCTTCTTGCTTGCGATGTAGATCCCGATAATAGCAAGTGTTTACTGCGTGCCTGCCCATTCTGTACCAGATATGATCCTATGGTCATAATTTATATTCCATTTAAGCCTCCTAACCACCTGTATACAGAGTACTATTAATAACATTCTTTTTTTTTATTAAAATATTTTATTTATTTATCTTTAGAGGGGAAAGGAAGGAGAGAAGGACAGAAATATCAATGTATGGTTGCCTCTGCCAAGGACACACAGTGTATCGTGTGTCCTCTGCCAGGAACTGGCCTGCAACCCAGGCATGTGCCCTGACTGGGAATCGAACCTCAATCCTCTGGTTCGCAGGCCCGTGCTCAATCCACTGAGCTACACCAGCCAGGGCTCTATTAATAACATTCTGATTTTACAAATGAGGAGGCTGAGGTAGAGACTTATCAGCTGTTTCTTGACTGGTAAGCTTCCTGATACTTATCTGCCAGACCGTTTATTTGTTCCATCGAACTGCTGTGGGACATAAGTAACAATAACATGTGAAAATAACACTAACCAAGAGGAAGTTATTGCCTGCTATTGTTTCTCCTGTGGCTCAGGCCTCATCGTTTTGTTTTTCTTCTTTTAAGATTTTATTTATGTATTTTTAGAGAGAAGGGAAGAGTAGGGAGGAAGAAAGAGAGAGAAACATCAGTTGGTTGCTTCTCATAAGTGCCCCAACCTGAGACTAGGCCTGTAACTCAGGCCTGTGACCTGACCGGGAATGAAACGCTCGCTTTGCTGGCTGACACCCAACTAAGTGAGCCACGCTGGTTGGGTCCTGTTACGGAGTTTTGAAGGCAGGAGTCTTGAACTCCACACAAGTGTTCACTAACTGTTGGCTGACTCTAACATGGAATGTTTTGGTTACAGTTTTGGACTTTGGACAGATGCAATGTCAGGTGAGTGCAACTCCATTCACCTACCTTTGGCCCCAGCTGTAGGCAACTGCCTAGGTTGCCTTGTACCTAGGCAAGTGTTCCACTGCTGGGAGAACAGCAGCCAGTAGCTGGTTGGCATTCTGGGCCTGGTTCATGCCAACACTGTTGTTAACTATACCAGAATGCCAGCATAGTTGCTTATCCACTCAGATTAAATATGTAAGAGCATGACTTTGCAGGAAGAAACCTAAACATTCATATCTTTCTGAGTGGTTCTGCCTCAACAGGTTTGACTGGTGTTAATTTGTTTGAATCACACTTTGGAAACAAAAAAGGTAATAAAGCCATGAAGGGATGTATAAGTACAGAGGAAAGTCAGGCTTTTATTTTTTGAGTGCCTACCAAGTGTTCAAAGGACCAGGGAGGAATCCATAGGATTTTCGCTAATTTTACTGAAACCAAAGTTCATGACTCCCACTCCCCAACACCACAAAGCTAGACAGGATGATCCCTTTGTAGAGGGATTTCATAGCTGTGTTTATGTATGAGAATGCCTTATAGGGAAATGTTGATGTGAATTTGCTTTAAAATTATAGGCATTGTTTAGTTCATTAATAAAATGTAAAAATAGCAATTGATTGAGGTGCTGCTTTAGACACTAGGCTTAGATACAACCATACTAATTTCTGCTTTAGGCTGACAGTATATTTGTGTTGGTTTCTTACTGATTTTCCAGGAGTGAACAGAGTTGTTGCCTCTTTGGAACAGTAAATCTCAAGCCCCCTTGGGAGTGATTTTTGTTTTGGAATACTAATTTTCTGAGAAGAGATGGTTCTCAGCAAATACTTACCACTCTGGGTGATTCTGGAGACTGTCCAATAGGGCCGACTTAGTTGCTGCTTCTGTGAAACATAACATCCTAGTTTCCATAGGAGGAATTGGTGAGGATGTTGGGAGGCAGGGGAGTTATTTATCAAAGATAGTTTTGTTCTATCGATTGGCTTCCTCTTTTTTTTTTTTAAGATTTTATTTATTTATTTATCTTTAGAGGGGAAGGAGAGGGAGAGAAACATCAATGTATGGTTGCCTTTCATGCGTCCCCTGCTGGGAGTTGGCCTGCAGGGAACTGGCCTGCAACCCAGGCATGTGCCCTGACTGGGAATCGAACCACGATCATCTGGTTCACAGGCCCATGCTCAATCCACTGAGCCACACCAGCCAGGGCTCGATTGGCTTCCTCTTAAAAGGATTCTCTTAGCTAAAAGTTGAGAGCTTTGTTTGACTACCTCAGATATTCATCATGAACCTAACCTTTTATATATGGGATCTTTAGAGGGCTTGAGGGATGGTTAGTTTTAATGGTAATCAGAGACAAGGAAAAGGCAAATAATGGAAAATAAAATGATTTCTAAGGATATAAAATATGGTTAAATCATAAGTGGCAGGAGGCATTCTGTTTACAACTGTACAGAAAAGCAGCCTTAGGTGCTGCTGTTGTAGTCTGGGTTGTTGAACAGTGAATCTTTTTCTTTTTAGGATGACTTGAAAGTAGGGCATTCTTGGCCATCTTGAAGAGAGGAAATTTGTGGCAGGTGGACAGTCTATGGAGTTTTTCAGGTAAATGTCCCTATTCATTCCAACACTGACTATGTGTCAGACCTCTGTTAGTTGGTGTCCACCAGAAAACACTGGGAGGCAAATTACTTACATTTGCCCCCAGTAAATTAAGCCTGATTACGATTTTGCTGGTTATGGTCTGATGGCATGTGGTGTCTTTTCAGAGTATCTGTATCATTCCATCTAAGGAATTTATAGGGAGATTGTAAATTTCATAAGGGAAAGAATACTGTATCTTGCCTTATTCACTGCTAGATCCCAAGCGCAGTGTCTGGCACATGGCAGGTATTTCCTGAATGTTGGATAAAATGACTGAAGGCATGGGAAAGGGATTCTTGTTTCCTATTTATTTAAAGGATTTGGCAGCAGGGTATACAGTCAGTGCTTCCAGGCCTCTGTTTTATAGTTAAGATTTAATTCAGGGAGATACCCATGTCCATGTTTTTTGCCTTGGGAGCCTGGGGATCTGAAACAAGCTGTTTCAAGAATTATCCAGCGGTTGTCAGCTATCCAGGCTAGTGTGATGCCTTGGATGGTGTTACACTGTTGGAAGAGCAAGCACTGCCTTTTGTGAGGTCTGGCTCCAATCACTGTTTTGGTGCTGTAGCCAAGTACCTTTGGGCAGCGTTTTGCACCTCTGAGAGTGGAATAACTCCTCTTGTGGAGTTGGTCCTAGTCTGGGTGCGAACAGTTTTTTTCTCTTAGGAAAGGACCCCTATTAGGGACAGCCTGTCATTCCTTTTCTCTGAACCCTAGGTGTCTTCACCTGAGTGAGCAGCCTGCCTCCATCAGGACCTCAGATGTCTGACAGACAGCCCTGTGTGGCACCAAGATAATTCATGTATGTAGTCCTTTTGTCATGTGGGTTCTAACTAACTTACTTTAGCTCTGATGGATGGTATGAAATAATAGAAAGAAATATATTGGTCTCTGCCCCTGGTTCTTGGCCCAGAGCTCCTAAAACACTTGTAACTTTCTAAGTGACAAGAGCACTTTGGGCACCTTGTGTTTAATACTCAGTTTTTCACTTTGGGTCCAGAGTAAAGCTCCTAAATCTCATGGGATTTCCCAGCTGATAGGAGCATCTTCTAATGGGGGCTGGTCACCAGAAAAACCAAGGACTGAAACTTACAAATTTTGGTCCCACTGCAAACCCCCTCCCTGCCCCCCACCCATTCTCCAGAGAGGGCTGAGGGGATGGAAATCATGCTTATATATGTGATGAAGCCTCTATAAAAATCCCAGTACTGTGGGATTCAGAGAACATTCAGGCTGGTGAACACATGGAGGTGCTGGGAGAGGAATGCACCCAGAGAAGTCGTGGAAGCTTGCTACCCCTTTCCATATACCTTGTTCTGGGCCTCTCTCCAGAAGTTCTGTGTCTTTTATCATACTTTGGTAAATAGTAAGTACACAGTTTTCCTGAGCTCTAAGCTGCTCTAGAAAATTAGTTCAAACTGAGGAGGAGGTTGTGGGAACCTCGGGGGGGGGGGGTATTTTGTTGTGTTTTTGTGTTTTGTTTTGTTTTTTAATCCTTACCACCAAATATGTTTTCTGATCGGAGAGAGAAGCACTGATTGGTTGCCTTCTGTATGTGCTCCAATGGGAAATCAAACCCACCGCCTTTGGTGTATGGGATGGTGCTCCACCCAACTAAGCCACCCAGCTGGTGCAGAACCTCCAATTTTTAGCCCCTCAGTCAGAAACATGAGGACGACTGGACTTCTGATTTGGCAGTGGGTGGGAGACAGTCATAGGGAATGTGTCCTTAACCTGTGGTATCTGATGCTGTCTCCAGCTGTAGATAGTGTCAGAATTGAGTTAAATTCTGAAACCCAGGTGGTGACGCAGATTTACTTGGTTTGGGGAAAAACCAACATATCTGGTGTCAGAAGTGTTGAGAGTGTGGTAGTAGTGCAAGAGCAAAGGAAAAACAAGTGAGGTTTTCTTTCAGGTGGAAAACAAAACTTAAACTAAACTCTCATTTCCTAGAGCTCTGCTATGCATTATGTGTGGCTATTTGAATGGACAAAAATTAAATAAAATCAGTTTCTCCATCTCAGTATCTAGTGACTACCATACTGGAAACCTCAGAATAATTCTATCAATGCAGAAAGTTTTATTATACACTGTAATTCTAGAGGAGGGGTTGGCAATCTTCCTGTAAAGAGCTAAATAATGTTTTAGGTTTGTGCGCCACATAATCTCAGTTGCAACTACTCAGCTCTGCAGTTGGCATCATAGACACCATGGCAGCAAGTGAGCATTATTGTGTTCCAATAAAACTTTATTTATGGGTTCTGAAATTAAAGTTGCATAAAATTTTCAGTGTTGCAAAAATCATTTTCCCCCAAACTATTTTAAGCTTTTAAGGGTCTTTCAAAAACAGATGGCAGGCCAGAATTGGCCTGCAGGCTATACTTTATCAAGCCCTGTTCTAGAGAATGAAATTTAGGCCTTGAGACTGGACATCTCATTAGTGACAGATTCAGGGCTAGTGTTAACATGCGAAAAACTCCATGTTAGCGAGACTTTACCATACAACCTTCAACTCCTCAGCTTTTAGAGGACTAATGTGACTTTAGTAGTAGAACAGTTCTTTCTTCAAAATATTTATTTGTTTGTTTATATGAGGGAGAGAAACATCAGTGTGAGAAACATTGTTCATGCACCCCGAACTGGGGACTGGCCTGCACTGCGACCCAGGCATGTGCCCTAACTGGGAATCAAACCTGTGACTCTTTGGTTCATAGGCCAGCACTCAATCCACTGAGTCACACCAGCCAGGACAGAATAGCCCTTATTTTTTATATTTGGGGTCTATGTATACCTTTTGCATGGATTACTTTTTTATCATAGTGGTTCTCCTTTTAATATACACCTAAGAAAGAGGTCCTAAGAAAGAAGAGCAGTCTTTTTAGTTTTCTGCAGAGCCTGATCATAGCCTCAGTCCTAGATAGTGATATAGAAATGACTTCTAAGGGGAAATACTTACATATCATGAATAGCCAGGGTTTAAAATAGGGGATCTTAGTTCCCTGGAGCAGATTGCCTTCCTGACCATGGTAATGTTACCCAGGTGCAGAGAGAGGTCCCTGTGTTGCTACTTGAAAAGGGATAATTTATTTAGTATTTGTGCCTGTATTTAATACCCTAAGAGGTTTCAATGGCTTAATCATGCACATTAAGGTAATTTAATGGGATTTCCTTCTTGATAAGTGAAGTTAATTAGTCACCTACTACTCCCTGTTGACTTGATTTTTTTTAACCCCCTGGTGAGTCTAAGAAGATGAAATAAAACATTTCAAAGGAGCTTTTTTTATCCATTCCTTCTCTTTCGTTCCCCCCACCCCCCGCCCTGTGTTGCAGTGGAAGCTGAATTTGGACTGGCAGATTTATCAGTCTGTAAATACTCAAGCTTCCACCTCTGGCCATAAGTAGCTATCAGTAAATACAAGTGCCCCTCTTTGTTGCATATTAAGAGGAAAAACTAAAGCAGAATGAACAGGGGGTCCCAAGTATTGAATGCTAACTTGTTGCCTATCAATGTATTTCCCTTTCAGGGTTGAAAAAACTATTGTCAATGAACTTTTGAATTGAAATTTTGTATTACATGTCTAGTTTTAATCAGTAAAACTAAATCTAGAGTAATAAATTCTGCAGGCTCCAAAGGGACATGGAAAGGAGGTTCAGTGCCTAGGAATTTACACAAAGGAAAACAACCTGAAAAGAGCAACTAATTAAGAACTTTGAAAAGTGACAATGAGCCCAGGGTGGTGTAGCTCAGTGGATTGGGCATGGGCCTGCGAACCCAAGCATTGAGGTAGAAAAGTCAGACCTAAGATGGCGGACTGCCTAGCTGACAAGATGGCGCCGGAGCGGAGGCTTCGGGGGAATCAGAAACCGAGCGATAGCCATATGAGATAGGATAGCTAAACTTCCGCATTCTGCTTCTGTAAGCCGCTTATGCCACGTAGACCAGGAAGTAGGGAACTGCTTAAAAGCCATCCGCACCCGCCGTGCGGGGCCCAGAATTTGGACTCATTCCTCTGGGACCACGCGTGAATAAAGCTCGTGCTCCTAGACCTTCCATCTGGTGTCTGGTCGTTTCATTTTCTGTAACAGCATCACTGATTTGATTCCCAGTCAGGGCACATGCCTGGGTTGCAGGCCATGTCCCCAGTATGGGGTGTGCTAGAGGCAACCATACATTGATGTTTCACTCCCTCTCTTTCTCCCTCCCTTCCTCTCTCTCTAAAAATAAGTAAATAGAATCTTAAAACTAATAATAAAATAAATTAAAATTTTAAAAAAGAACACATCCCTAGACTGCCTTGGCTCTACCACTTTCAAGTTGTATGACCTTTGCTAAACTACTCAAGCTCTCATTTTTTTTAAAAAAAAAAAAAAGGTGACAATGACTCATGTTAATCTAATCTTGCTGCTTAACTGGGGCTTTATATATAGCTTTAGTTAATGGTCCTATCTATTTTGGGGGGAAACAATTTCAATAAATTAACAAGTCAACTATAATACTTAGAATGTCTGCTTAAAAACATCTGTCTGGCCCTGGCTGGTGTAGCTCAGTGGATTGAGCGCGGGCCTGTGAACCACACGATTGCAGTTCGATTCCCAGTCAGGGCACATGCCTGGGTTGCAGGCCAGTTCTCAGCAGGGGACGCACAAGAGGCAACCATACATTGATATTTATCTCCTTCTCTTCTTCCCTTCCCCTCTAAAGATAAATAAATAAAATCTTTTAAAAAAATCTTTCTGTTTATTGCTATTTTAATGAGCCAGTGTGTTGGGTCATGTATTTGTCCATTGAGTACGTTAAGGCCTGGTTTAAAGGGGACACTGTCACTTTGGCCCTGCCTGTTCTCCAGTAAAATCCCTTTGGGGTGTGAGGATGTTCTGTACTGCTTGTACTACATGGGAAGGGAGTAATAAAATGGACCTTGAAATTTATTTTATTTTAGAATAGCTGTAGATACAGAAAAGTTGTGAAGATAGTACAGAGAATTCTTGCATACCCCACACACAGTTTCCCCTAACATTTTACATTAGAATAGTACATTTGTGACAATTAATGGGCCAATGTCATTGTTATTAACGGAAGTCCATACTTTATTCTGATTTCCTTAGTTTTTATGTAATGTCCTTTCTCTGTTCCATGACCCCATTGAAGATACATTTAGTCATCATGTCTCTTTAGGCACCTCTGCAATGACAGTTTCTTAGGCTTTCCTTGTTTTTGATGACCTTAAATTTTGAGTTAGGTATTGTGTAGAAAGTCCTTCAGTTAGGATCAAATTTTTCTCATGATTAGTTTGGGCTTAAGGGATTTTGAGAGGAAAACCACAGCAGAAAAGTGCAATTTTCATCACATAATCAGTAATATAGCCCTGGCTGGTGTGGCCCAGTGGATTGAGTGACAGGTCGCCAGTTCAATTCCCAGTCAAGCACATGCTTGGGAAATCTTTTTTTTTTTTTTTTTTAAGATTTTATTTATTTATCTTTAGAGAGGAAAGAAAGGAGAGAAGGAGAGAAACATCAATGTATGGTTGCCTCTTGTAAGTCCCCTGCTGGGAACTGGCCCGCAACCCAGGCATGTGCCCTAACTGGGAATCGAACCGCAATCATGTGGTTCACAGGCCCGCGCTCAATCCACTGAGCTACACCAGCCAGGGCGGGAAAAATCTTTAATTTAAAAAAATACATACATATATTGGCCCTAACTGCTGTGGCTCAGTTGGTTGGGCATCATCCCGCAAAGTGAAAGGATTTCCAGTCAGGGCACTTGCCTGGGTTGTGGGTTTGGTCCCTGGTGGGGAGGTATATGAGAGGCGACCAATCCATGTTTCTCTCTCACTTTGATACTTCTCTCCCTCGCTTCCTCCCTTCCCCTCCCTAAAAATAAAGAAAATTCTTTTTTTAAAATATATAATATCAGTATGATTTGTTACTGTTAATCACCTGGCTGAGGTCTTATTTGCCAGGTTTGTCCACTGTAAAATTCTTTCCCTTCACCTGTTCCCTTTCCTTTTTTTTTTTAATTTACTGATTTTAGAGAGGAACATCTGTTTGTTGTTCCACTTATCTTTGTATTCATTGGTTGACTCCTAAATGTGCCCTCACTGGTGATCTAACCCATGAGCTTGGCATATTGGGATGATGCTCTAACCAACTGAGTTATGTGGCCAGAGCCCCAATACCATACTCTTCGTAATCACTGTGTGCAGCCTATGCTTAAAGAGAGGAGAGTTTTGCCCTCCTTAATGGTGGAATGTGTACATAGGTTACTTAGAATATTTCACAAAGAAATTGATCTTTTTCCCTCATTCAGACAACTTTTTTTAATAGATGTTACTTATTTAATTTTACAAGAGGGAAAGGAAGGGAGGAGAGGGAGAGAAACATTGATGTACAAGAGATATATCAATCAGTTGCTTCTTGCATGTACCCCGACTGGGACATGGCCCACCACCCAGGCGGGTGCCCCAACTGGGAATTGAACCAGTGACCTTTTTGTTCATAGGTCAGGACTCAATCTACTTAGCCACACCAGCCAGGGCTCATGCAACTTATTTATATAACTGTGGACTCATGGATAATTACTGTGTACTTGGGGAAATAATCCAATAATAGTTTATTTTTAAATTGTTCCAGCCCTGACCATTTGGGTCTGTTTCAGTTGGTTCCTGTGTCTTTTCAGTATGCCCCCATCATTGCAGGGTTATTGTTTTTGAGGACTTCTCACTTTATGGTACTACAGAATGCTCCAGGCTCATCTTTTATTTTTCCTGTCCCAATTTCAGTGTCGACCAGTTATTGAAGGGGCCCTGGTTCCTTTATAATTTAATGGCATTGAGGAATCAAGATCTGGGTGCCAGATGTGCTAACACCTATATGATAGGACACAGCACCTCTTGATGCTGAGGTGTTGCTTCTAGGCCCTGTCTAGAAGATAGAACAATGAGATATATGTGTATGCTAACTAAGATCCATAGTTCATTGCCTCCTTTATGTTACAAACATTCCATTTTTAATATTCAGTACATTTTATCCCGCTGCCTTTGTTTATTCTCTTTAGAATAGGGATTGAGTCTGTTGTCTCTTATAGTGGATACTGCATTCCCCAAGTGACTGATATTTTTTACCCTAGAAGCTTACGGTAAAGGATGGGAATTTTGTTACCAGTTTCTGGTAAAAGGGAGGAGCCAGGCCCAGGCCCTAGTGTTCTAATGAGTTGAAGAAGGGAGATGCCATCAGGGCACAGAGGCTCTGCATTAGAATCCTGGCTTCACTGTGGCAGATAGCAGAACTTCTCTACTTCCCCTCAGTTGTAATTCTCTAGGGGAGAACTTAAGGGGCTAAGTAAAGTGACATTGGCCACCCCAGCCAGTGATGGTTTAGACATGAGGCAATGAACTGCAGAGGGAAAGGACATAATGGAAAAGCTTTGTCTCAGCCTATACTACTACTCCCATGTTAATCTACCCTTTTCTGCACTGAGTTTTCTATTTCTTGCCCTTGTATAGTAGGATCCAGTCATAATCTGTTTCTCCAGAGGATGTTTCACATTACGTTTGTCACATCCCAAACCCCTCTTTGTATAATATCTTCATGGGTACGTTGGAGAAATAACCCATGCCAGTTACTCATCTTGTCAGAAGACTGGTCATTTAACTCATACCTGTTCACAGCTTTTATCCACTGAATTCGATGCTAGACTTTGGGGATAAGCAGTGAACAAGATACAGTCCCTGCTCAACTTAACATGCCAGGACTTGTACAGTCTGGCCCTTAACTCTCACCCCTTCTATCACCCTCAGATTACCTTCTGGCCATACTGGTTTCTTTCAGGCTTTTGTAATAAGCCTTTTGAGACCTGGCTGGTGAGGCTCAGTGGATTGAGCACAGGCTTGCAAACCAAGGGGTCGTGGGTTTGAATACAGGTAAGTGCACATGCCTCAGTTGCAGGCCAGGTCCCCCAGTTGGGGGGCATATGAGAGGCAACCTCACATTGATGTTTCTCTTTCCCTCTTTCCCTCTGTGTATAAAAATAAATAAAGTCTTTTAAAAAGCCCTTTGAGACAAGGTCTCTGCACATACTGTTTCTCTTTCTGGTTCTATTTCCCTGCTCCACTTTGTGTAAGATCTCAGCTGCACATCTGCAGAGAAGCTACCTTCCCTGATTGTCTGAACACCCAATATATGTGTCATTGCACCATGTTTTAGCACAGAACCAGAGTCAGATGCTATGCAAGAGTTCTTTGAAAAGGCATTCTCCAGCTTCTAAAGGTATATTCTAAAGGTTATGTTTTCACTCCCATATAACCAAGCAGCGTCAATAATACTGACAACTAACTAAAGAGCTTTAGCTAGTAAATATTAATATCTATGTCTAATGTACCCTGGAGGAAGGCCCTAGGAATATCCTGCTTTTCAATAATACCCAAGTAAATGTAATGGGAGTGCTAGTTTTGTTCTTTTTAAAAAACTGTGCCCTGGCTAGGTGGCTGGGTTGGAGCATCGTCGTGTACAATAAAACACAAAAGGTTGTGGATTTGATTCCTGGTTAGGGCATGTACATGAGGCAACTGATCAATGTTTCTCCCTCACATCTATGTTTGTCTCTCCCCTCCTCTCTCTAACATCAATCAATATAACCTTGGGTGAGGATTTAAAAATGATTTTTTTGAAACAAAAAATGGAAACAAAGGTGTCAGATTTCCAAGTCATTTGCTAGTGGACCTTAAAGGTAGATCATAGTGCACAGTTACATGAAACTAAATTTAGTCTCAAGAAGTATTAAATGAAAATAATGGATTTACAGAGGATTTGTTCAAATTTAAGACATCTGTTAACTATATGTGTGGACTTATGTTACTTTTGGTAACGGGTTTTCATCACTATGAAAATTTGTGAAACATCTTTATAAATTATAACTGACAAGTAGGTGCCAGGATGAAACTTAGAACCAGATTTAAATGGATAATTTTAACATATTTACTCTGGAGCTCTATAAAAATGAATAATCTTTGTGGTTTTGTCATTTTAGCATATTTATGTAAACATTCTGCAGAACATGTGGCAATGTAAAAAACTGACATTTACTGTATATTGACCATGTTCCAGAACTGCTAATAAGTTTATTCTATACATCTCTTAATCCTCTCAACAAATCCCTACAAGGTACATGTTGTTATTTACCCAAGGTCACAGAGTTAGTGGATCCAAGAACTAATGTGGTATTCAATAAATTTCCAAAGCTAGTGGTTGGTTTGGGGTTTTCACCTATAGTGCCCCAAGTCTTTCCAATTAATTGTTATAAATATCTACTTGTGTTTACTATCATCAACCTCATTTGGACTAAGGTCTTTTAGGGACTACTGAAATGTCTGTTTTCTAGTGTCTTTATACCTGTTAAAATTCTGAATACCTTTTTTCAGGCCATCAGCATCTTAGCCACTCTTGCTGTAGCTTGAGGATGATTCCTTTTTCTCAGTGGATTGAGCACCAGCCTGCAAACTGAAAGGTCAGAGGTTCAGTTCCTGGTCGGGGCACATGTCTGGGTTGGGTTCGGTGCCCAGTTGAGGTACATACAAGAGGCAACCAATCAATATTTCTCTCACATATATATGTTTTTCTCATTCTTCCTCCCTTCCTCTCTCTCATAAATAAATAAATAAAATCTTTTTAAAAAATAAATAAATGTCCTGCAGGGCCTGAATGGGTCACACATTCCTACCCTAGTCTTGCCCTATGACAGGGTTTATCACTTCCTATTCTTGAAGGATTTAGTTTTTTAGAGGATGGGAATGATATTGTGTTTTCTTTTTAACTTCGAGTATATACTGGTACATATCTGCTAAATTAAGGGATAAAGACTTTATCGGTAGATACACATGATAAACAAACCTGTCTGTAATGACACAATACAAAGGAAAGTCATTTAAGATTAAGAATGCACTGAGAATATTTGCAATCTCAAAAATTACATAACCTCTCTAGCTTTAAAATGGCATTTGCTAAAATTGCTGAGAGTCAAAAGATTCCTAACCTGATAAAAATGTATCTTACTCCAAAAGCTTATGTGATGCATAATAGGGAAACTCTAGAATCATTCCTGTTGAAAAAGAGACTGTCATTCAGAGGCAGTCAGGCAAGAGAAGAAAGTAAACATGTAAATGGGAAAAAGATAAAAATCACTTGTAGATGGTGAATTACTTAAATACTGCAAGTGTCGATTGAAAATAGTTCATTGAACTAGCAAGTAATCAGTTTGAAGGTAAACTGGAAGTAAAATAAAACTTGAAATATTTGAGGTGTATAAGTTACATACAAAAAAAAAACATTAAAATATTGGTAGGCAGATGAGACTTTAATGATAAGCTATACCAAGTCCAAGAAAGCTCAACATAAAAATAATTCTTTTTTAAAATTTTTATATGTATTTTATTGATTATACCATTACAGTTGTTCTATTCCCCCCCTTCATTCCCCTCCACCCTGCATACTCCCTCCCCCACCATTCTCCCCCCCTTAGTTTATAACCATGTGTCTCCGGTTCTTTAGATTCTATATTTCCCCTAATATTCTTGCCCTCCCCCCTATTTTCTACCTACTGTCTATGCTATTTTCTGTATCTTCTCCCCCCTTCTCCTCCTCCCACTCCCTTGTTGCTAACCCTCCATATGTTCTTCATTTCTATGGTTCCACTCCAGATCTGGCTGTCCTCTTGGTTTGCTTTTGCTTTAGGTGTGGTTGTTAATACCTGTGAGTTTGCTGTCCTTTCACTGTTCATCATGGTTTTCATCTTCTTTTTCTTATATAAGTCCCTTTAGCATTTCATATAATAAGGGCTTGGTGATGATGAACTCCTTGAATTTGATCTTCTCTGAGAAGCACTTTATTCTGTCCTTCCATTCTAAATGAAAACTTTGCTGGATAGAGCAATCTTGGATGTAGGTCTTTGGATTTCATGACTTGGAATACTTCTTTCCAGCCCCTTCTTGCCTGTAAGGTCTCTTTTGAGAAGTCCACTGACAGTCTAATGGGAACTCCTTTGTAGGTGACTGTCCCCTTATCTCTTGCTGCTTCTAGGATTCTCTCCTTCATTTTCATCTTGGCTAATGTAATGATGATGTGCCTTGGTGTGTTTCTTCTCGGGTCCAACTTCTTTGGGACTCTCTGAGCTTCCTGGATTTCCTGGAAGTCCATTTCCTTTGCCAGACTGGGGGAGTTCTCCTTTATTATTTGTTCAAATATGTTTTCCACTCGTGGCTGTTTCTTTCCCCCTTCTGGTACCCTTATAATTCGGATGTTGGAACGTTTAAAGATGTCCTGGAGGTTCCTAAGCCTCTCCTCATCTTTTTGAATTCTTGTTTCTTTATTCTTTCCTGGTTGTATGTTTCGTTCTTCCTTCTGGTCCAGTCCATTGATTTGAGTCCCAGTTTCCTTTCCATCACTGTTGGTTTCCTGTGCATCTCCCTTCTTTTCAATTAGTTTAGCCTTCATATGTTCCTCTAATTTGTGACTATAATCAACCAGTTCTGTGAGTATCCTGATCACTAGTGTTTTGAACTGTGCATCTGAGAGGTTCTATTTCTTTTTCACTTAGAGTTATCGGCTCTGGGGCTTTGAGATGTTCTTGAGCCATATTTGGACTGTTCGTGCCTGTTATGTATGAGGAGCAGAGCACTAGGTGTTCACTAGGGTGGGGCAACTCAGTTGCTGGGTTGTGACCCTGTATGTGGGGGTGGGGTCAAAGGAAATCAATTGAGGTCTCCTCTGCTGCCTCCTGCCACAAGGGCTGCGAGGTCTGTCTCACTGCTCACTCCTCTGCTGGTTTATCTGCATGCGAATATGTGACCACGCTCAGCCTGCTCCGCACCCTCACTGGGTCCGCAATGCTGCCCCGGCTGCTTGTGCGCCTGGGTTGCCTGGGTCGCCTGGTTCCGGGGATCCTCCCTGTCCCACCCTGTTCTGATGCTGGCTCCGCCCCTTACTGGTCCTGGTGGAATGGTTCTTTGCTGTCGGACTTCCCTATAGTTCAATTTTCTGTTCTTTGGCTGCGTCTTTGTTCTCCAAACCTTTGTTGTATTCAAACTTGGTTGTAGGAGAAGGCACAGTGTTTCCACCTACGCCTCCATCTTGGCCGAAGTCCTCATTCTTTTCTGTTTGGTCGTTTTTTTCTTCCTTCTGGTCCACTGGATTGATTTTAGTCCCAGTTTTCTTCCCATCACTATTGGTTCCCTGTGCATTTTCCTTCATTTCACTTAGTGTAGCCTTCATTTTTTCATCTAATTTGTGACCAAAGTCAGCCAATTCTGTGAGCATCCTGATCACCAGCTTTGAACTGTGCATCTGATAGGTTGGCTCTTTGTCACTTAGATATATTGGCTCTGGGGCTTTGATCTGTTCTTCTGTTTGAGTCTTTTTGGGGGCGGGGTGTTCTGATGGGGCCTGTTCTGTAGTGAGGGGTGGAGCCTTAGGAGTTCACCTGGGCAGGGCAACCTAGTGGCTGGGTTGTGGTGCTGTATGTGGGGGCGGGGTCAGAGAGGGAACAATGGAGCTTGCTCTGCTCTCTCTTCAGAAGGGATTTCTCAGTCCCTTCTGCTGCCTCCCACAAGCAAATTAGGCCCTTCTGGTGCTGGTTCCCAGGTGGGTGGGTTTGTGTACGTTTTAGGACCTTGTGGATCTCTCCAACAAACTCTCCTGCACCTCAACCCCCACAAGTGTTTTCAGTCAGTGCTTTTAGGCTTTATTTCCCATCACTGGGACCCTGGGTTGTGCAGTCTGTCTCGCTGCCCACTTTCACCTGGTTTATCTGTGTGGGAATGTGGGACAGCTGCGCCTCACTGAATCTGCTCATTGCCACCCTTTGACCCCTCTCCACCGCTGACTCCGCCCCTCTTACTGGTCTGGATGAATGGTTGTCGGACTTCCGTACAGTTCAGTTTTCTGTCAGTTCTGGGTGCTTTTTTGTTGTCCTTAATTTTGGTTGTGTGATGAGGCAGTGTGTCTACCTATGCCTCTATCTTGGCTGGAAGTCTCCTATCTGATATTCCAATTTTAATGTTAAGAACAGTCGCCTTGGCCATGTAGCTGAGTTGGTTAGAGTAGCCTCCTTATTTGCCAAAGTTGTGGGTTCGATCCCCATTCCGGGCATATATAAGAATCAACCAATGGATTGCATAAGTAAGTGGAACAAATTGCTGTTTCTCCCTTCTCTCTCAAGTCAATAAATTAAAAGACACACGGCAGTCAGACTGCTTTTTCTGACAGACCACATGGCCCATAAGCCTAAAATTTCATTTGTCCGTTTACAGAAACTTTGCCTGCTCCCTGCTCTAGAATAACGTATGAAAAAGATTTCTGCAATCACAAAAATGTTCTCCCAATTGTCCGCTACCTAAGTGTAGATAGTAAGATTGAAAAAGAAAAGAGAGTGTAGCTTATGATTGTTAAACTGTGGACAGCAGAGCTCTAGAAAATAAAGGGTTTATTTTGAACTACATATAGTTTTACATGTGTAGAATAATATGTGCATGAATTTCTTATCACTGTTTTGAACAGAAGAAAATAGGAAGATTCTTAAATTGTAAGTTGGAAGAACATTGCTTAAATTTTATACCATCCATATAATGGAATACTAAGCAGACTTAATGAAAGATAACCAAAGAAGTAAAACGAGAACAGTGTACAGTCTTAAAGCTTTGTTTAATGTATCACTGCACAACAAAGCACCTTAAAACTTTGTACTAGTTCAAACAAGTATTAAACTAATGTGGGTTAATTGGACTTAGCTGGGGCTACAGCTGTCTGGTGGCTTCAGTTTGCCTGGCAGTTGGCCTTGGCTGTCACCAGGAGCTCAGCTGGGCTTCTACACTGAAGAGCCATGGTTCTGTTGGTGTGACCTTCTCATGTTGGTTGAGATTTTCACCACATGGCAGCTGGGTTCCAGGTGGGTGAAAGCAGACCTTAAAAGTCACTTACACATTCTGATGGTCAAAACCAATTATAGGTTCCTTCCAGATTCGAGTAGAGGGGAAATTGATGTCTCTAGTCCATGAGAAGAGTGGAAATCATGGCTGTATTTAATTCATCATATTATGTGCACACACACACAATGTTTAGATATTTACCCTGGCCAGGTGGCTCAGCTGGGGCATTGTCCCAATGTGCCAAGGTTTTGAGTTCCATCCAGGGTCAGGGCACATACAGGAGTCAACCAATGAACGCATAAAGGGGTAGAACAACCATGTTTTCCTCCCTCCTTCCTCTCTGTCTCTAAATTCAATAAATAAGGACAATTTTTAATGTTCATATATTTATAGAGAATCCTTAGAATACACAAGAAATGGTTGCTAGTGGTTGCTTTTGTGTAGGGAAATACAAGTCGAAGGGAAAGTTTGTTGTGTTCTTTGAATTTTATTATAAGTATTCTCTATTCAAAAGCTCCTCTTTAAGTCCCTTCTCTACTTCCACTGATGAAAGAACCACTGATTAACAGTCTTCTGCTTTGAAATAACCTGAAGTATTGAGAAGACAGTAGACTGCCAGGAGATTCTGAGACCACAGGTCTGCTCTAGACAGTAGAGCATAATGCTCAAAAGCTGGGTTTAGATTTATATAGAACTGGTTCAAATCCTGGCTTTTTAGTTTCATGACCTTAGGCAAGGTTGTTTGTTTGTTTGTTTTTAAGATTTTATCTACTTTTAGAGAGGAAGGAAGAGAGAAAAGGGGGGAGAAACACACATCAGTTGCCTCTTGAACATCCCCAATCAGCATGTGCCCTGACCAGGAATCAACTGAAGACCTTTTGATTTGGGGGACAATGCCCAACCCACTGAGCCACACCAGTCAGGGCTAGGCAAGCTTTTTAATCTCTTATGTAAAACAGGAATAATGGCACTTGACCCTGAAAAGTATAATGCATTATCAGCTGCTTAGTGATTCTGTGGTGTCAAAATATCAGGTTTGCCAAAAGTCCATTTAGTTTTCCCATAAAATAAAAAACACATTTTTCATTCTCACCAATATACAGTGATTTGGATATTTTGAGTATGTCAGCTATCTCCTGCATGGTATAATGTTGATCTCAGTAATGTCCCAGTTTGATCTGTCAACCTCAGCTGTTTTACCAACTATGAAGCATCATCTACCAAGAAATTTGTAGCAGTAAACTTTGCAAACAAAGTTTAAGATTTTATTTATTTATTTTTAGAGAGAGGAGAAGGAAGGAAGAGAGGGATAGAAACACCAATGTGTGAGAGATACATCAGTCTGTTGACTCTTGTATGCCCCCAACTGGGGGTCTGGGCTGCAAGCCCGGGATGTACCCTAACCAGGAATCAAATCGGTGATCTTTCAGTTCACAGGCTGGAACTCAATCCACTGAGCCACATCAGCCAGGGCGCAAACCACTTTTGACATGTTCAATCAGCCCCAGCACCTTCTCCATACACTGCACAAAACTTTTTTGCATTTCAGTTGTGTTTTTACCTTTCTTGAAATAAAGCATAATATGCTCAAAATGTTGCATATCTTCCACCTTCAATATTAAAATGGCTACACAAAAATTCACCAATTTTGATGTGTGTTTTTAAATGCACACTGATATGACAGCTGTCACTATACAATCTAACAAAATTATTTCAAATAAAAACAACTAAGTACTACTATAGCCATCTTACAGAAAAAACCTAACGAACTTTCTGGCCAACCCAGTCTGTGTCTTCAATGTCTCCTGTGTTCAAAACTGCAAACATCTTCAATATCAGTTCAAATTGAGATGCTGTCCTTTGACTTACACTTGAACTTAGCCAAAAGGCCAAGAAGTGATTATCCTGTTATTTAAAGGCTTATGTAATAGGCCCTGGCATAGCAGCTGAGTTGGTTAGAGCACCTATATGCCAACTTTGCAAGTTTAATACTTGGTTAGGGCACATACAAGAATCAACCAATGACCCTGCCCAGTGTGGCTCAGTTGGTTGGCTGTTACCCTGCAACGTCAAAGGTCACTGGTTGGTTTGTTTCCTGGTCACAGCACATGCCTGTGTTGTGGGTTCAGTCCCCAGTCAAGGTGCATGTGAGAGACAACCGACCAATGTTTCTTTACCTCTCTCCCTCCCTTCTCACTCTAAAAATAATGAATGTGTAAATAAGTGGAACAACAAATTGATATTTCTCTCTAAAATCAATAAACACAAGATTTTAAAGGCTTATATAACGTTAACTGTACAAAACTTGTCACTTAGGCCTTTCAGAATCTCAATAGATATTCTTGCTTTGTAGCCACATTCATTACCATCCCTGGTGGCCATCATACCTATTCTCTAGTAACACAAACATGAATAGAGCTCTTGATCCATCTCTTCTCAGACAGGTCCACCTTGAGGCCAGACTCCTTGTCCAACCAAACTCCTTCATCAGACCATGATGGTCAGGTCGTCGATTGCTCTTAACCATTATTTTATCCCCACTTTAAAATATATATATTTTTTAATCTTCAACTGAGGACATTTTTTCATTGCTTTTACAGAGAGGAAGGGAGAGAGAAACATCAATTGGTTGCACACCATTTAGGCCTCAACCTGGGAATGAACCCACAACCTAGAAATGTGCCCTGACCAGGAAGCAAACCTGCAACCTTTAAGGGACAATGCTCCAACCAACTGAGCCACACCAGCCAGGGCATATCCCCATTTTTCTTCTTTTTAGTTGTTTTTAGAGAGACAGAAACATACATTGCTCTGTTCCACTCACTCACACATTTTCATTGGTTGCCTCTTATATGTGCCCCAACCAGGACAGAACCTGCAATCCTGATGCACCCGGCCAGGGCTATCCCCACTTTTATACAGTGTCCTTCGTGAAATAGGCACTTGATGACTGAAGTCTTGTTTTTGGTTTCCAATGTATCTTTTTGCTGATGAGCCACTGAGCAGATTCTAAATAAATAACTACTCAATTGAAAAAGTTTGGCTCTTCTTCTTACAATCACCAGGTGGCATTACAGCCTTATACAAAAGCATAAGTACATACCTGAACTAAGATGCATTCATGTTTCTGTCTCCAGTAGAGTAGAGCTTTTCCTCTAGGAACTGGGCACATCATAAAGGGACGTCTTAGCCAAGATAAGTTGGAATCAAAAGGCATATCTGGTTTTGAATAGAAGACCCAAGATTCACTGAAGAATTAGGATCCCCCCAAATTTTATTCCAAAGCTGAATATGCAGTATGGGCTTAAACATTTATTCAAGGGAGCCCCCCATGCCTTGAAATGCCTTTTCAAAACCTGTAGAAAATCATACAGCATACCTGGAGATGTGGGATATTGTAATTCCAGTCTTCACATTGGCTACTTAAAATTTTCATTGGTACAACTCTAGACCTCTCAACAGAAAACTTAGTCACAGAAGATTGAAGTCACCTGACCATAATTCCCGTATCTTCAAATCTAGTGAAAACAGCACCATCTACTATGTATCTCCTGTTACAGTAAAGATGTTTCCTTCCAATCCCATTGTTATGGGAGCATTCATTATGAATTATCCTTTCTCTTCCCTGTTTTTTCAGCCAATTTGAAACTAAGATGCCCTTCCTGCCAACTTAAGTGTGCTCAAAATTTCCCACGGTGAAACAAAAAACCTTCCTTAATCCCACTTTCTCCTTCAGTCTCTTAATAACCAGCCTCTTCTGCATTTGGGTAGTTTCCTTCTTCTGCTTTACTGGAAGCAACTCATTGTTAATAATGATGCCCATGTTCCTAACTCTTAGAGATGGTTTCAGTCTTAGTCTGACCTTTGTAGCCTTTGACTCTGTTGATCATTTTGTCCTTTATGTATTTTGGCTGTCAAAAGAGCAAAATTTCTGTGCCTCCTCTCTTCTGCCATAATTTTTTATATTGCTCCTCCCAACCCCCCTCCCCCAACTTGATCTCCTTTGCCATTCAACTCCACCTAGTTCGTTTTTCAAGGCTATTTCCTAAGGCCTCCATTCACTGCAATGTCAATTCCCATTGCTTCATTTATATCAAGTCAAATTTGCCACTAACGCAAACCCTTTTCTCCAAGCTCAAGACCCATAAATACCACTCCTGAGTTTAAAAATTGATGCCAGACTCAACTTGCCTATTGTCCTCTCAGCTGAAACATTTTCCATTTGCCCCCTCAATAGCACTAACTTCAGAGTTGTCATTCATCCATGGTACCTCTCTCCCTCATCTTCCATATCCATTCAAATTAACAGAACTAGCTATTTTTGTCCTAAATGATCTCCAGTTTTCTGCTTGTCTCTACTCTTCTCCATCTACATGTGTCCCTCCACTATCTTCACAGTGGACCCAGAATAAATTTTTCAAAGATGAGACTGACCGAGCACACTTAAGATTACAAAAATTGGAATGCTATTAAATCAGGACTTGCATTCACTGATTTACTTGAGACTTCAAAAGATGACTGTCCCTGGCCCTCTGCTTTTTCATTTGGAACCCCAGGGCAATGACTATTTCCCGGAAGATTTATCTATGCAATTTATCAAAGACCGCCACAGGTTTTTCACACATGCTATTCCTTTGCTCAGAGAACCTATCAGTCTCGAGAGAGTGCTTTACATTTAGTCAAATTCACCAATTGGCGATGGCGGTCTTTTCGGCGGGATGGGTTCGCTGTCTTACGCCTCAAAGATCATCCTACACAGAATTCCTGATAGTAAAAGCCATCCAAAATGGTGTCGGCTTCCTACAATTCCTCGGCGAATAATCAAAATTACCTGAGGATAGAAATCAGGTCTAAGCCAGGGACTCCCGCGACTGGATTCTAACACGTATCCCATTTAAATTTTACACCATGCAACTTAAGGGTTTGGAAAAAGGTTTTGGGGGTTAATGGGTCTCGAACATGAGGGCTTTAGCGGCTTCCCCACTTCCCGCCTTCGGCGGACTCCAGGATTAGTGAACAACGACCACAGCCAAAAAGGCGAACGCTGGGGAAGGGGAGGGGCCTGGCGGGCGCAGAACCGAGATCCGAGGTGGGTGGGGGCAAACTCTCGCGAGAGTGGTTTCTTTGGCTGCTGCCGCTGCCGCCACCTCTTACCAGCGCGATTGCTGCGAGGGATTGTGGGAGCCTTCGCGTCCCGCTTGCTAGGAGAGTGGTAGCTCTCCTTCTCCCTCTCCCTTTTCTTAAGGTAGGCGTTAAGGGGGTAAGAATTAGGGTGGGGTGGCTGGGGGTTCTCCGCATCCGTCGGGAAGAGGCAGCAACGGCAACAGGGGCTGCGGGGAGCCGGCGGCGCGCCTTTCTCGCTCGCTCCCGTTCGCCCGCTCTGCCTCCCTCCTCTCTGCGTGTGTGAGCCGCCTCATCGGCGGCCGCCATGTTAGGAGCGCAGTGGCGGCGCAACCAGTCTCCTCGGGCGGCTGAGGTGAGGGGTCTCGGAGGGAGACACGCAGCCAGCCAAGGGCTTGCGGTGCGGTGGTATAGTCGGGGGGCGCCGAGGGCAGCGGATCAGCTGAGCTTCCCGCGTCTTGGACTTTCTGGGGGCGGGGGCAGGACGAGCCCGTTACACGCGAGCTGCAGCGTTGAGAAGGGAGGAGCACTGGAGGCCCGAGGGACCGATTGTCCTTCGGGGGCCTGCCGTTTGGGGAGGATAATTAAGATACCAAAGTCCTTGGGTAGTGCCAGTTCCCACATGTTTGCTTTATTTTTCCCATTTTGGGCCTGAAAATGTGTCCCAAAATGGAGGATTTCGCAGACTGAAAAGCTTGGTGGTTTAAGCAGCTTGGTGTTTTTTGTTTTTTTTTAAATCCGTGTCAAGGCCTGCGTTCTCCTCGCCCATCGCTTCAGAGCGCCTCCTGACTCCGCTGCCCCTCCCCCCGCCCACCCACACATGCGCGCGCTATTTTAGCCGGACCTCAGAAACAATTCCTCCCCACCCCCAAGCGCTTAAAAATGGCCGAAAAATGAAACGTTAACGCTTGTTTTTCGTATTGCGCCGTGGGTAAAGCCCTCTGCAGTGCGCTGCAAGGCACGAGGTTTGTTCTTGTTTAAAGAGTCACCTCACATCCCTTTCCCCATTATTAAAATATTATAAACCTAGGTTCCTCTAGAGAGGATCGTGTCGTGTGGGACCTTCCGGTTTCCAAACAAAGGGTTTGGAGTACCGAGGTATAGGCTTCGCATCGTTGTTCCTTTCATTGCCAGGCTGTCCAATGTTCTTTTTGTGTTCCACAGGGACGTTTACCATTTACCGTAGAGGAATATTTCCTTGGTATTTATACTGTTCTGTGGCCGTATTCTGTGGAATATTTCTATTGGCCCAGTTACAGTTTTTCTGTCCAGATATTTCTAGAATGATTATGGAGATTCCGAAATTTCTAGTCTTTTCAAGTGCGCTGGAGTAATGTGAGAGTCGTTGATTTCCCAGGTCGTAGTAGATTTTGTATTGATGCTGTGTTTTGCTTGTTGAAGGGGGCTTGGATGAAGATTTTTAAACGGTAAGACAATTTTCTCCTAAGTAAATGTAAACTGTACTCCGCGGGAAAAAATAATATATGAGGCTTAAATGTTCGGAATAAAATTTCCTTTTAAAAACTAAAAGGTTAGTCACCTACGCAGTCTATTGACGTAAGTTTTTTCAACATTAGTCTTATTTTAGTAATCAAGAAGGCAGGGAAAACTAATTGCTGGGAGAAAGCTCTGTGGTGTCTATTAAGCTGTAAGAATGTTTCTGCAAACTCGAAATTAAACACAATAGAAGTACTACATTCAGATTTTTCTGGTTGGTTATATAACATTTTGGAAAAGCAATCTTTAGCCAGATGTTTGTGTTGAAGAGCTTTAAATTTACATTTTTGACTTTACATTTAACATTATATGCTAGTATTAGTGTATACTTACAGACAGAAAATTTCCTTTTTATCATCTTTACATACCTCTCTTAGCAATGTGTAAGTGGGGTTGCTTTTATGTGGCATTTTTAACTAATTAAGGATTTAGCCACCCTTGATCTGAATTTTATGTGTTAAAGGAGTCTTTAAACATACTTATTTTTGCTAATACTTTTAGAGAAGTGTAAACACTAATAATACTACAAGTCAGTTAATGGCAACAAATTTTAACAATGGAGGAGTGCAAAGGAAATGTGTTGCATAATTTTAGAAATGTAGTTCATACTATTAATTTTATAGAAAGTCAAAGCCCAAGAAAGTTATAGATTTATGTACCTGTGTGTTGATCTCAGTTATCAAGCATATTAAAAACCTGAAAGATTCAACATTTGGAGATCTCATTATTGTGTGGCTATCAAATGTAAATATTCAGCTATAAAGGGAGAGTAATGACAGGGAAATGATAACAATATAGCATAAATTGGGAAGAAAGAAAATGTAATAGAACTCTTCTGGTGCCGTATTTAATATTTTGTTATTTAAAGGAATGTGTAAATAAGCATAAAAATAGAAATATACCCCAAAATGTTAGCTCTGAATGTTGGCATTATGTGTGATTTGTATTTCCTTCTGTTTTTCTGAAATTTCCTCAAGAAATTATATTTACTTTTGTAATGAAGGCAGGGAAAGGAAACATTTTTGTAAATGTTTGAACTGCTGAAAAGACCGGAGTTTTGTTGGTTTTTTTTTAGGATTCTCGTGTATTTTTTTTATGGGAATTGTTAGAAGTGAGCCAGTATCTTGAAGTAAGAAATGCAGTTTACAAGTGACAAAAAGTAGTAGTTCTTGTTGTGTAAGATATTCTGGTTATTATATGTAGACTCACATAGGAATCGGAAAACATTCTTATTTTAAAATACTAAGTTTGCTATTACTGGGACTAATGCTGTTTAGTTTACAATATGAATCATAGCCATTATTTTATGAATGAGCAAAACCAAAGAATTAGATAAGGATTTATTAGATGTTCTTAGTACATCTTTTGTTTTTATATGCTTCATTTAGTTAGAATTGCATTAAGTGTCCCACACTGTGGCAATGTGTTCTGAGTGTATATGACTGGCTTTCGGATAGAGGATACTAAGTGCTATGGGGGTGGGGGTGAAAGGTTGTAGATGGTGTAGTTTTGCTATTTTAATTCGTAGCTATGTAGTGAGCTCTTCTCAATGGATCAATTAAAATTTTGAAAAATTAGTCGCTTTGAAGGCTAACTGATATAAAATACTTGCTTTTTTCTTGGAAGTTTTTAAAATGGCATATCTTTGACATTCTCTTTGATTTAGAGTCCCAATTAGGCTGTTGTGCATATCTTAGCAGAAATCCATTAGTAGGAAAACAAAAAAGGGTGCCATGGTGGGGGCTGGATGTAGTTCTTCCCAGCTACTGTTCTTCCATACCCTGCTGGATAAGAAGAGCAAGGGTTGGGGGGGACCACCTGTAGTGGATGTGATAGTGGTCAGGTAGTAAATGCAGCAGGCATGGAAAGTAGTAAATTGGTAATAGGGTCTGAAATAAGATCTCTGATTTGCAGTATCATACATAGATTGCTAATGAAGAACTTGTTTTTCAAGGTGATTTGAATGGTATTCTCCCTCCCTCCCCCTTTGTGGGGATTACTAGGATATTAAATCTTCCTTTGGTATAGAAGAACCGGTACCATGTGTGAAATTTTAAAGTCAGGTGTTTGAGCAGGCAATGGTTGGAAAAGGAATAGTAATAACAAGTAAATACAAACATTTGTATTGGGTTGTCCAAAAGGTAGCCCTTCGGCTTTTCCTGTAAAATAAATAATGTTTTTGCATTTTCACTAATAACTATTGATTTGGATATTTTGAGTATGTTGGTTATCTCCAGCTCTTGGATTCCAGTGGGTAGAGGCCAGGGGTGCTGCTAAAGGCCAAGATGATTGTGCTGCTAAACATCTTTGAATGCATAAAATAGCCCCACAGCAAGGAAGTATTTGACCAGATGCCAGTACCAAAAAACTTCCCAAACCACTTTTGAAGTGTTCAATCAGTCACAGCACCTCCTCCAAACACTGCACAAATCTTTTTTTTGCATTTCAGTTGTTTTTGCCTCTTGAAATAATAAAACATAACATGCCAAAAATGTTTTGTATCTTCATTCATCTCCAAAATTAAAATGGCTGCAAAAAAAATTGCCGGTTTTGATATTTTTTTAACATGTGCTGATACGACAGCTGTCACAATACAGTCTAACAAAATAGTTTTGAATAAAGACAACTAAGCACTACTAGAACCATTGTACGGAAAAAAACATAATGGACTTTTTGGCCAACCCAGTACTTAAAGTATTCTTGCCATGAGTTGTGAAACTTCAGAATAACTCGAATGCTTAACTGTGTCCTTGTATGGGCTGTGGTATTCTGGAAAAGCACCATGAAGGAGGCAGGTTTACACTTAAATGTCAGGAGACACCAGGAAATTTTTATAGTCCTCTTGCTGAGTCCAAAAACTGGAAAGAGCCTAAATGTTAATCGATTGCAGAACAGATAAGTATATGTACCATAATATCGATATTGCAGTGAAAATGTGAGGGGAGCATTCTGAGTAATAATTTGTATAGCTACTGAGCAGCCTCTGTAAGTCCTCATAAAATGACCTCTCTCACAATCTGGTGGTCTATGGTGGAAAGTAGGTTTAGGTAAGCAGGAGTCAACCAGTATATGAAGGGCATTGAAAACCATAGTGAACTTCATGTGGTAAGTAGTGAGGTGTGGTATGTTTTTAAGCAGGAGAGTGGAAGATAACGAGTGATGTTTTCAGAAGTTTATATTGGAATCTGAATATGTGTGCATGCAAGGCCGCCACCCAAAAGGCAGCAGGACTGAAGATCTCCAGTAAGGTTATGGCAGAGGAAATAGATAAGGACTTTGTTCTGGAGAATTAGAAGGTAATTTAAAGGTAGATTGGCATGGAGAATGAAGAAGGTAGGGGTTTAATTTGTCTGCTTTAACTAGAATTCACTTCTGTTTTGATTTTACTTGTCTAAGTTACTATTTGGCTTTAAATTAAGAAAAGACCAAAGCCTTGGTCTTTTAAGCTGATTCAGGTTTGGTAACAAGGTTCAAATATGAATTCTAACTTTTATAGAAATGGATGGGACATAAAGATACAGTATAAGTAAAAGGTTTATAAGCTTTTTATGCATATATCTCTTCATCGGTCCTTTTATCTCTAAAGTTTGTTTTCTCCTTGGTCTTGAAAATCAGATTACATAGATTGTGAGATTACCGTGTGACAGACACCATTCTAGGTATTTTATGCAGATTAATTTATTAAATCTTAACAGTCGTATGAAATAGTTATTATTTTTATTTCCATTTTATGTATTGGAAGCAAGTAATTTTCCCAGGGTCACACAGCTATTTTGTAATAGAACCAGGATTTAAATCAAGGTGTTAGGGGCTCCAAAAATCTCAGTATATACCAAATCAAAGAGTTGTATAAGTGTTTGTGGAAGCCAGGAAAGTAGAACATTAAACTGAGGATAGGGGAAAATCAAAAGCATGCAGAATGGTGCCTTGATGAAAACTACTAATTTTGCTATTTATAAGTAGAGAAAAGAGTAAGCCATAATAGTATCAGGTCAAATAAGAGTCAAAATTGAGCCCAGGCTGGTGTAGCTCAGCGGATTGAGTGCGGGCCTGCGAACCAGATGATCGTGGTTCGATTCCCAGTCAGGGCACATGCCTGGGTTGCAGGCCAGTTCCCGGCAGGGGACACACCAGAGGCAACCATACACTGATATTTCTCTCTCTCCTTCCTTTCCTCTCTAAAAATAAATAAAATCTTTTTTAAAAAGAGTCAAAATCATCAAGTAAGTGGCATAACTTTCTATCCTGTAGTATGGGCTTATTGATTAGTTTCCTTTATTGCTTAAATCTTAAAATACTTAATGTCTAATTGAAGGTCACTAGGAAAAAAACTTAAAGCTAGGAAGAAGAAAAAATTCCAAGTCTAAATAGGAATTCTATCTACTGATTAACGTATTTTCTATTTTAGCAGCTGAAGACACTTTGTGACACTTTGATCTGTAGCCTAAGAATCAAGAAGTGGTCTATAAGATGGATTAAGAGTAATAGTCTTAAAGCACTTAAAAATACTAATTGTGGTAGTGGTGGTGTTTTCCAGCTTTTTTGGCACTACGTTTTATAATATCTTTCCTAGCGTGTGATGAGGCACATATTACATGTATTGCTTTATACAAAACTGAAAATAATAGAGCTGAGGCTTTATTGCTAAAGGGTTTAGTATAAATTGATTTAAAAAACCCTTTTAAAGGGTTTTTTATGCAGTAGTGATATGAAATTCATTTCATATGCAGTAGTGATATGAAATTAAGCACTGAAGAGTAGATAAAGTATAAGGTTTTAAAGTAGCTAATAAGCTCTATATAAAAAACTGAGTAGTTCCTAATATATTGTTTTTGAAAAATTAAACCCTTAAGTGAAATAAAAGTTATAAAATATATTGAGAAAATAAATGGTGGTGAATAACTTTTAAATGGAAAGTGTTAATAAACTATTTATAAAATTAATAAGCAAGAAAACTTGAAGGAATTGTTAACCTAACCCTGACTTTGTGCAAAGTTCCAGGCACCATTTTCAGTACATTCAGTAGTTTTTTCATGGATACCAGCAATCTATACTTCTTTTAAAAAACTGATTTGAAAAAGAGAAGGAAACATAGATTTGTCGTCCCACCCATTTATTCATTCATTGGTGGTTTCATGTATGTGCTCTGGCCAGGGATTGAACCCGCAACATTGGTAAATTGGGATGATGCTCTCATCACCTGAGCTGGCTGGCCAAGGCCTAACCCTGTACTTTTATTTGGAAATGATTAAGGTGCCTGGTTTAAAAGTTCTTACCACAGGAATCAATGCTTTTTGTGTGTGATTGACAAAAATTAAGCAGCTGCCTTTCTAAATGATGCTTCTTTGAAATTACTAGTAGTGATCAATTCTTGCCCTCTATGATTGACACAGGGCATTTTTACTGTCGTTGGTAGTTGGTATTGTTGGTTGCTTAAACATATTTGATGTATTTTCATAAGAATAAGTTAACAAATCAAGGATGTTTGACATTGATAAAACATTGGGGAATCTGAAAATTTCTTGTACCCTTTGTGTTTTTTAATTCAAAAGGGAGAATACTGTAAGAAACTATAGTTTTCTGGCTGGTACTTAGAAGTTTTTATGTGAAGGGGGTTAAAATAATGTCAGCATGAAGGTGTTTTTTCCCTGAGTGTCTACATATTTTATTGTTCTGTCACTTTAAAATTAGGGGTTTTTTAAAATATTTTATTTATTTTTAGAAGAGAGGGGAAGGAGAAAGAGTGGGAGAGAAACATCAATGTGTGGTTGCCTCTCATGTGTCCCCTTACTGGGGACCTGGCCTGCAACCCAGGCATGTGCCCTGACTGGGAATCGAACCAGTGACCCTTTGGTTCACAGTCTGTGCTCAATTCACTGAGCTACACCAGCCAGGGCAAAATTAGTTGTTTTAAAGAAGTAATTCACACAGTAAAAAAAAAAAAAAGCATAGCTAAAGATCCATATGGTAGTAGATTCCATTAAAACATAGCACTTAAAATTTTGAATTTAGAAGCTAAAGATTTTCTTTTGTCATATCTTTTAAAGAACTAAAGTCTTTATGCTTGCTTTAGTAATTCTGCTAAATAAATAAATCTCTGAAGGAACGAATAATAGGACTAACGGGTAATTTCACTTCACAGGAGAAAATCTAGATACAGAACAACCATTTGCTTTTGCTCTTCATGAACTTCCTGAGTGTGTTAAGCCTTGTTTTCTGAAATATTTTAGTGTTCCACTTTTTTTAAATGGAGACAAATCTAGTAAAGAATATGAGATAGCTAACTATTCATGAAGTGGGAGGATTGAATGTTACTAACTCAGTTAATTCTTAACCACACATACAAGTAATATTTGTTTAGATGTGGAATATGAACCTACCATACTTAGTAGCATTTACAGTTAGTCCATAACTAGCTTGAAGTTCTCGGTTAATTATTTAATGGAATTGTCTATAAAAATGAGTTTTAAGCTTGTTTGTTAAGAATTTGAGCTGGCTGGTGTGACTCTGGATTGAGCACCAGCCTGCAAACTACTGGGTCGCAGGTTCAACTCCCAGTCAGGGCACATGCCTGGGTTTCAGACGATGTCTCCTGGGGGGCGGGGGGGGGGGTGCAGGAGGCCACCACACATTGATGTCTCCCTCCCTTTCCCTTTATTTTTATTATAAAAATAAAATAAAACCTTTTAAAAAAATTAAGAATATGAGTGTGTACCCTGGCTGGTGTGGTCTTGTTGAATGAGTGCTGGCTTGCAAACCAGAAAGGTTTGCATTCCAGATCAGGGCACATACCTGGGTTGCATGCCAGGCCCCCAGTTAGAGGTGTGCGAGAAGCAACTGATGGATGTTTGTCTTGCACATTGATGTTTCTCTCCCTCTCTTTCTCCCTCACTTTTTACAAATAAATAGTTTTAAAAGAAAAAATGAATTTGAGTATCAGATTGTAGTAAATGGCATTTGTGAAGCCTAATTATGGATAATGTTTTTTAATATTTTTTAATGTTTCCCTGATTTGGGAGTGAAGATACTTTTTTGTAAGTGCAAGATTCTAAAATGGGTAAATTGGGTTCTGGCATTACATTTTAGAATTCTCTTCAAAGGATCTACTTTCAAACTTTTATTAATCTCTAGTGTATACTATGAAAAGGCAATTTTATTATTATGGGGGGGAATTTACAGTAAAAGAAGCTACTCTCTTAAAAGTCTTTACTAAACATCCAGTATTGTGCTAACTTTAATAGGCAGTAGTTTTTGCTTAAATGAGCCTTTTAAAATGGCTTGTCTTGTGTTTACCATTGACCAAAGATGCTAAAGGAATTCTTTTTATAAAAGCTCTTTAAACAGTGTTGTCATGTCTGATTTCTCTGTTCTAATAAAAAAAATTAAGACTTTTGTTTAATTATATGTGTTTCAAGGGTCTGGGTTGACTTCCTTTTCAGTAATATTACTCATGTCATTGTGTGGGGATGTATTTAAGTTGAAACTCTGAGTAAAAAGTATTTAAGGTTATTAATGAAATTTCAAGTTGTCATGGAATTTACATTTTTTTGTCTTGCCCTTTTTCTGACATCCATTTTCTGTTTTAAGGTTATCTTTTACCTTCTCTTAACGTTTTCTTTTTTGCAGATCCATTGTTTTCATTGTATCTTACAAAGAAAAGTAATTGAGATCTCTAATCCAGCAAGCATTTTCTTAAAATCCGATGAATTTAAAAGTTTTACACATGGTCATACTATTGTATAATTTCCCTGAGGGAAAAGAATAGTTCTTTTTAAAAACTGGCTTTTCAATAATACAAAGTTTTGACTATAACATGAAGAGCAAACCTGCAATGAATAATAACATTGATACTTTGAAATACTGATTTTGAAAACCCTGTAAAAGTTTTGATCTGTTACAATAAAGTATACATGAAAATTTAGAAGGTCTTACCAGTGTTTTTATGCAGTATTTCAAATGCTTTTCTGTATGGCATTTACAAGACATATCAAAGAAACGTTCATCCAAAGAAGCCCACTTATTCTTGTCTTTATTTTTATTAATCTTATCTAAAGCGTCTGTAGTTTATATAGTGGATCTCATCCAAAACTAGTTTCTTTGATGTCCTTTCTCAAGCTCATCTTTCTTGGTGTGCAAAAACATCTGTTAATCAGTCACCTCTGATAGCATTTCTATGTCTTTTTAACTTTTTTACATCTTTTTGTAAAATGTAGTCCTGCCTGTAACCTTTTTGAAAAGTGCTTCCTCTACCACTGTATTTGTCCAGTGTTTCCTCGCTTTATTCTATCATTGGTGGGATTGGTTCCATAATAGACATAGATAGCTATTGACTGTCGCCTGGTTTTTACTAATAAAGTTAATGATTAAGCATAAAACTTGACTGAGCAAAGCCTTCACCTAGAATTCCACAGCAAACAATTCAACTTCTGTATGTGGTTGTGATTATAAAAAGTTGTTGTCATCAAGGCCATTTTTATGTACATCATTTAATAATTTTATGAGAATCGTTCATACTTTGCAAATTCCTACATAACTTTCTGAGGTAAAAATACGAAAGAAAATGAAAATAGTTTCATCTAGAAACACAACTTGGGTGATTGTATTCAGAATTTAAATTTTTCAGTTGATTATGGCTATTCTTGGGGAAAGTTTTCAGGAAGTCTACTCAAGAAAGATCTTGTTTTCATTTTTTTACCTGTTTTGAGCTCTAGAGGTGCTGAAGCCCTGAGCATTAAGTAAGTGTTGGTGGATGCTAATTTGGGGTGTTTCACTTCTTTAAATCACCTACACTTTCTGTATTTGGGGTTTTTTTTCTTGGAAGGTCTCTTATTTCTATACCCACCATACTTAGTTCTTACCTTATAAGATTAGAAATGAAATAAGCACTGCCTAACATAGGGTAGACAGTGAGAAGGCAGTTAGTTATATGGCCTAAATTTGTGCAGAAATCCTTGAACTGTAGGAAGTCACTTAATTTTCTTCACATCTGTCTTCACCTCAAATTGATTTTTCTATATAAAGATCTCAGCTATTGTGTTTGGTCTTAGATCTTATACTAGGTACTTGACACCTAAACTTCACTTGTGATTTTACTTGGTTCTTTCTGATACTTATAATAGGTCTCATTTTCTAAAGCAGAATACAACTGATTCATCTTTGACTTGTTGACATTGATTTTTGTTTTTGTTTTGTTTTTAGTCTTCTGGAACTTAAGCATCATACTATAGGGTGTATTTTTATTCTTCTGGAAGAAGTGTCCCATCTATATTTTTACCAAAATTTTGATGTACTCAGACATCTAACCCTTCAATTGAAATGTTTTTAAATTTAGTATGAAATTCCCTTTAACAGTAAAACTTTAGCATGAAAGACTACTTTTTAAATATATGCAGGCTCTGCATACATCTGGAATCTGTTTAAGACATATAATAAATTCCTTGTTAAGTTTGAGATCTTGAATGTTTTTTTTTTTTTTAATCAACATGATGCATAAGTTTTTTTTTTCTTTAAAAAACGGCATCTACTTACAGGGATTTATGACTAAAATTGCTTATTTTTCTACAGAGTTGTCTGCTGGTTCTCAGCTTGAAGAAGATTCTACAGTCCTTATTGATCCTTTTTCTTGGCGTTACCATTTTTTGAAGCACAGTTAACCTAGTTTTCTAGTTTGAGCTTTCTTTTTGGCCATCTTAAAAAATTTTTTTTTAAATCTGTAAGCTAGACAAGAGATAGTTCTACAATGTCCAAGTCATTCCAGCAGTCATCTCTCGGTAGGGACGCGCAGAGTCATGGGCGTGACCTGTCTGCAGCAGGAATAGGCCTTCTTGCTGCTGCTACCCAGTCTTTAAGTATGCCAGCATCTCTTGGAAGGATGAACCAGGGTACTGCACGCCTTGCTAGTTTAATGAATCTTGGAATGAGTTCTTCATTGAATCAACAAGGAGCTCATAGTGCACTGTCTTCTGCTAGTACTTCTTCCCATAATTTGCAGTCTATATTTAACATTGGAAGTAGAGGTCCACTCCCTTTGTCTTCTCAACACCGTGGAGATGCAGACCAGGCCAGTAACATTTTGGCCAGCTTTGGTTTGTCTGCTAGAGACTTAGATGAACTGAGTCGTTATCCAGAGGACAAGATTACTCCTGAGAATTTGCCCCAAATCCTTCTACAACTTAAAAGGAGGAGAACTGAAGAAGGCCCTACATTGAGTTATGGTAGAGATGGCAGATCTGCTACACGGGAGCCACCATACAGAGTACCTAGGGATGATTGGGAAGATAAAAGGCACTTTAGAAGAGATAGTTTTGATGATCGTGGTCCTAGTCTCAACCCAGTGCTTGATTATGACCATGGAAGTCGTTCTCAAGAATCTGGTTATTATGACAGAATGGATTATGAAGATGACAGATTAAGAGATGGAGAAAGGTGTAGGGATGATTCCTTTTTTGGCGAGACTTCGCATAACTATCATAAATTTGACAGTGAGTATGAGAGAATGGGACGTGGTCCTGGCCCCTTACAAGAGAGATCTCTCTTTGAGAAAAAGAGGGGCGCTCCTCCAAGTAGCAATATTGAAGACTTCCATGGACTCTTACCGAAGGGTTATCCCCATCTGTGCTCTATATGTGACTTGCCAGTTCATTCTAATAAGGTGAGTTAATGCAACAGATGCTTCTAATTTCTTTTACATTGTAGTGTCTATTCTGTATTTACCTATATCTTTTACTTTAATTCTGTAGTCTGGTGACACTGAGTTGGTCAAGAATTTTTGTACTTTTGAGAACACTTTATTTGGAAGGTTAATTGTTTTTTGAGCATTTTAAACCAGGGCTTTACATTAATACAATCTGCCTAGATTGCTTCTGGCCACAAAGCTGTCATCCACTCGGATTATCTTGTTGGTTTTTGGCATCAGTATATTCTTCTTAATCATATTTAAGCAGTTTTTTTGTCTGCTTTGTTGAATTGTTTTAAGCATTTTTGTTTTTTTGCATTCAGGATGCTAGATTTTAGCTCTCCATCTGTCTTGATTGCTGATTTGTATGTAGTAAAGATGGATTCTTGAACAATTCTCTTTTTTTCTTTATCTGTGGCTACAGGGAAAGAGTTAATGTAGAGCCCTGGTGTGTGTTTCAGTATGTTTTATATTTTAAATTAGTTCATTCTTCCTTTTTTAATTTCCCTTTAACAAAATCTCATGCTATGACTGGAGTTTTTCATCATTTTTTTTCTCCTTTTCCACAACTTTCTTAAACATACTTCAGAACTCACTTTTTATTATCACATGCTGCATCTATCCCTTTAGAGACTTAGAAAAATCGACTACTGCAGTATCCTGCTCTATGTTCCTCATAAGCATATTCTTTTTCTGACTTAGGCTTAGACTTCTGGTATAGTCATTTGAGCAAAATAAATAAATAAAGGTATATCGAATTCTCCTTTGCTTTAATTACCACATCTGGCAAAATGGGAACTTTTTCAAAATGCCCTTTTACATGTTGTTCTTTCTCTTGCAACGTTGCTATTTTACTTATTCTCTGATTTTTTTTTCAGTATATAGTGCAGTTGACTTAAAAGTCAGCATTATAGCACTCTACTAGCTTGATCTATAATCTGACCATCCGTTTTTCCTGATGTGCTGCATAGTTAATTCTATTTAACAGGAACATGTTGCTGCTATGAAATTGATGGTTACTGTTACATGGGCTTTTTAATTTACAGTAACATCTGGAAAGATCATTTTCTTATTTATTCCTCTTAAATGGAATTTTTAGTGAGTATTGTTTTTTGAGTAAACTAAATCATAAATTAATATTAGAGACTTCATTTAATAATCTCTGTATCTTAGTATTTTTGTCTCAGATAACTAAGAGACTATATTTGAATTTAGAGTACTTTAAAAATGTCTTTTAAACATAATTCTTAATATGTACTTATTACAAAAATCTTAATGTGTAGTTTTAAGTACTATACAAGGAATATTTTAACCTTTATTTCATACCAAAATAAGTAACATTAAATACTAAATTTAAGTTCATAGGTTTTCATTTAAGACAATCCAAAAGTCATAGAAATTTGGAAATTTTGCTTGGTAGGTGTTTTGGTGTTGTTTTTTTCAAATTTGTTGGGTAATACTATGTATATCATGGAATTTAGTTTTTGTTCAGTACTAAATTTCAAGTTCTAGATCTGATGGGAGCTGATTTATCAAAGGTTCATTAAACTTGCGTGACTCAATATTTTTGTTAACTTCTTGGCCTATTTGCAGTAATTGCAATATTGATCAATGTTTTCAGGTAGGAGCTCTAAATTCCAAGGAAAATCACTAAAGTGTCTCAAATGAAAGTGATTGTAGGGATTTAAAATCTTTGTTACTAGAGTTGTAAACCAAAATCTGTTGTTAGAAGTCCCCTTTTCCTGACTTTGAGCAATAATTTAACTTTATTACTTGCATATAGAAAACCAGTTGAGTTAAAGGAACAAAAAAGGAAGCCATGGGAGGACTTGAATCAAAAAATTTTTTTATTTTATATATATGATTTACTTTTCTCCAAATTTTACTACTACTAGTTCCTCGGCAATTATATTAATAAATGATAGTAAATAGACCTAAATTAACATAGAACAGTTTAAAAATTTTGGTGAAACTTTGATTCAAGAGTAAGGTACCCTAACTCTAGTGTAAGAAGTACTTTTAACTTGTAAAAATGCTTAGGCCCTAGCTATTTTGGTTTTCTTAGTATTGGGAATATTTAAGAACTAGTTTGTAGAGGCCCTTTGATTCTTTTATTTACAAAATTTATGATTAGTTGTCAATTCGACCAGTTTTAAGAAGTGTGTGTAAGCACCTGTATTGATTCTCAATATATTCTGGTTTCCTTGATATAATTGATGTTTTCTGGGTACCTGCATTATTGGAAAAAATAATTAAATATTCACATTTAGCAGTGGTCCTTATTTGATAGCTGATATAGAAACAATGACTTTAGAGAAAATTCCTGTGGTGAAAGTAGATAATGAAAAATTTTTTTAACATTTAATCCTGCTCTCTGGTATTGCTGCATAACTTGGAAAATCTGTTCTTTTCACTTAGTGGTAGCATTAAATAATGTACATGATCAAAACTTAGTAAAAATGAAATGAGAAACTTTTAGATGAAAAACATCCTGATTAGTCATCATTATTTTTGCTATTTTAAGTGACTTTCAGTGATGGTGTTGCTTTTCTTTCTTTCTAGGTCATTTTAGAACTTCAAGTTGCTTTTCTACACAACCTCAAATTCTTTCACTTAAAGAAAGCTGCCCTTTCGCTGTCTTGTCACTTGAGTTCATAGTTTTCCTTTTAGTATTATTCTAGAAGACGTGTTATTCTTCATTCTGCCATTCCAGAATTGCTTCTCCAAATTATCATTCTTTTATATAACTGTTTTCTTACAGAACTTTTGCATTCAGACCATGAATCCTTGTTCTTTATTAATCTGATGGGAGATTGACCTCAATGTAAATCCAAAGATAGGGGTTTTCAAAAAACCCTTTGATTCTTAATCTTCACTTTAAACCAAACAGTAAAAGATCAGGTGTGGTAATATAGACTAGTATAAGTGGGCTTGGGAGATTTGTAGCTGATTCTTTCATCTTGGCCATCTTTCTGGTACTTTGTTATTTACAAAGATCAGCCACACTTAGCATAAGTTTGAACCTTTAAAGGGCACGGGGGATTGGATATTAATAATTTCTGTTCAACTAGAGACCCTTTCCATCTCCTATGAATTAGAAGTATGCCTTAATAGGCTGTTTTACTCCTCTCCCAACACACTACTTTTCAAGAATGTTTTTAGTTCAGAAAATTCTAAATTACTTGTTTAATCCCTGTTCTTGATTTTGTGGACTTTGCCTATGGTGCCCCTTGCTTACAGCCATTTTAAAAATGGTCTCCAACAAGTCAGTGGTCTGTTACTTTACAAGTAAAACCTTTTTATATCCCAAATATCTGGGTGTAGAGCCAGGTGGAAAGATCTCTGAATTTCTTCTTAGTTGATAGCCATTATTTTCAAAAGACAATCTAGATTTGAGAGCTAGCTAGATCTTGAAGTTCTAAAAAGTTCTATTCTGTGTGGATGTATTCCATCTTAGTGCTCTCACAGGATTTTAGTTACTTGTTACTTGCATGGGAATGTATATAAACTTGTAATATAAAGCAGTTTTTAAAATTAGGATCTCATTCATAAATACAAATCTAAAGGTTTTCAAAAAGGCATCTCTTGTAATTTGGTTCCTTTTAATTCAGCTCTGAGACCCTTTTTTAAAAACATTGCTTGACCATGTTTTATATTCCAAATATAATTGTATTAGGTAGTGTGGGTGTTGCAAAAGTTGTTGCTTCATTTTGTGGAGATTTATGAAACAATAATATTTAAAAAGCAGGAATTGTAAAACAAGATAGCTTTTATAAGCAGTGTAATAAATAGTTCACTTTTTGAGCACTCTCTGTGTGCTTGGCACTGTTCTGATACACATTTTACCTTTTGTTACTTACTTTTTATAAAACCAAAGGAGAATACTGAATCACAGTGAATTTATTTTGTACCAGGGATTCACATCTAGCAAGTAAGTGAAACCTTGGAAGTAGAATCCAGGCAGTGTGCAGCACAGCCTACTTTTTGTAACGGCTTTTTTTTTACGTTACCTAAAATACCAATCATTTATGCTGAAATGGGAAAAATATTAATCCCGTTAAATTTAACATAACCAAAAGCAAATATTGATTATAGTGTTTCCTTCATTAAAAGTTGGAAACAGGCATTGGAATTTGCTTCTTTATTTTTGCTAAATACAATGGGGGCTTAATTTTTGGATAAATGGGGAGCATTTCCTTAGAAAAATCATTATCTTTAATTGTTTACATTGAAAGCATCTATTACCTAGAAAAGTAGATATAAGCGTGACTATTTTGTCATATTTAGAATGCTGTAAAAAAGCATTTCTAAAATGACATGAATAATTTAGTTTGGTCTACAACAAATTAATGTCTCACTGATCTCAAGGTCAGTTACTATTCTTGATCTTTATTAACTCTGTATCTTTTCCCTGTCAAGTCTATTAGTATATTAACCAAATTCATCCAGTTTTTCCAAGAATGTGCTTGGCGTATTTGAGGGCAGGATCAAGATACATGGCTTCGGAGAAATGGTTTTAAATTCAGTATGATTAGTGAATGTGCAGGTGTTTGTACAGCCTATGATATCGTATATAGATTAACATCCTAAGAGTTTGAATGATTCGAATGAAAATATTTTAGCTTTATTTTTGTTAATTCTACTAATTTACTTTGCTGCAGGAGTGGAGTCAACATATCAATGGAGCAAGTCACAGTCGTCGATGCCAGCTTCTTCTTGAAATGTAGGAGTTTGAAATACCTTTAAAGCATCCTTAATCCTGAATCAGAAACAGCCATTGATTGATGTTTGGAAGTTGGTTATTTACTTGTAATATCCACATTGTTACTACTGCATAGCACTGCCCAGGCAATGCTAGTTACAAGGGATCTTAAATGGAATCAGTTAGATTCAGTGATAGTGGTACTTTGTTACTTAATGTTTCTATAGTAAATTATCATTGGTGTTTGTGATACAAACCAAGAGAATTTTTAAGACAGCTTTTGATACATAAAATATTTTCAACAGCTATATATAACACATGCTCTAAAAATACTGAATATACAAGAGGGAAGTCATTAGCATTTACAAATTAGTCATTAAGCAAAAGCCTTCAGGATCTATTTTTTGGTTTTGCAATACCTTTGTTTCTGATTTTAAGCTAGAATGAAATTGAATTCCTGAAGAAGCTCCCTACCTAAGCAGCACACACAATATCCATTATCCTGGAATATATACCAGCACATTTTCATACATACCTAGCTCTGTTGGGGCTGTCCTTTCCAGTGTGCCTTTGGTACTTAAAGTGGAGAAAGAAAACCTGTGGTTGATCCTTCTTTCTCCATATAGCCCATACTTCCAATTCCTCATAAAATACTTGTCCTACTTAAGACTTAACAAGTAACAGAAAACTTTAATTTTAGCATTACCTACCTACATTTTTCAAGCAGTACAGAACAATGTTTTTAGTTGTTTTGTTCTTGTTCATTTGGATTAATTTGAAGTTTTGAAATTTTTCTTTGGGAAATATCTATGACATGTTTAAACTGTAATATTTCTAACACTTAGACTCTCATACAACTTTACTAATAAGTAATCTCTATTTTAAAGGCCAAACAAGGCTACTTTGTGAAAAGAATAGTTTTATTTTAAAGTTAATTTTCTGGTCTTTTTAAAGCTACCCAGAATGGAATCCTGACAATGATACAGGCCACACCATGTAAGTTAAAATTTTTAAGCTATTGTTTGTAAAGGAGATCAGTATAAGGAATTCAGGTTAAATTTTCAAAATATTTTCTGAATTTTTAAAAATTAAATAATGAGGGGAAAGTCACTGTGAATGAAAGAATTTTTTAAAACTATTTTATGTAGTAAGTTTTATTACTTTAAAGATTTTTTCCCTAGTTGCTTCACACACAAATGCCCCCAAAGATTAGAATCATAGTTATACAAGGAGTGTTTTAACAATAAATCTTAATTATTTCTGCCAGATGTCTTTGTCATGTTCCTTATATATTGTCTTCACATTACTAGGGGTGACCCATTCATGTTGCAGCAATCTACAAACCCAGCACCAGGAATTCTGGGGCCTCCACCTCCCTCATTTCACCTTGGGGGACCAGCAGTTGGACCAAGAGGAAATTTGGGTGATTATAAAATTTATGTTGTTGTTGTTCCCTAAGAGCTTTACTGTAAAAATAAATAGTGGTTATGGGCAAAAGAAGGATCATTAAACTTACTCAGAAATCACATTGCACAAAAAGACATGATACTCATGATATTTGTAATATCCTTTCAGTGTTTGAAAGTAGTTTTTCAATTGAAATTGCCTGTTAGAGCAAGTATGTTTATTACAAGACTGAAAAAAGTAATTTTTCCCCCCATAAAGGTGCTGGAAATGGGAACCTGCAAGGACCAAGACACATGCAAAAAGGCAGAGTGGTCAGTAACACAGCTCTTGATTTTACTCTATTTGCTGTGGTCACTGTATTTACGAGTGATTTGATTTAAACCATGCTAATTGAATCTATGTCATAGTCCTTACTGTCAGAAAACTACTATAGTTTGAAGCCATCGGGCTTTTCTAAGACTTTGGTAAGAGTTAAAACTTTTATTTTAATTTTAAGATTGTACTTTTAGAGATGGGGAGGGAGGGAGAAAAACATCAATGTATGGTTGCGTTTCGTGCTCCCTTCTAGGGACCTGGCCTGCAACCCAAGCATGTGCCCCCTAGACCAGTAATCAAAGTGGCGACCCTTTGGTTTGCAGGCAGGCACTCAATCCACTGAGCCATACCAGCCATGGCATAAAACGTGAATATACTTGCAGTTGAGAGATCACCTTGATTCAGGGTCTTAAGAACTTTGCTATCCAGTAGTGTTCACAGTATTCAATTTAAAAATCAGTGTAGAGATTGTTTTTCTGAAATGAGATCTACTTTATCCCACTGACATTTCATTTTCTGTCTAGTTTTTAAATTTCTCTAGAATATTACATGAGTTGTCATTCTAAATAAGCTATTCTAGTTAACCTTAGACTAGACTTACCAAATTTGTAACACTAACGTGTCTCATTGCTTTTAAAGGGTTTTGTTGGCTTGATTTTTTTTTCTCCCTCTGATGCGTAGGAAACTAGCCGAGTTGTTCACATCATGGATTTTCAGCGAGGGAAAAACTTGAGATACCAATTACTACAGCTGGTGGAACCATTTGGAGTCATTTCAAATCATCTTATTTTAAATAAAATTAATGAGGTATGAGTTGAAATAAATGTAATATATATTCATCACTAATATATTTCGTAAACAGATTACATGGTTTTGTATTGGTAAAAGAACTAAATGTGAACAAATGCAAAGAGAAAGAACTTAATGTAACCTTAAATCATTCATATGGAATGAAGTAGAGGAAAAAACAGTGAAGTATGTTGGTATTTTAAGTGTTAAATAGGCTCTTCAAGTGAAATGACATAGAATGAAACCATTTTTACCACGAGGTAATTAGTATAGACAAGAGTTAAGTTCCTGTAGCATCTCAACAATGTTACAATGAAATACTATTCAAGAACCTCTTGAAATACTAAGTTCTAGTACTAATGGATAATTAGTTTATAAATTGTGTTTCTTAAGCTATAAATTGTTGTTATTAAACTACTATAAGTTCTGTAAAAAGATGATTCTTTGGAAAGCCATTTCAAACTTTTACCAAAATTGTGCCAAATTGTATTTCAAGACCAGTAGGCATAAGTGATAGTTTTAGTAGAATGAATAAAATCTGAGGTGGCCTTTAATAAAATACCAAGTCAGCAATGTTGGTATTTCTGCTTTTAGATTCTTGAAAGTATTATTTAATGGTTAAATGTCTGTGGAAAGACTTTGAACAATAATTGTTTGAAATAGTTTTTTGTCTGTGTTTAAAATTTCAGGCATTTATTGAAATGGCAACCACAGAAGATGCTCAAGCTGCAGTGGATTATTACACAACAACACCAGCATTAGTATTTGGCAAGCCAGTGAGAGTTCATTTATCCCAGAAGTACAAAAGAATAAAGGTAATTTGTATTATCAGGCATGTATTACATCATTTTAATAATCAGCTACTCTAAATTGCTGCTAATAACTAGGATAATATTAAGTATTAGCTAACAATTACTGCATCCCTACCAACATTTGACATTACCTTTTTTTCCTGTTTATTAAATTAAAGAAACCTGAAGGGAAGCCAGACCAGAAGTTTGATCAAAAGCAAGAGCTTGGACGTGTGATACATCTCAGCAACTTACCTCATTCTGGCTATTCTGACAGTGCTGTCCTTAAGCTTGCTGAGCCTTATGGGAAAATAAAGAATTATATACTGATGAGAATGAAAAGTCAGGTAATAATATGTATAAAGGTTTTAAGAAACATTTATTTCTTAATTTTTTTGATACATCCTCATTTTTAATAAAGCAAGGGGAAGTAATTTTCTTTTATCATCTCATAGGTAAATTTCCTTTGCCAAACAATGATAAATGATTTTATTTATTTTTAGAGAGCGAAACATCAGTGTGGAATTGCCTCTCAAGTGCCCCCTACTGGGGATCTGGCCTGCAACCCAGGCATGTGCCCTGACCTAGGAATGGAATGAGCTACCCTTTGGTTTGCAGTCCAGCGTTTAATCCACTTAGCCACACCAGCCAGGGTTGATGGGGGTTTCCACACACACACATTGTACTAGATGCCAAGGATAAAGCATTGAATAAATACCAAAGAGTATAAGTGGAAAGTAAAGCTCTCTTGTACAGCCTAGTAACACTATTTGTTTCCAGGGTTTGCTTCCAAAAAATCTTTCTCTGTGTGTATAGATGTTTTTCCCTCCCTCCCCCCCCCCCATACTTATTGGTGCACCATCTGATATTTACTTTCCTTAACAATGTTCTGAGGTTATATCCTTTCAGACATTTTTATTAACTTTTTGTTCTTTTTTTATTACAGTATTTTAAGTAATGTGCTAAGCTTATTACTTTAATTGCTTTTTGCAAAAAGCCTTCAAATACGTGGTTTAATATTTGCTGTTACTTTATAAATCTAAGTTGACCTTATTTTATTGGGTGACTTTTAACTCTTACCAATGGCTCTGCTAAAGATAAAATTTTCCTAAAAAGTGGATGGAAAGAATAATAAGCACTAGAGTTCTACACAATTCCTTGAAAAATAATGTTCTTTCTTATTTTTTTAAGGCTTTTATTGAGATGGAGACCAGAGAAGATGCTATGGCAATGGTTGACCACTGTTTGAAAAAGGCCCTTTGGTTTCAAGGGAGATGTGTGAAAGTTGACCTTTCTGAAAAATATAAAAAATTGGTACTAAGGGTATGTAGTACTTGGTTTGTAATTATTGAGACTATAGGGTTTGGTTATTGAAAGAACTACCTCTTCTCCTTTTCCAGTATTCTTCAGTAGCAAAAGTTTTTTTTTTTATCTAGTGTTCTATAAAAGTACTTTTACTGCTTTTATCTGTTTATTGTATTTTAGATTTTATTTGACCATTTCTGCTACCAAGGTATTTTATTATCTACTGCTTTATTGAAATGTTGTTTGTAATGAACTGCTAACTGTAGGTAGCTTAAATTCTTGGGTATATTTATAGGGATTGAGTAAGTTTATTTGACTATATGATGAATGGCTATCAATTAGTTAATGAAATAATTATATATTCTGCAAATGAATATTTTAATACATTAACTTAACTAATGCAAAATTTTCTCTTTTAGATTCCTAACAGAGGCATTGACTTACTGAAAAAAGATAAATCTCGGTAATTTCATTGTGTCTCTGTATGTGTAAATAGTACTGTATTAAACTTTTGTTTTCCAACTCAGAATTACTTGAGATGTACCTTCTTGATTTCAGAAAAAGGTCTTATTCTCCAGACGGCAAAGAATCTCCAAGTGATAAGAAATCCAAAACTGATGGTTCGCAGAAGACTGAAAATACAACTGAAGGTAAAGAACAAGAAGAGAAATCAGGTGAAGATGGTGAAAAAGATACAAAAGATGACCAGGCAGAGCAAGAACCTAGTATGCTTCTTGAATCTGAAGACGAGCTACTCGTGGATGAAGAAGAAGCAGCAGCACTGCTAGAAAGTGGCAGTTCAGTGGGAGATGAGACAGATCTTGCTAATTTAGGTGATGTGACTTCTGATGGGAAAAAGGAACCTTCGGACAAAGCTGTGAAAAAAGATGGAAGTGCGAGTGCTTCAGCTGCAAAGAAAAAGCTTAAAAAGGTAAAAAAGATTGTACATTGACCTGTTTTAACAGAAAACTAGATCAGTGTTTCAAATTATATACCCTGGCGGGATCAGATTAAAGAGAGTTAGTCATTTGTGTTAGAAAAAATGAGATATGAGCAATAATACAAGCATTTAAGTCTGAACTCTGCAATAAATAGATTAAATAGTACCTGTTACAGTTGCCTAAAAACACAAACTCACAAAGAGAACTTTTTAGTAATGGAGAAAGACTTTCCTCTATTGTGGTAGTGTGTAAGTACTTACAAGCAGCTAGATAGTTCACCCTGTTTTTTAAAAAATGAGTTGTGAGTTTGCATTAACTAACCAAAGATACTTCGGGCATTTTTCCACTCATTCAAAAATTGTCGAAGGCTTTTTATATTTGAGAAACGTGAGCTTGATCATATACTACAATAACTTTTTTTAAACAATCTTTTTTTAGTCCTCACCAAGGATATGTTTATTGAAATTAGAGAGATAGAAAGGGAGAACAATAGAAACATCAGTTGCTTCCTGTACATACCCTGACCTGAGATTGAACCCACAACCTTTTAGTATGCAGGATGATGCCCCACCTGGCTAGAGCAGATACTTGAATAACTTATTTTTCTTAGACCACATTACAAATAAGAGCATATCAGGTGAATATAAACATAAAAATATACATGATGCAAAGAATAGTAAAGACCTATGTTATTTTTTTAAATATTTTATTTATTTATCTTTTAGAGGGGAAAGGAAGGAGAGAGGGAGAGCAATATATGGTTGCCTCTCGTGCATCCCCAGCGGGGAACTGGCCTGCAACTCAGGCATGTGCCTTGACTGGGAATTGAACCGCGATCATGTGGTTCGCAGGCCCGAGCTCAATCCACGGAGCTACGACAGCCAGGGCTACTAAAGACCTATATTGTACTAACAACCTACATTGAGGAATAGAGCATTAAAATGCCTTTGAAGCCCCTTAATGTTAAATGGCTCTTGAAATGAGGTTTTTGTAATCCTAGTTTATTAGTTTCTTCTAAACAATATTCAATTATTGGAAAACTAATTTTTACCTCCAGATTGTCAACAGCTTGTGATTATTGAGCATTTATTGCATGCTGTTTTTCTAAACTCTTTGTATATGTTAACTTAATCTTTACAGTAACCATGTGCAGTAGATGCCTTTGTTATCTGTATCTTATGAATGAGGAAATTGAGGCATGGAGAAGTTTTATAAATTGTAAATTGTCCATCATCATACTGCTTATAAGTAACCAGGCCAAAATTTAAATGTAGGCGGATCATGGTCCAGAGCTTGCTTTTGTTTGTGTTTTTTTTGTTTTTGTTTTTTTAATCCACTGCGTGGTTTTAGAATTAGTATTCTCTAAGCATCAGTGGTATCGTAAGATACTGCCTTCCAAAGGACATCATTCAATTACTTGTAACTAAGCATTTTTTTGAAATATTCCCTATTAGCATAAAAGTATCAAAGTGTAGAATATGAATGCCCTTGTTTTATTTTGTAGTCTTTGTGTAAGGCAAGCCTTCAGTTTAGCTTTAGAAAAAGCTAAGTTTTTGATTTTTATTATTATTTTTTTAATCATCAATGATTTTGGGGGAAAAGGAAGGTCAGTATTTTGAGAGAATGCATAAAGACAAAGACGCTATCCCTTTCCCTTCAAGTAAAGCAAATGGAAGGGATGCTGCAGGACAATTGTTGCAGAGTAAATTTGTCTTTCTTAACAGCGTCGTTTCCCAGGGAATATGGAAGGTTTTGTCACTCTAGATGAGGTTGGTGATGAGGAAGATTCGGAACTTCAGAAACTTCGTAAATCGGGCATGGCATTTAAATCTGGTGACAAAAATGATGATGGTTTGGTTGAAATTAAGGTGGACAAGATGGAGGAACTTGATCAAGAAAACGAAGCAGCGTTGGAAAATGGAGTTAAAAATGAGGAAAATGCAGAACCCGGCGCTGAATCTGCTGAGAATGCTGATGATCCCAACAAAGACACAAGTGAAAATGCAGATGGCCAAAGTGATGAAAACAAGGAAGACTATACAATCCCAGATGAGTATAGAATTGGACCATATCAGCCCAATGTTCCTGTTGGTGAGATTTAAGGCTTTGTTCTTCCCCTCTCACCCTCCCCAAACTCTTACATGATTTTAAAATTTGTCTTACATAAGCTCTGATAACATTTTACATTTATTTCTGTACAGAAGAATTTGTAAATCTTGATACATTCTCTTTTCTTACTCAAGTCACCTTATCTTGTATTATCTTTTGTTACCCTTACACAGTATGGACTCTTCTCAAAGCTTTCTGAGAATTTCACCTTGTTTTTGTTTTGTTTACTTGTTATATTTGTGCCTTTTTAAGAGTACTATTAGGTGGAACCTTGAACATCAATTAAAGACAACTCACTAATGCCATGTTGGATTTTTTTAGCTTAGGTTATATTGGACTTCTCACAAAAAAAATTTTTTTTGAGAACACTAATACTCAGTTTACTGAATTTGTAAGAATGTATGTTTGTGTTCTAGGTATAGACTATGTGATACCTAAAACAGGGTTTTACTGTAAGCTGTGTTCACTCTTTTATACAAATGAAGAAGTTGCAAAGAATACTCATTGCAGCAGCCTTCCTCATTATCAGAAATTAAAGGTAAGGCTAAATCTTAAGATGAGTTCCTTTGTTAAAACAAATCATACAAGTTTATGGAAAATAATACGTGTATAGTGCCTTCTGTGAACCCAGAGACAACAGTTTTCTGTCTTTATTGATGGGCCCTAAGTAGTTTAATTAATTCTGGGAACATTTATTATTCAGATTCTTTTTATAATAACACTGATTCAATGATAATTTAGTAATTTTTTAACCATGTCATAAATTAAAGTTATTTTTAGTATTCTCTAGTGGGTACTGGACTGTAATTTGTCTAATTTGGAAAATACTGGATGCTAGAAGACCAAGAGGCATAATATAAAGCTGAATATTAATTTCAGCTTTGTAAAGTGCTATATGCTGTCACTTAATGATTTTTACACGGGCTTTCAATTACTATTTGTTAATAATGATAGTCTTCAGTAACTTGTATGACCAATATATAAGGTTAATGGGATAAATTAATAAAGCACAAAAGACTAAATAAGATTTCTATTTCAATAATTTAAAATGTGGTAATTTAGTGGCTTCTTTAAGGACTGAACATTGAAATAGATGATGGGAAAACAACATCTAAGTAAGAAAGAACTGAACTCAAAATTGTAGATAACTTGTTTTACACTGCTTTATAATATAAAACTACAAAAGTAGTCTTCAAACACGTTCTGTGAGTTGACTAGATGGAGATTATGAATTAAGGAAATAATGAAATAATCTAGTTCTTGGCTGTATTACTTGTTTTAGATATGTATTCTTTGCTGTCTACATGTACCTTACCATCATGAATATGTAACAAGAATGATGGTTATTTTCATCAGTAGAAGCAATTTTATATTTTATCTGGCTTGATACTAAGCTTTTCAGTGGCAGAAACTATGTATTATTGCTTAGAGATACATAAATGTGGTCTCTGGGTGCTTGATACTTTAAAAGGACTATCATGCTTTCTGATATTTTCTAGATATACTTCAGGGGGTGGCTCTTATTTTCTATTTTAAAAGAACTTTATAGACTTTATTCAAGAATTATTAAGTAGTATCTTGCTAATAAATTATTTGATACTTTACTAACAGCCTTATTTTTACCTTTTTAAAAAACTTTTTAAGGCTAAATGGCTTCTAATTATCAATTTCTAGTAACTGTACAGTTGATGGATTTCAGCCAAAAGTACAGAAGCTTTTGATGTTTTAGGTTACGTTTTTATTTTTAAAAACATTTAAGATTTTATTTTGAGAGAGAAGGGAAGGGAAGAAGAAAGAAAGGGAAAGAGACACATCAATGTGTGAAAGAGACATTGATCAGTTAATTGCCTTTCACAGGCCCCCAACTGGGGACCAGGCCTGCAGTCCAGTCCTTACTGGGAATCCAACCAGTGACCTTTCAGTTCACAGAATGGCACTTAGTCCACTGAGCCACACCAGCCAGGACAATACTATTTATAGTTTTTGTACTTTCATTAATGTCTTAACCAATCTTTGATGTTGGGACCTCTAGAAATTACAGGTTTTAGTACAAGGATGTGCAGGCTACACTTTCAGCCCAGCCATCATTTTTTATAAAGTTTTCTTGGGATACAGCTACTACCATTCATTAAGTATTGTTTATGGCCACTTACATTCCTATAATGGCAGAATTGAATGGTTGAGACAAATACCAAGTGGCCCACAAACCTAAAAAATTTAAGAAAATGTTGCCCACTTGGTTTAGTGGAAGGAGCATTGAATAAATTCATGTCATTTTAGCTAATCTAAATTCTTGAAGTAGTAGCAATTCTACTTTGTGGCTATGGTCTTATTTTTCTCATCTTTATGTTAGTGATAATTGCACATTCAAAGAATTGTTTTTCACATTGTACCATTTTTTTCTTCCCATTCCCTATTGTGTCCTGAACCAGACTAGTTTTATACACTATAATAGGAATAACTGAGTCTTTAAAATAGTGATAAGATTATAGGCTAAATTATACTCAAATCTCCAAAGTTGGATAGACTTTTATTTTAGAGTTAATTCATTTGTGTTTTTCTTAAGTGATTCTATCCCTGTAATTTTTTTTCCAGAAATTTCTGAATAAATTGGCTGAAGAACGCAGACAGAAGAAGGAAACTTAAGATGTTCAAGAAACTTAAAGATTTCAAAGGAAATAATGGTTCTTTGTTTTTAATGTTAACCTTTTTTAAATACAATACTGATAGTTAGAAGAAAACTATTGTACTCTTTTTGTTTTAGTGGAAAAATAATAGATGTCTGTTCATGTGTTAGGTGTTATAGGAAAAACATACGGTTAAGTTAATGAAGAATTGTTTTTGTTTTATCAGAATGGTAACAGACAAGTACTTTGTAGAGACTGACTTCATAATCTACTTAAGACAACTTGCACCACTAAGAAAAAGATACATAGAACTATTCAAAGAAATGAAATTTAGTAGTTCTAAGCTTCAAAGAAATGTCAAAACTTTTGATTCCATTCAATAAAGAACAAAACCAGTTGTATTTTTATTACTTTCATCTGAAACATTCCACATTTCAATCTGAGCCTTGCAGACTTTTCATTTTGAGTTTGAAGGTTTTTTTATTGCTTTTCATTTTTGGAGAACTTCATTAACTGAGAGTAGCAATTTACAAGTGCAGTTTCTTTTAATGTTACGCTGTTGTTTAGCTAATAAGAAATATTAAGTAATTGGCTTTAGATTTTGTAATTTTTCCCCCTGAGTTTCTGCTAGATTTCTTATTCTAGTAGTCAATGTATTTTTGGTGAAATGTAAGAAAATTTCCCATTCTCTTTGACCAGTATTAATTTTTTGAGACCTTTATTGCTTGTCACTTGAATCCTGTAGCTATCATACATCTGGTATAAGCAACACCTGATTCTTGAAGTGTGTAGACCATCTTTTCATATTTTCAAGATGTAATTTTACACTTAAGCATTTTAAAAACAGTTTGGCTATAAACTTAGACGCACGCTTCTAATCCATATACCTGCACATGTGACCTTTGTGAACAGAAATTTGCATGTATAATCTGTGTTTACTTGTAACTTTCTGGTTATATACTGCTTATATCTGTGGATTCAAGTTTCTGAAGTGAATACAATAAAAACTTAGGTCATGTTCATTGGTTATACATGTTTGGAATGTTAACCAGTATATTTGTCACTTGTGGTTTTTATTCACTGTTACACTTTTTTGCATGCTTTAACAAATTATTACCTTTTTAATCTAGAGTGTTCTAAAGCGTGCTGCTACTAAAGATCTGAGTTTTAAAGTTTTGGGTGCTGGTGGATTTCTTGTTCCTGTTATTTAACAAAATGAGGCTGTTCCTGGTTTTGTAAAACCTTGGGAGTTAAATTCTAAGGATGAAGAAATAGCAAACACTGAAGTTTAGACATGTTTCAGTATTTAATAGAAAGATTAGAAATAACATGGAATAGTTACACCAAGAAATAAGAGATAGTTGCAACAGCCTTTTTAATATATGTTGGGTTTCTTGGTATAACATTATGTATAATTTTTTTAAATCTTACTCATTTTTAGAGAGAGAGGAAGAGAGAGAAACATCAGTGTGAGAGAGAAGCATTGGTTGCCTCACACACAAGCCCCAGTGGGGGACGGAATCCACAACCCAGGCTTGTGTCCTCACCAGGAATCAAACCAGTAACCTTTCAGTGCACGGGCCAACACTTGACTGACTGAGCCACACCAGCCAAGGCTATAGGAATTCTTTTTGAAATGTCCAAGTGTATTAAAGGAAGTTTTTTCTTTTTTTAATTTCTGGGTTGTTTTTTTTTTTTATTTTTATTTTATTTTTTAAAGATTTTATTTATTTATCTCTAGAGAGGAAGGGAAGGAGAGAAACATCAATGTATGGTTGCCTCTCATGAGACCCCTGCTGGGAACTGGCCTGCAACCCAAGCATGTGCCCTGACTGGGAATCGAACCACGATACTCTGGTTCGCAGGCCTGCACTCAATCCACTGAGCTACACCAGCCAGGGCAAGGAAGTCTTAAAATAGTTGTATAAAATTTTAAGGTATACCTCTGAAGGTCAAGTGATAATTTTTAAATGTAACACGCACAAAAAATCCTTGCCAGTTGACTTCTGCAGTTTAATTTTTGTCTTTACTAATTACCTACTTTAGTTCAATTTCAACTTTGAACTAACAGCAACAACACAAAGCTTTATGTGTACAATGGCATTCCTAATTGTTTCTTGTCAATGATAGCTTTTTTCCCATAGGTCCTACTTGTCAAAGTACCAAGTTATAGAAAATGTTTAATGCCTGCATTTGAGAGCATTTAGAAAGCAGAAAGTCTCAAACTGCTAGTGATAAATAAAACAGTAACAACTATATCCCAGATTATGGCAAACCTTTATTTAGTAGAATGTTTCTACTTTAAACCTACTGTAAAGGTGGTTTTTGGGGTGCGGGGGGGGCAGTTGGTTTTTTTTTAACATTTTATTTATTTTTAGAGAGGGGAAGGGAGAGAGAGAAAAGGAGACAAACCTTGACGTGAACGAGAGAGTATTGATCAATTGCCTCTTGCACATCCCCAAGTTGGGGACCTGGCCTGCAACTGGGAATCAAACTGGTGGCCTTTCAGTTCACATCCAGGGCTGCTGTAGAGTTTTAAGAATGTTTTCCACCTCCATTTTAGCCTTTAGTTTCATCTTAATCCTGTTGAGGGAAGTTTAGAAACACCTATTAGGTATTATGGAAAGTGTTAAGGTTGTGAAGCAGAAGAGTGCACATAGTTTTTACCTGGCGTAATTTGCAGTGGATTTTCAGTGTCTCAAAACAGTAAAATAAACAGGCTCGTAGTGTGTGGTGGAAATCTGCTAGCACACAGCAAAACATTTTTTTAAAAATCAGTTTAAAAATGGTAGTGTTGATTGGCTATTTAAGATAATTTGTAGTGCTCAAAGCAGCTCTGTATTCCTTAAAATAGGACTTAGTATAGCTCAAAGCTCAGATGTTGAATGGTAACAAGTTTGAGACTGTAGTGCCTGAGATTGTAGTTCCAATAAAAGGAATCCGACCTTTTGTTAAGCTGGGGTTAAAGTGCTCCTCCACTTTGATTCCTGTCCTCTGAATGCCGGGGGTAAGGCTATTTTTTATCCTTTATAGTAGAGATACTTTTCCTTTATACTAGTGGTTCTCAAATGTTAGCAAGCTTCAAAATTACACGTAGGCTCCGTTTAAACATTGTTGGGCCCTGCATGTAGAATATCTGGTGTGTTAGGTTTCAGGTAGGTCTTAATTTGCATTTTTAACAAATTAATGGGTGGTAGTGGCATCAAAGATAGAGGCCACATTTAAGAGGAAATTGGTTTCCCTGTAGTTGAAGTTTTTTGCTAGGCTATTGCAATCAGATGTCTGGCTTTTTAAGATTATCTTAAAAAGATAATCTTACTAGATCCTATTGAAGTAATTGGCTTTGCTACTTTTCCAAATCTAAAACTAGGAAACATGAAAATAAAACAATTTGGGGGCCTGGGCAAAGCATTTTTATTAAAATTACCCCATTTTAGAACCCTGGGTACTTCTTTTCCAAGTCTATCCTTTATTTTTTGCTTGAGATATTTAAAAAGTCGTAATTTTCTGAGGACCTGGTGCTGTTAGACATTTCAAGAAAGGAGCAGATACATGAAGTCTTGTATTCGCTATTTTGCTTTACCAGAGGTTTTTTTCCTTTTCTACTCTCATACCACTCATACCACTTCTAATCACAATGTAGGAGCTAAGGAAAAGCTCCACGGTGCCGTGGTAACAGTTGAAGTTTTTAGTGAATAATAATAAGGATATAACTACCTCTCATCACTCAGGTACAGTTTATTTGCTGATTGATACTGGCTAGGACTTGATTAAAGTACTGTCGCTTCTGTCTCCTGGGTTGAATCAAGTAGCTTGAGGCTGTGCTTGGACTTCTGACAGTCAGGCTCTGTCCATCATCATTCTGGAAATATCCCCTACTGCTCCCAGCTCTTGTGGGCCTGGATTTGCCAGTGCTGTGGCCTGGCTGGGAGCCACTTTTTTCCGTGGGTATCTGACAGGTACATGGAAAGAAGCTCAAGCAGAAGTCAGGCACAGGTTGAGTTGGGATTTTATGTGCAGAAGGACCCAGGGCTATGAGGTTGATAGTCCTCTGGTCATCAAACAATTGGGAGTAATTAAAAGCCAAAAGAAAAGTTATGGTTACCAGACAACAAGTCAAAGTGCTTCATACATACAATCATGGTTATTGGGTCCCATGTGTCCCAGTCTCTGGGGAGTTACTTTAAGGGAATAGTGTAGTACTTCAGAGGTAATTAATGGTAATTCAAGTGCTCTCTTGAGGACTACCAGGGACAAAATGTTCTTAGTGCTGTGTGTGAATATTAGAAACCAAATTTCCACTTTGTAGTAGTAGTTCCCAAAAACTCCCTCACGTACCATCTCAATAGTAAATGATCTCTGAAAATCTGTATGGCTCATTTCCCTCCAGAATAAATGCAGATGTCCTTTCTTTAAAAGATATGTATTAGGCAAATGTTTGAAGATACAGATACCAATTACTTGAGAGAGGAATATTCTGGATGATGACTCAGAAGGTAGTGTTAATCTTTCAAGGCTTAAAGGACCTTAAAATTTTTAGTCCTGGCCTCTCCTTGAACTCCAGATACAATTTCCACAATATAAGGTATGGAAAAGCCAATGTATGAAAAGGAAAAGGGGTAATCTGTTGGGTATAGTAGACCAAAAAAGTGCCCGCCCTGATAGTATGTCCTAACATACTATCCTGGGGGCAGTTTCCCAGAATGTGATTTCACAAAAACTAGTTCTGTGGAAAATCTGTACTCTCATTTTGTGGTGTCATGAGTGCCTGAGGGAGAAAAGGTGCAGTTTAATTTTTAGTGTAAGGGATGCTGAAACTTAATACCTCCTAATTCATTTCCCCAATGCTGGCTACTTTGGCTCACAAGCACCAAAATGTGTCTCCAACTCATTTAAGCAGCTGTCAAGCTGCATAAAACAAGCAGCAGGAAAGGGCCTGGCTCAGGCTGGAGAAGAGGAATTGCCCATGCCTTCAAGTATTCCATGTATGCAGGTACATATCACTCTTCTGCTAAAACCTTTACCTATTAAATAAGATTTGTTTTGGGTTTTATCCTATTTATAACTGGTAATATCACATGGTATGACCATCACCATCCCTGTAACTTCATTAACTTTTCCAGCCCTTCACATCTATCATAATTTATAATTTTGACTACCTCATGTATGTGGAATGAAAGTATTTGTCTTTTGTGACTTCACTTAATGTGATGTAAGTCACATTGCAGAATTCCTTTCTTAAAGGCTGAATGATACTCCAGTGTATGTGTATGAAGTCTGTCCAGAAGGTATCCAGCCAGGTAATAGACATTTATTGGAGTAGATACAAGAAACATTTTACATAAGACAATGATGCCTCCCTCAGTCCCCTTCCCAGTAGGCACCTCAGTACCTCCACAGTTTTCCCAATCGCCATCAACTACCCCATCGTATTTTCCTGAATCTTACCAATGGTTTGAAATCTCTTCCCTTTCAAAGGTGATTTTAGTGGTTTTGGTTTGGGGAAAAATGCAGAATTTGCAGGGTGCTAAATCAACTAGGGCGGCTGAGTCACCTGGGTGATATTTTGTCAAAATGTGCTGGAGACAATGTGTGAATGGGATCTTTGTCATGATGAAGCTGCCAATCAATCACCAGTTACCCATAGTGGTGGCCTTTTGAATCATCCAAGTAGTTTCCACAGAGGAATGTTCAAGCTTAATGCAAAATTTGATGCAGATTCATTACTCTCAGTTATTGTAAATATGATAGCCACACAGTATACATGCTCACTCAAGGTGTCTAATGCCACCACTGACTAGTACAGTGAAATCTGAAGTTATTGGTCATGCATGTGGGTTCCAGTCCACTCTCCTAGGCTGCCAGGTTACATGTCTCATGCAAGCAATTCTCATTACATTAACAATGGCTGAACTTTTTCTGGACAGACCTCATACCACATTTGCTTGCTTTTTTTTTTTAAATTTTTTTTTATTCTTATTCAAGTACAGTTTTCTGTTTTATATTCCCTGCCCTGCTGCCCACCCCCCAGTGCTCCCCACCTCCCTTCCATTTCCGCCCCCTGCTTGCTTTGATAGACACTTGATTTGCTGCCACAATTGAAGTATTGCCAGTAATGCTGCTGTGGACATGTATGTACAAATGTCTCTTCAAGACCCTACTTCCCAGTTCTTGTGAATGTATACTCAGTAGTAGAATTGCTGGATAATATGGTAATTATATTTTTAATTTTCTGTTTTCCATAGCAGCTGTACCATTTTACGTTTCTACCAACAATGCACAAGGGTTCAATTTCACATCCTTGCTTATATGTTTTTTGTTTGATAGTAAATATGAGGTGGTATCATTTAAAGTTTACTACAAGTTTTCTAGGAAAAGATTATGCCAGATACTGCTTTGTGTATCCTCAGTGTCTGTAAGAGTGCTGGCGCATAGAATGTATTCAACGTTTGTTGAATGGAGTTTTATCTCCCCACCTGAATTATAAACGTTCAGAGCAGGGATCATTGATTCCCCGCATAGTGCTAGGCCCTAAGACTCGGTAATGCTGGGGTGTACATATTCTGTACATCATACAAGTGAGCATAGGGACAAGGCTATTACCAATTACTACAGAAATGTGTTAGACTTCATTTCAAGTGTGATTTTTCTATTTATAAATTCAACTCAAGCTTTCATAGAGATTCAGACAATATAAAGTATGCAGGACAGGAAACAGTACATCCTTCAAGATCTGACCACATAGATAACTGCTATTCTACCAAATGTTTGCATTCATTCCACACATGCACATATATACATATAATTTTAGATTATAAATGCTGTTTTGCAGCCTGCTTTTAAAATGTATGGATATCATTCCACATCAATGAATAAACATCTTTTTAATAACTTCAAAATTCATTTAACCAATTACCTATTGATAGGTTTTTAGGTGTTCTTGGTTGTAACATAGCTATGAATATCCTTACATCTTTTCTTTGGACAGACCTGTATGTGGAGCATTTCAGTCAGATCTACATTCAAGGGTGAACAGAAGTAGGTTAATTACAAATAATACAAGAATGATCTTTCGCGTATTTATAACTGTATACTTTTGCCCCTCCCTGCATTTTACATGATAAAAAGGTCTGCAGTAATGTGAGTCCAAGTCCGTCTATCTTTTCAAGGACTTCTCAATCCCCAGGTTCCCTACTCACTGCATCCCATCATTACAGAAAGGCGGTTGCAGAATCTGTCCAGCCCTCCACATACCCCTCGGCCATCAGGGTACACTGGAAAGGCTGCTGCGCATGCACACTTGTGCAGCGTGGAAGAAAAACCTTTGAGGTCGCGAGTTCTCTCACGCGCTCTCTAGTGGCCTTGGAGGGCAGCGTTGACAGAACGAGAGGGCGGGGCCCACAGCAGCGGAAGTTAAGTCACTTCCGGGCTAGGGTGTTTGTTTGGACTGGAGCAGGGAGACGGACGGAGCGCGCGTCGAGCGGGGGAGCGGCGCTGCCTGTGGAGATCCGCGGAGGCCGACCGGATTCGTTGCCTACCGTCCCCGCTGCCGTGCACTGGGTGAGGGATTCCCTCGGGTGGAGCGGCGAGAAGGGTGCGACGGCACTAGCAATCGAGGGATTGTACCTCGGCGATGGCTGAGGGGCCTAGAGGGTCCCCTGGGTTGTTGGTCTCCTAGCCCTATATCATCTTTTTTATTATTTGTCAATTTCAGCCGATTATGAGGGATAGCTTGAACTGACTTACTCTCTTTTTTACTCTAAGAAATGGCCGTCGCTTTTTTTCCTCATTGTCATTATTATTTATGATTTGGATCTCGCTGCACTTTATCCGGGTCCTCCGTGGCGCGCGAGGGTTGCTGGGATGGCACTTTATTGCGTTCTGCCCCCACCTCCCTTCCAGTCCCTTCGAACACACCCGTCCTGTACCCTTTTCCTCTGCCCCCCAGGGCCGCCTGGCAACAAAGCTCATTGTTTCTCCCCCACATTACGCCTGCGCGTCGCCACGCGCAGCCCCTAGTTGCTGCGCGTGCGCGCTTTTTCCGGGGCTGGAATGGGGGAAGAAAAAGGGATGGAGGGACTGGCGGGCTGGCCAACGTCCTAGGGAGCTCCTTGCAACGGACCACCGGCCTGTACCCTTCTGATTCTCTTTCTCCCACTTTTTCGCTTTCCAATACCCCTTATTTATTTTTATGTTGATAGGAGAGCCTTTTGTTAGTGGGGTTTTGAGCCATGAATTCTAAGGGCCCGTCCAATTCATTCTTTGTTCTGGTCACCTTTTAATTTCTCTCTACTTTGTGCTTACTCCCCACCAACAACAAAAATGTATGGCTTATGACAAGGTTTTTGAAAACATGTTGAAGCAAGCCAGCAGTATTATTTTCTAGTGACTCCGAAAAGGGGCCTTTTCTGCTTTCTTTTGTTGTCTTATTTTTCGTTTTTGCCATTATCTCATGGCAACCACAACTTCTAGAAAGAATTTGTCATCCAATTTGCCGTGACAGCTAATAGCTTTTGGCATTTATTCCAACAAAAGACAATTCCCATTTTGCTTATTCTGGGTAGTCTTGTTTTTTACCTTGATGGCATGATTTTTCACAAATTGCATTTGAGCAGTTGATCAGATGTTGGTTTACATTTTCATTTAGTAGCCTTTGGATTTTCATCCCCTGCAAGTTATGTTTACTATTAAGAAAAGGATTTTAAATGAAGATTCTCAGTGCTTACTGTTTGTGCTTCTGTTTCGGTTTATGAACGAGGATAATAGGCAAATTAACAGCCTGTTAATTTGTGAACTTGAACAAACTGTATTTTTCCTCACGAATACGTGTCTATGACAAATGAAAATAGGTAACTTTACAGAAATTATAGTGTATTCATTTGTTTTTTTAAGGAATGAGAATTAGGTGATGGAGACTGACCGTAGTGGTTTCAAGGCTTGGAAGGTTGGCCGTTTTGGTTATAGTGTGTAACATGTTGTTCCTTAAGAGCTGAAATTGTGGTAGGTACTAATCTCTACCCTGTTTGGAACAGAGTAAATTTATATTAAGTGGGTTTTCCCCCCATAAGTACTCTGCATCTTATTCAGGTTTACCCCTTTACGACTAGAGAGTGATGCTCCAGTTTTAATTAAAAATATAAACATTTGTAAAAAGTCTGCTGTTAGCATAGCAATTTTATGGATACTGTGGGAGATGAAAGAAGATGGAAAATAAGGTCCCTAACTCTTTCCTTTTGTGCTTTTACATATTCTTGAAATTTACAACTTTTCAAATTTGTTATAACAACCTTGAAATAAGAGGAGCAAGTTTTATCTTGCCCATTTTGAAACTGATAGAAGCTTGAGAGATTATTTCTATTTTATTAGGCACGTATTTCTGTAGCACTTAGAAATGCCAGGTATTCTATTTCAGTAGTGCTTTTACAAGTATTTAATCTTTGATGTCTCTAAGTGGTAAGTACTGTCTACTAAGGATAACAAATGAAGATGTGAAGTAACTTGCCCAATGTTCCACAGCTAGTAAGAGCTGGAATTCAAATCCAAGTAGTCTAGAGATTATGTGCTCTTAACCATTATAATGTGCTGCCTGTGATTTTAAGTGACATATCCAGGATTCTGTGGGTACATAGTGGCATATCTGGGATTTGAACCCAGTCCAAAACTAAAGTTGTCCAAGTTATTGCCTTTGTGATCTGTGTTGTTGTACAGATGCCTTAACAGTTTGCATTTGATACAGCCTCAGGTTCAATTCCAGTAATTCAGTTTTTTCCCCTTAATTTTGCCATTGTTTAGAGCAGTGGTGCCCAGTGAGATAGCTACTAAGCAGCTGTGTCTATTGAGCACTTGAAATGTGTCATGTGCAACCGAAGAACTAAATTCTTAATTGAATTGTAATTCATTTAAATTTAAATAGTAACAGTTAGCCAGTAGTTGCTACCTTGGATGGTGTGGTTCAGAAGTTAGAATTGCCTGTGGGGGTTTTTTTATAAGTTTTTATAAATAAGGGTGGTGTTTCTGATGTGCTTTGAGTTTTTTTCCTTTTATTTTTATTGTTGACACTAATACAGATGTCCCCATTCTCCCTTCCCCCTGCCGACCCCTTTACCTGCCTCCACCCATTCCCTGCTGCCCCCTTCCCTCTGGCTATCACCACAGTGTTGTCTTTATCTGTGAGTTATGCATACATGTTCTTTGGCTAATTCTTTCACCTTTTTTCATCCAGTTTCCCCTTTCCCCTCCCCTCTGGCAGGTGTTAGTCTATTCCATGTGTCCCTGCCTCTTTTTCTAGTTTGTGAGTTTATTTTGTTCATTAGATTCCACATACAAATGAGATCATATGGTATTTGTCTCTCTCTGACTGGCTTATTTCACTTAGCAGAATATTCTCCAGGTCCATTCATGCTATTGGAAAAGGTAAGATTTCCTTCTTTTTTGCGGCTGCATAGTATTGCATTGTATAAATGTACCACAGCTTTTTTATCCACTCATCTACTGCGGAGCACTTGGACTGTATCCAGATCTTGGCTATGGTAAATATCACTGCTGTGAACATAGGAGTGCATATATTGATTTAAATTGGTGTTTCAGCATTGGCTGGTGTGACTCAGTGGGTTGAGTGCTGGCCTTTGAACCAAAGGGTTGTGGGTTCAATTCCCAGTCTAGGGCACATTCCTGGGTTGTGGGCCAGGTCCCCAGTAAGGGAGTGTGAGAGGCAACCACACATGGATGTTTCTCTCCCTCTCTTTATTCCTCCCTTATCCTCTCTAAAAATAAATAAATACAATCTTAAAAAAATAAATTGATGTTTCAGGATTCTTAAAATATATTCCCAGAAATGGGGTTACTGGCTCAAAAGGCAGTTCCATTTTTAATTTTTTGAGTATTCAGTGCTGTTTTCTGCAGTGGCTGTAGCAGTCTGCATTTCCACCAGCATTGTGGTAGGGTTCCTTTTTCTCCACCTCCTTACCAGCACTTGTTGTTAGTTGATTTACTGATGGTAACCAATCTGGCAGTTGTAACCAATAAATGGTTACCATTTATTGATGGTAACCATTGTGGTTTTTATTTGCATCTTTCTGATGATTAGTGATATTGAGCACTTTTTCATATGTGTGCTGGCCATCCATATGTCCTCTTTGGAGAAGTGACTGTTTAGGTCCTTTGCCCATTTTTTTAATTAGATTGTTTGTCTTTTGGTGTGGTAGTATAAGTTTTTTTATATATTTTGGAAATTAATCTCTTATTCTATATATCATTGGCGAAAATCTTCTCCCATACAGTGGGTTCTCTTCTTTTAAATATATTTCATTGATTACACTATTAGAGTTGTCCCAAATTTTTTTCCCCTTTGCTTCCCTCTGTCTGGTCCTCCCTTCCTCCCTTCCTCCCTCCCTCCCTCCCTCCCTCCTTCCCTTCCTTCCTCCCTCCCTCCTTCCCTTCCTTCCTCCCTCCCTCCTTCCCTTCCTTCCTCCCTCCCTCTCTCCCTCCCACAGTTTCCCACCTTAGTTCATGTCCAGGGGTCATACATTTAAGTTTTTTGGCTTCTCCATTTCCTATACTATCTTTTTTAAGATTTTATTCATTCATCTTTAGAGGGGAAGGGAGGGAGAGAAGGAGGGGAATATCAATGTATGGTTGCCTCTCATGAGTCCCCTGCTGGGAACTGGCCTGCAACCCAGGCATGTGCCCTGACTGGGAATTGAACTGAGATCGTGTGGTTCGCAGGCTGCGCTCACCACTGAGCTACACCAGCCAGGGCTACATTTCCTATACTATTTTTAACATCTCCTTGTCTATTTTGTACCTGCCAATTATGCTTCTTTTTTTATTATTTATTTTTTAGAGAGAAGAAGGGAGGAAGAAAGAGAAGGAAACATCCATGTGTGGTTGCCTCTCATGTGCACCCTACTGGGCACGTGCCCTAGACTGGGAATCCAACCAGCTACCCTTTGATTTGCAGGCTGGCACTCAATGCACTGAGCCACACCAGCCAGGGCCAATTATGCTTCTTAATCCCTGTACCTTTCCCCCCATTTTCCCCCTTTCCCCTCCCCACTGATAACCCTCCATATGATTCTATTTCTGTGATTCTGTTCCTGTTCTAGTTATTTGCTTAGTTTGTTTTGGTTTTTTAGATTCAGTTGTTGATAGTTGTGATTTATTTGTCGTTTTACTGTTGATAGTTTGATTGTATTTTTCTTAAGTCTCTTTAACATTTTATATAATAGGGGCTTGGTAATGATGAACTCCTTTAGCTTTACGTTGTCTGAGAAGCACTTTATCTGCCCTTCCACTCTAAATGATAGCTTTGCTGGATATAGTAGGCCCTTGCTTTTCATCACTTGCAATACTTCTTGTCAGTCCCTTCTTGCCTGTTTAGAAATCATCTGACAGTCTTATGGGAACTCCTTTGTAGGTAACCCTGTTTTTCTCTTGCTGCTTTTAGGATTCTTTGTCTTTAACCTTTAGCATTTTAATTATGATACGTCTTGATGTGGTCCTCTTTGGGTCCAAATTCTTTGGGACTCTATGCTTCCTGGACTTGTATGTCTGTTTCCTTCACTAAGCTAGGAAAGTTTTCTTTCATTTTTTCAAATAAGTTTTCAGTTCCTTGCTGTTCTTTTTTCCCTTTCTAGCATTTCTATGATTCAGATGTTGGCACTTTTTGGAGATGTCCCAGAGTCATCTTATTCTCTCCTCATTTTTTGAATTCTTGTTTCTTCATTCTGTACTGGTTGACTATTTATTTCTTCTTTATATACCAAATCGTTGATTTGAGCCCTGACTTTCTTCCCTTATGCGTTGGCCATATTCAGTAAGTTCTCTGAACATCCTTATACCAGTGTTTTGAACTCTTAAATATGGTCAGTTGGCTGTCTTAGTTTTGCTTAGTTCTTTTTCTGGAGTTTTGGTCTGTTCTTTCATTTGGGCTATATTTCTTCGTGTCCTCAATTTAGCAGCCTCCCTGTTAAAAGTTTCTGTGTATTAGGTAGAGCTGCTTTGACTCCCTGTTTTGGTGCACCTGTTATTTATAAGGGGTGGAGCCTTAGGTATTCGCCAGGGTGAGGCAACCTGCTTCCCTGCTTTGTGGCAGGGAAGTTCCCTTTTCATTTTGTTTATAGTTTCTTTAGTTGTGCAGAAACTATATAGTTTAATGTAGTCTCATTTATTTATTTTTTTCCTTTATTTCCCTTGCGCTAGGAGGCATTGGTAAAAAATATTGCTATGAGAGTTTTCTTCTAGGATTTTTACGTTTTCACTGCTTATATTTAAGTCTTTTATCCATTTTGAGTTTATTCTTATATATGGTGTAAGTTGGTGGTCTAGTTTTATTTTTTTGCATGTACCTTTCCAGTTTTCCCAGCACCATTTGTTGAAGAGACTGACTTTATTCCATTGTATGCTCTTGCCTCCTTTGTCAAATACTAATTGATCATGTAGGCATGGGTTTATTTCTGTGCTCTCTGTTGTGTTCCATTGATTTATATTCCTGTTCTTATGCTAGTACCAGGCTGTTCTGATTACAGCAGCTATCCCTCCAACTTTGTTCTTCTTTGTTCTTCAAGATTGCTGAAGCTATTTGGTATCTTTTCTGACTCCGTATACATTTTTGAAATATTTGTTCTAGATCTGTGAAATATGCCATTGGTATTTAATTAGGAATTGTGTTGAATCTATAGATTGCTTTGAGTAGTATGTACAGTTTTATGGTGTTCTATCTATCCATGAACACAGTATAATTTCTTTTCCTGATAATTCATTATTGGTGTATAGAAATGCCATTGATTTATGAATGTTAATTTTGTACCCTGCTACTTTGCCAAATTAATTTATTAGATTTAGTAGCTTTTCAGTGGAGTCGTGAGGGTTTTCTATGCCCAATATCATGTCATCTGTAAATAATGACAGTGTTGTTTCCTCCTTTCCAATTTCAGTGCTATTTATTTTTTTCTGATTGCTGTGACTAGGACTTACAGTACAATCTTGAATAAGAGTGGTGAAAGTGGACATACCTGTCTTATTTCTGATCTTAAATGCTTTTAGTTTTTGTCCATTGAGTATGATGGGTTTGTCATATGTGACCTTTATTACATGGGATATGCACTCTCTATTCCCACTCTGATGAGAGATTTTGTCATAAATGTTAGTTTTTTCTTGTTTCCTGAAGTAGGCCTATAATGCTGTGAGTTTTCCTTTTAGGACTGCTTTTGCTGTTTCCCATAGATTTTGGTTTGTTCTCATTTTTATTTGTTTCGTGGTAACTTTTGGTTTCTTCCTCAGTCTCATTGTTAACCTTCTAGTAACATATTATTTAGCCTCCGTAACTGTTTGTTTTTTTTCTTATGGTTGATTTCTAGTTTCATACCATTACGGTCAGAGAAGGTTCTTGATATGATTTGAATCTTCTTAAATTCATTGAGACTTACTATGTGTCCTACCTAACATGGTGTACCCTAGAAAATGTTCTTTTTTTTTATTTATTTATCTTTAGAGGGGAAAGGAGAGAGGGAGAGAAACATCAGTATATGGTTGCCTTTGGTGCTTCCCCTGCTGGGAGTTGGCCTGTGCTCAATCCACTGAGCTACACCAGCCAGGGCCCTAGAAAATGTTCTATGTGTGCTTGAAAATAATGTGTAGTCGGCTTCTTTGGGGCAAAATAGTCCAAAGTTATCAATTAAATGCAGCTGATCTAGTGTCTTGTTTAAGTCCACTGTTTCCTTGTTGATTTTCTGTCTGGAAGATCTATCCATTGATGTCAGTGGATATCTTCTACTATGACTGTAAACTGTTATTCTCTCTTTATGTCCATCAAGATTTGCTTTGCATATTTAGGTGCTCCGATGTTGGGTACATGAATGTTTATTTACCAGAAATATATCCTCTTGTTGGAGAGCTCCTTTTATTATTTTGAGTTTTTATCACCAGTGATGATAGGTAGTGATAGGATTGCTGAGCAATCCTTACTCTTACCTTTACCTCATCGCCCTTGTTACATCGCAGTTTAAATTAGGGTTATATAGTCTTAGGGATTTTTCTGTGATATTATTTCACCTACAGGTTTATGGACATGTGATATTTACCAAATACCTTTTCTAAAAACCTTTAATTGCTATAAATGTTTAATAAGCACCAAGATAATACTTTTCTTTGCTAGGCTCTCTGCTTAACACTTTCATTGTTATCCTTTTTATAGATGGGGCACAGAGGGGTTAAATTACTTGCCCAAGGGATCTAGAGCTCTTAAGTACTTTTAAGCATTACTTTCTACTGTCCAACATTAAACCAGAATTTCAGTGTTCCTCACAAACTTCTGAGTGGAAAACAAGCTGATACAAAATTTCTTTATCCTTTCTTACTAACTGCCGAAGAGACAACTAGTATGCTAAGATACAAAATACATATGTAAGGTTAAGGAATTACAGTAGTTCAAAGTAGAGTCAGAAGTAAAGGTAGTAACTGTGGAGTCACATTGAAGAAAGGAACAGGAGAGAGCTTTTTTTAACCCCTAACCTGAGGACATGTTTATCAATTTTACACAGACAGAAAGGGAGAGAAACATCCATGGGTTGCCACCCGTACACACCAACAGGCTATTGAACCACAGCTTCTGTATGTGCCCCAGCCGGAGAGCAACCCTGCAATGTTTTTGGTATACAAGACAATGGTCCTACCAACTGAGCTACCAGACAAGGTGATGGAAGAGAATTTTATTAGAATTTTAATAAGAATTTTTACAAGGTAAGGGGGTGGATTTTGAAAACTTAAAAGATTTACATTTTAAATTTTTATACAAGAATATAAAGGAATGTCCCTGGCTGGTGTTGCTCAGTGGATTGAGCGTGGGCCTGGGAACCAAAGGATCACGGTTCGATTCCCAGTCGGGGCACATGCCTGGGTTGCAGGCCAGTTCCCAGCAGGGGACGCACAAGAGGCAACCATACATTGATATTTCTCTCCTTCTCTCCTTCCCTTCCCCTCTAAAGATAAATAAATAAAATCTTTATTTTAAAAAAAGAATATAAAAGCACAGGCCTGTGAACCAGACTATCGGGGTTCGATTCCCAGGCAGGGCACATTCCTGGGTTGCAGGCCAGTTCCCAGCAGGGGTCAGTTCCCAGCAGGGGATGGATGAGAAGCAACCATACATTGATGTTTCTCTTCCTCTCTCCTTTCCCTCTAAAGATAAATAAATAAAATATAAAAATAATAATAAAATAAAATAAGTAAATAAAATCTTTTTAAAAAAGAATATAAAAGAATGGACATTGCTGGAAAGCATTATGTGTAGGAGGCATTTCAGGATTGGGGGTGAGGGGAACAGGTGAAGATAAGAGTTTGTAAATTAAAAGTGCTAGGCAGTAATTTAAAACAAAAACTGCTCTCCCCTAACCAAAAGCTGGTGAAATTTCTGAGTTTAAGTGTTAGGCTTGCACCTAAACGGGATGTTTACAAAAGAACAAAAATTAGTTTTTTTATAGCAGTGAAAGCTATAAAAAAGATTATGAAGATTAGCAGTGAAGATTATTGACGGATATCTAAATCTGTCACACTTATTAAAATATAAAGGCAAAAGACTTAAAGTGGCTTAGAAGTTGATATCATCAGGTTATCTGTAGAAAGACTGTTAAACTAAACCAGGTGTCAAGTTAGGCAAACAGTGATAAGCAGTAAACATAAACAGGTGATCATATGAATTTAAGTGTTCATTTTTAAAATTCTGTGAAAAGATACTCCGAAAAACCTAATAATGTAAATCTAACAGTGCAGAGCTATTTCCACAGAACTTAGGAGATGGGTGTGGGAGAGGAAGTTGGTAAGTAAAATCATTTGAAAAATCTTGCCTTGTCTGGGTTCAGGAACTTGGTTAGGTATACTGAAGAAGGAAAAGCATTCTGAATGTCTTGAATTGGATATGGGTTTATAGAATATGTTTTTAATTGACAGGAAAGTATTCAGATATTTAGTTGCACAATAGATGTAAGTCATATCAGCTGTACACCTTAAACTTACATGGTACTGATGTCAATTATATCTCAAACTGAAAAAAAGAAACAACACTGATTCCTCAGTAGTTTGTAAATAAATAAAAAATAAAACTTTTTTAAGAATATCATTTAAAATAGGGCAATGATCATTGGAATAGAATGTGAAAATCAAATATAAAATTATGATGGAAGACATAAAGCCAACCAACCATCAATTATCAAAAATGTTAAGTCCCTATGAGACAGATTATTTAGGCCAAATAGTCTGACTTAGAGTAGAGGATTTGATTTCATCACTTTCAGAATTTAACAGATGAAGTAAAAAATATCAAATACACACGCACCATTTTTGTATCTTAGAAATAGAAATCGTGTTTTTGTTTAAGGCCCCAGGAACATTTTACAAAAATCATCCGTAGTTGCCTGCAAACAAAACTAGTAAATCCCCAAAATAAAGGCTTTTCTGTCCACATTTTATACCATAATAAAATTATGGTATAAAATGGGCATCAAGAGATAACCAAAAGAACTTTAACTGCTTGGAGATTAAGAAAAATATTCTTTCAAAAAAAAAAGGAGCCCTGGCTGGTGTGGGTCAGTGGAATTGAGTGCCAGCCTGCGAACTAGAAAGTTGCAGGTTTGGTTCCCAGTCAGGGCACATGCGTGGGTTACGGGCCAGGTCCCCAAGTGGGAGTGTGTGAGAGGCAACCAGTCAGTGTATCTCTCACACATCGATGTTTATCTCCTTCTCTCCTTTCTCCTCTCCCTAAAAATAAATAAATAAAATCTTCCAAACAAAGAAAAATATTCTTCCGAATCTGTGGCTTATTATAAATTTAGTAATAATTTTTAAACACCTCTTAGTGTGAACTATAATTGATATACTGTGCATTTTACCCATTTAAAGTATAGTGTTTTTTAGTATATTCACAGTTGTGCATTCATCACCACAATCAGTTTTAGAACATTTTTAATTACCGTCAAAAAGAAACCATATACCTCCTAGCTGTCGTGCAATATGTGGTTCTTTATGGCTGATTTCTTTCACTTAACATGTTTTCATTATTCAGTTTATAGTGTATCAGGTCTTTTATGGGTAATACTCCATTATATAGGCAGTACCACATTGTATTTATCCACTTATTTACTGGGTCCCTTTGGGTTGTATTTACTTTTTGGCTACTGAAAATAATACTGCTGTGCACAAGTTTTTGTGTACATACATGTTTTCTAGCCATTCTAGTGTAAGTGGTGTCTCATTGTGGGCTTTGTTTTTTTGTTGTTGTTTTGTTTTTTTAAGATTTTATTTATTTTTCGACAGGAGAAGAGAGGGAGAAAGAGGGAGAGAAACATCAATATGTGGGTGCCTCACGTGTGCCCCCTCTGGGGACCTGGCCCGCAACCCAGGCACGTGCCCTGACTGGGAATCCATCCACCTTTTGGTTTGCAGGCCTGCATGCGTTCATTCCCCTGAGCCACACCAGCCAGGGCTCATTTTGGTTTTCATTGAATTTCCCTACTGGTTAATGATGTTGATCATCTACTCATGTGTTTATTGGCCATTTATATGCCCTTTGGAAAACTGTCTATTCAGTCCTTTGCCCATTTTTAAATTGGGTGGTTTGTCTTTTTATTATCAAGTAGCAATAGTTTTTTATATATTCTAAATATAAATACAAGTCTAATCAGATATGATTTGCTTCTGTTTCTTATATATCTTTTCAGAGGTTTTCTGCATTTGTAAACCATGAAGACACACACACAGATCCCCCTCTTTTATGTATATGAATACTCACTGTTCTGCAAATTGCAAAGCTGGAATTTTTTTTCCCCCTAAATCTCTGGTAGACCTAATCAAGGAAAAAGAAAAACATAAAGTCAAATTAGCTGTAAAACAAAAGAAATTAGAATAGTGACATTCTGTGCAAAGTACAGTCTTTGTTATTTTATAACAAAATTAAAATTCTGGAGAAAATAACATTTTAATGAAATATAAATTGCCACTATTAACCAGAGAGGTAGAAAACCTGAATTAGACCTATCATAACAAGAAAAAAAAATCTTGTTAAAGACTAGTTTGAAGGATTTGAGATTTTACAAATTTATTTTACCATTTTTATCCCTACATTTGTCAGTTTTGGCTAAAAGAAATTGTCATTAAAATTCTCATTAAAAGAAATTGCCCTGGCTGGTGTAGCTCAGTGGATTGAGCGTGGGCCTGTGAAGCAAAGGATTGCCGGTTCGATTCCCGGTCAGGGCACGTGCCTGGGTTGCAGGCCAGTTCCCAGCAGGAGACTCTCAAGAGGCAACCATACATTGATATTTTCTCCTTCTCTCCTTCCCTCTAAAGATAAATAAATGAATTAAAATCTTTAGATAAAAATAATGTTTTTGCTCTGGCTGGCTAGCTAGGTTGGTTAGATCAGGGGTGTCACACTCATTTTCATGGGGGGGTGGGGCACATCAGCCTCGAAGTTAGTTGCTTTCAAAGGGCTGAATGTAATTTTAGGACTGCATAACTCCTTAACAGTGAAATAAGAGCTCGCCAGTGCCACCGGGTAGAAACAAGGTGAAGGGCTGGCCCGATTTGGCCCATGGGCCTTATGTTTGCCAGCTGTAGGTTAGAGCATTGTTCCAGTATGCCAAGGTTGTGGGTTTGGTCCTTGGTCCGGGCACATACAAGAATCAACCAATGAATGAATGCATAAGTAAGTGGAACAAATCAGTGTTTCTCTCTCTCTCTCTCTCCGCCCCCACCTCTCCCTATCTCCCTTCCCATCCCAACCCTTCCTCTCTCTTTAAAAATAAATAAACTTTAAAAGGTTAAATCTCATTTTAAATATATTTTTCTAAGTTGTCTTTTTTTTTTAAGATTTTATTTATTTATCTTTAGAGGGGAAGGGAAAGAGAGGGAGAGAAATATCAATGTATGGTTGCTTCTGGTGTGTCCCCTGCTGGGAGTTGGCCTGCAGGGAATCCGCCTGCAACCCAGGCATGTGCCCTGACTGGGAATCGAACCTCGATCGTTTGCTTCGCAGGCCCCCGCTCAATCCACTGAGTACACCAGCCAGGGCTTGTCTTTTTTTTTTTTTTTTTTTTAAGATATATTCTAAGAGAAGGTGAAAGAGAGGGATACAGACATCAGTGTATGGTTGCCTCTCACATGCCCCCACTGGGGACCTGGCCTGCAGCCTAGGCATGTCCCCTAGACTGGGAATTGAACCAGCAACCTTTTGGTTCACAGGCCAGCACTCAATCCACTGAGCTACGCCAGCTGGGGCTAAACGATATATTTTTAATATATATTCCCATAAATATATTTTTGGGTGGTTTGGGTTTTTTTTGCTTTTAAGAATTCTCTCATATTCTGCACTTTGACTATATTATATTTGATTTGTAGCTCACTTTGAGGTTCTTGGTCTTCTTAAACATGGTTGATATTTTCCATCAGATCTAGAATAATCAGATCCTGCCTCTGTCCCATTTGTGCTCTTCGGGAACTTGGTAGTTCGCACTCTGTACACTACATTACTTGAAACTTTTTAATATTTTCTATCTTTTTTGTCTTTGATGTTTTCTGGATAATCTTTTGTCTTCCAGTTCTTCTGTTGTATCTAGTCTGCTGCCAAACCTATTGTATTTTTATATTGTGATTGCTATATATTTAGAAGTTGTATTGCCTTTTTCCCCCAATCTTCTATGCACTTATTATACTTTGCGTTTCTCTGAGGATATTTCCAAGATTTACATGCAATAATCATTTGTTTTGTCATCTGTGTTTTTTAATCTCAGTATTTGCAGTTGGGTATGGGTCTGACAATGCTCCCTATAAATTGTGCTGCTTGCTCATTGTGCCTTGTTTTTTCCTTTTGGGTTTGGTTACCTTTAATCATATATTTGTTGCTCTTAAATTATTTCTGGAGCCCTGGCTGGTGTGGCTTAGTAAATCGAGTGTGCCAGCCTTCGAACTGAAAGGTTGCCTGTTTGATTCCTTATCAGGGCAGGTGCCTGGGCTATGGGCCAGGTCCACAGTTGGGGGCATGTGAGAGGCAACTGATTGATGTTTCTGTCTCGCACATGATGTTTCTCTCCCTGTGTTTCTCCCTTCTCTCTAAAAACAAATAAAATCTTTAAAAAATGATTTAAAAAAATTATTTGTGGCCCTGGCTGGTGTAGCTCAGTGGATTGAGCGTGGGCCTGCAAAGCAAACTATCGCAGATCAATTCCCAGTCAGGGCACATGCCTGGGTTGCAGGCCAGTTCCCAGCAGGGGACTCACGAGAGGCAACCATACGTTGATATTTCTCTCCTTCTCTCCTTCCCTTCCTCTCTAAAGATAAATAAATAAAATCTTTAAAAAATTTTTTGTGGAGGTCCTAAGGCCTAGAATGAATAGGCCTTCTTCCCAGGCAGTTTAACCTTTGCTATTAACAGTAACTGGCACTGGGGACACTGCCATTTCAGGACCATTTCATACTTAGTTCACCACCTGGGATGTCCCCGACCTCCCAGGTTGAGGAGACTCATTTCTTCCTATCCACAGGAGAACGAGCCATAGTCACAGTGTCTTTGTTCCCTTCCATCTCTTCTCGATTTGCATGTTAGGAACTGAGAGTTACTTTTGGTTTACTCTTTCCCTGAGCATATAGCCTAGCCCTTAAGGGTTTTCTTGGTTTAGAGTGGGTACGATTTTCTATTTGTTTTTCCGCCTCTACTTCTGTGCCTCTTGCTCCATAAAGCATCCAAGGAGCAACCCAAAGAAACCTAATAGACAAAAGGCCGCTTCATTGTTTAAAAGTTGTACTTTGCTGTCTGAATTCCTGCTTTACTTTCTTGTCAACACTTTATTGCTTTTAAGGATTTCCTGTAAAATACTTCATTTTTCAGTACAAAGACTGGTTCAGATAATCTAGCCAACTATTCTTATGTATTAAGGAATTAAAACAATTTGAAGAGAAATGTATGTAATAAAGAATTAAAACAATTTCAAAAGAATAGATACACTGTCTTACTGGCCAAAAAACTTAATATAAAAATATCAGTGCTGATCAAATTGCAGAATTTAATAAAATTCTAATCAGACTGTTATAGACAAAATGGTTCTAAAGTTCGTCTGAAAAATAAGTATGCAAGCTTTTCCCTCTAAAGGCAGGGAAAGGAATTGTGCTATTGCATAATAAAACTTACTCTAATAATTTTTATTTCAGTTATTGTAGTTTTCAGCTCCAGAAGTCCTATTTAGTTTGTTTCTTACAGTTTTTCTCTGTTAATGTTCTTCTCAATTTTTGATGAAACCTCATTCTTGTGATTTCCTTTAGTTCTCTATACATGGTTTCCTTTATTTAGCTCTTTGAACATATTTTAAATACCTGTTTAAAGTCTTTGTCTTTTTTCCTGTGTATAAGCCATACTTTCTTATTTATTTGCATGCCTTAAAAACTTTATTGAAAACTGGACATTTTGAATATTATGTTGAAGCTCTGGAAACCAGATTCTTCCCTCTCTCCAGGGTTGTTCTGCTTTAGTTTGGTGACTTTTCTAAATTAATTTTGTAAAACTCCACAGTCTTTTGTGTCTGTCGCCAATGAAGTCTCTGTTCCATTAGCTTAGTGGTCCACTGGTTATTTAAAAGAGATTTCCTGCCCTAGATGATGTGATTCAATGGATTGAGTGCTGGCCTGTGAACCAAAGGGTTGCTGGTTCAATTCCCAGTCAGGGCACATGCTTGGGTTGCAGGCCAGGTCCCCAGTAGAGGGCGCATGAGAGGCAACCACACATTGATGTTTCTATCCCTTTCTCCCCCCTCTCTAAAAATAAAATAAATAAAACCTTTTTGAAAGAAGAGATTTTCTTAAATACCTATAAACCAAAAACAAAACTCTCCCAGTCTTTGCAGATGGGCTCTTGTGTATGTTGAGGCATACCTTCAACATCTGGCAGATTACAACTCTTTCTTAGCTTCTATTTTATGTGCAGAACATATTCATGTTCTTCATGCCAGAGGTGAGATTGTAAGGTATTCCCAGGTGTTTTCCCAAAGCATCTGCTTTCCTCTCAGGCTTTTCACTTTTATTTGTTGTTTGTCCCAGCTCTTGTTTTTTGCCCTAGGCAGCATTGGCTACTACTACATGTAGCTTCATGTTTGAACACATGCCAGTCACTTTACTATTTTACCTTTTAAAATTGTAAACCTTATGGTGTTTGAACTACATATTCAATATTTTCATTTTTTTAATATTCTATTTATTTTTTAGAGGGAGGGGAAGGGAAGGAGAAAGAGTGGGAGAGAAACATCAATGTGTGGTTGCCTCTCGTGTGTCCCCCACTAGGGACTTGGCCCACAACCCAGGCATGTGCCCTGACTGGGAATCGAACCAGCGACCCTTTGCTTCACAGGCCCGTGCTCAATCCACTGAGCTACACCAGCCAGGGCTCAATATTTTTAAAGAGGAAACACTATAAAGAGTGTGGTCCAAGAAGGGTTCTTGAATAGGTCATAGAAGAAACTTAAAAACCCAGTACATTGCCTTATATTAGAACATTTTGAGTTTTCAGTAATCGTATGTCTGTCAATATTCTGAAAGTAAATGATCCTTACCCCTCTGACTTCCACTTGACTAGCCAACAGTTCCTTCCTTTAGCTGTCTAAAGTATAAGATTAGTTTCCAGGCTCCAGTTTGTTTGTTTTGCTTCAGTTATGATTTGTTTCCCAAATATTGCATGACAAAGTAATGCCATTTACTTAGACTTCATAGACTCTCTCATTGGGATCTTGAACAGATGGACAGGTTGTTTGATGACATGCTAACAGGCAAAAAAGCTGACCCAGGGCTTTGTCTAATGCAGGGATTGGGCCCTTTTTACTAAGTACTGTCTATATTTTGTTACTGGTTAGTATTGTATAAGGAGAAGGGGGTCCCTTGGGATTCCCAGACTATAGAATTTGCTAAAGCAGATATTTCATTGTTTTACGAAAACTTGTGCTCATAAAATGCATGGCATACACTTTTATTTTTTTTTAATGGTGCATTTATATACAGATCTACTTTAGTCACCTGAAAGCAAATTTTAAAACAAAAGTATTTCTAAATGGACATGTCTCAAATACACATTGCCACTTAACTATTCAATTCTATTTGAATATTGATTATACTCCACTAAACAGGATTTTTGCTGTTTTTCATTGAGATATAAGTCACTTGTTAATATTTTGGTCTTTGAAAGCTAGGATTTAATGGATACAAGTTGGAATAGGATACATGATGGGAAAATAATAATGAAAAGCTGATATGTATTGGGGTATCTTTGAACATAGTTTAATGATTGGTTCATACAAAGAGTAAACAAAGTTCCATCCTCTTGCAAAGCAGGGTTAGCTTCTGCTTTTCATAATACTTGAGGTGGATCTAAAATGTAATTCATGTAAAGACGAACATGTAAATATTTGGTAGCTGACATAAGAATGAGTAATTTTCTTTAAAGGAACTGATTGCCTTTTAGTCAAAACTTATCAAGATAAAGAGTTTATTTAATTTAAGTTTAATGATAAATAAAAATATCAAAGATGATATCCATTGTCTGTTTTCTGTCTTGCTGGCTTTCACAGTGCCTCAAATTCCTAACCCAAATCATACTGTTTTTCTATCCACACCCTAGCACATACATAAATCTCAGAGTTTGTATGTGTGTGTATATATATATATATATATATATATATATATATATACACACACATACAATAACTAGGGCAGATGTTCTCAGTAATTTATAGTTTAGGAACCTCTTAACTAAAAATGTTGATGCTATTTGTTGTTAGTATTCAAAATTTGTGAAAATACGTATGTGTCAGGACAGGACATATGTATTTTGTCCTCAGCTTAGAGGCTAAGTTCATATTATATAATGATTTTTATGTAGGTTTCATAAAGGTAATCCATAAAAATGGATTAAAAGGGTTAAATAACACTCATAGATCATGTCTCTCCCTGAACCTTAACCCAAGGAAGAAAACTTTCCACTAGGAGATTTTATTAGCGTTTTACCTGATTTTGATAACTTTGGAGTAAGAAGCCTGAAGAAGTTAGGATCTGTTTGTTAGTTTGTTTTTAACTCTATACTCAGGCTTCCTTTGGCACAAGTCACACCACTGTTTGGATTTATGTGCAAGTAACTCTTGTTTTATATAAACCCATTTTGAGAATGTTGTAGAAATCCAAATTTAACATTTCTACTTCTAGCCTGCAATTATGTCAGTTAAATTAGATCAAGTTATCACCTACAGGCATACCTCAGAAATACTGAAGGTTCAGTTCCAGACCACAGTAAAAGCAAAGCTTGCAGTAGAGCCATTTATAATCCTTTTGCTGGTGGATGGATTGCCTTCGATTCATAAAAATCACATCTGTGAAGCTTAATAAAATGAGGTATGCCTGTATTGAGTATAAGAAACCAATTAGACCTACTGCAATAGATACTATTTTTACTTCCATAAAGAGGTAAGGTGGTAAGGAGATGATTGCACAAAGAGATTGGATGCCTGAAACTCATTGTACAATGGAGATATCCAGACATGAACCCACAAATAAGGCAAATACGGCAACCTTTGAACCACACATGGGTTAGAGGTGAAATCTGTTTACTAATTATAGTTGGCTCTCCAGCTATACACAGATTCACAGCTGTGGAATTGACTCTTGGACAGCAGCTTTGAACTGCAGTAAACTGAAGGGGGAAAAAAGTAAATTTGAACCTGTACAGTTCAGACCCATGTTATTAAGGGAAAACTGTCAACTGTAGAGTGGGTTCTGAAGTCCAAGAGATCTAGGGACTGAGGAATTATACAGGATCCTTTTTAAAGGTTATTAAAAATGTGTTACTTTTGCCCTGGCTGATGTGGCTCAGTAGATTGAGTGCTGGCTCGCAAACCGTGGGGTTGCTGGTTTATTTCCCATTCAGGGCTCGTGCCTGGGTTGTGGGCCAGGTCCCTAGTTAGCGTTGGACAAGAGGCAAAGATCATACATTGATCTTTCTCACCTCCTTTCCCCTCTTTCTAAAAATAAGTAAAGTCTTAAAAAAAATTAAAGACCTTAATGTGAGAAACAAAACTTTTTATTTTTATTTTTTGTTAGTTTTGCTCTGGCTGGTGTGGCTCAGTGGATTGAGTTCTGGCCCTCGAACCAAAGGGTCACTGGTTCAATTCCCAGTGTAAGACACATTCCTGGGGTGCTGGCCAGATCCCTAGTAGGGGGCAGGTGAGAGGCAACCACACATTTATATTTCTCTCCCTCTCTTTCTCCCTCCCTTCCCCTCTGTCTAAAATATATAAATAAAATCTTTTTAAAAATAAATAATAAAATTGGGTGGTGTAGGGACTTCATTTAAATAAACATTTGATTACCTTCACTGACTATTATCTGATCTGGGTTGTTCTGGGCTATTTCATAAACATTGGAATCATTTGGGGGTAAATGAAGCTTTCCAATTGCTTGATTTATCATGTGCATTAATATATCATGTGCATCTAACACCTAACTGGTGCCTGATGATAATAAATGCTTACTAAGAAAAAATGACTAACTAAATTAACCGTATTATTTTTCTTTTAAAGTTAAAAACAACTGACTCCAGCCATGAAAGATCCAAGTCGCAGCAGTACTAGCCCAAGCATCATCAATGAAGATGTGATTATTAATGGTCATTCTCATGAAGATGACAATCCATTTGCAGAGTACATGTGGATGGAAAATGAAGAGGAATTTAACAGACAAGTTAGTTTTGAGTACAAACATGTTCTCTTTTTTTTTGTACCCCACTACAGCCCTCAAATAATGTAACTAGTTCTTTAAATGTTTTTTATCTGTTCCCTTATCTGTGAAATATGTGGATTTATGTGCCACCACTCCTACATTATCTGGATGCTGATTACTACCAGGTTAGTGGGGTTTTTTTAGGGTTCCACCCCAGAGATTCTGATTCAAGTAAACTAGGGCGTAGTTTGGGAAACTTGTTTTTTTAAGTTCCCAGATGGTTCCAGTGAGCAATTAGGTTTGGAAGCCACTGCCTTAAAACAATCATATTGCTTCATTGCAGTGAAAGTAAAGAGAATAGGATTTGGAGCAGACACTCACAGCTACTAGGGTTAGAGAATTCTCCTATGTTGATAAATACTGTCTTAAGTAGCCAGCTTGATTTTGTTGTATCTGATGATGGATATTCAAGAGTAAAATATGTAGCCTTGCCCTGTTGGTGTGGTCCTGCCGGGTGGCTTAGTTGGTTGGAGCATCCTCCCACAGAACGAAAGGTTACCAGGTTCAATTCCTGGTTAAGGCACATACCTGGGTTGCAGGTTTGGTCCCTGATTGGGGTCCATGTGGGAGGCAATCAATCAACATTTCTCTCACATTGATGTTTCTCTTCTCTTCCCTTTCTTTCTCTAGAATAAAAAATGTGTGTGCACGCATTTTTTTTTTTAATTTAAAAAACAATGTAGTCTTACCCTGATTGGTGTGGTTTAATGGGTTGGGTATTGTCCTGCAAACCAACTGGGTTTCCAGGGACCAAAAGATCCCAGTTAGATTCCTGGTCTGGCACATGCCTGGGTGTGGGCCAGGTTGGGAAGGGGGTGTGAGAAGCAACTGATAAATCAGTCAGTGTTTCTCTTTCACATCGACGTTTCTCTCCCTTTGTTTCTCCCTCCCTTCTCCTCTCTCTAAAAATAAATAAATCTAAAACAACAAAACAATGTAGTCTTAATTTCACTAAGAATCAGTTGGAGATCATGCTGGTGTAGCTCAGTGAATTGAACATGGGCTCTGAACCAAAGGATCACCAGTTCGATTCCCAGTCAGGGCACATGCCTGGGTTGCGGGCCAGGTCCCCAGTTGGGGCCAAGTGAGAGGCAACCACACATTGATGTTTTTCTCCCTCTCTTTTTCCCTCTCTTCCTCTCTCTAAAAATAAACAAAATCTTTTTTTTTTTTAAAGAATTAGTTGGAGTTTTGGTTGTTTATTTGTAACTACCCTTGTTCTGACCCTACCCTCTAAAGGTGTTTTTGTTGTTGTTTTTCCAGTCATTTTGAGTAGGTTTAGAGTTTATATAGTTGTAACGTATAATAAGTAATCCTGACATGCATTCCTCAATGAGAACACTCCTTTATTTGTTACTACTTCTCCACCTTCAATGGAAAAAACTATGTTCTTTTAAGAAAAGTAAAGACATAGCAAGACCCTAAACAGATCTTCCCACGTATTAAGGTAAACATTTTTCTTCTTAGCACGGAAGAGGAAGTGTGATATTGTGCTTTTAAATAGTTTAAGATATTTCACGCTGTTCCTAGTGATATCTTACTGAGTATGCTATAAATTCTCCTTTATTTATTATAAATCCAGATAGAAGAGGAGTTATGGGAAGAGGAATTTATTGAACGCTGTTTCCAAGAAATGCTGGAAGAGGAAGAAGAACATGAGTGGTTTATTCCAGCTCGAGATCTTCCACAAACTATGGACCAAATCCAAGACCAATTTAATGACCTTGTTATCAGTGATGGCTCTTCTCTGGAAGATCTTGTGGTAAAAAGCTATTTTTCATCTTTTTAGAATCTAGATCATCTTTTCCCTAAGTGGAAAAGCCAGCAACCATCTGTTTAAGAAGAGTTCTGCATCTCTTCCCTTCTAAGATTGTGCTGCTTTTTACTGTGGAAGCAGAGGCCTCTCAGTCTCACTTAGGACATGGAGTGACTTCTGGCAACACTCTGGAGTCAGTCTGAGACTACTAACGGACTTCTTGCCACTGCTTTTAGTTTTGATAACTGTCGCCCTGGGGTGTATAAATGACTTAAAGCAAATCCAAAAGAAGTACACAGTTTGTCCGTGTGACCTGCCTATATAGAAGTACTTTGATGGAGAGGTTTTGCTCTTTAAGTTTGTCTTAAAAGTTTGATGAAATTCACAAATTTTTAACTGAAACGTAAAATTTTGGAGATCCCCCCCCTCGAATTCAGGGACTCCAGGATTTTCATTGAATTAACCCTGCCTCCTTTTGGAACTGTGATTTAATAAGGACATCCATTAGGCTTTTGCCAGAAAAGACCATAAAAATGCTTATTTGCATCTTTAGTTATTCTCGGTGTCTCATTGCTGATGGTATATTTGTAGTAAAAAGTATTTTTAGAAATTGTCGTAACTAGGCATCAGTACTAGAATAGAACCTAATGAGTTCTTCACTAAAAATAAGATAAAATAATTTCAAGTCAGAAAGTTAACCTCTCTGTCCTTATTGATAATCTCTTTTGCCTCTATAAGGTCTCCGAAATTTACCCCTATATTCTGAAGTATTTCTTGCAACTGTCTTCACTGTGCTGTGACTTCCTAACCTGGCTGTGCATCATCATTACTTATGAAGTATTAAAAACAAAACAAAAAGTCCTCAGCTGCAACCCAGAATTGCAGAATCAATCATCTAGGCATGTTTATTTTTAAAAAGCACTCCCAGCCCTGGCTGGTGGCTCACTGAATTGAGTGCTGACCTGCAAACCAAAGGGTCGCCAGTTCCATTCCCAGTCAGGGCACAGGCCTGGGTTGCGGGCCAGGTTCCCCAGGAAGGGACGCATGAGAGGCAACTACACATTGATGTTTCTCTCCCTCTCCTTCCCTTCTCTTCCCCTCTCTCTAAAAGTAAATATATTTTTTTAATGCCACTTTTAAAAAACCACTCCTAGAAGATACTACCAGCCTCCCCTGTCAGGTATTTGGAAACCGTTCTTCTAAAGGGCTGTATAGAGAACACTGAAATTTGAATTTTGGTATAGTCTTTGTTACAGTAAATGACCCAATTGAGGAGGTTTGTGATCTGCATAGTCTATTGGGATGTGCTTGCTTATGCTACCTTAGTCACACCAGAAGTAACCCTGGTTGCTCTGATGAGTTAAGCCCTTTGCTGGGTATAATGTGTAACTTTAATCTGGAACCAGTAGCATTGTCTAGAAACTGGTTTGTTCAATTTGATTGTTTGAGATTGCTTATGCCAAAAGATTGCACATTCAAGAATACTGCTTTTTATTTAAACCTCACACTTTTATATATATTTCCCTTGAGAGAAGGAAGACTGTCCCATGCAAGGAAATGGTTGTATATAAATTATGAAACTAAGATTAAATTATTGCTCCAACATGTTGTTTAATGTGCTTTAGTCTTAAAGTAAGTGACAAAGGGGGCTTAGAATCAGTATAAAAGCCTTCTGGCATGCCTATATGCCAGGCCCTGGAATCCATTCTGGTTTCTCTTCGTCTTTTTCAACTTGCGTTCCAAGATGTGGTAGAGGAAATGTTCTAGGTATTCCCTATATGCTGACACATCTGCTTAGGAAAGTAAAGATTTAGAAATCTAGGGTAATGTGGTACAAGTCTCTAAGGCTGTCAGAGACTTTAGCACATTCTTCCCCTAACTGATTCAGAAACGGAGTCCCGGAGAGAGTGACTTTGCCAGCCTCACATGGGAAGTTACTTAGGGGCATAGCTGGGGTTCCGGTTTAGGTCTTCTGACTCCCCTTGTAGTTTTCCTATTATATACCATGCTTCCTGTGGGAATTAGAATAAAGCAATTATAGAAAGATAACTCCACATTTTCAGTGAATATCATAAAGTAAAATTAATCTATAAACAATTCTCCAATCACTTTAATCATTTTAACACTTGTTTAATATTCTTATGAAGGCCCCGTCTGGTGTGGCTCATTGGACTGAGTGCCAGCCTGTGAACCAAAGGGTCTCCAATTCGATACGCAATCAGGGCACATGTCCAGGTTTCAGGCCAGGTCCCAGGAAGGGGAAGAGAGAGTGAGAGGCAACCACACATTGGTGTTTCTCTCCCTCCCTTTCTCCCTTTCCCTATGCCTAAAAAGAAAGAAATAAACTCTTTAAAATATATATTTTTACAAGAAAATTTAAAGAGAGTCAAATATAGTTAAAGGAACAGAATTCCTTGTTCTGTGAATACTTAGTTTATGTGGGGTTAGTGGGTATCTAGTTATACTTAAACAAACTTAATTTCCATTCCTACTTTAGAAAGTTGATAAAATTTGATAATAATGCATATACCTTACATCTGGTTCCTGCCTTCCCAGCCATAGATTTTGGGGCGGGTGGTTAAGTTTATTGATCTCAGTTCTTGCTTTTGTTTAGTATTTTTTGGAAGGTGTTTTGTATGTAGATCTGGGTTGAATGCTTCTGAGTATATGAAGCCATCTGTTAATGAACTTGCTTTTTTATGTACTTGTTTTCCAGGTCAAGAGCAATCTGAATCCAAATGCAAAGGAGTTTGTTCCTGGGGTGAAGTACTAAAATATTTGAGTAGACGGGGCCCTCTTTTGGTGGATGTAGCACAATTTCCACACTGTGAAGGCAGTATTAGAAGACTTAATTGTAAAAGCTCTCTTGTCACTGTGTTACACTTATGCATTGCCAAAGTTTTGTTAGTCTTGCATGCTTAATAAAAGTGCTGAGACTGTTATTAAGTAAAAAGCTGTCAAACATTTACTGAAAAACAGAATTGGCCCCATGGCTTGATGTGAAGACAGCAAGGAAAGAAGCACCAGTCAAGTTGTAACTAAGCACCGGATTAAATGACCTTTAACTTAGTGAATTGTCTTTTTTTTTTAGAATAAACTGGTCCCTTAGGATTAACTAAACACTTGTTACTGTCTAAGCTTTTTTTTAAGTGAGTAAATTTAAATTAAGTTCTAGTTGCTAAGCAAATTTCTCAGTTCGGACTTAAATTTGTTTATCCCAATCAAAAAGAATCTTCTGAGGAAGGTTGTTAATTTGAAATAATTCATTGTAGACACATCAGTCTTCGGTTCCTGAGGTAGTGATCAGATTAGAACTAGTGTTGGCTTTTGTGGTATGGTATCATGTCAAAATATATCTGAGGAAGAATGTAATTTGAAAGCTGCATCTCCTGCAATCCTCCTTGTAACTATGCCTTTGTAAAGTCTAACATTTGACCAACCCTTAATCCAATTGAACAAAGAAATTGTAACCTGATTTGAGTGGTGCTTTTCCTTGCTCTGTTAACCATCACTACAATAGTCTGCAGCACAACTTTTCTTTTAACTAAGCTAGAACAGTTTTGGCTTCTTAAACTTCATATTTGGGTAGGTTAAGCTGCCATACGTGTTCAGTGTGAATAGTGTTTAAGTTGAAAATATTGTAAAAAAATTATATTTTTTCAAAAATATTTAAAAAAATAAATAATAGTAGAACTAAGCTGATGGTTGTGTTTCTTGGTACTGAATGCAGACTTCCCAGTGGTGATACTCACTTAGTTCCAGGCTCAGTCCCTCAGGATAACCCTAGTGGCAAGATTTGCTGAGAGAACAGACTAAACTATTAGGTCCCATTGTGTCACACGTCTTGCTATGTAAGTATCTGTCCAAAGTACAACAGTAAAATAAAGCACAAAGCCCCTTCTGCAGGCCACACTGATCTCAGGCTACAGTGTCAGGGCAATTGTAGGATATCCATGTTAAGAAACTTGACCTGACTCGACTATAACCTTCATTGGCTTCTTCCCTTCACAAGCCATTGCTGGTCTAACTGGAGTGGTTTGCTATTTTGATTCACATAGATGTTCTGCTTTTTCCCTATCACAAGCTTATTTATAATATGTTTATGGCAAATGTTTTTTTAGAGAGGAGGGAAGAGAGGGAGAAAGAAAGAAGGAGAGAAACACCAATGGGTGGTTGCCTCTTGCATGCCCCCCACCACAACCCAGGCATGTGCCCTGACTGGGAATTGAACCAGTGACACCCCCCCCCCCCCCCGCCCNCCCCCCCCCCCCCCCCCCCCCCGGTTCACAGGCTGGCACTCAATCCATTACACCACACCAGCTAGGGCTGTTTATGGTAAACTAAGATTTAGGATAGTCTGTCAATTAACTAGCAATTTCCTGGTTTTTCAATTCTTCCTTATGGCCCTACTCAGTTGTTAATAATGTCCTCTGCTTTTCTTGAGCTTGCTGGGCTCAGGATTAAGAAAGCCATGTAAGCAGTTCAGGCTCAGATTCTCCCTGGGAGTTTGATCACTGGGTGTGAGCACCTGTGCCCCCTTGGTTTTTAATAGCTATTGTAACAAACTAATAATCAGGTAGGTTTTTAAAGAAACCCTGAAGCAGAGATGATCCTGCGTGGTTCTTGTTCTTTTTGCAGCCATGATACAACCAGTCCTTTCTGTTACCTAAGAGCTCAGTACCACACGGAGCACTGCTGGCTTATAGATCCTTTCTCTCTCAGCGCAGAAATATTTCCACATCCTGCCAGATGATCACAGTGCAGTATTCTTGGAGATTATAAACTTAGGCATTGTAAACTAATGATTAAGAGCAAAGACCAGCCCTGGCTGGTGTGGCTCACTTGAATGAGTGCCAGCCTGCGAACTGAAAGGTCTCCAGTTCAATTCCCAGTCAGGGCATATGTCTGGGTTGCGGGCCAGGTTTCCCAGTGGAGGGCATGTGAGAGGTCATGGATCAAACCAATCAATGTTTCTCTCGTGCATCAGTGTTTCTGTCTCTCTCTTTCTTCCTTCTCCCTCTCTAAACAAATAAAATCTTAAAAAGAGAGAGAGTATACACTAGCTAGACTTCCTGTGAATCCAGTGGTCTTAGGCTAGGCACTTGACCTTTCTGTGATAGTTTCTGCCTCTTTAAAACAGTAGTAATAACAGTATTTATCTCAGGATTGTGTGATTAGTTAATATACATCAAGCACTTAAGACAGTCTGTGGCACATAGAATATTCTATTTAAACTATTGTTGTTATGCCCTGGCTGGTGTGGCCCATTGGACTGAGTGCCAGCCTGTGAACCAAACAGTCACTTGTTCAATTCCCAATTAGGGCACATGCCTGGGTTGTGGGCCAGGTCCCCAGTGGTGGGTGCACAAGAGGCAACCACATTGGTGTTTCTCTTCCTTTCTTTCACTCTCCCTCCCCCTCTCTAAAAATAAATAAGTAGTTGTTACTACTATTAAGTAGTCATCTAGGCTAAGCTCTCACTTTGTTGGAAATTTTCTTAGGGAACGTGCACATTAAAACTACTTTGATGTTTCATTATTAGAGAGTCAGGTATCTGCATTACAGGTAGAGATGGGAAGTTTTAGGGGAGCACCACTACTTTCTTTTGAAGTCCTTGGGACAGATGATCACCCCAGGGTAACTAAAGGAAGTCATCCTGGTTTTTTTATGACCATTATTAAAACAAGGCACATGAGAGGATTTTTCTGGTTCTTGTGCTATATCATTTCTCAACCTTTTCCATGTTATAAAGTGTTACTTGCTTAGCATACTGGAGTTCAGAAATGAGGCTGGCTGCTGGTGGTTGGAGTCACTTGGCTTCCAGTTGACCCAGCTTCTGCCCAGGTACCCAGAAGGCTGAAGGGGTCAGTATTTCAACATACTTGTAACCTCTTAGTAGCCCACACCAGTTGGGAAGTTCCATTCTATAGTTCCATTATTAACTATAAAGTAGTTAAGTAATTCCACTTGAAATCCATACATTGACTTTTTACTCAGTTTACCTTCCCCTTGAGGACACCCAGATAGGCCACAAAAAATGGAAACTGAGTAGTTTGGTGTTTCTTTGGTTACAGCAGAAGAATATGATTCTTTAACCCTCTCACCAAAGCCATAGACTAACACACCCTACCTTACCTGAGAGTGATTTTTCAGACTTTGGTGCAGGCAGGCTCAGTTTCTCTATTTTCTGGAATAATTTCTGCAACTGGAAGCTGGTCTTTTGATTTTGAAGAAAATCCTTTGAAGACTGGGCAGATAGGGATGTATTTCAGAAAGGCAAACCTTTTTACCATGTTCATTCCAATGGGGAAGTCATAGCTCTTGAGACTGACAGACGTCTCACTGTTGGCATGGGCCCCAGCTTTCCACTGTATCAGCCCTCGTTCTTCTGGGCTCCCTGCAAAAGGACAGTGGGGTCACTTACAAGGGCCAGCCACTGTCAGCCACCTCCCCTTCCCATGTAGTTCTGAAGCAGACTTCTGGAATGACTGTCTTGATTCTCAAGTATCTCTGGTTCTAAAAAGGGTTGAATCAGTAATTTTTCAGCTCCTGACTTGGCCAGAGTTCTAGAGAACCCTAAAGGAAACAGGTTATAATTAGTGTCTATTGTGTACCTACAGTGTGCCAGGTTTTGCGCTGCTTTAGTTTCATTATCTTATTTCTTCAAAATATACCTGAAGGCACTATGACACAAAATTTTATGGTGAAGAAACTGGCAAAAGTTTAAGTCATTATCATCCTACGTCTTGAATATGGGGTGAATGTATGCCGGGCTGTTGGAGACCAAAAAGTACCTAGACTGCTGTGGAGGCAGGTTGGTGTGCATCCAAACACTATAATCAGTATTAATATGATTTTGTATTTGGAAAATAAACTCTTGTTTCTGTAATGCAACCTCAAAAAGTCAAGCTAAGCCTTGGCTGGTGTAGCTCAGAGGATTGAGCGTGGGCTGTGAACCAAGGGGTTACTGGTTTGATCCCCAGTCAGGGCACATGCCTGAGTTTCGGGCCAGGTCCACAGTGGGGACCACATGAGAGGCAACCACACGTTGATATTTCTCTCTCTCTCTCCCCCTTCCCCTCTGTCTAAAAATAAATAAATAAAATCTTTTTAAAAAAAGTCAAGCTAAGTACTGTATTTTTCAGACTATAAGACACACCTCCCCCCCCACCCAATTTGGGAGGAATAATGGTTGCTAATGGTGCTGTTGAGTTCTGTTTACATTTACATTGGTGAAATATTGTGTTGTTTATGTTAATATTTTACCACATTTTTTGCTTCAAAAAAATTTCCCCTATTTTCCTCTAAAATCTGTGTGCATCTTATGGCCCAAAAAATACAGTAAAATTTTTGGTGGTGGTGGTGGTGGTAGGGATTTTTTATAACTATGGGAATTTGCCCTACAAAGTGGCAGAGGGTTGCATGAGCTCTCTGAGGTTTTTCACAAGGCAGCTGGTTGATGAAAACTGGCACAGTATAAATCTACTGGTAAGAGTGAGATTTCCATATGCTGGCAGACTGTCCTGAAAACCCCGTGAGCAGGGCATATGAAGAGTCCCAGAGTTAGAAGAGAAGGCACTGAGGGAGAGCTGGGGTCTTCAGGGAAGACTACTTGGAGGAGGCACTCTTTGAGTTGGGCCTGGCTGCACAGGTGGGCAAAGTGGAAGGGAAGAGCTGTGGGTATGGCACAGGGCTCTGTTGTCTGATTGCCCCCCTCACCACTGCTAGGACACAACAGCTGGCCCGAAGTTCCCTCACCTTCGTCTCGTATCCCTCCCTGCCTGCAAGTCCTCTGCTCCTCCAAGTCCGTTTCATTCTAAGCCCTACCAGTCTCATCCGGGAAGCCCTTCAGATGACTCCAGCCTAGTCCTATTGACCTTACTGCTTTAAGCTCAGTTTTACTTCCTATCTTGTGCTAGGAACTCCTCAAAAGAGAAACACTTTTTCTTTTGTATATCCCTTTAAGTGTCTAACCAAAGGCCAAGCTGGTAAGCTCCTCTAGCAATTTTTTTTTAAGATTTTATTTATCTTTAGAGGGGAAGGAGAGAGGGAGAGAAACATCAATGTATGGTTGCCTTTTGTGCATCCCCTGCTGGTAGTTAGCCTGCAAGGCACCGGCCTGCAACCCAGGCATGTGCCCTGACTGGGAATAGAACCACAATCCTCTGGTTCGCAGGCCCACGCTCAATCCACTGAGCTATGCCAGCCAGGGCCTCCTCTAACATTTTGTGAACTAAATTGACTGCCCCTCTAAGGTTGGGTAATGGATAGAAGGGTAAAGAGAAAGCAAATGCGAAGTGATATATCAGCAAAGTGTTCCCATCCTGCTAAAGAAAGCTAGTAAGGACTTGAGTTCTGAGCTAGCAAGACCTGGGTTGGAGTCCAGACTGTATGGCCTTAGGCAAGTGATTTCACCACTCAGCTTCAGCTTCCTCACCGGTGTGTGTTGAAGGACTCTTGAAGATGACGTGGCATAATATATGATCCCCTGGTAAGGATGGTTGCTGATGGACAGTTGGACTGAAGGATGGGGATGTGAGGAACTCCATGAGGCAGTCTGAGACTTAACTGGTGAGCTTAATTCAGCTACCCAAGTCACAGAGAAGCCCCTCAGTTTATAGCTGCACACCTGATGCCCTCCATGTCCCCAGGCATTGAGGCTGCAGATTTTCTCCGCAGCCCAGCTGCTTCTAAATGGGAGGTGGGTATCATGATCCAAGGGATAGCTGCTACCGAGAGCTCCCTCATTATCTGATGCTGTCTAAAATCCCTAAAAGTGCCTGGGAGTCTTTGTCTCTTCCTTGCCCACACTTCAACCCACCAGCTGTGTGTAGGCAGACTCAACTCATACCTTGAGAGGGAAAAGCAAGTGGGGTCTGCAGCCCTGTTCAAGCTGTCAAGTGGTAGGAGATAGAAGACCATCCTGTTAACTCCCATTTCTAATCTCCCAGTAGTGATGCTGCCTTTACTCCAGTCTCCATGGAGCTTTTCCAGATCTTCCAGTCCCCCTGAAAGCCTCCAGCAAAGGTCATGTGGTGAAATGGCTGGGACATAGGCCACAGACTGCATCAGATGGACTTTGTTAATATCTCAGATTTGCAAAATTTGAAATCTGCAGAAGTGACCTTTGGTGAATCACTTGATGGTTTCTGCCTCACAGGAGTTCTTGAGAATGACAGCTCCATGCCTGACCCGAAGATGTTTGATAAATGGTAACAATGTTTGCTACTAGTTAAGGCATCTGGTGACTTTTAGTTTTTATATAATCGCTGGGCACATAAATGTGGTCCAGGGAGGTTCTGTGGAACCCCCACTAAGTATCCACAATCTCTACAAAAAGCCCTAAAAGCAAAGAGAAAAGTTAGGGGTCTTCCAGCCGCTGTTGCAGGTTGCTGGCATATTTGGAGTGGGTTTTGCAAATAAACTGGTGCTGCATTTCTATCTGTCCTAACAAAACAAAAAGCACCCGAAGGATAGCCCTCACCCTGGTGGCTATCAAGAAATGAAGAAGAGATGAGAGCCCTGGAATTAACTCTCCTAGCCCTGCCCTCATCAAGACCTGTGAGGCATGTCTGTGCCGGCCAGTGGTCTCTCCTCCAACCAGAGGGCACTCCACCAGCCCATCTGTTCCTGCTTCTTGCTGCCTACAGGGCTTACATCGCATTGGACCAGGTCACAGCTCCGGTTCAGGGGCCATATGTTGGAGTACAAATCAGCCCAGCCTCATTCTGTTTTCCTCCCAGGGCTGACCCATACCTGGCACTGTGTTGTCCAGTATGAAAGCAAGGCACCCACCCACGAACATCTCCGTGGTCAGCAGCACAGTCAGAATCTGGTCCACTTCAGCACTGCCTGTGGGATAGGCCAGGGGCTAATGGGTATCATGGCCCCATCTGGAGAACAGACGTCAGGGACTTCTTGGGCAGCCTGACCTCCTTCAACAGGCTGGAGCTGGAACCTTCAAATCTATCTGCACCTCTGCCTCTCCCACCCTTGGATTTGCTTTGCAGTTTTGCTAGTTGCTACTTGTTGCCTTGGGACAAATCATTTTAAGTCTCACTTCCCACCTCTGTGACATGGAGATGATAACAGTATCTATCTCATGGAGTTATTGTGAAAATTAAATGAGCATATGTAAAGCTCAATACCTGTCCACAGAAAGTGTCTTAGTAAAGGACACCTGTTAATTAATTAGCTCCTCAGCTGCTGATAAGCATCCAGAGTCCAGCGGATTTGTTGCTGTAGCTGCGTGGAGCCTTTGAGGGAGGGAACTGTGCCCAGAGGCTGGCCCTCCACACCTCCCCCCTCCCCCAGTGACATTCAGGCACCTGTATTGATGGCGCCAGGGTTAGAATCCAGGTAATTTGGCAGTGTAAGCCCGAAGAACATGGAAAATCCAAGCACGAAGAGGTTGCGGGAGGAGTTCATGTCCACGAACTGCAGGTTGGACAGCCCCACAGCGGTAATCATGCCTGAGGGTGCAGGAGAACCTCTGGAGGCGCTGTGCGGGCTGGGTACGCTGCACCATGCCGCCACTGCGCTGCCACTTGGGATCCACGTGCGCGCAACACTCACCAAAGAGGGTGCAGAACATGCCACCCAGGATGGGGTCAGGGAGCGAAGCAAAGAGGGCTGTGAATTTGCCAATGGTCCCCAGGACCAGCATGATGCCCGCACCATACTGCACCACAAGTCGGCTGCCCACCTGCCAGGGAGTCAGAGGGTGGGGCTATATAATCCAGGGGTGAGTCCCGGGGCGGGGCATGATGGGTGGGGCCTGTGATAAGAGCTGGGCACAAATGCCTCAGGGCTTCATGCAGTTCAGGGTCTTTCAAAGACCCTTCCTGGGGCTAGGCCAAAGTGGAGACCGGCTTGGGGAGAGGCCTGCCGCAAATGGAGTGGGTGGCGTTCTGTGCTGCTCTTGTTCAGCAAAGTACCTTGGTAATCCCCAGCACACCAATGTTGGGGCTGGATGAGGTGGACCCGTTGCCTGTGCCCAACAGCCCCGCGATAATGCAGCAGATGCCTTCGGTGAAGATACCCCTGTAAAGAAATGGGGAGTGGAGGGATTTGGTCCAAGCTCTGCCCCATGACCCTGGCTAGGATGCTCGCCTTCTGGGAAAGCTGCCAACTCTCTGTAGTAGACTCCCCACTCCAGGCCAAAGGTAGGTGTGGGAGCCAAGAGCTCTGGTCTGAGCACTGGTGCCAGCGCTCTGACACTTACTCCCTTAGGCAATTCTGGGTTTCAATTTCCTCACCTGTAAAATGGGCATAATAAGGGTACTTGTCTCACAGAATCATTGGTGGAATGCATAAAAGAACTCACCGCAAGGGCTAGGCTCATGGAAGGTTGTCAATGACTGTGGTATCTATCCTTTGAATTCATTAGTATCTCAACTCTTCACAAAAATTCAGAGTGAGAAATAAGAACATCCATCCCATTTCATAAATAAGAAGAATGAAGTCTAGAGAGTATCAGTGATCTACCCAGTGCTCAATTTTGGGACTCAACCCTGTTACTAGCTTTGCTTCCTGAGTGGCCTCGGAAGGGATCAGATATTGAGGAGGGCAAATGGGCATACCTATTGATAGCATGTACCGGAGGGGGTGGTGCACCAGCCAGGCGGGCACAAGCATAGTAATCGCCAATGGATTCGATGATACCCGCCAGTGTGGCACTGAACATTCCCAGCACAGCAGCTGCGGTCACCGTAGGCAGTCCCCACTGACCTGGGTTGAGAGGAGACAGGATGAATGTAGCGTCCCCGGGTGGGTTAGGAAGTAGTCTAGGTAGTTGGGGGGTGAGGGTAAAGAGGTCTCGAACTGGAGTGGAAGCTGCAGAGGGATAGGAGCATATGTGGGAATCTCTCAGAGTTGCAAAGCTCTGCAGCAAGACTTTGTCTGAGTTAAACCACTCTGCCTGGCACACAGGACCTATGCGGCTAATGCTAGTTTGATCATCAACTGGATTGGGGTCAATCAGCAGGGGCCTAATAGATGGTCTGAGTTGAAGGCAGAGGGGCCCAGGTGGGGTTGCTCACAGGGGTAGGGGATTTGGATCCAGGGTGCAATAGACATGATGTTCCCTCGGGCATCCGTTCGTGCCTGGAAGCCATAGGCTGTAGGGTCTGTGGGCAGCACATCTGTCAGGGTCAGGATGTAGCAGAGCAACCACATGGTCATAATGGCCAGCACGATCTGAAGTGGGGAAGGATGAGTCACACACTGAGGGCCCTAGAGCCCTAGAGGTCTTGTTCCAAGCTAACCAGCCTCTACCTCAGCCCTAGCCCTAGCCCCAACCCCAGCCTTGGCCCCAGCCCTAGATCCCAGCCCCCATCACCTGCTCCAGTCCCTGTCTGGGACCTAGTCTTTGCTCCAGCTCTAGTTCCCCTGCTATTCCAGCCCTTGTCCCCTACTTTGGCCCTGGACACAAGTCCAGCCCCACCCCAGTCCCAGCCCCAGCTGCTTGTCAATTCCTCACAGGAAACATCTTGAAAATCTGGATGCGGAGGAGAGTGAAGCCCTTGCCCCAGCGGTAGCCAGGCAGCAGGAAGGTGAGGTTGCGCAGGTACTGGGAGAAGAGGATGATCAGGAGAATGGAGCTGGGGAGAGAGGCAAAAGGAAGAGATGGCTTGTAGGACAGGCTTGGGACAGGAGACAGGACTAAGGGGAAAGAAAATGTAGGGGGCAAATGGGCTGGGGCTGGACAAGGATCAGTCCTGGTGTCTGCTCACCAAGCTGAGATGCCCCAGTGTGAACCAGCCCGGTCACCAGCAGCTTGGAAGACAGAGAGGCCAATAAGGGAGACGGTGGGGGTGACCGTGAGAGGCCCAATGTAGCTGAGCAGGGCTCCAGGCAGCCCCATCAACCCGATCACCACTTCCACCATGCTGGACACCATGATTGCACCCTGAACCTAGAAGAGCAAAGATCAACTCTAAGTTACTATGTAGAAGCCATGATCTCTACATTTTTTATAAAAAGGCCTCTGGGTTATTTCCTAATTCAGCAGTAGCCCTTACTCCCATCTAGCCCCCTCCTCAGGTCCAGGTCCCTTCTACTCCATATGGGAACCCACCTCTCGCATTCGTGGGTGCCAGATATGAGAGGTGTTCAGGGGCAGACTCCAGTTACCATAGATCTCCTCTGGGGGCAGAGATAGGGACAAACACATGTGAACAAGGAACAGAGACATAAGGAGAGAAGGTGCTGCCATGAATGCATCCCCGTGTCTGAACTTGGGACAGTCACCCAGACCTCCAGGCTTCTAGTTCCCCCACTCTCCAACACAGGCCCCAGAAGTGTGCTCACCTTCTGGGGGACATTTCCATCTCTCCAGGGCCAGGATGGCTTTGGCTGGGATCAGAAATGCAAAGGCACTAGCCTGGAACAGCGGCAGCCTGGAAGGAGAAGCACGAAACAGCAGGAGTGAGGGAGGGTGGGGGCAGGGACATAAAGACAGGGGAGAGGAACACAAAAGAGAAAGGGGGAGAGAAAGAGTCACACAAAGGTACACAGGCAGAGGCACAAGGGTGGGGGCATAGCAGAGGGCAGTCACTGAGGCCCCAGGCAGGACTCTATTATAACATCTTGGGAAAACAAATGGAGCCCCTGGCCCACAACCCATCCCCTTTCCTCCTCAACACCAGCTCCTGCACTGTGAGGGGCCACTTGCCTAGAAGGGGACAGCTTAGTTCTTGCATCCAAGTTCCACTCACACCCTTCCTCCCTCCTCTCACCACACAAACAACCTTGCTTTGGCCACCTGAGCCTAGGGTTGTGACAAGAGGGTTGGCCCCCCAGGAAGACAGACTATTGAAGAGGCTGCTCAGGCCTTTGAGCAGGGAAGCAGGTGGCCCTTTTTACCCTGAATGGGGCTTAATCAGCTTGGTGAGCAGGCACCAGGACTGATCCTTGCCCAGCTGAGGCACGTCCCCTTAAAAACAGACTCCTAGTCCTCGAGGAGGGTCAGATGCCAGTGTAGGACCCCAGCTGCCTAGCTGTAAGGCTGTGCTTGGGAGAAGCAGCAGCAGGTGGAGGCAGATCCAGGTTGCTTTGTCCCAGGAGTCCTCTGAGAGAGACCACCTGCTCGTGCTGTTTGGCAGTTGGGAGAGGGGCAGCTCACCGGATGCCCAGTGTGGTCTGGATGAGGGTGGTGATGCCCACGCAGGTGAAGATGGTGCCAATGAGCTGGCTGACCACGTGCTGGTCTCGGCCCACACACAGCGCCTCAGCCAGGAGGAAGGGCACAGCAATGGTGCCGCTGAAGCATGTCAGATAATGCTAGGGGGCAAGGGGGCATGCATGAAGCCCACAGGGCTTAGAGGGAAACGGGGCCCCCTAACAGTTTTCAAGCCAGCCTCGGTGGGCCTGAAGCTATGCTGCCCTAGGAAAAATACCCACCCAGAATGGCCACTCCCACAAGGAACTCCCAGAGGGCTGCTGCTCACCTGTGGGGATTCCTAATCTGCCCCCAAGTTATTCCTGCTTCTTCTGTGGACCAGGCCCTCTTCCCGGTCACTGACACTACACCTGGCAGGTGACACTTGCTCCCAGGAGAAAGTGGTGTTAATCCTCTCTTGGGTACCATAAGCCTCTTCCCCACCCCCGCTTGGTGACAGTCATTGTTGCTGACCTTAGGCTTCTCTTCCTGTTACCTAAGATCAGCGGTAGCCAGGGAGGGGGCGGGAATTCTGGGGAGTGTGCAGTGGAGAGACCTGTCGGGGAAACCCACCTGGAAGCCCAGCAGGATGCACAGGTACCAGGGCGGCACATCCTCGATCTTGTATAACATGTCGAACTTGGGTTCTGTGGGCAGGGACACAGGGGGGTCCCTCGTGGAGGTCCCGGCTAGGCCCAGGTCCTCATCCTGGGGACAGCAGAGAGCAGTAACTCAGGGTGGAGAGGAGGACACTGGCAAAGTCAGTTCTGCCCCAGAATCAATCAGGTGCCTAAGTGGCCTGTCAGCTCCTCAGAATGGGGTCTGAGCCTGTGGTCCTCACCTCCATCCCAGTCCATCCACCCAGTTGTCCCTGGGCCTGACTACTCACATTGCTTTGTGCAGGCTGAGTCCACTGCGCAGGCTCCTGGAGCCCTTGGGACCCAGGCCTTCCAGCAAAGAGAATGGGCCCCTAAGTCAGATGTCCTGGGGCCAAGCGGGCTGGAGACTGCACAGGCCCTTTTGGGCCCAACCTGGCCCCACCTCTGCCCTTTGGAGGTCCTTGGGATGTCACTTTGGGGTGGGGGTAGGTTGTGGCCCTACTGGCCCTCAAGCCAAAGTCTATTTTACCCCCACTGCCACCCCCATCCCATCCTCCAAATGCCATGCTGAGCCTGTGACAGTGGCTGGATGAAGTTTATCAGAAGCTTTGTCTCTGCCCTCCCAGGGAGAAGGCCTGCGCAGTCCCTCCAACCCCCACCTCACCCTGCCCCTGCCTGGCTCCCACCCATCCCCCAGCACCTGTGTCTGGCCCTCACGTTCCTCCTGGGCTGTCATCTTTGGGACACAGGTATGAGCAGTTCCTGAGGAGAAGAGGGGATGGCTACAGAAAGGCCAAGGAGGACTTTACTCCACATATCAGACATGGTTCAAAGTAAATCTGTAACCAGATCCCCAGCTCCGATCGAGATTGCGAAAGCAGGACCCATGTGGAGGTGATGTATTAACTCTGGTCACAGGGAGTGGCAAAGGCTTCCCAAGCCTCTCCCACACTCACCACCCGCACCTAAGCCTGGACATGAGACCTGTTCTTGTTTTCCAAGAAGGAGCCAGATTGGGGGTGAGGCGTGGACAGTTTGGAAATTTACCAAGCTCTGGATGAAGCGATAGGAAAAGGAGTAAAAACAGTCATTATTATGTTACCATCTGAATATTAATAACAAGTTAATCATTGTCATCATAACCACTCTCATTATAGAGGTATGACTGTGTGCCAGGCAACACCTGTGTGTTGTGTTTAAGCCCAGATGCTAGGCAGTGCTAACCTCTTTTACAGCTCAGGAAACAGATTAAGAGATGTGATCTGACCAAGGCCACAAAGGTACCAAGAGTATAGAAAACAACTGCTAAAATTTGGGCTGGCCTGAACTCCTGCATTTGCACTGTATTGAATATGACGAAGCGGCATCCTCCCCACCACTGCGCTCACCCCCCAGGGTCATACCACCGAAGAAGCTGCCGAGGCCGGCCCTGCCTTGCCTGGGCCCCAAGTCAGGACCCAGTGAAAAATGAAAATGCGGTTCCGAAAATATTACAAATTTTAAGACAGCAACAGCATAGCAGTGGACAGTCCAGGGCCTTTCTAAGCACCAGGCCATGTGAGTGCAAGTCACCCAGCTCCCGAAGCCAGCCCTGGGCCCAGCCCGTCTTTCCCTCCTGGCAGATCCAGCCAGCCTGGCCGTGGGGCCTGGAGCTGGCTGAGAGGGACCTGGTGTCTGAGAGGCTAAGGCCCCCAGCTGGTGGGGTCTAGGTCTGAGCTTCTGCTCCCCACAGTACTGCCCAGCCCCAGCCCTCCTAGGGCCCACCTACTTCTGGGTTGCTGTGCCCATGGCCAGACCCGGCCCTGAGGGCTCACGGGCAGCACCGCTCTCCAGCTGGGAAGCAGCTTCATGACGCAGCCCTGAGTCCGTCCCGAGCCTGTCCAGCTTCTGGGCTGTTCCTCTGTCCAACTGGCCTCTCCTCTCCCTTCTTGGCTCCTGCTCCCCGGTTCCCAAAGTCGTCTGACCAGTTTGAAGCTTCAGAGCTGCTCCTCAGCACTTTCCTTACCACCCTCTCCTCCCTAGTGCTCCCCAGGGGGCCGTGGAGGCAGAGCCCTACCTCCCCGTCCTCTAGACAATTCAACCACACAGACAAAGCCCTCAGATTGTGCAGGGTCTCAGACACAGCCACACAAAGGACTCATGACACCTGGACTCAGACCCCACGTGAACACAGGGCACATCACAGGCTCCCAGCTCCACAACTAATACAACTCAGCAGTTGCTTGGGCCACGGCTCCCATCCTGGTGCCTAGGGGCTCTCTTCTCGTCGGAGGATCAGGGATGAGGAGGCTAAGGCAGGTCAGGAACAGGTGATAAATGGTAGGGGGCCGGGCTTCCGTGTAGCTCAGGGGAGCTGGAGAATCAGGGCCTGCTTGGTGTACCCCTATTCCTCCAGCAATGACCTTTCCCCACCACCCAGATCTGTATCTCCTCCCAACTGTTCCACTGCTCAGCCTGGGACATGTCCTGAGCCTCTTCTGTTGTCTAAGCCTTGGTTTCTGCATCTCTCACCTGGGGATTAGTGTCTATTCTGTCCGCCTTCCTGGCTTTGGAGGATCAGAGACGCACTCACTCCGGAAACTGCAAGTTGTAACATCATCACCTGACCCCAGGTTTCCAGACTCAGGTAGGCCCCAGGCGGGACCCTTGACTCTGTTTGCTAAGGAAGAACCCCAGGGCGGAAGAATTTCTGGAGAAAGCAGGACTTAGAGCTGAGATGCTGAATCCAGCCCGTTCCAGGAACCCTGCCCCGCCTTCTCCCAGGCAGGCGCACCCAGGGCCCAACTATGCCAGCTGGGGTCAGGGAGTGAGCAGCAGCTGGGTGTAGACCCAGGGAGACTACCGTTCCAGGCGGGGCCCCAGTAGCACCCAATGGTTGCAGTAGGTGTGTCTACAAGGTGACCTGCTTATGGAATTTTCCATGGTTTTTCTTCTTTCTCATGGTGGAGCTGGGGTTTCACTGTTCACATAACTGGATCCATATGCCTTTGCTCACTGACATTTCCAAACACGACAGACCTCATTCACCTCTGAAAGATGGTGGGAGCTGTGTTTGGCCCTCTAGGGGTACATCAGCAGAAACACCAACATCTGCCCTCCCAGCCAGCCCCTCAAGCCCATTTTGCAGAGAGAAAGAATCAAGGTCCCTGGGTTTTATTTGACTCCGTAGGGGAAGGCCTTGCCCCTCCCAGGCCCCAGTGCCCCAAAGTTGGAGGAGGAGGGAGGGTGGCAGCCCGGAAGAGCAAGGCCTCCCTGCCCACAAGCAGCCTGCAGAAAGGAGTCAGGGCAGATCCAGAAGAAGCCCCGCTGTCTTCAGGGGCTGACCCCGAGGGGAAGGAGGAGTTGGACTAGAGCTCTGCCTTCGTGAGTGGCACCTCCTCTGAGCAGGCCCCCCCGGGGCCTCCGCACAGAAATGCCTTCAGAGCCTCTTGGCCTTGTTGGTGGGCTTTATAGATCTGGTCTTCTCCAAACTCCCCCAGGTAGTGCAGACATGTCACGGAGAGCCTAGGGGAGCCCAACAGGAGCATCAGACTCTGCCAGCCCTAAGGGGGGTAAACTAAGGTTCCCAGGGTTCCATCCTGCCTCCTGCCTCCCATCACACCTGGTGGGCCAGGGTCCCCCTGTGATCATAACACTGATGTGTGGCTCTGGTCCATTGCTAAGTCCTGGGCCCGTGAGACGTTTCACCTGGTTCACTTCTCGAACCCCGTAGCTGGAAGAGAGTGACACAACATTAGTGAGGGCCTGGCCAGTGGGGGACCTGTCTCTACGTAAAGCTGGCACACTGGGCCTTTGCCAAGTTCAGTGCCCAGATTCTGATCATCCTTGATGGAAAACTGAGGACCAGAGGGGGTCCTCCTAGACTCCTGGCTCCATGACTTTGTCGCTTGGGTATCTACCCTTTGACTTGCTCCCAGCTCCAGAACTCAGACTTGGTCCCAACTGACCCCCTACCATGACCAGAGCCCTAGTGGAGTGTGTGTGGTGTGAGAGGGAGAGTGGGGACCTCTACCCACCAAGTCCTGCCCCTGGAGGAAAGAAGGGACCAAACTTTCAACTCACTCCTGCCAGGCCTGGGAGCAGCTCTTGTCCAGGACATCTGTGTAAACCGACTCGCTCAGCTCCTGACGCTCCCTGTGGGTGTGAAGCTTGGCCTCTGCCTTTGCCAGATGTTGCCCCATCTGGAACAAGGAGAAGCTGAGAGTCAGGGCTCAGGGGCCGCTCAGTGTAGGGGAGAGACCAGGAGCCTGGGTCTCTGGGTGAGAATGGGGTGGCAAGGGAGACTTTGGAGCAGGAAGCACCTGTGAGGCAGGCCTCGGGGTCCTCCCCCAGGTCCTGAAAGCTGGGACTGGACCAGCTGAGGCAGGATCCACTTTCTTGGGACGGGGTGGGTGAGTGGGAAACACTGAGTTGGAATTTTAGGCCAGGCAGTGGGGTCCCTCCCCCAGGGCACACCTGCCCATCAGCACATGCTATTTTAAACCACAAGGAAAGAAAAAAAACCCAGCCCATTCTTCAGTGACACGTGTACTCACAGGTCGCTTCCCCACCCCCCACACCCCACAGAGGTACTCAGGTAGACTTGACAGGCTTGTGTGTGAACTCAGACACACACACACTCATATATCCATGCACTCAGAACACATGAACACACAAACCAGTGCGCTTCGGTCTTATTTTAGGAAGGAGTCCAGACCTGACATGGGCCTGGAACTGGAAGAGCCTGAGACCACAAGGTGGTGACTCCCTGGGACCTCAAGATACTGGGGGGTGTCCCAGATTTCTGATCTCCTTTGGACGGACTGATGTGTAAACTGAAGCATGGAGGTTCAGGTGAGGCGAAGATGGCAATATCATGGAAGGCTGAGCCTGGTTGGATGGCCAGCAGTGGGGTTTGGGCATCAAAGGCAAGTGGTGGCATCTGAGGTAGATGGAGGGGTCTGGCTTGAGGAGGCCTGGGCAGGGGACTGCTCTGGGAAGGGACTCACCTGGTGGGCCACTGCCCTGCAGGCATCACAGCGAAGGTGCGCGGGCATGTGAGCCGAGTACTTCTCCTCATCATCCAGCTGAGGGGCAGTGGCTGTGAGTGGAGCACTGTCCCCGAGGCCCCCTGGGATAGCCCAGGCCCCCAGCAGCAGCAGTAGCAGTGGCAGTGACAGCCTCATGGTTCGTGGAGCCAGCTTGGTGAGCGTGGGCTGTGGTCAGGATGCAGATGTACGTGTGTGCAGTGGGGGCCTCCCCAGAGTGCCTGACCCAGACCAATGGGGAACTGACACCTCACCCCTCCCATTTTCTCCCTTCCGCCCAGAGACACCCCATGTGCACCTCCTCTAGTGGGACACGGGTGCCAGCCAACTGAGCTCCATTTTTTGGGTAGGGGACAATGAGGCAAGGAGTGGCCAGTCCTGGGCAAGACACATGGGGCTGATACTTCCCAAGTCCTGGGATCTGGCCATGTGGCAGGCACTGTGCTGAGCACCTTCCAGGAGGAGGTGGTTGGTTACTGTAATCTTTTTTTTTTAAGAATTTATTTATTTATCTTTAGAGGGGAAGGGAAAGAGAGAAGGAGAGAAACATCAATGCATGGTTGCCTCTCGTGCATCCCCTGCTGGGAACTGGCCCGCAACCCAGGCATGTGCCCTGACTGGGAATCAAACCATGATCATGTGGTTCACAGGCCCGTGCTCAATCCACTGAGCCACACCAGCCAGGGCTGGTTACTGTAATCTTTATTCTACCACAGAGACACGAAGGCTCAGAGAGGTGACAAATCCAAGGCCACGCATCTAAAGGGGCCATGCTGAAATTGGAGCCTAGACCCGATTGACCCCCAAGCCCACTGGCCACTCAGCTGTCAGGAGGAACGATGCCACAGGTGTGGTTGCCAGGTTAGGGGTTCCTCCCTGGGAGGCAAACTCACTGAGGCAGGGACGCCACAGTGTATTAAAGACACACAGGATTTCCTTCCCTGAGCCCTAGTGTCCCCTCCACCCAGGCAGGAAAGGGCATATGGGGGTGTTAAAGGGCCACAGCAGGAAATCAGACACCTGACACCAGTTCTTCCAGCCATCAGAGCTCATTGGGTCAGAGATTTATTGCTCACCAGGATGAGGTGACAGGCCCAAGGCCCCTCCACGTTATGGAAACAGCATCTCCGACCATGAAAAGATGTCCAGCTTTTTCTGGCTCATAGTTCTCCCAGTCAGTTTCCAGTTCAAGGCAGGGGGCAGGGACTCTGAGGGCCCCTGGTCTCCCAAGGGCATGAAACTTAATGAAGGCACCCCTCTCCACCCCAAATACTGCTTGTAACGGGCACTTTTCTTCCCCAAACTCATCACGTCACATACATGCTCAGCAAGGCCCAGGCACTTCAAGCTCAGAACTACACACAGACCCCCACACAGAGCACCCTCCACCTACTCCATGCACCTTCCTCTGCCCTCCTCAGCATCTCTGGAATCTCAGGGCAGCTGGAACACGTGCTCTGGGTCCCGTCCCTTACTAGGCTGTGAGCAGCCTGCAGAGCCAGCCCCTCCCAGCATGGTTGTCACATCGCTGCTGGGGAAGTGAAACCAGCTGAGGGCTCTGAGTCTCTCTGGCCAGCCCCACACAGATGCGTCCTTCTACTGTCAGCCCCTTTCTACTCTCTGCTCCACCCGAGGGGTCAGGGGGCTCCTCTGGAACGACAGTTCAACCATTTTCCTGCTTGTAAGTCCTTCCTGACGACTCACTTCATCTGCTTCCTACCCAGGCTGGGAATCGCTGAAGCCCCCATCCCTGGCCCCAGGATGAGCCAGCTCAGCTCTGAGGGCTTAGAGAAGCCAAGTCAGAAACCAGGGTTGACATGGGAATACAGGGTGGGGCCCCAGCTAGGGACTGTGGCCACTTTCCCACTTGCCTCCAAGTACATCACAGCACCTCCAGTATTACTTCCCTGCTCCACCTCCACCTGCTGGCCCCACAGCTTCCTTTCTCTGACACAGCCTGGCCTGGCTGCACCAGCCACTTCCGTTCACCGCCTCCCAGGCCAAGGCTTAGATTCTCTTCCAAATTGTAACAGATTGATGGCCAGAGGCCTTCTCCCTCCATCCCGCCCCTGCTCACTAGCCTGCTCCACTTCAGCTGGGCCCGCCTTCAGGGAGGAACAGACAACCACCACCTCTGTGGGCAGCCCTGTCCCCTGCTGCTCCCAATTCCTGCTGTTCCTAGGGAATGCCAACACCCCTTCAGCCTGGCTCCTGGGGACAGGTCCCAAGACTCCTCTCTTTCCTGCACACACACACACACACACACACACTGCACTCTGGGAATGCTTGGGAAAGGGGCATACAGTGCTGTTGTGGAAGGAAGGCAGTCACTTCCTGAACTCCAGCTCCATCAGCTCCCGGGAGCTCAGTTACATTCTCCGAAGGTAACTTCCGGTCTGAGGACTAGATGAGATGGGCAAAAAAGGTGACAGAAGACGGGCAGGGGACTGGATGCCTGAACCTTTCAAGGCCATCAACAGGCCTCAACACCATGCGGATCAGGTCCTGGGGGGCTTCATACAGGGAACAAGGAGGCCTTACCGGCCTGGGCAGGACCCGGACCCAAGCTGGTAGGAGGAGCACAGAGGAACAGAGGGGGTGCAGGGCTGGGGGTCCCACTCACGGGCAGGTAGTACATCCGGTCCAGGGACCCCGCCTCTGAAGCCCAGGGTGGCTGGGTGCAGCTGAAGGGTGGGGGGCCAGGGGATGGCGGCAGTGAGAGGCCAGGGATAGGCCCATAGGCAGGCGGGTAGAGGTTGGGGTTTAGGGCCAGCGGGGTGTAGATGCGTCGGGGTAGCCCCGGGGGCGAAGGGGGCAGAAGCACCTCCACGTACTGCCCGCTCTCAGGGTCAAAGAGCAGCCGTAGCCGAGGTTGCCGCGGCGCCTCCACGAAGTAGTAGCGGCCACTCTCGGGATCCACCAGGACTTTTCCGGCGCGCGAGGCCCCAGGTGGCCTGCGTGACACCTGGGAGGGGCCGTCAGGGGACCGGTCCATCGGAGGTGCAGAGGCTGCGCGGGGCTGGGGCAGAGCTGTTATGCCAGCCAATGCCTGGGGCTCCCGCAGGACAGGCGCCTGGGTCGCAGTCGCAGGCTCGGGGACCGAAGGGGGAGTCTCTAATTTGGGTGCTCTCCCAGGGCTTGAGCTAGGGTGCACCTGAGGGGAGCTGGGGCCGTGTGGTCCAGACAGTTGGACCCCTGCTGGCCCTATGGACGACTGTTGGGGTAAGGCGCGAGCTCCACCTAGGGGGCTGGTCGTACCCTCACCATCCGGGACACGGCGCTGGGCCTCCGTAACCCGGTTGCCCCCTCCAGGACAGCGCACCAGGGCTGCCCTGGTTTCCTCTGGCCGGCGGCCCAATGCCAGGGCACCAGGCAGGCGGATCTCAGTGCGCGCAAAGGGTTTCGCTGTGCTGTTCTCTGCCCTTCGCCGCAGCACCCCGTTGGGCTGAGAAGCGTCCCGGGGAGCGGTGTTGGGGGGTGGCTCTGGGGACTCGTAGGGGTGCGATACCACCGGCAGAAAGTCCTTGAGATAAACAGAAGTGTAGTGAGCCGGGGCGGGGGTCCCAGGCACCTGGAGCTCTTGCGTCTTGGATGCACCACCCTCTTCCCGGCGGGAATCCACAGGAGGCGCAGGCAGTCCTGAGCCTGGGATTCCCACCGGGAAGCTCGGAGCGTAGGTGGTTTTCACCATCTTGCGCACGTCGCGGGGCCTTGGAATAGCCACACGCGGGCGTTCCGGGGCCGCTTCTCCAGGGCCCAAGGCTTCCGGGAGCTCATCCGAATCCACAGTGCCCTCGAGGCGACTGAAGGGCGGGTCGGGTGCAGCCACCTCTGGCAACCGCCGACTGCCTCGGGAGGCAAGGTCCGGCATCTCCCGCGTGGAGGGACTCTGAGCCTCTGTTAGCTCTGGAGTCCTAGGTGAGGGTGGCGCAGGCGGCGCCAGCTTCCCCTGGACCACGCCGTTCACGGCCTCCTGCGTCGGTAGTTCATAGACTACCGATGAACTCTGCACTGTGGGATCCCATGTCTCTTGGGGCGATGGGCTCCACGTCCCAACAGGACGATCTGGAGCCTCCCCTGAGATTGAGGCCGGCGGGGATGGACTCCCACTCCTCTCTAGTGTAGCTCCGATTTCGGGGAGTGGAACCGCCCACTGTGAAGGAGCCTCAGGGGGTGGGCTTCTTGCCCTGGCAACACCCGGATTCCACGGAGAAAGGGTCAGAGGGGGAGAGCTTTTTCTGCTGACAGTTTCCTCGACGGTGGGATCCTGATTTTCCCATGCGGAGTACGCCTCGGGGAAGGACGGGTTACTCACCTTCCGAACAGCCCGGTCCCACGGGGGCAGGTTTTGCGGGGCCAGGCAGTGAGAACCCCGCACGCCTCCATTTGGAGCCTGCCCCACCGAGGACGGGCTCCTCGGCCTCACAGCCTTACTTGGAACTTCCCAGCGGTCTCTGGATTCGAAAGGCGGACTCTGTGGCCTCAGAATGATTCGATCAAGAGTCTCTCCTGGGAACTTAGTCTTGGGTTCCTGGTTCTGCGTCTCCTGGGTCTTCTCCACTGACTGCAGGAAGATGCTGGAAGTAACCGGACCCAGTGGCTCGGTCCCTGGCGCGGGCTTGTCGCGCCGAATCGCGCGTTCACGGAGGCTGGGCCAAGGCCGTGGGGCCCTAGCAGGGCCTGAATTGTATTGCACGCGGGGTGGCCGAGACCTGCCATCCTCCTGGACCATTCGGGGACTGCTGTCTGTTTTCCGAGTCTCGGGCTCTGGTCGATCCGCGGGCCCGAAGGTGGCGCTGCCTGGGGCTGGAGCCGCGGGGTTCAGTTTTCTGGCCAGCGCCGCCTGCACGATGCCCGCGGCGGCCTGCAGGCGGCCCAGGGACTCGTCCAGGGAGCCGGTACGCAGGAGCAGTCGGGGGTGCGGCGCACAGGCCTCCCGCAGGGGACTCCGAGGCCGGGGGCGCAACTCGATCTGACGCTTGGGCACCGTCCGGGGCCTGGCGGGTGCCGCACGCTCCTCCAGCGCCACCTCCACACATTCGAACTGCGCAGGGGTGGCGAGACCCGGCCCATGGGGCCGCAGCTCCAGGTAGGTAGCCCAGCGGGAGCCACCGTCGGGGGGCGCGGGCTGGGGCTGTGGTGCGGCTGGGGAGGGAGACGTGGGCCCTGACGGAGAGAGGCCTCGGAAAGTCCGCGCCGTGATCTCTCGCACCTCGCCATCCGCCGAGTCAGAGGGGCTGAACAGGGCCCCCGCGCCGAAGATGACTTCCATTTCCCCCGACGGCAGCATGCGCAGCTGGGGCTGCGGCGGCCTCGGGCCTGAGCCCCGGCCTCGCGGGAAACCCGAGCCGGGCCCGAGCTGCTGGAGGCTATTCTGGGCGCTGACGGACAGGCGAGGCTGCGCACCCGCCCCCAGCGCAGGGGCCACCCCGGGCCAATTCGCCCGGCCCTCCGCGTCCGGCCCAATGTCTGGGGGCTCGGGAGAACCCGGAGCCGTGTGGTAGGAACCTGACGAACCGGAGGAGTCCTGGCGCCGAGCGGAGGCCGAGGGTAGTTGACCTGTGAGCCCAGACAGGGCTGGCGGGGCGAGCGCGATCAGCATGGTGGGGCCGGACACCGCTCACTACCTCCCTCGCACTCGCCTCCGCGGCTGCCGCGGACGCCCGCACTGTCCCCGCCCCGCCCGCGGATGCCAGGGGGTCACCGCGCCTTAAAGCGGCCGCACCCGCTCGTGACCCAGCGGTATTGCCCGCAGGAGACCTGGACCCTGGGCCTTACCCTCCCAAGCCCCTTCTCCTCTGGCGCGGCTTGGAGCGCCAGGGTGGCACTCCAGGTTTTGGCGGACAGGAAGGTGAGGGGGGGAAACTGAGACTGACGGGGAGACCCGCCTGAGGTCAAGTGCTGTGGCCTGTGTGTGGATCTGTGTGTGAAGCGGGGGCCCAGACTTTTAGGCCAGGCAACTCAGGTCTTGCCAGCAATTTCGTCTTCCCCTTGGCCCTCAGTGCCTTTCCATTACAGCAGGGCACCCCTGCTCCCTGGCTCTGTCATCCTATCCCAGTTGGAGCTCCTAAGAGCGCACCCACTTTCCTTGACCAGTCACCCCACAACCTTTGATGGAGGAACATTGCTTGGAGGACTCCCCTTCTCCCGACCCCCTACTCCAGAAGTTGTGCTCAGGACCCCAGGAAGTTGCTGTCCCTGGCTAGGCCCTGTTGCCTTTAGTGGGAACTTCTTGGAAGGAGCTGGAGTGGACAGGTCTTGTACAGGCTGCCTTGGCAACCAGAACAAGTCCTGGATGCTAATGTGGGCTCTCTCAGGAACATTTTGGGTTGCCATGAAAAGTCCCACTGAGGCAGGAATAGCTTTGTGCTGCCCCAGGCACTCACAAGGCCTCATTCAGCCCCCACCACTTCAGCACTGGCCCTGGGCACAGGCACCGGTGGGTAAGCAGCCACCATCTCTAAGTGTTCTGGGGCAGTGACAATGGGCACTATCTGCTCTAATACTTCTGACTTCTAGGTCCTGCATGATCAGGTCCCAGCTGGCCCTGCAGCTAGGACACTGGCCCCTCCTCTGCACTTACTTTCTCACTGACCCGGGAAAAGCTAGACCTGACAAATCTCACTCAGTCTCCTAGTGGGTCCCCCGCCAGGGGGTCCCTGTGATCACCTAGCCATCAAGTGATGAATTCTGAGAGGATGAAGCCTGACATGCTCCTTCACAGACTGTTTCCCCACCTGAAAAAGAGACATGGCATTCTCCTTTTCCCTCCTCCCATTTGTGAAGACTGATGAGTTTGTTTGGGGGAAGGGTTAAGAAGGTATACATGTAATTCACAATATAACATGTTTTGTTTTGTCATGATTTCCCAAATTGACTGTGGTCTGAGAACCCACTGTCTTTGAGGTCTCTGGTCAGGGCTTTCTCTCTCCCTCTCTCTTCTCTCTCCCTCACACACAGGGTTGTTTATATAGGCAGGGATCAAACACTGAGTAAGAAAGGACAGTGCCCACTAGACAACAAAATAGTCCTCCCCTAGGCTGCAACCCCATAATCCCATGGACCCCCTGGCAGGTGGTGTTCCGAGGCCTGTTCCCCACCCAGTCCCTGATAACTTAATTCTCACTTAAGTCACCAAGGCCCAGGAGGCAGGCAGGCAGGGAGGAGGGAGTGTCTTCTGTCTCTTAACCTGTCTCTTCCCTGGCGGCCAGGCCACTGGTAAGTCTTGAGGGGGTACCCACAAGGATAGGAAAGATCAGGATGGGGATCCCCACAGCAGAGAAGGCAGAGATCAGGTTACAAACAGAAAGCTGACAACCATTTTTATTTTCCCCTGGGATGCTGGTGGCTCCTTGCCTGACGTGTCCCCAAGGCTTTCTTATGCTTCTGGTCCAGCACCTGGGCCATGTAGTTCTCCTGCTGCTTCTGGATCCGGAAGTCAGACATGTGATTCCTGCAAGGAGCCAGCTGGGCGTGGGCTGGGGACAGTCCACAGTAGGAGCCAGAGGTCTGGCTCCTGTATCCATCAACAACCCCCAGCCTGTCCATGACCCCTCACCTGAAGATCTGTTTCTGTTGGCTGATAACTTGCTGCAATTCCTTAATCTCATTCTCTTTGCCATTAAGTATATCTTCTTGCTTTATAATGTGAGACTCAATTTCTGTGGGGGAGAGAGGCAGGGAGGAGGTGGTTCCATCCCATGGGCCCCTTCCTAAGACAAGGCATTCCATCATGGGTCTTTTCAGAGCTTGGCTCCTGCCACCCAGAAGTTCTCCATGAGTAGCTGCTAATACTTTAGTAAGAATGAGTTCATAGGGTCTTGATGGGGTGATGGGGACACAAAGTCTGATAAATGTGTCAGTGACTTCACAACTCTATTCTGGACCAGGTGACTCACATGAGGGCAGGCAAAGGCCCTTGGACAGAGGAGGCAGCCCTGCCCAAAGGCAGAAGGATGACCAGCTCCAGGCCTGATCTCCTGCAGATCTTTGCACATGTCGCCTCTTTAGACTCTCCCTAGTCTAAAATTATAACCCTCCCCCAAACTTCCTATCTCTTTTCCCTGATTTATTTTCCTTTGTAACATGTATATCTAACATACCATGTGTTTTACTCATTTACCTTCTCCCCTAGGATGTAAGGACAAGGATTTTTGTTTTATTCACGGGTTTTAACTCTAAGCCCTAAAATAGTTTCTGGCACAAAATAGGTGCACAATAAATCTGTGGAATGAACAAACAGGATGTCCCCTGGGGGGTTCGGACTTAGAAACATTACCTAGTTGGGTCACCTCAATCCAACCAGACCTACTGAGGGCCAGCCAGGTGTGTCCAGCCCTGGGCAGCGTCCCTGCCCTTGAGGCAACAGTGTTAAGATTCAGGAACCAATCAGAGGACAGAACAAGGTGACGTTTCAATGAATGTTGGTGGGACAGTATTACCACTTTGGGCAAGTTGCCTCCTTTTCAGACCAGTGTCATCCATTTCTATAGTCGAGGGCAGAGGCGGTCCCTGGGGGGTAGGAGGACCCAGGGAGATTAATGGTTCCAAAGCTCACCCGCTAATTAAGTGCTCATTAGATGTCAGGATGGTTTTTGTGACTTGGGCCAGAGTCCAATGAGGCTGTAGGGACCTGTGGGGGTGCTTCATTTACATAACTGTCTCCCAGGAAGCCTTGATCCTCACAGGAAGAAAATCCCACTGCCTTCAAACGTTAGACAAAGAGTACCTGAAACAGAGGCTCTGAAAATGCAGAAACACTGAAGCACTCAAGGTTTCAGAAGAGATGGTCTGGTAAAAAGTTAAGGCACAGCACAGAAAAGAGGACACACAGGTGAAGGAAGGGAAGGAAGACGTGAGCTCATGGGGTCACAGGCCTGAGACGATCAACACTCCACTCCTTCCCAGGTCCTGCAGCTAATCTAGACTCACTGCTTGAAGTTCTCTTGAGAAAAAGCATCAGAAATTTGTGTGAATCTTTTAAAGTGAGATAAATGTAAAATAAATGGTACCAAGTGAGGGAATGGTTAGAAAAGCCCTTTGAAAAGATTCAGGAACTGTGTGTGTAAAACCAAACTGAAACCCGGAAGAGGCAGTGGGGAGGCACAGGCCAGGAGGAGGCCAGGGGCCCGTTCAGGTCACCACCAGTGAGGGCTTGTGCCCCACTAGAGGGATTCAGGACATTCTGGGAGAAGGCAGCCAGGCTCCCTCCCTGTGACTCACACAACCTTCAGACGAAGAGCCCCTTGGCCTTGACTGATCTCTAGGAAATGCCCTAAAGGAAGGATGTCTTTTCCTAGCACTGCCAGGGAAGGACCCTAGGTTCCTTTTAGGGAAGTGAGGGAGGGGGATGTCCAGAGAAAAGGAAAGGACTGGGACCAGTGTCCTTGGGTATGAAGGCAGTGACTGCCTGTTGGGCCCCAGGAGGCCCTAATGGGAGCCCTTGATCAAACCATGAGGCCTGTCAGGATACCTGGCCAGATCAAGATGGCAGCCTGCTGGCAACTTACCAGTCAGAATACTCACCAAGGGAGAGAGAAGGCTGGATTGGAAGGTAGAGGGTGCCCGAAGCTCCAGGTAGGGCCCATCAAGAGAGACCCTGAACCTCTTTTGGGCTTAAGCTCTGGGCTCTGGCCTATTCAAAATCTGCTGCAGCGAATGAAGCAGATGTTGTATATAGAATTCATATCTACCTCGTAAAATAGTTATAAAATAAAAAATAAGGGAGTTTAGCATTCTGGGAAAATGAAAGTGGGTAGCTGATTGAAAGTGCCCCGTGACTCACAGCACCAGCTGAGCTAAGTGGCTATGAGCATCTGCATGGAGAAGAGTTGGAAACTAAGGGCCCACAGGCATACTTTACTTGGCTCATACAATATTTTTAAATTTTTTAAATCACCCTGGCTGATATGGCCGAATGGACTGAGCGCTGGTCTGTGAAGCAAAGGGTCACAGGTTCGATTCCCAGTTCAGGGCACATGCCTGGGTTGCAGGCCAGTTCCCAGTAGGGGACACATGAGAGGCAACCATACATTGATATTTCTCTCCCTCTCTTCTTCCCTTCCCCTCTAAAGATAAATAAATAAAATCTTTAAAAGAAACCTGGTTTCTTTTTTAAAGCTCTGACAGGCCCCGGCTGTTGAGTCTCAGTGAATTGAGAGCTGGCCTGTGAACCAAAGGGTCCCTGGTTCAATTTCCAGTCAGGACACATGTCTGGGTTGTGGGCCAAGTCCCCAGTAGGGGGTGCATGAGAGGCAACTATACATTGATGTTTCTTTTCATTTTTCTCCCTCTCTTCTCCTCAAAAAAATAAATAAAAAATAAAATCTTTAAAGCTCTGACAGTCCTGGACCCCTATTTCCACAGCAGAGTAACTAGGCCCTTGAGAGGGCTTGGCTTTCCATATCACCACAGTCCCCACTCTGCCCTACTAATCCCCACCCAGAGACTAGTGATTAACTCCCAAGTAGCACTGTGCTTGCTCTGTTGTTTCTCTTTTAACGGAGTTATGAATAAAGTATACTAGTTCTAATATCCATCAAGAGGGAAGACAAAAGGTGGACTAAGAAAGGTTGTATGTTTCAAGAAAAATGGGAGCAAGCCCGTTCTTTTATGGCCATGAAGAATATTGTACACCAACTGCTTTCCTCATTTCCGTGGCCTGCCTGGTCCCTGAAGGCCTTTGCGAAGCTGTGGCCCACCTGGGCCTGCCTGTATCCTCAGCCGGGAACAGAAGTTGGGATGAAACCCTGCCCTGGACATGGGCACGGAGCAGTTAGGGATGAGCCCATGTATGTAAGCGTGGGAAGGAGCACGGGCCTCCCGCCTACCATTGCACTTGGTGATGAGCTGGTCCTTCTTGCTGGACTCCTGCAGGGCTCTGCTCTTGACAGTGGAGAGCCTGGGTGGAAAACATAAGAAAGGGTGGGAAGGCTGACAGGCAGATGGGACCCCTAACCTTCCCCCCATCAGGGCCAACTTACGCCTTTTCAAAGGCCAGCTTCTCTTTCTCCAGCTGTTTAGACAGCACTTCCACCTCTCCGAGGGCAAACTGCAACTTCTCCTCTTCCTTAGTCAGGAGGACCTTGGTCTTGGCATGAGCAGCTTTCTCTTCCTGCAGGGGCAACACCAGTAACCTCATTACCCCAACCACCTTGGATCTCCTAGGTTCCCTCAACCAGCCCCCTTACTCAAAGGGCCACACAGAAGCCAGGGCACAGAAAGATTCTGTCCTCATTACTGGGGCTGGAGGCTCTCAGAGGCTGATACTCAATGACTCTGCTCAACCACAGAGATCCTGGGACATGGGGGAAGATTAGGAGCCTGCAAAGGCCATTACTCACCACCAGCTTCTTTTCCAGTGCCTGGAACTCTTCTTTACTGACAAAATTTTCATCCTGGAGAACCATCTGCAATAGACACTGGCTCAGGAAGGGCCTGGGGCTGGAGTGTCCTTAGGGACCAGGAGCAAGAATAATGGGATAATGCCCATGGCACCCAGGATGAGGTTGGGGCCCTGGGAAGGGAAGATTCATTGGGGCTCAGCTCTAGATCTTGCCCTCAAGGAGCAACCAGTCTTATAGTGGAGAGAGCCCATGGCCAGAACTTGTAACATGGTGTGTACTATGATGGAGAAGCACAAAGTGGTGTTCAGAGGAGGGTCCTGACCCTGGGGAAGGGTCAGAACTGCTTCAGGAGAAGGGGACATCAAATCAGACCTGAGATCTGACTGCTATGTAGGGGTGGGCCAGAAGAACAGGAGTGGAAGAGGAAAGTGTTCTAGACTGTGAGAAAAAGGCCAGGGATGGAGGCTGCCTCTTAAAGAAACCAAGAGGAAGAGCTGGGTACCTTCAGGTAATCGAAGGTAATGCAATGCTTAGGGCTGCATATACAGCCATTAGAATGAGAGAGGTAAATCATCTTATTTCTGAGATGGAGTTATCTCTTGCCTTCTTATCAAGATAGAAAACAAAAACAAAAAAACCATGACCTCCACCTGGCCAGGATTTTACCAATGCTTTGCTCCCATGAATTAGGGTTTGACTGAGAAAGCAAAAGGAAAGGGACATAAAGGGGTCAGAAGCCAAAGCCCTTAAATTCTCGTGTGCAAGGTTCAAACCTGTGCTCACTGCACTCAGCGTGGCAGTAAGCACTTCATTAGACACTGGGGAGAGGAGGTCCCTAATAGGAAGGATGCCTGAACAAGGGGGCCTTGGGAAGTCAGTGAAGTCATCTCCAACTAGAAATGGAGAAAAGGAGGCTCAGTGAATAGATGGGGACATATCTACCGGGCCCTGCACAAACAAACCAAGAGGGTAGAGAACAACTTGATTCAGATTAAAATTCCCTTGTAAAATGTTCCTGAAATTCTTCCCCTTTTGGCTCCACCCCCACAAGTCATAACACATCTAGGCCCCGCCTCCTGGTGACGCTATTGGCAGTGGGCTCCCGGCACGCCCCTTGCTTCCAGACAGGGTCTGGCCTCTCCCTCAGCTCTCCTGGCTGCGTACCACGTTCCTCAGCTGATGGATCAGTTCTTCCTGAGATTCAATCACGTCCCGCAGTTGATCGAAGGCGAGACACACCGACCCTGACCCCCCCTGCGACCACCCGGCGGGCGTCGCCATCTTTTGCCCCCGCCAGCCCGTTGGAAATGGCTGCCGCTGAGTCGCTCACCACGTCGCCCACCAATGAACCTGAGACGCCACAGAGCACCCTGGCAACCGGGGGCGGGGACTTTCCCTGTTAGCCGGGATGGGACCCGCCTCTTAAAGGAGTCACCCGGGGAATTTAAAACCCTTAGGAATTTAAGTTTATAGACAATTTGCCTATCTGTCTTATCCTGTGTTTCTCACTCAGTCCTGAGGAGCAGGCGGGGACGGGCTAATATTGACATTTCCTTTACGAGCCAGTGAGAAACAGTTGGCAACACATCCTCCCTCAGCCTTCTCCCAGAAACTGCAAGACCGTGAAGTAAGAGCCATTTAAAGCAACACCTGCATCTTTAGCTTCTTCAGGCGCCTCTCTCCCACCCTAATCTCTAAATATATCTCAGAGTATGAGACTCCAGCCTCCTGTGTTCTCTCTTCCTCCTACAACATATGCAGTACTCAGGAGGCCCTAGCCTAAGCAATGAAGGCGAGGCTCAAGAATAGAAAAGGAGTGTGGTCTCAACCAAGATGAGTTCTGGTTCCGTGCTAATCTGGTACCACGCTCTTTGCAGCCACAATGGAGCCAAGTGCGACCATATCAGGGTGCTGCGGAGGGCACTGAAGAAGAGTCTGAAGACATGAGAACTGAAGTGAAGCATGAAGGAGACTTCTAAAACGGGTAGGGAAGGGTAAAGTAATCACACATCTTCACCAAATCCCTATCCCCATTTATTTTGAAACCCAGTTCAAGCTTGGGGAATATCAGAGCTAATTTTGATCGAATATTCACTATTTCGTGGCACAATTAGTATTATTTCACTGGCTCTTCATAATAACCTTGGGAAGTAGTTTCTAATGTCCACATTTTACAGATGAGGAAATTCAGGTTCTCTAGAGTGAATAATTCACCCAAAGTCACCCAAGCTATAGACTAAACCTTGGAACAGTTTTCAGGTGGGCAGTTTGATTCTAGATTCCATATTCTTTTTTTAAAAATTTTTTTATTTATTTTAAGAGAGAGGGGAAGAGAGGGAGAGAAACATCAGTGTGAGAGAGAAACGTGATCGGCTGCATTTTGTACATGTCCTGATCAGGGATGAACCTGCAACCTGGCCATGTGCCCTCACAGGGAACAGACCTGACAAACTTTTGCCCAACCAACTGAGCCACACTAGAGTCCATGTTCTTAACCATGTTGTTGTGCTGCATTTTTGTTGAACATAATGGATACTGAAGATATGGAAGCAGGAAATGACTATATTAAGGAGTTTGCAAAAAATGTTATAATTGTCCAGGAGGGAAGCTGAAAGTTTAGGTAAGCCTCTCAGGCTGCTCCCCAGGTCCCCCAAGGGGTCTGTTTTTTAGTTGGATTTTGCGCCCTGACAGACATGCTCATTCCTGTGGGTCTGTCAGTGATAGCCCTTGTTTTATCTTCCCTTGTTGCTTGTATCTGTTCTCATGTCCTTGAGAGCAAGGCTATTTCCGTCAGCCAGTCTAAAAGGGCCCAGAGTATGCAGTTCACCGGGACTTCTGTGATGGAAATGCTCATCTGCACTGTCCAGTAGTGCAGCCACTAGCTAATATGGGCTATCCAGCCCTTGAAATATGGCTCATGTGACTGAAGAGTTGCTCTTTAAATTTTTAAAAACTTAAAAATTTACATTAAAATAGCCTTATGTGGCCCTGACTGGTGCGGCTCAGAGAGTTGGGACTTGTCCTGAAAACTGAAAGGTTGCAGGTTTGATACCTGGTCAGGGCACATGCCTGGGCTGCAGGCCAGGTCTCCGGTTGAGGGCGTGCAAGAGGCAACTGATCAATGTTTCTCCAGCACATCGATTTTTCTCTCCCTCTTTCTCCCTCCCTTCACCTCTCTCTAAAAATAAGTAAATAAAATATTTAAAAAATAAAAAAAAATAGCCTTATGTGGCTACTGGCTACTGTTTTGGACAGCGTGGGCCTAGAGGATGCAGTTATACAGGTTGTGTGCCTCAGCATGGAGTTTTCTTGGAACTTTGTCTATCGGATGTGAATGTTCATCTGAATCACCCTGGACAAAGCTGCACATTCCTCTGCAGTGATCCCTGAATCTTCCCTTGATCTGTGTCCCCTCTGTAGGGTTTTTCATGAGGGGCTGCTTGATATCTCTTGCCACTCACCATTTACCTCCACCAGCTAGAACAGACTACCTTGTACATTTAATGGAAAACCCTGGAGCACAGTAGGCTCCAGCAGCTGGTTCCCTGGGGATGGACCATAATGAGTAAGAGAAAATGCCGGATACCAGCGTAGTGATGGGGGTGGTCAGCTTGGTTGGGGACTACCAACCAAGACTCCCATTCTCTAGGTCAACAAACATGAGCTCCTGGCCAATCAGGTCTCACTGGGGCAGTATGACAGGGCATCACAATTAACTCTGTGACCCTGCCGGAGAAAGAGTGGCTTTCTTCACAGGGTTATCATCATGATTGATCTGGCTTTCTATTGCTGTATAACACATCACCCAAAATTTATTCCTTAAAAAAATCAGTTTGCTCAGGAATTTTCAATTTGGGCAGAGTTCAATAGTGAAAGCTCGTCTCTGCTCCATGAAGTATCAGCTGGTATGGTTGTTGAGGGAGGGAGGGAGGCTAGAAGTTCCACTACCAGGGTAGCTCACTCACATAACTAACGAATTGGTGCTGTCTGGCGGCTGGGAGCGCATCTGAGACTGAGGACCAACGGTTTTGTTCCTCTCCACGGACTTGGTGACAGGGTTCAAGAGAAAGTATCAAAACTGTCAGGAAATGGAAGGGGCCAGTTTCCTGAAGCCTGGGCCTCCAAAGCGGGATAGTGTCATTTCTGCTGTATTCTATTGCTTAAGGAGCCACAGAGTCCAGCTTCCAGGAGGGTGAACACATCCCACCTTTTGATGGGAGGAGTTTCAATTTGGGCTACACTTCCAGAGGAAGTCCTGAAAGATGGCATATCATTCCCTTCGGGATTCAGCTTGAATAAAATTAGACTGGAACTTAGACTAGTAGGGGATGCAGACACTTAAATCTCAAATTAAGTCATTATTCAAATAAATAGCATTATAGTTATGACAGGTGCTAAGAAAGAAAGGAATGAGAGTATTTTATAAGGAGATTTAACCCAGTCTAGGGGTAAAGGGAAGGCTTCTGTGGGGAAGTGATTTTTGAGCTGGAACCTAAGGAGATTATTAGGAGGCACTTAGTGAAGAGGGGAGGGCCAGGTGAGTGGGAAAGGGTTTCAGAAGGAGGGAACAGTACCCATCAAGTCCCTGGGTTAGCAGAGTGTAGTAATGAAAAGGCTGGTACGGCAGACAAGGAAAGGATGTTCAGGGCAAGCAGGGGTAGAGGCCAGAAACGTGGACGAGCCTTACTTAGTATTAGGCCATGCTAAGGACTTTGGTAATAATTATTCTGGGGGCAAAAGAAAGCTACTGAAATATTTTAAACAAGAGGATGACGTGATGTAATTTATGTTGTGAAATGTTCTCTCTAGTTGCAGCAAGGTCTACATGTTGGCAGGGCCTGAAGTTGATGCACGGGGACGACTTATACTTGTGAGGCTACTGCAAGGTTTATATCAGAGGAAGCAGATGGTAGTTTGGGAGTCAGGTGGTGTCAGAGGAGATGGAGAGTAGATGGATTTAGGATGTTCTGGCAGTAAAACTGCCGGGACTTAGCAGTGGTGGAGGGGATGTGGGGAAAAGGCTGTTTTGGTTGTTTATTGCTGCAGACTACCACAAAAAGTAATTAATGACTTAACACAACAACCATTTCATTATTTGCTTATGAGTCTGCAGTTCGAAGGGGCTTTTTGGGGCAGCTAATTTTTGCTCTGCCCAGTCAGCTGGCATAAATAGCTCATATATCCATGATCTTAATTCTTGCTGCTAGCTCAGTCATTTGGTTCTCCTCTGCATACCTTCTTCATGTGGTTACCTTGGTGATCTCAGGGAGCTTGGACTCACATGGCAGCTGGCTTCCTCTAAGTGCAAAAATGGAAGCTGCTAGTTTTGCCACATTCTATGGATTAAAGATCAAAGGCCAGCCCAGATCGGAAAGGAACCACACAAGGGCTTGAATACTAGGTGTGGTCCACTGTGGGACAGCAAATCAAATCTACCACAGTTTCCTGGGCTTCTAACTTTTGTATTTGGCTGGATGATGATGCTATTTATGGAAACGGGAGCACTCAAGGAGTGTTGCTCCTATTTTCTCCATTAAAAAATAAATTGCCGCCCTGGCTGGTGTAGCTCAGTGGATTGACCGCGGGCCTGTGAACCAGAGGATTGAGTTTCGATTCTCAGTCAGGGCACATGCTTGGGTTGCAGGCCAGTTCCCAGCAGGGGATGCACAAGAGGCAACCATACATTGATATTTCTCTCCCTCTCTCCTTCCCTTCCCCTCTAAAGATAAATAAATAAAATCTTTTAAAAAATAAATAAATAAAATAAATTGCCTTTCACTGATCCCTCATTGTTGTATATATTCCCAAGGCTCCCTTGCTATCCCCTTTGACATTCATCCACTGGGGAGCGTTGTCAAAAGTTAGGTTCCCCATTAGATGTGTGCTGGGTCCCACTTGTCCCTGATTCCCATCCCAGAAGCTCAGATCACTGACATGTGAAAATTCTCCATCTCTGTTGAATTGAATCTCATCTCAATCTTTCTCCAAATGACACATATTCTGACCAGTTGGGCTCTGGAGAACCCAAATGTATTTTTTTAACCCAAAAGTTTTCTAAATATGGGCCGTTAAGGACAAAGCCAGCAAGGAACTGAATTAACAGCTGATTTTCAGATGCTAAGTAGCTTTGACCTGTCCATTGGCTGTAAAATGCTGCAGCTGCTGTTTTCGGGTAGAAAACAGAACGGTGATGGCACCAAGGCTGCCTATTCCCACTGAAGGATGAGAGAGGCCCGGGGAGGAGGTCAAGAGCTTCTCTCGTCTTCAGTGGCTCCAAAGGAGTCAGGCAATATGCCGTGCCCAAGGGTGCCGGGGCAAAGGTAAAAGGACAAAGGAGAAACATAAAGACATTTTTTAAATATAAAATCATTTAATTTCTTTCTGGCCTAAAATACACTCAGTCCAGATGTAGGAGATCAGGTGACCAGATTTTTCAGGATTTGGACTCCTCCAAGAGCTGATTCCAACTGTGTCAAACCTGGCTCTGGTCACAGAGCAGTTACATCTTTAATTCCAAATACTGAATGGGATGCAAATGATGTAATCATACCTAACACATGGGTACATGGGTACTTGGTGATCACTGCACGAGGTATCAACAATGCAGGCTCAAAGAATAAGATGTACAGTAACTTGGCCCTTCCCCAAAACAGACGTATTAGGAGACTAAGTTTACCCCTTAACACGAATCCAAAACAACCACTGATTAACTGCTAGCTCCTGAGAGGAACAGCGCATGCAGAGACAGCTTGCGTGTGTGGCCAGTCATAACGGACGCTGCTGCAGTTCCAACAGTGCCTTCTCACAAAGCCAGTCCTGAGCGTGAGGGTGAAAATGAGAATTACATAGAGCTTGGCCAGGCTGCTGGGCCCCATGTCCCAGTGGGGTTTGGAGTTCAGTGTAATTTCTATGTTTCCAACAGAAAGCATAGCCATTGCATTTTCCTACTGATCGCTTCTTCCCGGCTGTGAGGCCTGGAGCCGATCAAGGAACTTCACACTTTCTGGTTTGAGCAGATGAATCCCAGAGTTGCTAATCTGGGGACATGGATGCCTTCCAGCTTAGGTGTCCCTTGTGGTGAGGATTTTCACACTCCCCTCCTCACTGCTGATCACACAGTGCAAAGAGCATTATCACTCAGATGACAAGAGCTTCAGTGTTTGCTTGAGCCTAAAGCCCTGTTTCTTAGCCACTCGCCCACCACACACCTCCAACCTGTACTAATGCCCACAGGTCTAGTCTAGAGCTGCATGCCAAGTTCTGCCAGTGAGAACGAGCCTCGCCCGGAGAGCTTGCATGTGACTAGGAAACCTTCCAAGAGGTGTAGGCAAGAAGAAAATGCTTACTTTTACCACCATGCAGACAACCCATCTAACCCATAACCCAGAAAAGTATAGTTTAATAATAATCTGGACTGTACCAAATACATTAATCTATCCTTCCATCAAATGTAAATAGCTTTCCCTTGAGGAAACCAGATGTGAGTGTGGTGGTCTACTAGGCAGGGAATAAAACAGTACCCGTGGCATTATAAAAACAGATGATAGGCCTGACGTTTATTGGAGTTAGTGTTGCCTCTATGTGGTCCCATCACGGATGACTAATGTCTGCCATGAAATCCATAAAATGTGTGACTGCGCTTCATGGGCACGGAGAGCAGGGTCTGTTTTAGCCTGTCAAGTCAGTTTAGTTATGGCCCACTTTCTGGCAGGGGTTGGGGTTGAAGAGAACGCTGATTTCTGTGTGCACAGGAAAACTTTCCATAAGCCCGTTGGGCTCACAGGCACCTTTTACCCTGTAAATCCCTTCAGTCATTCGGAGGGAATCAAGAAAGCCCCCCAAGCCCAGGAGGACAGACACAGTCAGACACAAAATCCGGAGCTGGAGCTGCCCCCCCCACAGCTGAGCAGCTGTCCCAGCAGCTACTAGCGCCCCACTCTTTACCTCTGGAGGCATCTCCTTACCCTTCGGAACATGAACCATGCCAAACACATCTGTCTGAGTCATGGCCGGGCATCAGAAAGGAGAAACTCCACTCTGGAAATCAGCTTTCATGTTGAATCTCCATCCAGCAGGGATGGACTTTTCTCCCATGCTGAGGAAAATGAGTGTTGACTGCAGCCGCCTACTGACCCTTCCAGGTTCAGATTCCTGATGATCTAGACAGCTCAGTCTGGGGACTTGCGTCTGCAGGAAGGCCCAGAACCACGTGGCCTGGGCAGCAGTCTACCCCTTCCTTGTCACCAGGGGGAGGGCTGCCTGCCTTTGAGGGACCTTTCATTCCATATACTAAGTTGGTATAGAGTCTTTGTTCCTGATGACTGGAGGAAAGGTGTCCTGATGGATGAAGGACTGCCAGAGAAAGGATGCAGGGTCACAGGGTCTGGGGGGACAGGAGCATTCTGGGGGAAGATTCTGCTTTACCAATCTGGCTAGAATCACCTGAGAAATTGGGATGATGTTTCACTTTCTACTCGATAATCCCACTACCATGTAGCTCTGCCACTATCACTTGTGTGACCCAGGCCAACCATCCATCCTCTCTGGGCCAGTATTCTCATTTACAAAAATAAAGATAACATGTCCACTTCACAGAGCTGTGCAGAGATGAAAGTAAGAAAATGCATGTGAGAGCCCCCGCTTCATGCTAGGCACTCAATAAATGTTGACTAGGTGAAAAAACAGTTCTTACCACGGACTGCAGGGCACTGGGTTGGACAAAGAGACTGCTGGGGCCAGCACCAGACCCCCATGACCATGGAAAGAAGGTCTCCCCTCCTTTTTCTAGGCATGAGCAAGTAGTCCAGTCAGCTGGCAGTGCCAGCTCCCCTTCGGTCTGACCACTGTACCTCTGTTGGGGGGCAGGGACCCAGTTCCCGTGATGTGGCAAAAAGGACATTCTCTGGGCACTGTGACGGACTGAGAAGTGTAGACAACGTGTTGCCTTTTACCTTCCCCCCCGGCCCCTACTTCCATTGAACTGTTTCACTCTATTGCTTTTAATTTCTGGAACCCTCTGAAGAGAGACAGAGAGTTAGGGAAGTAGAAGAAGAAACTCAAATCAGGCATTTTGCTAATAATTCTGAATAGAGATTAGACAAATAGAATACTATTGACTATAATAGTTTATGTTTCTCCACATTCCCCTTAGGAAATGGAAATATGAGTAGGAACACGTTCCAAAGGCTGAGCCCTGGGTAAGACGATGACTCTCATGTAGAGAGAGGTATAATTCTTGGTGCACTTTGTAAACGACTAATATTAAGCTGCTTTGGCTGTGCCTAGGAATGACCGGTTAGTGAGGAAGGGAAGGAAGAAGACTTGCATCTGCTGTGGGATGCCCTGAACTACACTCCTAGAGGCCCGGCGGGTGTGGGGCAGGAAGGCTGAATCCAACGTGGTGCCATTAATTCAACTTAGACGAACTGTTTTTGGCCCCTGGAGCCAATCCTCAGGAAGGATTCTGTGGTAAGTCTGGCTCCACGTTCAAGTGCCTTTAACTCAGCCCACCAACGTTAGCAAATGGTAAAGTGTTCATCATTTCCTAGTTCTGTATTATCAAATGGAGTTAGGAACATAAATAACTAGTAGCAAAACCCCGACCCTGCATAGAACTATCATCCTCTCAGCCCCCTCTGCGTAGGCCAATAAGTTTGGAAAGTTTTTCACAGTTTTCAAGTTTCAGCGACTCTGCTTTCTCTTTCAGACGTTCATCTCTGTATAATCCTGCCAAATTTGTCAACTCCGACTCTGAAAGATAAAAGAGGTAACCAAGTCATCAAAAACACTTGAGCTCCTTCGCGCCATTTCGAATAGTTCTGAAATCAAAGTTCCTTTTACTTTATTTAATGTTTTCTCTTTCTATTAAATTTAAGAAACACTCACTTATTCAAGAAACACGTGTCAGGCAGCTATCCTCCACCAGGTGCTAAGGATTAAAGGGCACCTGTGGTCCTAGAGTCCTCCAGTATCTCTGCTGTATTATAAAAGCACCAGACTCAGTTCTTATCAATACAACATTTGGCACCAGACTTAGGAAGCCTGCATGTGTGCAGTAAGAGGAGACCGTTTCGCAGTCTTCCTACGAATGGTATTCACATGGCAGTTGGGAGAGAACAGACTCCAATCGCCTGTTCCTGTCATCTGAAACAAAGACAGCTGCTTCACTCTTTCCCTTGGGCTGCTGGATCATTACTCATACTCACTCACTGACACAGAGCCTACTTCTGGTGGGAAGGCCTTCTACAGAAGGCCAGGGTGCCGGAGGCTTCCTTCATTCCCTCCCCACATGTGGGGTCTCTAACTCAAAGGCCAGAGGTAGCTGGGCTCCTTGTAAAAGTGAAATCATCTGGGCCTGGTGACCGTTGTCTCCTTGACTAAATGAACTTCATTTTCTCTTAATGGTGGAGAAGGTCATTCTATTTTTAACCAGAATATAATCTCCGCAGTCTTCCCCAACTCAACAGTAGTTAGCAGCCTCTATTCTTTATTCTTTCGTAAAGTTCTGGACACAGTCTTGGGAGGAGAGGCCTGAAAAGCACCTCTGGAGACATGCTGTGTACTAACAGGATGGCATGCCTGGATGGCCTTCGTGGCTTCTGAAAGCCTCCGACAGCAGGCGGCTACGCAATGTTTAAAGGATCATGCCTGTGAAAATGCTATTTTAATCATTTGGAAATATGCTATCCATTCTTAATCATCTTGCTGACAGATTTTGTTTTTCTTGGTGGAACCAGAGACACCTGTCTGATTAATCAGTGAACTTCCTGGAAACAGGAATTAATACTTAGACAGGGGGAACAATGGGCATTGGTTTCTGAATAAGCTTCTATCAACACAAAACACCGTCTGGCATTTCTGCTCACAATGATTCTATTTACACCAAGTAAGGCCCAAAGTGCAGATTAAGGGCAGGACTCCAGGGTGAGGGGTGGGTATGCATGAAAACCCTCCCCCTACAATGAGGGCTCAGAGCCTGGGGCCTAGCTCAGCAGTTGCTTGGCAAGCACGAGTCTCCTAGGCTTCAGAACAATGTGCTTTCTTCCCTTGATGCGGGTGCCTGCAGTGCCTGCTAGCCAGAGCTTGCCTTGGCATGGTCTCCTTGCAGGTGATGGGCTTCATGGAGGAACATGTGCTGCACCCAAATGAAAGCCCTCCGCTCCTACGTCCTGCCCAGAGGGCAGCATTAACTCATATTTCTCTGGCTCCTTTGGCTTATGGGAAAGCTGTTCAGGAGGCCTCTATAAAGTCAGTCTGTCCCTTTCGTCCTCTGGAATCACAATTACGCCAGTGTATGGAACAGGTTCTGTGGCCTTGCTTTTCCTTGCAATGATTTCTGTAGGTATTTTTCTCCTCTTCCTTCTCATCTTTTTATTTTTGATTTCCTTAGTTTTTTTTTGCTTACTAAGCTTATCTAAATGTCTCATTGCTTGAAGTCTCATTCCAGAAAATGTCAAGGCTATTGATTCATACTATTTTCTACATTGAAGACTACGGTAACAAGCTGGTGAAAGATAACTACGCATATGTGAATGCTTTTCTTAAAACGTCACATTGCTTTTCATAAAGTTCATTAAAGCTGAGTTTCAGAGCTTGAGACCCCTGCCCCAGAGCAACGACTTTGCACAAGGTTAGTGATAAAAAAAAACAAAAAACACCCACGTCCCAAACCCCCCCCACCACGCTTAGAGAAACTTCTCTCCAAACTGCCTTTCAATGAAACAAAAGGTCAACTCAGTGAATTTGTTATGCTTGACAGGTTCAGTTAACATTCAATAACTTCTAAGAGAAAAAAAATCTTTTCGAGGGACAGGATCAGGAGAACATCTTTTCTTGTTTGTAAAAGGTTTACCTTACCCTGAATGCCAGTATAATAGGTGGGCAGAGCATTGAGCCTTCAAGGTAAACCTACTCACACAAGTTGCTAAGGTGTCAAGCAAGTCCCAGAACCTCTCCTGAGACCACTCTGCAAAAACCCAGATCAGAATCTTGACAGTGGAAAACCCCAGCAGATCCCAGCCACCCTTGTGATGCAGCCTAATGAGACAGTGCCGCATCCAGTCTAGCAAGGCCAGTCAAGGCCCAAACTCCACCAGGAGCGAGGCACTTACTACGTGCCAGACACTGTGCTAAGCACCCATTCCATCTTCTATAATCCATAAAACCTCTCTAGCAAGAAGTTCATTTACCCCCGTTGCAGAGCCTAAGCTCCGACCCACTCTGCTCCCCTGCTCCAGGGCATGGAAAGAAGAGGCCCTCCACCAGACAGGGCAAGGAGCTGGGCTCAGCTCAGCTGGGCTGGGTGTGTGGGTGGGGTGGCGGGGGTGCAGCTCCTGCCTGTTACTTTGCCCATCCCAGCCCAGGGGCATGGCCACTTCCCCTGGCATCAGGTTTATTTTCTAGACACAGCTGTGAAGGAGAAAACAGCGCAATTAGTGTTCATAGTAAATAATTACTCAGAGTGAATTCACTCAGATTAAGCATTCTAAGGGAGAGCAGAGAAAAGAAATGAACAAAAGATTAAAAAAGACAATGGGTAACTTTGCTAAAACCAGTTTCCATTCGGTATTTTGCCAAGAGTGAACTTTGTTCTCAAGTGGGTTTATTTTTACCACCTCCAAGTGCTAAATTTAACCTTGTTGGCTGCACTTGCTGCTGGATCCGGAGGGCAGATGCTGCTTGTTCTCAAATGGCATCTGGGTTGTGTGGGGGCTACGGACAGTCACCGCCATCCTTAAATGCCAGAAATAGATTTTTAAGGGGTTTGTGCTGATAACCCTGGTTAGAACTTGTGGGTACATGCATCATGTTTACTCACTGGATTTTTATTTATGCCTCGAGTGCAAAATCCCCAAAACTAGGCCTTGTGGGGGTGAGGGCAAACTGTAGGTGCCCTAGAGGCCACCGTAGGTACAATCCTTATTATGAGCTCCTTGGGGAGTTCCAGCTGGGGTATGTGTGCGGGTGGGTGTGTGTCTGCAGAATGTCAAATGCAGATTTTTATCCAGTTCTTGTAGAAAGCAACAAATTCAAAACCCTCCCAGGGCCCAAAACAAGGAGGGACCTTCAGGGCACACTGAATTTGGGTCTACAAATACATGGCCTTTCAGTCTGAGGCCTTTATGTTGATCCAAATTCTTTCCTCATTTTTGGAAACTTGTAGGATACTTCCTAAACCCTCAGACTTTTCAATAAAAAAGCAACTTTCTCCTCTTGCTTAATTCCCCCTACGCCCCAGAGTCATTGCCTACCACGCTCCTAAACGCAGCTGAGGGTTCAGCTGGGCTTTGCCCCATGGATGTGGAGGGCAGAGGCAAGGTCCCTTAGGACCGGGGTTAGGACACTAGCCCTGTTCTGTGAGTCCTAATCCTCAGCATTTCCACTGTTTTCCAGTCCTGAGACTCTTCTCTTCCAAAGACATTTGTTGATCACCTGTTCTGAAACGAGGATTGGGCCAGGTGCTGGTGACACAAAATTCGTAAGACATGGTTCTTGTCCTCAGAGCCCACAGTCCAGCGCAGAGACTGACAGGTACCTACTGAAGACTAGCGCTGTGAGAGCAGCTCTGTGTTACCAGGAGGAGCAAAGTGCTCGAACACACAGGAAGGAGAGATTAACTGGGGGTGGGGCTGGGATGCATGATGGGTCAGCTAGGGCTTAGCAGCACTGTGACTGAAGAGCTAATTTTATCAGACACTTTCAGATGTTTAATAATACCCAGTACTAAGGTTTTTAAAAAACGAGTTAGACTTTGCTTTTAAAAAATTAACCAAAGCCAAGTTTTATACGAAAGTTACTAACCATGTGTGTGTGTGTGTGTGTGTGTGTGTGTGTGTGTAAGTCAAGTGGGATAAAAACTGAACCTGTTGGCTGAGAAACAGGGCTACGCTTGCTACCAGCACTCCCCATTAATAGTCACTGGAGCTGTAAGCCAAGTGGATGGTGCTGTTGCCCAAACTGTCTCCACAGAGGGGAACAGTGACAGGCCTGCCCACGCCTACTCTCACTGAAGGGGCTCACCCAGGGAGGGTAACTTTTGCTCTGTGTGTCCACAGCCGACAGGAGAGGGAGGGAGGGCCATGTGTCTCAATAACAAAAACCTATAGACCTTTGTTCTAGCTCAAAAAGTTAGGCTGGATCAAACAGATTTCCCTCTCAGGAATGTGGCTGGAATTCAGAAATTGGACCAAATCAACTAGCAGTGAGAACTTACAGAGGAAGCTTGTGATAAAAGAAAAAGGGGCCAATGACTGGTGGGACTGGAGATGTCGGAAGAGTGACCGTAGAAGACAAGGCTATGTAGGAGGAGAGCCTGAAGAGGCAAAGGAAGGCACACGTGGAGAGCGGAGAGGCAGGCAGATGGGCAGAGAGAGGTAGAGGCTCAGGGACAGAAGGATAGACAGGCGTCTAGTGCTGCCCGCCTAAGTTCCTAAGACTTCCAAGTCCTGGCCACATGTGTCCCGTCAATAGACGTCCCTTTTTTTTATAGAAGCCCGAATGGGCCTCCATCCTGTCTCTGTTCACTTAAACTCGTGCAGCTCAAACAAGGAGAGAAGACTGATCAGGACGCTGGGGGTGCCTCGGGTTGGAAGCATGGCCCCCAGTGAAAGCTCTTTCAGAGCATCTTACTTTGTTGTTTCTCCTTCCAGCAACTCGTCTGGATGTAATCAATGTAATCCTTCTCTATCGTCTTCTCCAGCTCACGCAGAGATGCTCCCCTGTAGACCTTGTCAAAGTTTTTATCCACAAAGTAAGGCACCTGCAGGTTCTGGGTTTCTCTAGAAATGGTATAGCCCAAGGTCCTAAAACAGGGAGAGAGAGGCTTAGGTAAGCTTGTTATATTTGGCCACCTCACTCAGCACTGGCCTCACAGACATCAGGATCACAATGACCTCTGCACAGGGCAGAGGTAGACATGGTCTAAGGCACCTAACGTTGGTAATTTCCCTAGCAAAGTAGTTCGTGTAATGTCATTATTGCTCGTCCATGAGCATCTTCATGCTGTGGATTCAGCCTCAGCTGAATTCTCTTAAAAGATTCCTCTCTCTTATACTGCATTCTATGCTAAAAGTAGAATGCTAATGTCCAAAAATCAATTTGGATATTGTGTAGTACCTGGTGCAAACGAGCAGGCTATTGGTAAATGCTGGCTGAATAAACTGATTGTCACAGTAAACTATGTACAAATAAGCAATTAGCTTACACCCACTCAGCATCAATCAGCAGGACACAATACAGAGTTCTTCACACATAGCTGCTAAGTGAGAAATGCAACCACAGAAAAGACTCCGACCCAAGATTCCAATGATGCTTCTGGGCTACTTCTGTGGGTCTAAGGTCTCCAATGCTATCTGGTGCTTAGAAACATTGACAGGTCTGGGTTAACTAAATTCTAACCATGAAAAAGTATAGAAGGGAACTAGAATTCAAGGTAAAATAATGTAGCAGCAATGTGCAAAATGCAAGCTGAGTTTACTCAAACTGGACAAATTCTATCTCAAATGAGCCACACTTGACCTTTTCTCAGCCTCCTCCTTTGATCTCTCTACTTCGGGAACTTGCTGAGTGTCCAAGAGCTCAGGCCATGACCACTCCCACCTCCCTCTGGGAAACCGTTAGCAGTTTCCTGATTGCCCCACTGGCCTGACAGGAAAGGAGGCAGCAGCACATGGAGAAACATGGGAAGTCGGGAAGTGAGGGTTTCAGGCCTAACAGTGTGATCTAATAGCAATGATCTATCTGTGAGTCTCAGATTTCCTCTCTGTGAAATGAAGGTATTGACTTAGAAGGACAGTTTCCAGTCTACAGTGGCCACCAGCAAACACTCTTCCTCCTAGGTATCGCCCCATGGACTGCATGTTTTAAGGTTTTTGTCCACTAAGCTATAATAATAAGTAATGGCTCATTTTCTCATTATTAATTTTTTTAAATAATGATTTTTGAACTTTAGCAGAGACCAGTAATAACCTGGAGTGCTTGTTCAAATGCAGACGGCTGGCTCTTACCCTTAGAGCTTCTGGTTCAGTAAATAGAGAGCGAGGCCTAAGAGTCTGAGTTTCTAACGTGTTGCCAGTTGATGCTGATGGTCTGGGGACCAACTTTGAGAATTGAGTTCATTGAAATAATTAATGAAGAAATTTTAAAAATCCTATCAGAGCTCATAATCTTCATGCAATACAAGCATTACACTGCATTTCTATATTTTCAGCAAAAGCAAAGAAATGTGGTAAGTATGGTTTGATTATATAGCCTTATAAATAAATGTCCTATTCTTGCAAGATCTTAAATTTAAAATCAGTGGATCTCAGTTACTGTGTTCCCAGACCCACAGGAGTCCAGCAATCCTATCACAAGCTCAACAGATCTTTTCTAACGTGAACATGGCATGATAAGGATTTCATCTGAACCTGGAGTTACTTTCTATTACTCTTTCAGAAATCGTTGTTGTTGTTCTGCAACTGACCAGATGATGTCGCTGTAGAACAAAACAATCCACGTCCTGAGTGCTCAGAAAACTGCCTACAGTATTTTTGAATCTATGCACTATTATTATCCAGCCGTTGGCTTTAAACACAAAACCATGTTTAAAACAGAATATTAGTTATTTACAGGAAAAAACTTCAAGTCTTTCACCATTCAGATTGTTAAGATTTATAAATATTTGACTTACGATTTGTAGAACAGACTATATGGGGGATTAGTAGCTAGCAGCTGAGTAATGACAGATATAATCACAATCACAAGAACTGGAAGTAACTGGATAAATGCAGAATATGTAGTCTGAAAAAGAAAAAAATCTGGTGTAAGTGTTCTTCATCAATATAAAGCTTATAGGAAGTAGGATTGTTTTCCCAAAGAAAAAATAATTAGCAGTGCATTGCACAAAGCCCAAGGCTTTTGGGAGAAGGCTGTGCTTTGCTGAGAACTCTCTGTTCTTTTTGCTGAGAAAGTTAAAGGAGGCCCACCCAGAACTCTCTGTTCTTTTTGCTGAGAAAGTTAAAGGAGGCCCACCCACAATCTGACTGACACATAGTAATTCTCCTGCATTTCCCTTTTCTTTCTTTTTTTAAATATTTTATTTATTTATCTTTCGAGGGGAAGGGAAGGAGAGAGGGAGAGAAACATCAATGTATGGTTGCCTTTTGTGCGTCCCCTGCTGGGAGTTGGCCTGCAGGGAACTGGCCTGCAACCCAAGCATGTGCCCTGACTGGGAATGGAACCGCGATCGTCTGCTTCGCAGGTCTNGCTGAGAAAGTTAAAGGAGGCCCACCCACAATCTGACTGACACATAGTAATTCTCCTGCATTTCCCTTTTCTTTTTTTTAAAAAATATTTTATTTATTTATCTTTCCAGGGGAAGGGAAGGAGAGAGGGAGAGAAACATCAATGTATGGTTGCCTTTCGTGCGTCCCCTGCTGGGAGTTGGCCTGCAGGGAACTGGCCTGCAACCCAAGCATGTGCCCTGACTGGGAATGGAACCGCGATCGTCTGCTTTGCAGGTCCGCGCTCAATCCACTGAGCTACACCAGTCAGGGCGCATTTCCCTTTTCTAAGACCAGTGAAGCAGATACCTCAGGGTGGGTCTGCCCAGACTGACTCCCATGGGGCCTTGTTAGTATTGCCCAATACTATATAACTTTGTTGCCTCGGCCACAGCTGAACAGACTGGGGGATGTCTAACCCTAGCAGGGATAATCACATTCTTCCCCCTCCTAGGAATTTGGGATTGTGATTCAACATTATTTACTGCTAGGCAGTCACTTGAATAAAGGACACATACTCTCAGCACTGGGGTCTGGCCATTTATAAGGGTAAGTAGAACAAGCCAGGCTGACTAGAGAGAACACAGCAGATGAAAAGTGGTGGGGAAACTGGAGACAATCTGGTCTCAGCTAGTCTTGGAGCCCAGTTGTGTGGGTGCCCGGCAGCACACATTCCTGGTTTCCATCTGTCATGAGGTTGAGCTGTGCTCCCCACCCTTGAGCTTCATGAAACCCCTTTGATCCCTTACCTTAAACCTTCCCTTTAGTTTTAAATATTTTGAAGGTTAAAGATTTTTTTTATTTATTTTTAGAGAGAGGGGAAGGGAGGGAGAAAGAGGGAGAGAAGCATCAAGCAGTTGCCTCCTCTTGCACGAGCCCCAGCTGGGGACCAGGCCCACAACCCAGGCGTGTGCCCTGACCAGAAATCAAACCTACAACCTTTGGACGATACCCAGCCAATGGATGATACCCAGCCAATGAGGCACACCGGCCAGGGTGAAGGGGGGTTCTTATTTTCTTTTTTTAAAAATTTTATTTATTTATCTTTAGAGGGGAAGGGAAGGAGAGAGGGAGAGAAATGTATAGTTGCCTCTCATGTGTCCCCTGCAGGGAACTGGCCTGCAACCCAGGCTTGTGCCCTGACAGGGAATCGAACCGTGATCATCTGCTTTACAGGCCCGCGCTCAATCCACTGAGCTACACCAGCCAGGGCGGGTTCTTATTTTCTGCAGTCAAGAATACCTTGGTCAAGGTACCCCACAGGGGAAATGATTTCCTGAGACAGCCACTAAAGAGTGGTTACTCTTCTGTTCTATTTGGGCCAACTATCCAGGTCTTCTTACCACAGCCTCTGCTTCCCTAAAGCACATTTCAGTAACAAACTTCGCTTTGAACTTCTAACACCCGGGATCATATACCATAAAGGCCAGCTCAGTACAAATGTTTACGAGCAGCATCTCACCTGTCCTTCCCACGTACCTGAGGTTTATCTTCTTCCTCCTCCTTCCGTGTCTGCATCCTCTCATGTCGGTGCCGCCGGTGGTAATAGTGGGCATCATCTGTCACGTTGGAAAACATATGAATATTTCCTGGAAAAGAAAGAAAAACCCTTAGTATGGGGTGTGGTAAACACTCCTTCCTTGCTTTCCCCAAGGTTCTTCCTCCCAATTAGGTTCTCTGAAGGTAGAATATTGTCCTATCTCTCCCAGCAGAAAAATAAGACAATAGGCAAACCAAATGAACTAGCTGGAGATGGAATGTGCTGAGCTCTCTGCCTTTGTTTAAATAGTCCTTTGTAACCAGTGAGTGATAGAACCGTAAAAGGCAATTAAAGGAAGCATTCGGGCCATGAGTCCTGTCTGACATACCTATATTTGCTTCCTTGCCCAAATCAGAATCTCTAATAGCAACACATGAAATTCACCTGACTTCCTAGGCATTTAATTATCCCAATTTCCAACTTGCTGAGGATGCTTTTCTAACTTTTATCTCTATTTTGCAATAATAGTAATAGGCATTTTGCTACTAATTTATAAAGTACTTAAAATATCTACTCCTCACAGCAGCCCTGTGAGGTAGGTATTATTAACCCCATTTTTCAGGAGAAGAAACAGAATAAGAGAGACTAAGTGATTTAGTTAGAATCACGCAGAGTTGGAGTCTGGAGACTTGCCTCAAATCCAAGTTCACCTGATTCCAAATTCTTGCTGTTTTCACCATACTCTCTCTATTTTTTTTTTCATGGCAATTCTGGGATACTAACCTGTAGGAAATTGTCCTCCAAAGAAGACATTGAATAGCTCTTCTGGAGTGATGTCAGCTTCGAAATCCCTGTAATAATTATAAGGTCTGGCTCGAGGGGCAGTGAAAGTCACCTGTTCATCTCCATATTCATCATAACGGAGTCTCTTGTCAGGATTGCTAAGCACTGCAAAGGCATTTCCTATTGCTGCAAACAAACAAAAAAGCACCTGAGTCCACAGTCTTGGCTGAAGCTGAAGGTGATCACAGTAGCAGCAATGCAGAGCCCGGAGCTGACTGGTGCGGGGCAGCTTCACAGGGACCTAGGGAGGTGCTTGGGCTTAGAAAATTCACCAAAGTGCTTGCCCTTGAAATTTTCCATGATCTAGTTAGAAAAGCCAGAAACAACACTGGACTCCAGATAAACTAAGAACTACTGCTTTCATTCATAAAAATGTGTTCTTATTTCACTTGAGAGCAATAGTTTATGGTTGGGAATAGTTCATACGTAAGTAGTGGTGTTCCAATTTGAAATTTAGAAACAATTTTCTGAAGAAAATAATCAGTAAAATTAATGTTTGGCTAGAAGCAAAGTCCTCACTCACCACAGTCTTTTCCAGCTTCCTTTAGAAAATGGTCTTTAGAACTCTGGCTGGTGTGGCTCAGTAGAGAGAGTACCCGCCTGTGAACCAAAGTGTCGCCGGTTCAATTCCCAGTCAGGGCACATGCCTGGGTTGCAGGCCAGGTCCCCAGGAAGGGGCGCGTGAGAGGCAACCATACATTGATGTTTCTTTCCCTTTTTTTCTTCCTCCCTTTTCCTCTCTCTAAAAATAAATAAATAAAAGACCTTCTCCTACATCATTATGACGGCTAAGAAAATGAACATTAATTATCACCCAGTCAAGGTTTATCATATATTTTTCATTTGGTTTCATATCCTTTTAGTTTCTTTTATTTATTTATAATATCTTATTTATTTATTTTTATAAAGAGGGCTAGGGAGAAAAACATCAATGTGAGAGAGAAACATTGATCAGTTGGCTCTCGTACACCTTCAACTGAAGACCTAGCTGGCAACCCAGGCATGTGCCCTGTCTGGGATTTGAACCATCAACCTTTTGGTTCACAGGCCAGTGCTCAATCCACTGAGCCACACCAGCCAGGGCTCTTTAGTTTCTTTTAATCTAGAATAGTCTCTCCAACTTTTTTGCTTTATATTATATTAAAATTTTTGAAGAGTGGTTCAGTGTTTTTTGTAGAATGTCCCATATTTTTATTGTTTCTTCAATATTATATTCAGGCGAAACATTTTGGCAACATACTATACCACATTATGTAAGGTTGTTTCAATATTGGTAATGTTGGATCACTTGATTAAAGTGACAGCTAGGCACCTCCATTATAAAGGAATCTCCCCCATTATTGTAATCAATAAGTATTCTGTGGGGTGATACTTTAACACCATGTAAATATCCTATTCAACAATCAACGATCACCCAATGGTTTTAGTATTGATAATTCTTGTCTGAATCAATGACTTCACTGAGGGTGAAGCTCTTATGTCAGATTTTATTTGTGTGTTGGGTCCAAAATATTTTTTAAAATTTAATCCTTACCCAAGGATATGTTTACTGATTTTAGACAGAGTGAGAGAAAGAGGGAGGGAGGGAGAGAGAGAGCGAGAGAGAGATGAGAGAAACATTGATCAGTTGCCTCCCGAACACACCTCAACCATGGATCGAACCCTCGTCCTAGGTATGTGCCCTGACCGGTAATCACACCCGCAAACTTTGGTTTACCGGATGGATGCTCCAACCAACCAAGGCACCTGGCCAGGGCTCAAAATATTTTTTAAGAATGTGTTTCTGAAAGTACCATGGACATCAATGGAAAAAAGATTACACAGACTTCTCATGAACATGTTGGGGGCTAACAGAGGTTTAATGAATGAGCGGTCCCACGGCCGGAGTTCAGGAATGCTGTCTAGGCCCTGCTTGCAAGCAGCCAGCAGCCTGTAAGTTCCACAAAAGGAATCATGTTTGTTTTACTCACCATGGCTCCTGGCACATGGATCTTTCACAAATATTTGCTGAACCAGAGGGTAAATGGTCCCAAAAGGTATCATAGAGAAACCAAATATTTTTTCCAGAAGAAATGAAGGTGACGTGAATGAAGATAGGAGGGAGCTAGGCTGATGATCACTACTTAAGAGGTGTGGCAAGGAAAAAAATCCCTGCTGTGGCTTTACAAAACAGTTACAGGGGAGGCCGAAAACCGGGTGTGATGACTGAATCTCACAAGAAGGGCAGAATGAAGCATTAGTTCAGGGTCAGACCTTTGAAAGCATCTGTTGCTCCAGGAGCACAGTTCTTGTCAGGGTGAAATTTCAGGGCGAGTTTTCGGTAAGCTTTCTTGAGCTCTTCATCACTGGCATCTCGAGAAACTCCCAGAATTTCATAGTAATTTCTGCATTTCTTGATCCTAAAAACACGCATCAGAAACATATATGTCTACAAAAGCCCCTTTTATATAATTAAGTGCAAAATAGTACATTGATCTTCCTTCAAGTTTGTGAGCCCCAAAACAAACCTAGAAGAAAATGGCCGAACACATGAATGAAACATTTAAAGTCATTAACAATGTCCTCCCACTGACAGCGTAATGCCTCTCGAAGTAGTTTTAGGTCTGATCTTTCACTCTTTCTGTGCCCTCCTGCAAGGAGCAGCACAAGGGTGCTAACCCTTCCTGTCAAGGTGCAGGCTCAGGTCCTGAGAGTCGAACCTGGGCCAGCAGAGCTAGAAGACACACCTGTCCACCCTATTTGTTTATATTTTGTACTTTCTCTCTCTTTATTCTTACAGCTATCTTTTGAAACTTTGTTTTTAAAAGTTAATACAAGTATACACACATGGTAGGAGAAAAATATCCAACAGTATTAAACTATATGCACTGAAAACACCTCTCATCCCCCCACTCCCTGTCCCCCAGTCTCCCATTCCAAGGGCAGCCACTGTTAGAAGTTTTCCTCGAACCCTAAGCTCAGAGCCAGCACATGTACAGGGACATCTCTATTTTTTTCTTACCTAAATGGTAGGTTTTAGGTAGTTATAATCACCTTTCTACATCTTGGTTTTTTTAATTAACAATTTATCTTAGAGATTGATCCATAACAAATAGAGATGAGAAGTATAGGATAAGAGTTTAGAGAGGCAGTTCTGAATTTTCTGATCTCAGGAATTTTTTATACTCTTAAAAGCTTTTGTTCATGTGAGTTTTTAAATTTAATTCTTATTCAAGTAGTTTTCTGTTTTATATTCCCACCCCCCACCCCCCGAGTGCTCCCCACCTCCCTCCCATTTCTGACCCCCGTCATGTGAGTTATATCTATCAATATTTACCAAAGTGGAATGAAAACAAAAGATTTTAAAACATGGCATGACGATATAATTACATATCAGGTAGCCTTTCAAAAATGCCACTGTACAATCCTGAAAGAATAAGAATGAAAAACCAAATAATGTGCTTGCATTATTATGAAAACAGTTTTAAACTTTCAGATCCCCCAAAAGGGTTGTAGAGTTCCCAAACCACGCTCTGAGAACTGCTGGGCTAGAGCATGAACTGTGGAGTCAAAATGCCTTGACTGGGGTCTGATCTTGTAGTTGACCTCTGTGCCTTAGTATCATCTTCTGAAATGGGCGAGTGATGATAACTGTTTTCACAGAGTTGTTAGGATTAAATGAAGAACTCATCAAAGTGCTCAATACTCCTCTGTTTCTCCCTCTCTCTCTTCTATAAATTACTTGTTTAATAACAGCTTTATTAAGCTATAACTCACATATCACAAAGTTCACTCTTAAAATGTACAATTCAGACAGGAACAAGTATAAAGGACACATGGACAATAACTAGGGTGGGGGGAGGAAATGGGAGGGAGGTGGGGAGCACTGGTGGGGGCAGGGCTGCGAATATAAGACAAAAAACTGTACTTGAACAAAAATTAAATTAAAAAAATAAAATAAAATATGTTTAGCAAAAAAAAAGTACAATTCAGTGGTTTTTAAAGTATACGCAGAGTTGTGCACCCCTCACCACTATCTAATTCCAGAAATCCTCATCACCCATAAAGAAACCCCACACTCATTAGCAGTCATCCTCATTTTCCCACTCCCCAGCCTCTGGCAACCACTAATCTACTTCCTATCTCTATAAATTTGCCTATTAAGGACATTTTATTTTTTATTTATTTTTTAAGATCTTTTAAAAATTTATTTATCTTTAGAGGGGAAGGGAAGGAGAGAGGGATAGAAACATCAATGTATGGTTGCCTCTCCTGAGTCCCCTGCTGGGAACTGGCCTGCAACCCAGGCATGTGCCCTGACTGGGAAAGGGACATTTTATATAAAAGGAATATATAATATGTGGCCTTTTGTGTCTGGCTTTTTTTTTTAAATATTTTATTTATTTATTTTTACAGAGAGGGGAAGGGAAGGAGAAAGAGAGGGAGAGAAATAGCAATGTGTGGTTGCCTCTTGCACACTCCCTGCTGGAGCACTGGCTCGCAACCCAAGCATGTGCCCTGACTGGGAACTGAACCCGTGACCCTTTGGTTCACAGTCCAGAGCTCAATCCACTGAGCCACACTAGCCAGGGCTGGCTTTCTTTACTAGCATAATGTCCGAAGTTCTTTCAAATTGTAGCATGTGTCTGTACTTTATTCCTTTTTATTACTGAAAAGTATTCATTGTATGGACATTCCCCACTTTGTTCATCCATTCATCAGTCAATGAACATCCAGGCTGTTTCCATTTGGGGGGCACTATGAATAATACTGTATGAACATTCCTGTATAGGTTTTTGTGTGGAGATATATTTTTATTTCTCTTGGTATATACCTAGGAGTGGGTTGCTAGGTCATATGCTATGGTTACTCTTCTGAGGAAATGTCATGATATTTTCCAAACTGGCTGTACCATTTTACATTCCTGCAAGTAATGTACCAGGGTTCCAATTTCTCCACATTCTCATTAATACTTGTTATTGTCCATCTTTTTTATTATAGCCATCCTAGTGGATATCAAATAGTATGATATCTCACTGTGACTTTAATTTGCATTTCCCTAATGACAAATGATACTGAGCAACTTCGCATGTGCTTGTTGTCCATTTGTCTGTCTTCTTTGGAGGAATGCCTATTCAGATCATTTGCCCATTTTTCTTTCATCATTATTATTAATTTTAAAAGATATTTTATATAGTTATTTTTAGAGAGATGGGAAGGGAAGAAGAAAAGAGGAAGAGAAACACTGACGTGCAAGGGATTCGGTTCCCTCTTGCGTGCCCCAACTGGAGACCTGGCCTGCCACCCAGGCCTGTGTCTTGACTGGGAATTGAACTGGCAACCTTTCAGTTCACAAGCCAGCACTTAATCCACTGAGCCACACCAGCCAGCGTGTCATTTGCCCATTTGTCAAGTGGACTGTCCATTATTGAGTTGTAAGGGTACTTTATATGTTCTAGATATAAGTCCCTTATCAGAAATATAATTTGAAAATATTTTCTCCTATACTGTGGGTTGATTTTCACTTCTTGATGGTATCTTTTGAAGTATAAAAGTTTTAAATTTTTATAATATCCAATTTATCTTTTATTTTTTTGCTTGTGCTTTGGGTGTCATATCATTGCCCAATCCAATGTCACAAAGATTTACACTTATGTTTTCTTCTAACAGTTTTATAGTTTTAGCTCTTACATTTAGGACTTACATTAGGTCTTTGAGTTAATGTTTGTATTTGTGTGAGGAAAGGGTCCAAGTTCATTCTTTTGTATGTGGCTACTCAGTTAAAGTGTCTGACAACACTTGTTAAAGACAATTCTTCACCCCATTAAATTGTCTTGGTGCTCTTGTCAAAAATCAATTGTCCGTAAATATAAAGGGTTATTTATGGACTCTCAAAATTCCATTCCATGGAATCTATGAATCTACATGACTGTCCTATCCTAGTCCACAGTCTTTATCACGGTAGCTTTGTAGTAAGCTTTGAAATTGGAAAGTGTGAGTCCTTCCACTTTGTTCTTTTTCAAGACTGTCTTGGCTATTCTGGCCCCTTGCGTTTCCACATGAAGTTTAGGAATATCTTGTCAATTTCTGCAAAAAGGGCAACTGGGAATTTGATAGTGAAATTTGTTGATCAATTTGGAGAGTATTACATATTACCAATAATATGCCTTACAATCCATACACACAGGCTGTCTGCATTTATTTAGATGTTTAATTTCTTTTAATCAAGTTTAAAACTACCTTGTAATTTACAAGGTACAATTTTACTGTTGTTAAATTTATTGCTAAGCATTTTATTCTTTTTTGAAGGTGTTATAAATGAAACTGGTTTTTTGAAATTGTTTTCTTTTCCATTTTGGATTATTCATTGCTATTGTATACAGAGACAATGATTTTTGTATATTGATCTTATATTTTGCAACTTTGATGAACTAATTTATTAGTTCTAATAGCTTCTGTTTGTGTGTATGTGTATATTCCTTAGGATTTTCTATACAAGAGCATATCACCTGTGAATAGTTTTACTTCTTCTTTCCAATCTGGATTAATTCTATTTCTTTTTAATTCCTAACTACCCTGGTTTGGGCCTCTAATATAATGTTCAGTAGAAGTGGCTAGAGTGAACATACTCGTCTTGTTCCTGTCTTGTTTCTGATCTTGGAACACATTGCATTGTTCACCATTACGTATGATTTTAGCTGTGGCTTATTTGTAGAAGGCCTTTACCAGGTTGAGGAAGTGCCCTTCTATTTCTACTGTGTTGAGTGTTGTTGTTATGAAAGTGTTAGATGTTTTTTTTAAGTCAGCAAGGGCCCTGGCTGGTGTAGCTCAGTGGAGTTTGGGCCTGAGAACCAAAGGGTCATAGGTTCGATTCCCAGTCAGGGCACATGCCTGGGTTGTGGGCCAGTTCCCAGCAGGGAACACATGAGAGAAATTGACATTTCTCTCCCTCTCTCCTTCCCTTCCCCTCTAAAGATAAATAAACAAAATCTTTAAAAAAAAGACGGCAAGGGAGGGAGAAAGAGAGGAGGAGAAACATGAATCTGTGAGGAAAAAACATCAATCGGTTGCCTCTTGCACACTTCCAATTTTGTCGATATTTTAAAAAAAGCAAAAAAAAAAAGCTTTTGGTCTTGTTGCCTTTATTGCTTTTCTATCCTCTATTTCATTTATTTCCAGTCTGTATTATTTCCTTCATTCTGTTTGCTTGGACTTAATTTGCTCTTCTTTTTTTAGTTTGTTAGGTAGGAGAAGAGTAAGTTATTGGGTGTATATAAGCATATATATAAACATTTATAGCCATAAATTTCCTTCTAAATATTGTTGTAGTTGCATTCCATACATTTCAGTATGTTGTATTTTCATTGCCATTCATCTCAAAGTATTTTCAAATTTTCCTTGTGATTTCCTCTGTGACCTATTTGTTATTTAGGAATATGTTGTTTAATTTTCACATTTGCGAATTTCACAACTTTCCTTCTGGTGTTGATTTCAGAGAACATACACTGTATGATTTTAATGCTTCTGAATTTACTGAGGCTTGTTTTATGACCTAGCACATGGTCTATCCTGGACAATGTTCCACGTATACTTGAGGAGAATGTGTATTCTGCTGCTTTGGGGTAGAATGTTGTATAGATGTCTGTTATATCTAGTTGATTTTCCCTGCCTCTCTTACAGTAGAAGCAGGACAGATACCCCAGATTACACCCTACTACTCCACTTCTACCTAGTCCTGCCCCTAAGGCTAAGAAGCTATTTTGCTTTAATATTAATAACAACAACAGCAACAACAACAACAGTCAATACTTATACAGCAAATTGTCTGTGCCAGGCACTCTACACAAAATCACTCAGCTAATCCCATCTCAGGCTCACCTTTGTACCCCAAGCAGCTGCTCCTCAGTGTAAGTGGCATTCCCCTCACCCTGCCAGGTCTGATTCCACTCATTCTCAGACTTCTTTTCCTTTTGTGCCTTCATGCAGTTACAGCAGCCACAGGGGTCATGCGTTTCAGGAGGTCTGTCCTCTGTGTATTTGTTTCTTCTAACTGCATCAATGTAAGCTGCAAAGCAACAGTCACTCTGTTAGTCCTCAGTCTGACCTGCAAGTCAACTTTGCTACCTGTCTTAGCTATCTGGGAGGCTGCTTGTAGGCAGGAAAGCTGAGTGTGAGGGCCAGGCTACTGACATGCTGACATTCAAGCATCCATAAAAAACAAACAAAGATCTTCCTCGAGAAAGCAATACAAGAAATACAGAAGAACCATGAACTACTTATAATTCCAGAAACATGAAGCCATACCTAATAGTGTCCACCATACCTACAGTGGTCAGTCATCAAATAACTTTGACTCAGAGCCAGAAAGGTGTTCAAGAGGTATCTGCCCAATACCTCACCTTTAGTGCAATGCAGGAGGAAGGCCTATTTTTCTGTGGTCCATGATATTGCTCATAAAATAACCTTTTTTGTTGCAATGTCTCCCACCACTAAGATTTAAAGTAGAGATAAGTTCCATTCTTTCTAAGCTAACAGTAATAGAACTAATATGTACAAGACACTAGTTGGATAGATCAAGGAGAGGTACAGGTAAGACCTACTCCTGACCACAAAGGTGTTACAGTTTAAAGAGAGAGAATTCAATTAAGACCTGCAGAATGTAAAGAGGGCCATAGCAACCCAGTCAAAGAAGGCAGAGGACTCATGTCTCATCTGGAGGATATGGAAAAGATTTTTAAAACATTCTTCTCCTGCTTAACACCCCTTAATGACTACACATTGCTCCTTGTCCAGATTTCTTACCATGGGCCCGGGGTTGCGTCTCTTGCCTCATCTCTCACCAATGCTCCTTTGCAGTCTATGCTCTAGCCACAGCAAACTCTGTGACCAGCAATGCTTTCCCTCTTCTCGGTTCCTTCTGCCCGCCACATTCTTCCTGCAAGGCAGCCTAACTCCAACGCATTCTTTTTGTCATCACTGTAACACTGTCTCCAGAAGGCCTTCTCTGACAGCCAGGCTGTGTTGGCTGCCTTGTATGTTTTCCAAAACTAGATCTTATTGTGTATAGCCCAGGACTTATTGACCCTGCTTTATAATTGACTGTTTACCTGTCAAACTCCCTCAGTGAACCAAGAGTTCTGTGCTCTCTGGGGCCCACGCCTGTCAAATCCCTGCTGCAGGATCAGCATAATGCAGGGTACATAATAGCTATTGGATCAATACTCTTTGCCTGACTGTAAGATGGAAAACACCGGCCTGCCGGTCCTGGTGTGGGCTGCATAGACAAGACCAAACCGAGACCAAGGATCAGGTGGCCCCGTTTGGTAGTGAGCATAAGGGCCGGGTAAGTGATCTGCGGGAGACCGCATTGCCCCGCGGACCCTTTGGCCACCCTGGCGCGGGCAGAGTCTGATTGTCCAGGGGACCCTGGGCGGGGCCCGGGCCAGGGCGGGGCTGGGGGCCGGAGGCTACGAGGCATCACAGATGCCTCTGGGCTCCGGGCCTCTTTCTCCGCTTGAGCCAGCGCTCTAGGTTGCTGGATCCCGGCCCCTGCCCTGGGTGGTCGACCACCTCCTCATTTGGAACCCTGCTCAGGCTCGACATTTCATAGGCCTCCGTCCTTCACCTCAAGCCCAGGATCTCAGCTCTCGGGTACCATCAAGGGCCCCATCCCCGATCGCTCCCGAACCCCGCTCTGCCCCATCCTATGGCCAGGACCTGGTACCTTCTGTCCAGCGCTCGCCGCTGCCCAGAGTAGCTGCCATTTCTGGTTCCCAGTCAGCAGGTCAGCCAAGCCTCTCTGGCGCCTGAGGCTAAAAAAGATGAGGGGGGCCCTGGGGGAGGGGGCAAGAAGCGTGGGGCATGCTGGTCACTGTAGTCCAACCCATCGAAGCAGCGGGACATTGGACTACAACTTCCGGCAGGCTCCACGACAGTTGGAGATGCAGCGGAGTAATGGGTTTTTCCTTAGGAAGCGAGGCTTGTGGAGGGGCACTGTTGCTGGTTGCTGCGCGGCTCGTGGCTCACAGCAGGAAACTGTGACCACTGTGGGCAGCGCTTTTCCTCTTCCGTACAATGGGGATAGTGGCTTAGTCCCCGCCTAACACTGGGGACATTCAAGAAGGCCCAATGATATCCTGCTTGGGAAAGGCTTCTAGCCAAAATGGGCTAGAGTGTGACAGTATGACTATTTTTCTCCTCAGGGATGTTGTTTCAAAATATACAAGAATGCCCTCTGGTCAGACATTTAACCTGCTCAGTTGGTTAAAGCGTGGTCCCATATGCCAAGGTTTGGGGTTCCATCCCCGTCAGGGCACATTCAAGAATCAACCAGTGATTGCATAAATGGGAAAGTCGCTCTCTCTCTCTCTCCTCTCTCTCGTTCTCTCTCTGAGATCAATAAATAATTTTAAAAACCAAATATATACTAATGCCTGTTAGGAGACTCAGAGACAGGTTTTGGGGATGCTGAACCCAACCCTGGGAAGTTAAGAGGCACGAAAAGTAGAAAAGTGGGGTGAATGTATGTGGGTAGAGGGCAGTCTGGATCTACCCTTCCTCCCTCAGCTCTTCAGGCACAGCGTCATTACAGGGACCACTGGAGGTCAGGGGTGGAGAAAGAAGAACGGGGCAGGTTCGTACCAGAGATGGCCTGCAGCCCCTATCTTCGTTTTCCTTATCCTTCATCCCATCCTACTCCAGGACCCTTCTGAGACTTTTCTCCTCCCTTTTACCCCAGTAGTTTCCTCGGTCCATTCCCTTTTATCTGGAGACCACACTTTAGAAGATCAGTAAAAAGAAAGTGAAGAAATATTCCTGTTTTTCCTCACTCAGGTTTGCATGGAACTGAGCATTTTAGCAAAGAATAAAACCAGTTCTTCAGCCCTGACTGGTGTGGCTCAGTGGATTGAGTGCCAGCCTGCGAACAAATCAGGGCACATGCCTGGGCTGCAGGCCAGATTCCCAGTAGTGGATGCGCAATAAACAACCACACATTGATATTTTTCCCTCCCTTCTCGCTCAAAATAAATAAAATCTTAAAAACAAACAAACAAACAAAAATCCAGTTCTGTGAAAGTGAAAAAATGATCATGGTCATCCCCAAACCAAATCAAAAAACCTAAGGTGGCTTTGGGAGACTAGACATTTTGTTCTAGAAGATGGAAAGGTGGGGTATGCCTTGGAGTCCAGGGGAGACACTCAGATGTCATAGTAACATGAAGTTAGATGTATCGGTTGAGAGTGGGAGTGCTGGACAACTTTAGGGGTGATTGGATTGAAAAGCCATGCTATATTATGGGGCTACTCAAGAGTGGAGTCCAAGTTCAAGAACGGTGGACAAGATTTGGGAAACTGGGACCTCTTGGAAATACAAATACATGGTACCTCAACAGCCTTTCCCATCATTCTCTGAAACCTCACTTCCCCCTTCTTTTCCAGACAACTCATTTAACTCCAAATCAGAAAAAAAAAGAGGTTCAGAATTGCAACCTTCTGAGATAATTGCCATGCAGCTGTACCCTTCAGTTCATTTACACCTCAGCTAACTCTTCTAGATGAATTTTCCTATGACTCTATCACCACTACTAACTCAGAACTCCAAACCCCAGCACTTAGAACACTTCCATGCTGGTTTTTGTTTAAGCACACCAAACACTCAACAAAATGATTCCCACGGTCAAATTCAATCTCTGTGTTTGGTAAAAGAAGAAGGTGTGGGCTCAAAGGGTTCAGGATGGCGGGGGCAGGGAAAACAACAGCAGGAAAAGTGAGAGAGCCACTGGGAAGGAAATAAGGGAAGGGAAATTGGGGTCTGTAAGGTGGCTCACAAAGATAAGAAGGTAGGTGCAGAAGGAAGTTCAAAGAAGTGAGAAAGGACATCCGCTAAACCAGGAGTACCACCGAGCAGAGCCACACAATGTTTTCCAGCAGATTCAGATAGAATTAAGTAGTACTGACCTGACTTTGGGAAACTGTGTGCAGGACCTAGGCCAAGGGGGCTCACCATGATTTTTGTACACTATTTTGCCTGGAGCCAGCCTCTGATTTCTATCAGTTTTCTCTTCTAACTTTTAGAAATGCTTGTTGAACTGTAGTGAGTTTTTGCTGGTGATTCTGAGGTTGGCAATGTGCCCTACGTGGCTGAGTTGCTGCTCCATCCAGACCTGGAAGAAAGATGCTGAGTAAACGACCCCTCTGTCTGACTAGGACTGTGCACCAGAGCTGGTTTGCCCTCGCGTGGGATGGGGGGAGAAGTGAAAGAAGGACACTCTACAGCAACCCCCCTACCCCCTCCACCTGTTCCTGCTTTGGAATTCTGTAGTTCTGTGTTAGAGTAGGGAGGAAGCTGTCCTGTAAATGCCCACCATCCTGTTGTCTAGACATCAAGGAAGAGATATTGTCTCAGGGAAGCTGCATTCGGATTTCCTGTCAGAGGAGGGGTCTTGTTTTTGCATAAATAGCAGAACCCCCTTATATAGTTTGCTGGAGAGCAGAATTCAACAGTAAGTGAATTCATCCTCTACCCCTTCCAAAAGGATAGTTATTTAGCAACTGGAAAATGGATATGGCCTACGTGGTACTGCAGTGCCAGTTTTAGGGTAAAAGCCTTTCAATCTCATATTAATACTGGATGACCCCCTCTCCCCCACATATAAATACCTTATGACTAACAGCTCATATTTGCGGGACATTGTCCAGAGTCAGGGAAGCTTGTGGTCTTATAGTGGAGACATTAACTGAGTTCCCTAGAGTGAAACCCATGTCCTTGATCTAATTAGTCCAGTATGGTGAGCAGCCGAACTAAGTGCCCATGGTAGTCAGAATAACAACTGAAACAGAATCCAGTTCTTCTAGACATTGTTATGTCACCTGGAGGGTTCTATTCCAGTGACGGGTTTTTGTACTGGGGCTGGCTAGGCAGTCAGGTGCTTTTTGCAGTGTGGCTCAAATAAAATATATCTGAATTGTTTTTTAGAAATGCTACAGTATTGCTGTTATAGGTTGGGCACTCCAAGAAACAGACTCTGAGACATTAAGATTTGCATGCTGACAGTTTATTAGTGAGTGCCTCTGGGAGCATCTCTGAGGCGCAAGGGACACAGGATTGGGGCAGAAGTTGAGGCAAGAGGCCCAGGTCTTCATCCCCACACACACCCCCCCAAGTGGTACGCCATGTTTTCTGCTACAGTTGTCAACTGGTGCTTCCCAAGTATCTCCACATTTACTGTTCCATTTTACAGGGCCAGGAGGTAGGTGGGGCCAGGTGGGATCATTCTTTCCTCTGTACATGTGAATACACAGGGAAATCTAGGTACAGAGGATGTTAAAGCCTTGCCCAGAATCACCTAAGAATTGTCTCTGGCTTCCACTCAAAGTGATATCTACTCACAAGAGTATTTTTTCCTACTTTGAGAGTTTATAGGACTTTAGAACATAAGGATCAGAAAAATCAGTAAAGGCAAGTTGTCCAACCACCTCACTTTAAAAGCAAACAGGCTCCATGATGGGGGTGATTTCACCGATGCTGAGCTGTGTGTCTGTGGCAAAGCCCAACCTCATGACTAGTCTTCCTTCACTCAAGGGCGGGTGTCCCCGACCTCTGACATGCTGGGCGCAAGGTGCCACGAGAGACCTGCAGACGTAAGCAGGCTGCAGGCACTGCCCAGAGGATTTTAGAATCCACTAAGTTTCTTTAGTGCACGTGAATTGTTTCAGCAACACAGAAAAAAATGAGACTTTTTGTTCTAGGATTTCTCTCTCTCATCACCTTGTGGAGTCTAAGTCCAGAAGAAAACAGCCTATTTTGGCTTCAGAATGGGTAATCTGTGTTCTCCCTGTTTTAAACCGCCAACTAGCAGGTGCTTACATGGAGTTGTACGCTGCCTGCAAACATACACAGATGACTTTTCCATCTACTCTTCCCAAGATTTTCGAACACAGATTACTGAGAAAACAGATAATTACTTTCTTTTCCTCTTTCTGATTAAATGACTTTACGTTATTTGTTATCCTTTATTTTTAGGACAAAAAGATAAAGCTGTAAGGGGTAAAGAGAGTGGGTTTTGCTTTATAAAGTCATAGACCTGTCTTCGCCCCAGACCTTCCCAGTGTTACTCCCACAGCTAGAACCACAGGGAGGGAGGCCTGCCCTGGGGCAGGTGGAGGACATTTGCCCTTTTAGTATTCAGCTCGTACCACTGGCGTTTCCTAGTCAGAATGCATTGTGTCTCCCACATTTTCACTCTCCAGATTTAATATTTCTCTGCTGGTGACAATTGCTCACTGGCTAAAGCTCCTTTTCTTGCCTCTCTGTTAGAGTGGCTAGGCTAGTCAGTCACTTCATCTCTATACTCAGTAAACTAGATGGACAGAGGCAGCCTGATAAAAAGTACTCTCCACCTCCCACGTCTCTCAGGGAGCTCCCCAAAGGGGCAGAAACTTGCATACATGCCTTGCCTAGAAAAGGAGGCCCTAGAGCTGCTAGAATGATCTGTTAAGAAATGTGCATGGGAGCCTAGACCTTAAAAGAAATGAGACTGCAGGCCAGAAAATAATTTTAATGCCAAGTAGAATGGATGGAGCCACTTTGTCATTTTCCTTGCTTTTGCTCTACAGACTGCTGCTTCCTATGACATTGAGAAGGTGGGAGGAGCTGGCCGTGTTCCTAGAGAGGCTGTTCGTGTGGGAGAGAGGCTCTCACGGTGGTAGCTTGCTCCTGGGTCTGAAGGAACGTTAGTATCCTTTAGATCTGCAGGAATGTAGTGTGGAGTAGATGTGAAACAAAAAATAATTTATGTGGTTTATTGCCTCCATTGATCCCATCACCTTCCCCCTTACAGTCACAGGGCAGCTGCATCATCTTCGGTCTCGTAGGGACCCGAGGTTGCTTTTAAAGGACCTGCAAAATGAACACTTAATGAGGAAGGATTAACTCCTTGGGAGTGGTAAAACAAGCAAGAGGAGAGAAGACCTTGGGTTTTGAAAATATCTCATTTCTGGTTAAGGAACAAGAGCCTGACTACTTTAACATATTTTCTATTTATGTATCCTAGAGGATGCCTTATAATATTCCAAGTAAAATATGTGTTACTTAAAAAAAAAGGAACCTGAAAAGGAGGAGGGGGGACCCGGAAAAATGCACCTTCTCTGCTGAGCGGCAGCCTTTGCTGTTATTCATGTTGATATTCTTCATGGAGATGAGGGTGATGCTATCTTTCTCTCCATTGGCTGTGGAGCAGCTGGAGGGAGGAAGGAAACATGGGTTATGGGTAGGAAAAGTGGGAGGGCGATGTGGGGGTCAAGGAACTTTGTAGGGGTTGTTGAAAAAGTACCTCTTTGTTTCAGTGGTGGACCCTAATGAAACGAAAGTGTTTTGAAGCCCAAAAGACTTGTATTTAAATCTTTGTATTACTACCTACTGCTTGTGTGGTCTTGACCAAGTGATGACCTCTCTTGAGTCTCAATATTTTAATGTATAAAATGCAGTAATATCTGACTGAAAGAATTACTCTAAGAATTTGAGATAATATTACCAAATCTTTACCACAGTGCTTAGGATGTACTAAGTATTCAATAAGTGGTTCCTTAAATAAGTATCTTCTTATTTAAGGAGTATATTAGAATCTGCATTTCTATACTTTTCATGAAGGGGTACTAAGGGCTTAGCCCTGGGACTGAGGAGTTCCAGTCCATCTCCCATCACCGGTCGCTTCCCTTCAGGTCCAGGTCCGCCCCTGTCCTGCTTGCCCCCAGGTCTGGCTTCAGGAGAGGCTGTCAGAATTCCACGTGTGGGTATGTGTGTGTAGAAGGCAGGAAGCATCGGTTGTGGGCTCCCCCTGGAGGGGAGACTGAGGTTAGAGGGAGGATTCCCACTTACACCTCCGAGGGTCTTACCTTTCAGATAGCCCGGAACTCGCAGGCTTCTGGGGATCTGTAACAATCCAAAGGCACAGATTGGGGATCACATGCTGTTACTCAGAAACCCAACCTGCCTCAAAGGTCACCAAAGCGGACCCTCCCGTTTCATCCACTGATGCTGATGTGCTGTTCCAGCCCTCAGTTCCGGGCTGGATGTCAGTCCCAGAGTCTAGCTCTGAGTGCCTTAGCAGAGAGAGGCAAGGGGGGCCCTGAGGGTCAGACACGTACCTTCAGGTTCCTTATTCTTCCGACACTTAAACCTTAGACTGACCACGCTGACCAGGATGATCACAACCACCACCAGGATGACAATGAAGCTGATAACACCTGAACAAAGAAAAGGTTGGGGTGAGGGGAGGAAGGGACGAAAGGGGGTAATGGGAGTTTAAATCCTTTTCCCAGCTAAGTGCTGTGTAGACAGGCTCCAGAGCAAAGCGAATTCCCCTTCCGTGCTGAGAAGGGGAACGAGCTCTCAGCCTGCTGCCCTGGCCAGGGTGGGCTCCACAGCCCTTCCCCACCTTCCCATAGGAACATGGAACCCAGCAGAGCCCAGCGGAACTGACCAGAGAGTCGGTGGGGACGCTTTCCCGCCAGAGCCTTCTTCGTCAGCCAAACCCTCCCAGCACAAATGAGTGAGATCTGAACTTGCGTTTCGAGACTCAGAGTCAAGTCAGTTCAGGGGTGGGGTCCCTGCCACACCCCACTGTCTCCTCCCTCTCACCAAATGCAGCCACAGTGAGCACCGTCTCTGACGTAGGGCTGGGCAGGATGGTGGAGTCTCCTCTGGTCCTCAGGCTCATGGTGGCTGATTTGGTGGTAACATTTTGAGAAGTGTCTAAAATGGAGTGGTGATGGGTGCATCAGTGAAGAAACTCGGCCTATCAGAGATAGCTAGCTTTCTTCCTACTCCTCCAGGCGAAGGACTCAGACACAGCCCAAGCCCTGCAGAAGAGACTTCCTCCCTGCCCCTCTGACCAGGTCCCATGGGGATGGAGGTCAGAACTGGGTGATGTAGGATCACATGACTAGATAGCTGGTTGTTTGTGTTTCTAGTTCCAAAGGACTCCAGAAAGTTCAGGATGCTTCCCTCATTATGCTCTTCTCACCACCCCCTTGGAGTCAAGAAGATAGGGATTTATGCTGCAGATACAGGGAGACAGACTAGGCACGGTAGGATCCTCATGTTTTGCCAAGGGTTGAAGAGGGAGGGAGGAAGGGCACCAAAAGCTCGTCCCCAGGCACTGACTGATGTAATATGTCAGCCTGCCAGGTAAGACACCCGTTTCTGGCCCCCTTAAAAAGTGGAATGGTCACCCATCTCCTGCCTTCTGGAGCTCACTGCAGGCCTGACTGCTGTTCTATTTCCTTGTCCTCACCTCTGTCCTAAATAAGTCTGGGGCTTTAAAAAATCCAAGAGCCAAGGGGTAGGATGAGAGAAAGGGTCAGGGTGCTCTTCGTCAGAGTACAGACAGGACGCCCCTCTACTTCTGCTGCCACTGCTGTTGCTGCTGCTCAGGCCACCTGTGCTTGTGCCACCAACAGCAGGCTGAGGTGGCAGGACCCCCCCCCCCCCCCCCGCCCAGCTCTTCTCCCGCACTGCTGGGTGAGGACCAACCTGCCCTGAGAAGCATGCAACCCTTTCCTAACCTTGTCTGCCTTCCTTTGCACTGTTTGGTTCTCCTAACCCTCCCTTTCTCTCTGTGTGCCTTGATCGATCCCGAGTTCATATTCTTTCTACCTTCATTGTGACCAGGCCCAGGACCCCGTCTCTACTCCCCACCAAACCTCTCTCATCCCCTTCCAGACCAGGGTGCCGCTGATGTGGCTCCTGGCCTTGAGACCCCTCATTGTGGGGCAGGACCTGGGCCCACTGAAGAGGAAAGGAAGGAACCCAGCCAGACATGACCTGTTGTATTTCACTGCCAGCCCCACATACTTACCAAGGGCTGATATGTGCTGCTGTGGCTGGGACGGAGTCAGGCCTGGCAAGCTCTGGAAGTGACCATCCATGGTGCTTGACCTTGGCGTCACAGGTGTGGGGACCTGTGAGGCCTTCCCTGGAGTGGCTGTGGATTAGGAAGCATGTGTGAGCCTGCCTGGCCCCCAACCAGCACGCACACAGGGAAGGCTCTTTAGTCCAAGATCGTTCTTCTCCTTCCTGATTTCATTCCGAAAGGAGCCACCCTCTCTTACACCTCGGGGTCTTCACCCGCACAGTCCCCTCAGCCTGGAATACGCCCTACCACCCTTCACCTCCCTGTCTTCATTTGGTTAACTCCTTCTTTGGTCTCAGCCTCAGCTCTCACTCACTTTGGAATGTACTCGCTGGCCCTCTTGTCAGAAGTTGCTGACATTTGTCCGGGCTCCACGAGCACTCTCTGCCATGCGCATTGCAGCCCTTCTCACCCTGCTTTGTAATTGGCCACACAAGGTCTCGTTTCCTTGTCTGCTCCCCCACTGCATTCTCCTTTGGAGCAGAAGCTGTGCCTGCCTCCTCACTGGGCCCTCCCGGGATGGAATTTGTCGTCTGAGTAGCAGAGTACCTGGGGCACTGGCACTAGACAGAGAGCTTGGGCTACTGGGCTCTGTGGAAGCCCTGTCTTCTGCAAGGATAGACGCAGAAGGGGAATCGGAGGTGGGGCAGGTTTGATGACATCATGCTTCTAACCCATATGAGAACCCTTGGGCGGCCAGCAAGTCTGAAGGGATGGGCGGGGGGCTGGGTGGAGGGCCGAGATCGACCCCTCGCAACCACACTCACTCACCTGTGCTGGGAGTTGGCTCTGTGGTCAGACTTAGACTGAAGACTCCTGAAACAGGTCTTCTGAGGCTGAGTGTTTGCTGCCTTTCCTCTGTCTCCCTCTCTTTTGCCCTATAGCTGGTGTTTTCTAGTCTTTCTTCCTACCCCATCCCTCACCTGCAGCAATTCCTCTCTCTCCACTTTCAAGGCAGGTTAGACTGGGCCAAGCTGAAAAAACGTCCCTAGGAGTGCTCAATCCCGAATGCCCTGAGCTCCGGCCCCACCCCTAACCACTTGAGATCTGTGCAAAACAGGGCCTAGAGATCCTCTCACCCTTACCAAGCTCCCAGACCTAAATGCTGGAGGAGGTCCTGTGTGCTGGGTCTTACCCTGAGGGCTAGAGGGCTGCGTTGTGGTGGGCTGGGAGTTGCGGCCTGCAAGAGAAAGCAAAACACGGACTAGCTTTGTGAGGCTTCTGCCCAGCACACAGCCCCCAGAAAAACCGAGGCCTTTTGGCTTTCCAAGCCTCCCATGCCGACAGAGGGCTAAAGGATGTGCCTCCAGCTTTAGGGGGCTGGTTTCCTCTGAGACGGCCATTGAATGGCACCATCACCACCACCTCATGATTCAGCATCCCAGAGTCCTTTCCTGTCTCTTCAGTCCCACATGGGTTTTATATCAATCTGACACAATGTCAGGGGAAGGTCATTTTAAATTAGTGATATGTCTAAAGACAGAGGGCCAGTGACCTGCCAGTCTCGACAAAGACTCCAGGTCCCTGGGCTAATGTTGCTACACCACCATCGAGCCATCCATTTTCCCTTGCAAGTCTCATCACACCGGTCCTGCCCCAAGGGAAGGGGGTGGGAAGATGTGATAAATAAGATCGAGTCTGGGCCTGGGGTTGGTATCTGAGTTACATCTCCGCCCTCCTCCAGCAGGAGGTAGGGGCCTACCGGAAGCAACTCCTGGGATATATACAGGAGACAGGGAAGCTCTAGAATGAGTGATCAGCTTACTCTCACAGGCAGGGCCTTCTCAGAAGTGGTTGTTGTTAGACAAACCCGGGACGAGGTCGCTAGGAGGCCCCAGTAAGAAGCCCACATTAGATTATTTTGTAAGTACATGTGTATGCCAGTTAGCCTCTAGGCAGATGTGTGTGTGCTTGTGTGCCATATGTGTCCCCTGTGTCTGTGGGACCTCAAAGGTCAGGTTGTGTTTGCTCATTTTCCACAATGAAATCATTCTTAAAACCTGTGAACAATGTGAAAGGAAAACGTGGGGAAGTGGAGCCGCCCAGCTGGGTTCCCGTCCTTCCACTCCGGCCGGGCCGGCAGCCGCTGGCCTGGCTCTCCTGTTCCCTCCGCCCCCCATCTTCAGGGGAACACCAAGCCGGGCATGGGTGAACAGAGGCGGCTGGGGGCCAGGGGCCCGCCCTGCCTGGGGCAGCCTGCTGGTCTGTTTATTTTCCTTGGCCACTGCCTTCCTCCATGGGGCTATCACTTGGATGGCGTGGAATTAATTGTTTCCAAGCCCACGCTTTCCCAAACCCTAGGCCATGTGGTGTTTTTCCAGGTCAGCCTCTCCGATACTCCAGTCCCTCACTGGGTGGTGGGTCAAGAGGGGCGTTAAAAGTTACAGGTGCCCCAGGCTAGAGAGAACTTTCCCCAGCTGGGGAAGGACCCTTTTAATCCCAGGCACGTCCTGAAAACACCTGTCAGTTGATGAAGGGTATCTAAGGCGCCATCTAGGCTGTATAGGGTCATAACTTCAGTTTTTAGTGGGAGGGCACAGTGCCTGCCTTCCCACAATTATCTAAATAAAAAACCAGTGTCTTGGAAAGACTTCCAAAGTCCCAGGGGCCAAGTTCCAGTAGCTTGCTCTTTGTTTCCTGCCCCCTCCCCATACCGGAACTTTTTGTTACCAGGAGATTCCTCTGTGACTAGAGGAGGGATTTAGGGAGCATCTGTTTTGACAGGTCAGGCTGCCTCTGACCACTGGGCACTCAGACAGCCAGAGTGGTCACACTGGCCAGGGGGATTTCTTATTGTGCTGACTCCTCTCCCTCATCCCCACCTGCTCCATTTCCATCCAGCCTCCTCTCCTCCCCTTCCACGACCTCGTCCAGTGTCCCTCAGCAGCACATTTTAGTGCTTTAAAGGTCATGGCGTGTGGAGTCTGGCAGGCCTGCTTTTGAGTCCTGACTCTGTCACTTATGGACCCGAGCTTTGGTTTTCTCCTCATTAAAATACAAGTGATCTTAGCCCTGGGCAGTGTGGCTCAGTTGGTTGGAGCATTGTCCTGTAAACCAAAAGGTTGCAGGTTCTATCCCTGGTCAGGACATATGCGTAGGTTGTGGGTTTGGTCCCCAGTCGGGTTCAGTCCCTGGTCAGGGTGCATATGGTTGGTTGGGGTGCATACTGAGAGGGGGCGAGGTGCACACATGCTCAATAAATGCTGGACATTTAAAATTTTGCCCCATTCTGCCAGATCCTCCCAGTCTCAAGCCTGCTCTGCCCCGACTTGTGTGTCCACAGTCAAGTCCCCCTGTGGGCCTGAATATCCTCAAAAGCGTTCCTCAGTCCACCAAAACGAAGGGGACAGTAAGTGCTCTGAGATACTGGGTAAGAGGACAGGATACGCAAGCAGTGAGCACGGCTTCCATAGAGTTTACACAGGGCAGTCCTAGTCCTGGCACCGGACTAGGGGACAAGGCGGTGTGGAGGGAAGCTGGGAGAAGTCCAAGCTACGAAAATCCCACCTCATGAGTTTCATCTTTCAACCTCCTCTGCCATTTCCGCAGTTTCTACAACAGCCTGGTCCCCCAGCCCCAGACCAAAAGTGTGACTCCGTCCTCTGGGAGGGGGGGTGGGGAGGAGGGGAGGTGGGTGACCAGAGTTTGACTTCCAAGCCATGGACATTTAGAGAAATGTCTGACCTCCCCAGAAGGCAGTCTTCTGGTGCTCAGGCCTTCTCACCCACCACCGAGGAAGGGCGTCCTCCCCCCATCCAAGCGCTCTCGCACTCTCCTCTGCTGCTTTGGGCACAGGTTCACGAACCCTCCACAGAGGACTAATGGAGGGTGCTGTGGGGGTAGGGAAGAAATGGCCTAAGGGAAGTTGCTGCCCCATGAGTCAGAATCTCCTGTATTTCTCTTAATTCCCAGCAATTGCTCACTAATTAGAGGACCCCTTCCGAGAGACTTCTCCACTCGTCACCGGCAGGGCTCTGTCTGGGAGGTGTTCTCAAGTCATCTCTTCTGAAGATCATCTCAACTAGGCCCTGGATGAGGATGTTGAGTAGTACATCCTCTTTGGGAAATAATTCTTTGTATCTAACTTGAATCCCTCTTGCTGTGAGCTTAAAGTCAGCATTCGGAATTCCTAGGCTGTTACTTCCCATACTAAAGAAGAGAAAAGATCACCCGTAAAGCCCAAGGTGGAGACAATGTGGTGCTAGTAGAACACCCTGATAGGAGCTTTGGGGCCTCAATCTCACACCCACACAGCCATTTCCCACATCTCAGGAGGCCAGCCTTTTATGGGGGCCCCGGTTCACCCTGGAAATTTTCCCACGAAAAGCTTTAACTATATGCTGTTTTACCTTTGCCCGGTAATGTCTGCCTCCAAACCCAACCAATCCCTTCATGAAAGGCTCTGGAAGTTCCCTTGGGCACAGCCCTGGATGAAGAGCTGCATGTGTGGTGTGTGTCCTGAAGGAGGGATAGGACCGCAGGCCCTGGGAGGGAACTGCTGAAGGAGAGTGGCTAGTGCCTCTTACCTTGGACTAGGAGGAAGCCGAGGATCACCCAGCACAGCTGCGTTGCTCCAACAGTCCCCATGTCAGCTGGGTCTGTGGTGGGAAGGCAGCTGCTCTGTGGAGGCTCTGTCCATAGTGGAGAAGAGAGAGGGAGTGCTGGGCGGGGAGGGGCTAGGGGCTGGCTCTCCAGGAGCTTCCTGTCAAAGAATAGAAGGAAACAGATTGGGACTAACTCCAGGGGCCCCGCTCAGCCTGACGGCCCAGATGAGGATGTAAGGCTGAAACATCCACGACTGCGACTGCGCTCTGGGCTCCGGGGCTCTGAGTGGCCTGGGCTAGTGCCAGTTGTGCTCTCCTCCAGGGCCTGTGCTCAAAGACCAGTGATGGCAACACACCAGCCCACCCCAGCCCACCCTCGCCCCCTGCCTTCCCCTCCCAGGGATCCATCAGGTACTTCCACGTACCAGCTAGAAGTGTTCCTGGAATGTAATCCAGTCCCCCAGCCCCGTTCTGTTTCAGACTGTGATTGTGCTGTAAGGCTCAGCCCACCAGCCGCCCAGGCTCTATAGACTCAGAATTCTTCACATTCCTCTTCCCTCCTCAGGACTAAAGATGCAGATGGGGCTCCCAGTATATCTTATTGTTGTTTTCTGGTTTTTGTTTTAAATATTTTATTTATTTATTTTTAGAGAAGGGTAGGGAGGAAGAAAGAGAGGGAAAGGAACATCAAAGTGTGGTTACCTCTCGTTTGCCCCCTACTGGGGCCCTGGTCTGCAACCCGGGCATGTGCCCTGACTGGGAATCGAATCAGGGACCCTTTGGTTCACAGGCCAGCACTCAATCCACTGAGCCACACCAGCCAGACCTTATTATTGTTATTCTTCAAAAAATATTATTGTGGGCAAGAGTCAAACTTCATTTTATTTTATTTTTTATTTTTAGAGAGAGGGGAAGGGAGGGAGAGAGGGAGAGGAACATCAATGTGTGTGGTTGCCTCTTGCGCGCCCCCTACTGGGGACTCAGCCCACAACCCAGGCATGTGTCCTGACTGGGAATCGAATCCAGGACCCTTTGGTTCGCAGGCCAGCACTCAATCCACTGAACCATACCAGCCAGGGCTGTTACTGTTACTCTTAAGAAAAAAACTGAGAACCACATTCCAAGCATCCCTCCCTCCAGGCACTCCCCTCATTTTGGGGTCAGGCCCTCCTTGTGCTCCAGCAGTATTGTTATTCTTAGCATCCAGCCATCATACATCCCACAGCACTCTCCCCTGCAGACACGTTGTCACTGTTTTCAGAATCCTTAGGACCTGGCACAATGCCTGACATATAGCGGATCCTCAGCACATATTTATTAAATTAAACTCAAGAGGTTTACAGCAATGTAGCACACAATCCTCTTTAATATAATTATCATTGTTGTGAATTTTCTTCCAGCCTGTGATATAATATGCATATGTATGTAATCACTTTATAATTGGTGTCCTTTTGTTTTTTTTTGTTTTTTTAATGAATGTTTTATTTCGAAGCAATCACAAATGTACAGAAAGTACACTACACACAACTTTTCTTCCTTGAACCCTTTGAGAGTAAATTGCCAACAGAATGCCCTGTCATTCTCGGAGTGTTGTAGTATGTATTTCCTACAAACAAGGACACTCTCCTATTTAATCAATACAGCCATCAAAATTAGAAAATTAATACTGATATATTAATACTACCTAATCCTCAGATTTTATTCCAATTTTGACAGTTGTCCTAAGAATGTTCTTTATAACAAAACAGTTTAGGTCTAGCCCTGACCAGTGTGGCTCAGTTGGCTCGGCGTCCTCCGGCAGAGCAAAAGGTTGCTGGTTGGATTCCCAGTCAAGGCACTTGCCTAGGTTGTGGGTTTGGTCCCTGATTGGGGTACAATTGATGTTTCTATCTCATGTCAATTTTCTCTCTCTGTTTTTCTCCCCTCTAAATAAACAATAAATAAATAATTTTTTTAAAAGGTTCCAATCCAGACTTCCGCCAAGATGGAGGCATAGGTGGAAACACTGTGCCTTCTCCCACAACCAAGTTTAAATACAACAAAGGTTTGGAGAACAAAGACACAGCCAAAGGACAGAAAACTGAATTATACGGAAGTTCAACGAGATGGTAAGAGGGGCGGAGCCAGCAGCGAGCAGGGTGCAGCAGGACAGATCCCCCAACCTAGGCGCGCAAGTGGCCCGGACCCAGTCAGGGTGTGGGGCAGACTGACCGCGGTCGCACATTCGTGCACAGTGAGACGGACCACGCAGGCCCCAGGGGGCGAGGGCTGATGGCGGTGGCACACTCTCGTGGAGTGGGACGAAACGCGCGGGCCCGGTGATGGTGGCAACTGCGGCACCGGTGGGGGCCACGGCGGGAGGCGGCAGACCTGACGCCATTGTTCCTCTTTGACCCCACCCCCACATACAACGTCACAACCCAGCGACTGAGTTGCCCTGCTCAGGTGAACACCTAGGGCTCCGATCCTGCTACGGAACAGGCACGAACAGCCCAAAAGATGGCACAAGAAGAACTCAAAGCCCCAGAGCCGATAACTCTCAGTGACCGAGAAATTGCCAACCTCTCAGAAGCACAATTCAAGACACTGTTTATCAGTATACTCACAGAACTGGTTGATTATAGTCACAAATTAGAGGAACATATGAAGGCTAAACTAATTGAAATGAAGGGAAATGCACAGGGAACCAATAGTGATGGAAAGGAAGCTGGGACTCAAATCAATGGAATGGACCAGAAGGAAAAACAAAACATCCAACCAGAAAGGAATGAAGAAACAAGAATTCAAAAAATGAGGAGAGGCTTAGGAACCTCCAGGACACCTTTAAACATTCCAACATCTGGATTATAGAGGTACCAGAAGGGGGAAAGAAACAGCCACGAGTGGAAAACTTTTTTGAACAAATAATAAAGGAGAACTTCCCAAGTCTGGCAAAGGAAATAGACTTCCAGGAAATCCAGAAAGCTCAGAGAGTCCCAAAGAAGTTGGACCCAAGAAGGAACACACCAAGGCACATCATAATTACATTAGCCAAGATTAAAATGAAGGAGAGAATCCTAGAAGCAGCAAGGGATAAGGGGACAGTCACCTACAAAGGACTTCCCATCAGACTGTCAGCGGATTTCTCAAAAGAGACCTTCCAGGCAAGAAGGGGCTGGAAAGAAGTATTCCAAGTCATGAAATCCAAAGACCTACAGCCAAGATTGCTCTATCCAGCAAAGCTTTCATTTAGAATGGAAGGACAGGTAAAGTGCTTCTCAGATAAGGTCAAGTTCAAGGAGTTCATCATCCCCAAGCCCTTATTATATGAAATGTTAAAGGGACTTATCTAAGAAAAAGAAGATAAAAAAATATGAACAGTGAAAGGACAGCAAACTCACAGTTATTAACAACCACACCTAAAACAAAAGCAAACCAAGAGGACAGCTAGATCAGGGTGGAACCATAGAAATGAAGAACACATGGAGGGTTAGCAACAGGGGAGTGGGAGGAGGAGAAGGGGGAGAAGGCACAGAAAATAGCATAGATGGTAGGTAGAAAATAGATAGGGGGGAGGGCAAGAATAGTGGGGGAAATATAGAATCTAAAGAACTTGAGACACGTGGTTATAAACTAAGGGGGGGAGAATGGTGGGGGAGGGAGTGTGCGGGTGGAGGGGAATGAAGAGGGGGAATAGAACAACTGTAATGGTATAATCAATAAAATATATTTTTAAAAAAGGTTCCAATCCAGAATCACTCATTGTACACCTCTTTTGTCTCCTTCAATCTGGAGGAATTCAGTTGTTCCTTGACTTTCACGACCTTGACATTTTTAAAGGTTACAGTCCAGCTGTGTTGTTGAGTTTCCCTCCCTTGGGTTCGTCGGGTCATGCGCCTTTGGCAGGAATGCCGCAGAAGCAGTGCTGTGCTCCTCTCTTTGCATCCTGTCAGTTGGCACACGGTCTTTGATCTGCTCCATGGGTGGTCACTTGGTCACTTGCTTCAGGTGTTGTCTGCCACTGCCTTAGTTTCCTGCAACCACGTAGTAATGACCATAAACTGGGGACTTAAAACAATGGAAATGTCCTCTCTTGCAGTTCTGGAGGCCAGAAGTCAAAATCAAGGTATTGACAGAGCCACACCCTGTCTGAAGATGCGAGGGAAGAATCCATTCCTGGCCTCTTTCAGCTTCTGGTGGCTGCTGGCCGTTCCTTGGCATATTCCTTGGTTCGTAGCTGCATCACTTTGGTCTCTGTTTCTTCAATTTCTCTTCTGTGTTTCTCTCCAAGGACCCTTGTCCTGGAATCCAGGGCCCTTCTAGATAATCCAGGGTGACCTGCTCATCCCAAGATCTTTAACTTAGTTACATTTGCAAAGGCTCTTTTTTCAAGTAAGGTAACATTCACAGGATCTCAGGATTAAGATACAAACATATCTTTTTGGAAACTACCATTCAGCCGCTATAGCCAGTTTTCTCCACTTCAAAGTTATTCTTTTCTCTTTGTAATTAATAAGTATTTTGTGGGGAGATAATTTGAAACTATGTGAATATTACGTATTACAATCATTTATTACTTCGATGCTCAAATTGCCCCCATTTTGGTCACTGGGAGCCCCTTCAGGCTGACTTCTGTGTCATTTCAACCTGTCTCCATCATTCTTTGAACATTTCCTTACTTTCTGGCATAACAAGATGTGCACCTTCATCTCCTGTTTTACCAGCCCCAGCCCTGCTATCAGCTCTTTCTCCAAGGGGCTCTACTTTCTTTTAACGGAAATAATACTTAGAAACTGAGACATCACACCTGCCTGCATACCAAAGGGTTGCCAGTTCCATTCTCCATCAGGGCACAGGCCTGGGCCACAGCACCAGGTGCCCAGATACTGGGCCAGGTGCCCAGTAGGGGGCGCCCGAGAAGCAACCATACTGATGTTTTTCTCTTTCTCACTCCTTTCCCTTCTCTAAAAATAAATGAATGAAATCTTTTAAAAGGAAACTGAGACATCATAGATACAGAGAACAAACTGATGGTTGCCAAATAGGAGGGGAAGGGAGGGGGGGCTAGGTAAAAAAGATAAAGTGATTGAGAAGTACAAATGTGTAGGTACAGAATAGCCATGAGGATGTAAAGTACAGCATAGGAAATACAGTCAGTAATATTGTAATAACTATGCATAGTGCCAGGTGGGCACTAAATTTATTGGGAGGGATCACTTTGTAAATTATATAAATGACAACCACTATGCTATACACCTGAAACTAATATAAACTAACATTACGGCCAACTGTAATTGAAAGAAATAAAACACCTGAGATCTAGGTGGTGGATGTGCCCATTGCTATGAGGGGGTAGCTTCCCCAAGGCCCTTCTCTGGAACTTGGCTCCCATTATCCTCATTTGATCACTCCCTCTGTAACCTAGTTCCCACCTCCACCCCTATCTTTGTCTCGTGGCTGCCTTCCACGCTCCACTCAGGCTCCAACCCTCCACCCTGGGCCATTCCTCTGCCTTTCTTACTCCGAGTAGTGGGCTTGGAACCCCCTCCGACCCTCCAAACCCCTGGGCCACCGTGACTTCCCCGACCCACACCTCCATTACTTACCTTGCTCTGCCTGACCTTGAGGACTGAATTATCCCAGAAGGGAGAGGAAGAGGAAGAAGAAACCTCTCCTTATTTTCAAATTATATGCATTTTCTGCTGGCTCACAGTTTTCATAGTGATTATTTTTAATGGCAACTTATGTAATATTATGTGGTCTATTTAATCATCTTTCTGTTTTTGAACATTTAAGCTGATTCCACTTATCCCTTTTTATTTATTTAATTTATTTATTATTTTTTAATTTAAATTTTTAAAGATTTTATTATTTTTTAAATAATTTTTTTATTTAATTCTTGTTCAAGTACAGCTTTCTGTCTTATATTCCCAACCCTGCCCGCCCCCCGCCCCTAAAGATTTTATTTATCTTTAGAAGGGAAGGGAAGGAGAGAGGGAAATATCAATGTACAGTTGCCTCTCGTGCGTCCCCTGCTGGGAACTGGCCTGCAACCCAGGCATGTGCCCTGACTGGGAATTGAACTGAGATCCTTTAGTTCGAAGGCCCACACTCAATCCACTGAGGTACACCAGCCAGGTCCCATTTATTGCTTTTGTGACTGATTCTGGCATGAACAGCTACAGTACTATCACACTATTTTTTCAGTCACTCTTAGAATGATTTTTCATTGTGGTTTTTAAAAAAAATTTATTTATTTATTTATTTATAGAGAGAGGGGAAGGAAGAGGAAAGGGAGAAAAACATCGATGTGAGAGAGAAGCATCCACTGGTCACCTCCCATACATGCCCCAACCAGGACCGAACCCACAGCCCAGGCATGAGCCCCGATAGGGAACTGAACAGGGGCTTGAGTTTTGGGTGAGAACTGGCTTTTGCTTCCCAGGATGACCCCCAACTAACTGAGCCACTCTGGTCAGGGCTCATGGTGTATGTGTGTGTGTGTGTGTGTGTATGTAACAGCTTTATTGAGATATCATTCACATGCTACTTGCTATAGGCTGAAAGTTTGTGTCTCCTGAAAATTCATTTATCAAAATCCTAACCCCAATGGTGATGGTATTAGGCCATGGGACCTTTGGGAAGCAATTAGGATGTGAGGACAGAGCCCTTATGATTGAGGTGAGTGTCCTTGTAAAAGAGGCCCAGAGAGCTAGCCTGCCCGTTCTGCATCCTCTGTGAGGATGCAGCAAGAAGGCACTATCTGTGAACCAGGAAGTGGGCTCTCGTCAGCAGACCATATCTGTTTGTGGCTTGATCTTGGGTTTGCCAGCCTTCAGAACTATGAGGAAAAGATTTCTGTTGTTTATAAACCACCCAGTTTGTGATATTTTGGTATAGCAGCCTGAGCAGACTAAGGCACGGAGTATGCAATTTGTTGATTAAAAGTGTATAATTCAGTGGCTTTTAGTATGTTCAGACTTGTACAATCATTCCCACAAACAATTGTAGAACATTTTTTAAATATATATTTTATTGATTATACCATTACAGTTGTTCTATTCCCCCCTTCATTCCCCTCCACCCCGCACACCCCTCCCCCACCATTGCCCCCCTTTAGTTTATGACCACATGTCTCAAGTTCTTTAGATTCTATATTTCCCCTACTCTTCTTGCCCTCCCCCCTCTCTATTTTCTACCTACTGTCTATGCTATTTCCTGTACCTTCTCCGCCCTTCTCCTCCTCCCACTCCCCTGTTGCTAACCCTCCATGTGTTCTTCATCTCTATGGTTCCACTCCTGATCTAGCTGTCTTCTTGGTTTGCTTTTGTTTTAGGTGTGGTTGTTAATACCTGTGAGTTTGCTGTCCTTTCACTGTTCATATTTTTTTATCTTCTTTTTCTTAGATAAGTCCCTTTAGCATTTCATATAATAAGGGCTTGGTGATGATGAACTCCTCATTCCCACAAACAATTGTAGAACATTTTTTAAATATATATTTTATTGATTATACCATTACAGTTGTTCTATTCCCCCCTTCATTCCCCTCCACCCCGCACACCCCTCCCCCACCATTGCCCCCCTTTAGTTTATGACCACATGTCTCAAGTTCTTTAGATTCTATATTTCCCCTACTCTTCTTGCCCTCCCCCCTCTCTATTTTCTACCTACTGTCTATGCTATTTCCTGTACCTTCTCCGCCCTTCTCNTCTCTGAGCTTCCTGGACTTTCTGGAAGTCTATTTCCTTTGCCAGACTTGGGAAGTTCTCCTTTATTATTTGTTCAAAAAAGTTTTCCACTCGTGGCTGTTTCTTTCCCCCTTCTGGTACCTCTATAATCCAGATGTTGGGATGTTTAAAGGTGTCCTGGAGGTTCCTAAGCCTCTCCTCATTTTTTTGAATTCTTGTTTCTTTCTTCTTTTCTGGTTGGATATTTCGTTCTTCCTTCTGGTCCATTCCATTGATTTGAGTCCCAGTTTCCTTTCCATCACTATTGGTTCCCTGTGCATTTCCCTTCATTTCAATTAATTTAGCCTTCATATGTTCCTCTAATTTGTGACTATAATCAACTAGTTCTGTGAGCATTCTGATCACCAGTATTTTGAATTGTGCATCTGAGAAGTTCGCTATTTCTTTTTCACTTAGAGTTATTGGCTCTGGGGCTTTGAGTTCTTCTTGAGCCATATTTTGGACTGTTTGTGTCTGTTATATATCAGCAACGGAGCCCTAGGTGTTCACCAGAACGGGGCAACTAAGTTGCTGGGTTGTGACCCTGTATGTGGGGGCGGGCTCAAAGAGGATCAAAGAGGATCGAAGAGGAGCCCCCGCTGCAGCTGCCACCGTTGCTGGGGCCCTCGAATTCTGTCCAACTGCGCGTGAATGTGTGACCACGGTCAGCCCTCCGCCACTGGGTTCGCTTGCTCGGGCCTGCGCTGTCCGTCTCACTGCTCACTCTGTCGGTTTATCTGCGCGAATGTGTGAATGCTGCCAGTCTGCCCCGCACCCTCACTGGATCCACACTGCTACTCCGGCTGCCTGCTCACCTGGGTCGGGGGATCCTCCCTGCCCAACCCTGCTCCGATGTTGGCTCTGCCCCTCTTACCAGTCCTGGTTGAATGGTTCGTTGTTGTCGGACTTCCCCATTGTTCAATTTTCTGTTCTTTGGCTGTGTCTTTGTTTACTAAACCTTTGTTGTATTCAAACTTGGTTGTGGGAGAAGGCACAGTGTTTCCACCTATGCCTCCATCTTGGCGGAAGTCCGATTTTAGAACATTTTTATTACCCCACAAAGATATCCCACTCCCCTTATAGATCTATAGCTTGCAATAAGAAGACTGGGAGTAGGGTGTGGCTGAAATGGGCAGTCCTGGCTCTTGGCTTACTCCAGTGACCCAGAGCTTAAGATGAGCTCTGGAAGTCAGCCGGCTCTCAATGGCTCTCTGTCTTGGCAACCTATAGGGAACAATCCGCATGGCAATGGCAAATATAGCCCAACCCCTGATTCAGAAAGCCAGCAGGAGCAAGGAGGCACACAGGGCCCAGGTCCACAGATTGGTTTTCCTGTGGGTAACCAGGCCTGCATCATACCTAGGCCACTTTGAGGCTTGCTTTTGCTAAAACTCTCACCCTGAATTGAGGCAGAAAATGTTTATTGCATATCTTTAAAGTAACTTCCTAAAGTCTGTGCTAAACCTCCCAAGGATGGAGTGTAACCAGTTCAACCACTTTCCCCCTTGCATGAGCAATATCCTCTCCTTTGTTATCTGTAAAAGGTAGTCACTTAAAGTGAACCTGTGCATTGTAAATGAGGACCATATGTAATGTGCCCAGAAAAGTAATAAAAGCCTGTCCAGGCAAGGGCCGGGGCCCTCTCACTCAGAGAGCGGCCGTGCTGTCCCTTTTTCTCTGCAGGATTTCTGCAGTCCATGTGAATTTGTTTGTTACACCCACAACACACGGACCCTGCTGGTTGGAGTCCACATCAACAACCTCTCATTGGCCTGCTGCTCAGGATGTTCCTGCAAGTCCTTCCCCAGCTTCCTTTGCAGAATCCTAACCCTGGCTGCCTTCAGTGGGGACAGAATGAGGGAAGAAGGACTGCTCTTTGTCTTACTTAGGCCAAAGGGCCACTTCCACCTCCCATGGGGAGTTGGAAAACAGATGTGCCCCCATTGTATAGCACTGAGTCAGGGAACTCCAGCCCAGAGGGGTAATGGTGGGGAGGACCCCAGAGTCCTTGCATCTTTGGTCCCAGGGCTCCCACCTTGAAAGTCATGACTTTTCTTCTGTAAACAAGAACAGATTCTTAATCATTTCAGCCCTCTGAAAACATCTAAGAGGCTCCCTGAGAGAAAAAGCCAAAAAGAAACAGAGGGAGCGAGTCAGTGAACACTTGTCGTGGCTCAGAAGTGCCCCCCACAGGTGAAGGGTGCTCCTTGCCAGCCTCCAGTACTAAGGACAGGACAAGGGTGGGAGGTTAATCCAGGTTCTGCTTCTATTCAGCAAGCTCTTATCCAGCACCTATGTGTGGTACCAGTTGCTGTGATGGACTCTGGGACCCAGACAGGAATGCCCTGATGGGGTTCACAGTCTGGGAAGAAAAAGGAGCCCCTACACACCTGTACCATAAGGCAAATGTCAGCCTCAAGTTAAGAAACATACTGCTACAGGAAAAGAGAAATCTACTTCAGTATACATTCTGGACGAGGTGCTGCTTGAAATGAACTATTAAAGGGGGTTAGTGTTTGAATGGTGGGACTCAGGGAAGGAGATGGGACCAGAGCATGGAGATGGGAAAGAGAGAGAAGGATGGGGCAGGCTGACAGAATAATCTGGTCCCTGAAGTGCCACCCCTTACCTTTTCTGAAGCCTTTTAGGAGATAATTCAAGATTGATGAAGGAAGGGAAGGAAAAGTCAGTCATCAGAAGGATCAGAAATTTGGTTTTGGACCCAAAGGCAGGAGCCCCCGCGGTGGTACCTATGGGAGCAATGGGACATGCACATTGAGGAGGCAGGGGCAGAGGGCAGTGGCTGGAGCTCTGGACTGTGGCAGGATCCACATTCCCTCTGGCTGATGATGTCTAAGGGGTGCGGGGTGGGAGGTAGAGAATGACTGCGGCTCCTGAGTGCATTGGAGTAGGGGGTGGGGGGGCGAGCCTCCTAGTTGGTTTCAAGGCCAGCCAGCTGCTGGTGTCACTCACTTTGTAGGTGAAGTCAGCAGCCCAGTGACCTAGGCTTAAGTGAGTTTGAAGGTCTGAATGGGGCTCCTGAATGTCAGGGTGTGAGCAGCTTGGCTGAGAGCCTGGGAATCAGGGTCAAGCCACTTGGGGATGGAAGTTGCTGGCAATCTCTTGGTCTCCAGGCTGGAATGTGGGGGAGGTGATGCATGCACAAGGGACAGAATGAGGGATGGCTGGTCCCATGGAGTTAACTGAGACAAAACATTACCCCTTGTAAACTTGTCTCCAGAGAGAGGAGAGCCCCGTGAGCACCTTTTGTGACTTAGATGCATTAAATCACACACATTCTCAAATGAAGTCGCTGCATTCAGACACACACAGAGACATACAGAATTCATATTCATAAAAACCAAAGAAGAAAACAACCCAAAGAGAAAAGAATGCCTTGCATGAGAATGATAAACATCAAATTCAACAAGATGGTTATCCCTGGGGTGAGAAGGAGAAGAGAGATCAGGGAGTGGGGTTCTATTTTATTTGTAACATTTTGGTTCTTAACAAAATTTATTTTCTCACCCTTGCTGGTGTAGCTCAGGAGATCGAGTGCCCACCTGCAGGCCAAAGCTTAGCAGGTAGAACCGGTCAGGGCACATGCCTGTCTTGCAGGCTGGACCCCCAGTTGGGGGCGTGTGAGAGGCAATCAACTGATGTTTCTCTCCCTCTCTTCCTCCTTCCTCCCTCTCTAAAAATACATAAATAAAATATTTAAAAAATGTTTATTTTTTATTGTATATTTTCCCTTATATCCATTTATCTCCCTTGAATCCTCTTCCATCTCCACCCACCCTCCTATCCCCCAAAAGTTTTGAAATAAATCTGACAAACTATTGAGAAGGGCAGAGCTGGTGGTTGGGGCTAGACAGATTTACTATATTATAACCTATGATTTTCTGGTGTGTTTGAGATATTGCTGTAAAAAAAAAACCAAGGGTAGTAAGTACTTCAGGAAGTCGTTTGGGTGGGGAATCAGTATGTCCTGGTGGGTGGTGGGGCTGGGTAGGAACAGTGAATGGCCAAATGTCTGGGGGGGGGGGGATGGGCAGGCAGACCCAGGCTCCTGAAGCTGGTGGGGGGCATGAAAGGAGGTGCCGAGGAGTAAGATCAAGGTATTGTCAGAGCTAAAGACTGATGTCAGTACTGTCTCTACGTTTAAGGAAGCGAAATCGCGGGAGAGCACCGAGGGTGTGTGTGCAGAGGGTGTGTGCCTCCTGAGCCCTCTGAGACGTGGCAGCTCCGGGTAGGGGCCGAGCTGGGACGGCAGGCTCTCCTTTGCCCAGCTGGCCACCCGTCTTGCAGGAATCTTGCGCTGGGGAACAATGCTCCAGGTAGACTCCCCTCACCCCCTCCTGCCAGGCTGGCCTGACTCCCTGAAGGGGGCCCCTTGCCTTTCACCGGCCTGTGCTTCCTTTTTCCCCTGCATATCCGGGGGAGCTGCTTAGCCACCCCTGCCTGGGAGCTGTGGCCTGAGCTCCAGAGAACCTCAGACTTTCAAGGAGGGTGGGGGTGGGATATTAGGCTTTCTACATTCAAAGGGACACGTGTTGGGGGATGGGATGGGGTGGACAGTGTGACTGAGACCATAAAGGGAGTGGGTTGTTCTGGACAGCCTTTTCTAAACCCCAAATGCCTACCCCTCAGAAGAGCCAGGCTGAGGGCTCCGAGTTGAGGGAGGGGCTCCACCTCACAGTGCCTACTCGTGATGGTCCAACTGGGGTCCCTGGGGCTAGGTAGAAAAAAGGTTTTGAGACTGTGATGACCTTACCGGCTCTGGGGTTTATTGTTTGGAGGTTTGCTGTCTTCATGGCAACCCCACAACCCCACACTTAGCAGGGTGGAAACAGGCAGAGGTAGGGGTCAGGACTTCCGGCTTTAGGCCAAACAACTCTGGGGCCCTGAAAGAGGTAGATAGAGGCTGCCATGGCATCTCCTCAGTCTGTCCTGGGCAGAGCCAGGGACCCACACTGGGCATCCCCTCCCCTCCCCTCTGAATCTAGAATCTGACCCTGAGACCTGAGGGAGTATTATGAAAGAGATATCTCTCTTGACAAGTTTCTGGGGTTCCTGTTTGCTCTTCCTCTTTCCCTTCCCCCAGGTCACTCCTTCCCTACCCCCCCTTCTATGTGCATAGCGGGAACCTAAGATGCTGGACACAGTGACTCCCTTTTCCCAGGACTTTAAGAAGCATTGTTCACTGCCCACTGCCCAGGACATGGGATAGCAGCCCATAGTGTGCTGAGACTCCTGACCCAGGACACAGGTTCTATTTAGGCATTTGATGGAGACCCGGGAAGGGAGGGCCACGGGAGGGGACCTGCAGGACCAAACTCTGTAACGAAGCCCCTCTCTTTGTCCCTTTCCAAACAACTTCATCTCCTTCTTTCTTTTTCCTCTGTCTCTGCGTATGTGTTTTCATTGCTTTCTGTGTATCTTTTCTTCTTTCTCTTTTTCTCTTTGTGTCTTTCTTTCTCCCCATTTCCCCTCTGTCTTTTTTCTTTTATTCTTCTGTTGCTGTGTTTGTATTTACCTCTATGTTTCTCTATTCTGTCTCTCTCTATGTCTTTACTCTCTCTCTCTTTCTGCTTCTGTTCTTCTCACTCTCCCCCTGAGGCTCTCGGTCTCTCCCTTTCAGTTCCTTCTGGGGGTCTGTCTCTCCCTACTTGGTCTTTTTCTGGGTATACTTGCCCATGTTACCGTCTCTCTCTGCCACTCCCCTCCTAGGCTGACCACCCTTCCTGGCCTCCTTCAGTTGTGAACGGCTCAGCAGGGCAGGAGCCCCAGAGGCAGCTCCCAGAGATGCGGAGTGGGGCCTGGGACCAACCTCCAGAGGATGGACTGCCTCTGCTCACCATCATCACTGCTGTGTTTGTCCTGCTGGCAGTCTGTATCGTGGTGGCAGTCCACTTTGGGCCAAGTCTACACCAGGGCCATGCCAATCTCCCCACAGAGGCACCAACCCCAGAGCCAGAGGATGGCGTCTATCTCACCCACTGGCGAGTGCTGGGCCCTGAGGACAGACATGAAGACACTCAGGGGGGCCCTCCTATCTCTAACTCCTGCCTTGTGCCGGGTGGACCTAGGCTCAGCATTGACGAAGCCACATATCTGTAGGAGGAAGACTTTGGGAAGTTGGTGTGACCTGATTCAGAACAAGAAACTGGACAGAGAGCTAGGGTAAAGGCAGACGGGCCTGGGTGTCAGAGCTTCGGAAGTGCGCACACAGACTAAGCTGGAGCTGCCCTCCCTGCAGAGTACAGAGACGCCCTTGTTGTGGACAGGAGAAACAAAAGAAGCTTGAGAGCCCAGCCCAGACACGGGCTGCTATGACCAGTCCCAGTACCCAAGGCTGCCCGTACAAAGCTTCTCTCTGTTCTCCAGGGACCACCAGCCCCTGAGCCTCCCTCCTCTGAGTTCCCACCCCTCCTCCCACCCCTAATCTCCTCTCCTTTGGGTGTCAAGGTAAGTCCATCTTGGAAGATTCCACCACCCAGCCTACCTTTGTGCAGGGTTGTCAGAGGCTCCCTGTCAAGGCCTGCTGCCCCAGTCCCCAGGTACCTGTGAGGGTCAGTTAAGGAGTGCCAAGGCGAAGAACCCAGGGCTGTGCCTTCTCTGGGACTCAGGAGAGGAAAGAAAATCTGTCGCCTTTTACTGATCAGGGGATATTCTTTTGGCTATCAAGGCCCAGGACTTGCTAACAATTTTTAAGGCCTTTGCAGCCCCCCACCAATTATAGCTCCCCAAATTGGTTTTGAATGTCCCCCACTCTCTTGGGCCAAGACTCTGCCTTGTCTTCCCATGATGCAATGGGGAAATTTGGGAGCTCTCATTACCTTCCACTCTTTGTGTGCATGGGATTGTTGGAACTAGCCTAGTATTTACCCAAGGACACTTCCCAAATCCTGGTGGGGAAACAGAAAAAAAAAAAAGAGGGAACGTTGTGGCAGATCCTGGCTGGCAGGATCTGTGTATGTTGTGGCTGCTGGTGAACAAATACACATGGACAACAGAAGTCCTGTGGAGAAAAAGGGACAGCATGGCCAGTCTGTGAGAGAGAGGGTGAGAGGGTCAGAGAGCACAGTCCCTGCCTGGACAGGCTTTTATTGCTTCTCTGGGTACATTACATGGAGGGCAGCCCTCATTTAGGACACACAGGTTCGCTGTAGGGGATTACCTTTTACAGATAACAAAGGAAAGAATGTTGCTAATTACTTCAAAGAGGAGGATGTTGCAGACCAAGGGGAAAAGTGGTTGATCCAGTCACACTCCACACTTGGGAGGTTTAGCTCAGATTTTAGGAAGTTGCAGTAAGCCCTTGCTGCCTCAGTTCAGGGTGAGGGAGTTTTAGCAAAAGCAAGTCTTATAGCAGTCTAGGTACAATGCAGGCCTGATTCCCCACAGGAAAACCTCTCCGTGGGCATGGTCCTATGTGCCACATGCACCCCACTGGTTTTCCACGTGGGGGCTGAGCTACATTTCCATGGCACGCGAAATGGTTCCCCACAGAACTTCATGGAGCTTCATGGAGTCTGGGGGAAGAAAGGAGTGGGGAGAAGACCTAGAGAAGGGGGGACATGGAGGTTAGGAAGGGGCTGGAGGCCAGGAAGGCAGAGCTGAGCCTCCCAGTGGCTTCCTGGAAAGGTACCTCTTTCCCTGACACCTCTGAGCTTCAGTTATGTGCAGTTGAGAACATGCAGACAGACATTTATGGAGCGACCTCTGCGTGCTTTACCCTGGGGAATAACTGAAGGCAACAAGTCAACCTGCCCTCGGTGAGACCCCGGCACAGTCAGGGAAGCTGGGAAATAACAGAAGGCAAAGAGGAACAGAGGTGGCGATTATAATGTGTGCAGGGGACTGGCTTGCCACCTTTGAGCCGATGAGAGGCAGCTCTAAGGTTAATAGCTGCCCTTTCTGAAGGCCAGCTACGTGTTGGCACTGGCTTCCTCCACGGGCCTGCAGGTATTGTACCGTTCATTCCTCATAACACCTTTGGGAAGAGGAGCCACTGTTACCCCTATTTTACAGTCGGGGTATTAAGACACCCAGGTGGATACGTGTACTAAGTGGTAGAGAAGGATTCGAACCTGAGGCCATCAGACTCCACAGCCTGAGCACCACGTTGGGGGCCAGATGGGTGGGGAAAGTATGTTGGAGAGGCCCTTGATCCTGGTCTGGTTTCTAGCTATAGGAGTGACTGGTGTGATGTTGGCGGGTCCTCAGGCCTTGGAGATAGAATGGCTGGGACAGCTGGGGAGGGGAAGGGACTGTTTCCCCTTCACCCTCTTGGCTCTGTCGTCCTAGGGGCAGTTGGTTCCTTCTGGCCAATGTGTGTCTGTGTGTGGAGCCTTCATGACATGCTGTACTCAGATGTGCAAATTGAACATTTGTGTAAAAAACAAAGGTGGGAGGGAAAGAAGGAACAAGTGCTGGGTAGAACAAATGGAACTGGTAAAAATGGACCGCCTCCCCTCCCAGATGGGGGCAATTTTGCCACCAGAGTGTCACTGCAGTGGCTCAGTTCTAACAGCAACGGCATCCTTGTACCATCAGGTGTGGCGGGTGGCTGGCTGTGTTGTCCCCCAGAGTACATCCCGCCTCCTCACACAACCCCTCTTCCCCCCATCCCTTTGCGGGATCTCTCATCCAGGCCTGTTTACTCAGTGCCCCCTGCTTCCCTGAGCAACCCCTTACCCACGCACAGCCGTGTGCCCCTATGGCATCGGTATGCTCCCTCCGGCAGCCCTGGTCCCTCCCTGCTCACCCATGTCTCCCACTGGAGACAAGGGCACTGAAAGGGCAGGTGGAGGGAGGGCGATGCCCAAGTCTCTGCCCCCAGCCTGCCTGTCCACAGAGAACTGACACCCACCCCCCACTGCCCTGTACTAGGATGAGGAGGGGTGTGAAGAAGCAAGTCTGTGCAGGCCGGTCTGGACCCTGCAGATAATAAGTGCCAGTAGCTTGTATGGGTCAGAGTTCAGCCAGAGAAAGATGGCACACTCAAACGTGTAATGTGAGGAGTGTTTAAAAGGGGGGGCGTTTAGAAAAGGCAGGGTTGAGGGAACCAAAGGTGACAGTGAGCACGATGGGACGCCCCTCAGTGAGGAGCCACACCTCTGCTAGGTCTGAAGGGCCGAGGGGAGACCTAGGCAGGTCCCTGGGCAGGTTTGGTGAAGACATGCAGACAATTCAGTGACCTTGACACCACAGGGAGGGTGCTGGGGGAATAAATACTTCAGCCTTGTTCTCCTCCTTTCCTCTGTTCTCCCACTGGGGTTCCCCATCGACCAAACACAGCTAGATGCCAGGGGACAAGGGAGGTTCCATCCCCGGGGGGAGGTGGCAGACAGGGGTGGAGAGAGTAGATCCGGAGGGTCCAGTGGAAGACAGCCGGCACGTTCCTTAAGTGTACCAGAAAACTAGAGTTTACAAGAAATTTCCATATAGTCATAGTCCTCACAACAACCCTGTGAGGTAGGCAGGGCAGCGATTGTGATCCTGTTTCATAGATGAAGGCGCTGAGGCTCGTCTTGCCCAAGGTCCTAGGACTCATCCTGAGATGTCAGGTCCCTGTACCTTCTTTGAGAGCCCCTGTGGGAGGAAATGGCTTTGCTGAGCATCTCGTCCCTAAAGAAAGCCCCCAATCCAGAGAGTCTTGGGAATTTCTGGGGGCTCAGACAAGCTGACCCTGGGCCTCAGTAGACGTCTGTGCGGAGCGGGAGAGGCTGATCCATGCTACTGATGAGGAGCTCGGGCTCTTGGTGCAGCGTGGAAGGGTCAGGCATCGCCGAGGCTCTTGCACTATCCACAGTAACCTCCTCCTTTTCCTCCTGCTTCAGGTGCCTGAGAATCTCCTGCGACAGGGAGAAGCTGCTTTCCTCTGTGGATTCTGGGATGCAGATGGGAAGTGGAGTGAGAACCTCACACATTCCCACTCTACCTTACCCAGAGGACTTGCTGGGCAGACTCTTCAACCCTCCCTTCTCTCCTCCTTCCTCCTCTCCCTCCCCATCCAACTCATGGAGGTTAGAGCTTCATGGATTCCTAGAGATGGAAGTGGTTTTAGAGAGAGTGGAATTCTACCCTCTTGCTTTTAGACATAATGCTTAGAGAAGGGCAGAGACCTGCCCAAGGTCACACAGCGAAGGAGTGTCAGAGCTGAGGCTGCAACAACTCTCAGTCTCTTAGTTCCTGGCCTGGGCTCTTTCACTTCCTCTGCTTCCCTGGATGCGACGAGGAGCCCCTAGAGCCAACTTTCCATGCTGCCTTTCCAGGGCTTGACTGCCTGACCACTTGGGAAGTCCCAGGGCATGGTGCTATCACTATCCCCTTCTGACCCCTGGGAGACCCCTGACTCCTCCTGCCCTCCAGACTGTCATCAGTCCCTTACCCTGGTAGACAATGAGGCGACAGTTTTTCTGACACTCAGGGGCATCTGCCAGGATGTCATCAAGCGTCCGGCAGAAGAGTTTGGCCTGCTCAAGCCGATCCTCCCGGCTAAAGCCAGCTTGGGTATGCTGGGACATGGCAAACAGGGTCTGCAAGGGGGTGGCATACTCCAGAACACAGGTGCCCACCTGGAGGAGGGGAGGGGAGGACCAGACTAAACCAGGGCAGGCAGACTCTGGACCCCAGTACCCGCGCAGGGACCCCGCTCCCTCCGTCTGTAGAGATGAAGTCTTGGGAGGTGCCGCCCTGAAGGGATGATGCTGTCCAGTTGGACTTTGCCTCCGATACCCCACCCCAAAACTCAGGGCCAGGACTGAGCTAAATTTGCCCCTCACAGATCCTCTTCCTAAGATCCCAGGGTGAGGCCCCCTGAGCTGGCCTGTCAACTGCTCTAGCTTGAAATCTAGTCGGGGCGCCAGGCTCTGGGGTTCAACCCTGCTCTGGGTGTCCCCACCCCTCCAAGTGAAATCCACCAGATGTTCTCACAGCCTTCATCTAGGGCAGTTTTATGGTAAAAAACATGGTATACTCCGGTTGAAATTGTCCACTTTCTCCCTGGTTCTCTGAGCATCACTTTCATCAACCGTAGAGTAGAGGTCATTATAGCCCCTACCTGACAGAATGATGGGGAGGATTCGTGGCGTGGACAGATGGAGCATCTAGGCTAGCATACGGCATGCATACGTGCTCAGTAAATGCTACTTATCCTCATTCGGTGCTGAATCTTGATCAGCCCTGGGACTCATTGGGCAAACTGAGGCTCAGAGAAGGGCCATACATTTTTATCAGTGGTTGGCCAGAGCCCAGAGTTCTGAGGGTGTGGGTCTCAGTCATTTCAGCAGGACCCACCTTCCTGCACACTCACCCGTCTCCCGTTCTCCAGAAGCTCATAGATGCTGTTGCTGTAAACCCGGCTCTTGATGCCGGCTCGGTCAGCTTTCTGCTGGGGTAGCTCATGCAGGAAGCGAATGTTGGGGTCAACCATACTCAGGTCATCAGGCACCCCACAGTCCAACGGGAAGAGAATGTACAGCCGGTGGCTTGCTGTGCCCTGTAGCAAGTTGTTGTGGCGCTGATTGTAACTGCGGATCCGGGCTGGAAGCTCTGAGGTATAGAGGCCCAAGAAGACATTCTCACAAATCCTGTCTTCCACCTGGGTCATTGGTCCCCTCCATGTGTGTGTTCAAGAGAAATGAGAGTCCAGTCCCCTCATACTGCCTCAGAGGCCAGTGCATCCAAGAACCCTCCCCTCCACCTACTCCTACCACCACTTTCTCCCCTTATTTGTCCTTTGTCCAGATTTCTGCCAGCCCCTCTCCTTCCCAGCACAGCTTCCAGGGCTCTGAGAGTCAGGCAGAGCCCTGTGCTGACACTGCCAGCACCCCCAGGCGCACAGAGTCAGACCTCCGGCACGAGCCATTTCCTAGCAAAAGCCCAGGTATTCAGGGAAGGCAGCAACAAGATGTGGGAGAACCCTGGCCTGGGCTGGCAAGTCAGAAGAGTGAGACGCCACACGGAGACTCACAGTGCAGTGGTCAAGGGTCCAAGCTCTGCCCACACTGTCTCCTTTCAGATCCTGTCTTCTCTCACTAAGCTGTGTGACTTGGACAAGTCACTTTATCTCTCAGAACCAAAATTTTCTTATCTCTTAAGCAAGAATAATAATCACCCCCTTTGTCATAGGGGTGAATGAAAAGAGAAAATGCACGTGAAGGACACACAGCACGCAGTAAATAGGTGTTGAAAGAATTCATGGGTGACCTTGAACAAGTCACTTGATATTCACCTGATATTCACAGACACAGTAACAACATTCTTCATGCCTATAGGATTGCTTTGGGACTCAAGTGATTTGTTAGACATGAAAATACTTTGTAAAATATACCAACTTGGGGAAACTGTGTGTCTCGATGTCTGTGTGTCTTGTAGATCTAGAAATGAGGACGTAGAGGGTGGCCCACCTGGCAGAATCAGCCGCAGGTACCCGATATAAAATGACCACGCCAGCCCATGGGCCACGTTGAGTTTCTTTTGTTCACAGACTGCAGAGACCTCAGCTGGGGCCAGGCACTGTGGACAGCAGGGTGGGGTCAGGGAGCCTCCATGAAAGACAGCTAGAGCTCTCCTCCTCCAAGAGAATTTTCCCAGCTACTGCTGATTTCCCCCCTTCTCCGCCATTGCTGCCCCCGCTGTTCCAGGACATTATAGGTTTCACTCCAAGAACCAACCTCTAAACTAGTCCCACTCCCCGTACTGAGCTCAGAGCAGGTCACACTTCCTGCCACAGCCTCCACTTGGTCATGCCCCCCCCACATCGCTCTGTGTCACACCTGGAGGTCCAGGAGTCTGCTCACGGCCACTGAGAGGCCCAGGAGCGCGAGCATCCAAGTGAAGGGCAGGCCAGCTGGGTTCGGAAGGGAGGCGTTGAAATAGCAGGACAGCAGCAGGACGGCCCCACAGCGGATGGGGCAGCCCAGGCAGGCCCGCACAGCCTTCCAGTAGCTGCCCTGGTACCTGCAGGTGAGAGCCAAATCCCAGACTCCAACTCAGCTAGCGACATCCTAGGAGGGGCGGGGCTGGGGGTCAGGGGAGTGAGACATGCTGAGTGAGTGCCCAGTCACAGGGCACTGCAGGGACTCACCGGGAGTGGGTGTGGCCCAGCTCCTCGGCCAGATGGCAGACTCTCTGGAGCAACAGTCCCAGCTGCAGGGAGGCCAGGTGGAGCGTCAGCTGTTGAAGGATGTGTCCTGGCTGCCCATCTAAGAGCCAAAGGGCTGCCAGGCAAACACTCAGCAAAACAAAGGCTGCCTTCTTGTCCCTCTGACCCCTGCGCCGAGGGATGGATGGATGCAAGCTGGAGTAGGCCATCTGTGGGTACCAAGGAATCCATGCCTATGCTCCTGTCCCTCTCCTTTCATTCCAAGACTGACGTCCTGACTGGGCACCTCCCCACAACTCTTCCTTTTTCTGATGCCCAGCCATAACCAGGGGCTGCTCTTGGAGACCCCCGTAGGGGACAGGCTGGGGATATAGCATCCCAGAGCTCCAGTCCAGGAGAGATTTGTTGAAAACAGAACAGGTGGAGAAGTGGGCCCACACATATACACCCCACCCAACCCCAGGAAGACCACAGGGCGGTGAAGAAAGAAGGCAGCTACCCCCACCCAGGCCCAGGCCTGTGAGGTGCCATCCACTTAGGGACCCTTGGGGACCTGGGCTTCCCTCTCCCCAAAATCCACCCAGGAAGGCTCTTAGCAAAGTTGAAAACCTCAGTTGAGGGAGTGGGGGCAGGGCAGCCAGAAGGGATCTCCAGGGGTCTCAGCCTTGGAGCTCTGGCTGAGCTGCTCCTGATCCTACCTTCTACCTCCAGATGGAAGGTTGTTTCTGGCAGTCAACAGGGAGAAAAGTCTCGATGCAATGGCTCGAGGTGACTAACGGCAGCCTCTCCAGGCGTAGCCTGAAAATGGAAAGTTAAAAACAAGTTGAAGCTTTCTCTGCAACACTCCAGCCCTGGCATGTCAGACCACAGCTCTGAGTACACTAGGGAGAAGGGTATTTCCTGGTCTCTACAGAGGGAGGAAGAGCCCTCCTCCCAAGGCCCTGATGAGTCATGCCCCAGTCTTGGGGGTGTGGTTGGCAAAGCTTGTGCAGGCCCCCACTCGACTGCAGTTTGCTATCCTAAAGGCAAGTTTCATGAATTGCCTCACACGCTCCTGAACCACAACCCAACACCAGGTCCTCCCTATGCACAATTAAACGCCTTCTACCACTCCCCACACAGCGTTTGCACACCCAGCCTAAGGTATCATGTGCTACACCGTGCTGATCGGCCTGATTATTTTTATTCTGATTTCCAGATGAGATTCTCTTTTTCTGAAGACTGTGATATCAGAAGGGAGGCGGGGACAATGAACAATTATTTCCTGTTACAGCAGCCTTTTGAGTACAGAGCTTGGTAGGAGCAGAAAGCCAGCAGAGGAGTGTAGGATTTGGGCTCTTCACAGGAAGTGGTCACGCCTGTGACTTCTCAGAGAGAGTCTGGTGGTTCTAGCCAAAAAGGAAGTTGCACGGGTGATAATAATAAATTATACCAAGTGTTGTGTATATTATTTCACTTAATCAACTCAGCTACCCTGTCAGATAGTTATAGTATTATCCCCATTTTACAGATGGGAAATCTGAGAGTCAGTGAGGTGAACTAACCTTCCCATGCTCCACAGATAGTAAATGAGGGGGTGGGGACTGGAAGTCAGGTGGGTTGCTCCAAAGGGCTTGCTTTGTGCCTTGATTTTCTGGGAAAGGGCAGAAAGTGCCGGGATCCAGTTTCATGCTTACAGTTTCTGCTGGAGCGGGAGGTGCCTCTGGCCTCTTCCTGGCAGCCTGGCGAGCTGATCTGATTTGAGGATGCGCAGGCCTGGAGAGTGGCCCTGGGGCGCTCCCCACAGAGCAGCGGCAGTTCATTCCTACCTGGTCGGAGGGACCTTGCGTTGACCCGCCCCCACATCACGATCAGGCACAAGAAGACACAACGAGGCTTCCTGAAAACTCCCTTGGTTTTGAAAATCATTTCTTAAGAATGGAGGTAATTCCCTCCATTTTCTCTCCCCTACCATTTGGCTTACAGAAGGGCTCAGTGAGGTGGACAAGGTCTCGGCTGTTTTGAGGCCAAAGAAAATGGAGGTTGCCTGAGAGAAGGCCCACGCAGCTGCCCCGAGCAGCCTCTAGCCCCCCAGGGTCCTGCCCTGCTTTCCAGCAACGACTCCCGTGGGCGGCACCGCGGCCGCCAGCCCTGCTGCTCCGCACTGGTTGTCGTTTCCTCTGAAACCTGACTTTTCTCCAAACCCTGTTGTTCCTTCCCTGGCAGAAGATCCCTTACTTGATAAGCCAGGTTGGCGCTGTGCTTCGAAGTCTGAAAAACACACACATAATCATGGACCTAGCAATCCATTTCTAGGAATCCTTTTTATTTATTTTTTTCTTGCTATGAAATTTATTGAGGGATCTTGGTTAACAAAATCACACAGGTTTGAAGTGCCCAATTCTATGACACATTATCTGTGCACTGGGCTGTGTGTTCACCACCATTGACACCCCCCTCCCCCGTGCCCTTCTCCCCCTCCCCCCACTCCCAGGAATCTTTCCTCAAGAAATAATCACCTTTAACCTGAAACCAGTATAATTTTTAAAAGTTTTTATTTATTATTGATTTTACAGAAAGAGAGAGAGAAACATGGATCCGCTGTTTCACCTATTTCGTCATTCATTGGTTGCTTCCTGTATATGTCCTGAGTGGGGATCGAACCACAACTTCTGTGTATAGGGATGATGCTCTAAAAAACTGCACTACCTGGCCAGGGCAAAACCTCCATCATTTTATTAACCAATGTCGCCCCAATACATTCAATTAAAAAAGGGAAAAAATAATCACCACGCATACATCTCAGTCTAGCCGCCTCCCACAGTCCCCTCTGCAAATGAGCTCCACGGCTCTAGCCCTGACCACCTGCAATCTCTCACCAAGGCAAGGAAGGGGTCACCCCCGAGCTTTCCACCAGTAGGCAAGCAAGAGCACGGCAGCCACCAGCTTGCTCATAGCCGAGGGCCCCCTGGGTTCCCTTTCAGTAACAGCAGTTGTGGAAGTGCCAAGTACCCCAGAAAAGCAATCCCTACGGCCAACTCCTGTCACTTGTGCATGAGCTTCTTTTTTGGAAGTCCACTGTCTCGTTCATGGCTATGGGATTGGAGTCCCCAGGGCACTCAGAAGCTCTGCCCGGCCTCCAGCGGCATGATCACCTGTGACCTGACTGAGGAAGCCACGGGAGAGCAGCCTGGCAGCCAGCCTGGCAAAGCCAGCCCCAGCCACCAGGCTTCCAGATGCAGTGTCAGATTCTGTCCCCTCCCCATTCCACCCCACTTGCCTCATAAGCTACGCAGGTTGCAGCAAGCACAAGCACTTGGGTTCTTTTATATCAAAACAGCAAAACACCAAAAAGGAAATTGAGAAAGTCTATACTTTAGCATCCAAGCCACACCCAAGCCTTCTGTATGTTTTATACCAAGTGAAAAATGAACATCAAGAGGCCGTCAAAGGAAGGAAGGAAGGAAGGAAGGATCAGACAAGTGCACAGAAGGCCCATTTTTCAAATGTTTTTAGTAGCATTATTCACACCAGAGAAAAACTACAAATTATGTAAATGCCCCACAGTTGGAGACTGGTTAACTAAATAAATTGTGGTTCATCTTACAGTAGAATGTTGGGCAACCACTGAAAATGGTGATGAAATTTTGAATTACTGACCTTTAAATATGCTTATTATATGCTTCTTACTGGAGAACAGCAGTGCACAAAACAGTAGAATTGCATTTTAAGAAATATGTGTGGCTGCCCTGACTCGTGTGGCTCAGCTGGTTGGGCGCCATCCCTCAAAGCAAAAGGTTGCCAGTTCGATTCCTGGTCAAGACACATGCCTGGGTTGTGGGTTCGGTGCCCTGGTCTGGGAGCATAGGAGAGGCAACCCACTGATGTTTCTCTCCCTCTCTTCCTCCACCCCTTCCCCTTTCTCTAAAAAGAAATAAATAAAATGTTCTTTAAAAAAGAAACATACATGACATGAAAAAGTCTGGAAGGAGATATGACAAAATGCTAACAATGATTACTCTGTGCAGTGGGAATATAGGTAATTTTTAGTATATTTTTCCCTTTTTGTTCATGGTGTTTTCTGGGGTTTCTTTACCTGTCAGTGAACATAAATTGGTTGTTTACTGTTTAGAGAATGCTATAAAGAGAAAAAAAATTCTAACATTGCCTCAGCCTTGGGACTTTGGGGGTAGATAGGACTGCTTATGAATGTGTCAGGCACCGTTGTCATGACAACTGCAGCTGGGCCAGAGCAACGGGTATTACACCCCATAAGAGAAAGTAATTAAACCCAGATGTGCTAAGAGTTGTGAAGATTGCATCCCTATTGCTGCTCTGAGGGAAACCCCAGTCCAAATTTTCCTGAAGGAGTGTCCTTTAAGCCAGGTTCGGAAGGAGCAAGAGATGGGATGTGGGCAAGGTGTTGGTATAGAACATTCTGAGAGAGCAGCATGTAGGAAGGCCCCGGAGCTGTGAGAAGGAGCTTAGCCTATGGAGGAGCAGAGAGACGGGTAGTGTGGCTGAGGCAGGTAAGCATGGTGGGGGTCTTTGTCATTCTCCTAGGGCTACTGTAACAAAGTTAAATGTGGTGGCTATAATCAACAGAAATGTATTCTCTCACACTTCTGGAGGCCAGAAGTCTCGAATCAAGGTGTTGACAGGACCACGCTTCCTTGGAAGCCTCTCAGGTGAGGTAGCCCCAGGTGTTCCTTGGTGCGCAGCCACAGCACTTCCGTCTCTGCCTCCATTACATGATGCGCTTCAGCTGGTGTGTCCCTGTCTTCATGTGGTGTTTTCTTTTCTTATAAGGATACCAGTCATCCTGGCTGGTGTGGCTCTGTGGATTGAGTGCTGGCCTGCAACCCAAAGGGTCACCGGTTCAATTCCCAATCAGGGCATATGCCTGGGTTGCGGGCCAGCTTCCCAGTCGGAGGGGTGCACAAGAGGCAACAACACATTGAAGTCTCTCTCCCTCCCTTCCCCTCTCTAAAAATAGATACATTTAAAAAGAAAGAAATGAGAGCTGAGCACTTCCCGGTATCTGGAGGGAAGAAGCAACTACCACGCAAGGTCACTCCACAGCGTGTGAGACAGGCAGCCTGGAACTTAGGCATAATTTCCCTCTGTGGCCCTTAGCTTCCTCTTTAGATGGCTGTGTCAGTTGGGAAGAGCTAGTCTGTCTCAGTGTTGAAGACAGTCCCACACATGCAGCTGTCTTGATGCTCTCCAGGAACTGAGACCTTGGTCACAGTCTGCAGGGCTCTGACCAATCTCAAGACCCCTTTCTATGACCCCTTCTTACCTCACTGACCCTGGGTTGAACTGTGTCCTCTAAGGAGATATGTCTGGCCTGCAAACTGAAATGTCGCCCGTTCGATTCTTAGTCAGGACACATGCCTGGGTTGTGGGCCAGGTCCCCAGTTGGAGACAGACCAGAGGCAATCGATTGATGTTTCCCTCCCTCTCTTTCTCCCTCCCTTCCCCTCTCCCTAAAAATAAATAAATAAAATCTTTTTTAAAGAAAGATACATTGAAATCTTAAGTCCCTAGTACCCATGAATTCGAGATAGTGTCCCTATTTGGAGATAGTGTCCTTGTGGATGTAATGACTTCATCCTAATGACATTAAGGTGGGCCCTAATCCACTATGACTGGTATCTTTTTTTTTAAGAGAAAGAACTTTTTAAAGAGTTTATTTATTTATTTTTAGAGAGGGGAAGGGAGGGAGAAAGAGAGGGAGAGAAACATCAATGTGTGGTTGCCTCTCATGCACCACTCCCCCAACTCCTGCAACTGGGGACCTGGCCTGCAACCCAGGCATGTGCCCTGACTGAGGATCGAACAGTGATCCTTTGGTTTGCAGGCCAGCACTCAACCACTGAGCCACACCAGCCAGGGCATCTCTCATTTCTATATCCAGCCCAGTTATAACTTCCATCCTCATCATCAATGTGCCTGGGAGAGAAATAAACCTCTAAGCACTTGTTCAGCAGACACTGGTTCTGGGACAGGGTGTGCGTGGCATAGGGAAGCCTGTGGCCTCAAAGGAGCCGCCCTTTGCTCACATAACCCCTTGCATGTTTAAAAGTTTCTGAAATTAAGGTGCGCAGGCCCCTGAACCCTGCTAGGACAAACGACATTGGGGGAATTTTAATAGCAGCTAATCATGGATCCAATTTGGCCTCTGCCTCTACTAGTTATGTGACCTTGGCCCAGTTATTTAACTTCTTTGAGCATCAGTTTCCTCACACCAAAAATAGGAGTGGTAACACCTTTTATCTCAGAAGATTGTCATGAGGATGGAAAATAATGCTGTTGTAGACTTGACTTCTTGTAGGTGCTCAGTAGCTGCTAACTCTTTGTCACCACTACCACCACATTTTTCATCATCGCCAGTAACAGTCACACTCCTGGTCCTGGCTGGTGTGGCTCAGTGGGTTGAGCACTGGCCTGCAAACCAAAGGGTCATGAGTTTGATTCCCAGTCAGGGCACATGCCTGGGTTGCGGGCCAGGTCAGGTCCCCAGTAGGAGGCGCGCAAGAGGCAACCACATATGGATGTTTCTCTCCCTCCCTTCCCCCCTGTCTAAAATAAATAAATAAAATCTTAAAAAAAAAACAAAACAGTCACACTCCTGGGATTGCCAGACCCTGTCATCTTGGCCTTTACCATGGGCTTCAGTCACCTTTCCAACAGAGATTTGATGTCTCACCCATGGGTAGCTCTGAGTCTGACCCCAGCCACCTCCTTGTGATGATTTCATTGCACCAGGAGGGAGTCAACTGGTGTGTCACGGTCTTTCCTGGATAAGGTGATAGCTTGGTAGATGTGATAGAAAAAAAGGGGTGAATGATGCACGGTTGGGGTGCAGAAGCACATCCGGTCGAGCTACAGTATCTCTAGGGAGTGAATAATGGACCACATCCTCTGGGAAGTAGGTATCCAGCAGGGTGCAGAGATCTACAGTTGTTTGTCGTTTGTTTTTGGTAACAGCTTTATTGAGATGTAATTAATATACCATATAACTCGCCTATTTAAAGTGCACAATTAAGTGGTTTTTAGTATACTCACATAGTTGTGCAACCATCCTCACAATCAACTTTAGAACACCTTCAACACCCCCAAAAGAAATCCCTTAGCCATCACCTCTCAACCACCCTCACCCCCACCTCACCCCCAGGCAACCACTAATCTACCTTCTGTTTCTAGGGATTTGCCTGTTCTGGGCATTCCATATAAATGAAATTATACAGTATGTGATTGTGTCTGTCTTCTTATTGCATTATCATGATACAATGATGGTACATAGTAAGGAACCACAAAAAAGATGGTATAGTGCTAGATTTACTGGCACCAAAAGATGTTTATAGTGTATTTTTAAGTCATAGAACTAGTTGCAAAATAGTCCATATTAAATAATCTCTGATGCTCCCATTCAAGGAAATGTTCAGCTCTTTTTAAAAAATGAGACAGCTCTTTATATGCTTCTGTAGAAATCTCTGAGAGGCACAGTGAAGGAACATGGCAGTTGCTGAACAGCGAGTGTGGAAACAAAGGTGAAGAAATGAGTATTTTATAACACTGGGAGGGCACTGAACTGAGTGACTGAGAGTAAGCAAGAGAGGGAGACTCACTTCTAACTGTTTATGTTTTTGTGCTTCTGCAGAGAGGAAAGAAAGGAGAGAAGGAGAGAAATATCAATGTATGGTTGCCTCTCCTGAGTCCCCCACTGGGAACTGGCCCGCAACCCAGGCATGTGCCCTGACTGGGAATCGCACCACGGTTGTTTGGTTTGCAGGCCTGTGCTCAGTCCACTGAGCTACACCAGCCAGGGACCATTTTTATTTTTTTAAAGTAGATATATTTGCACGAGAAAAATTCTGGTTGTAAATACAACAAAATATTCATAATGGTTATTTTGGAAGGGGATTTAGGCTGTCTGGGGGTTAAAGAATATATTCACCAATTATTTGATACTCCTCCCTTCAAACTTGGAGGACTGCCCTGGCCGGGCAGCCTGGCTGGTCGGAGCGCCGTCCCACGCGCCAGGGTTGTGGGCTCCGTCCCCCGTCAGGGCCCGTGCAGGGTCAACCACTGAATGCAGAAGTAAGTGGGACAAGTCAATGTTTATCTCTCTCTCTCTCAGATCAACACTAAAGTTTAAAACAAAATTTTTTAAGTGTATGACTAACTAGATCATAAAAGGCTTGGCGGCTTCTTCTTGTTCTCTTTTTTGGATCACTTGCTCTGGGGACAGTCGTACCATAAGACTCTCAAGAAGCTACAGAGAGCTCCAAGTGGTGGGCTGCAAGGCCTGTCACCAGCAACTAGGAACATTTGGCCAGGTCTGAAAACCATACACCTTGTGAGTGAAACTGTCAGAGACTGCGGCTCTGACAACCTGATTACCATCTCGTGAGAAGCCCAGTTCAGCCACTCTAAAATTCCTGCGTCTGAGAAACTGTGAGAGAACAAATGCTTGTTTGGAGCTACTAAGTTTTGGGGTAATTGTTGCACAGCAGTAAATACAATAGTGCAAGTATTTAAATAGTGCAGGTTTTTAGAATTTTATTTTGTTTATTGTAGTTGTAAATTTTAATTAAAGTTAATGCATATCATTTGTGTAATTAAAACTGAGATAAACCCTGGTAGGGTAGCTCAGTTTGTTAGAGGATCATCCTGATACACCAAGGTTGTGGGTTCAATTTCCGGTCAAGGCACATACAAGACTCAACAAATGAATGTATAGTAAGTGGAACAACAGATAGATCTCTCTCTCTCTCTCTTTTTCTCTTTCTCTAAAAAAATCAGTCAATAAAAAAATTTAAATACATTTTATTGATTATGGCCCTGCTTAGTGGATTGAGCACCTGCCTGAGAACCTAAGGGTTGTGAGTTCGATTCCAAGTCAGGGCATATGCCTGGGTTTTGGGCCAGGTCCCCAGTAGGGGGTACATGAATGGCAACCACGCATTGATGTTTCTCTCTCTCTCTTTCTCCTTCTCTTTCTCTCTCTCTAAAAATAAATAAAGTCTTAAAAATACATTTTATTGATTATGCTATTACAGTTGTTCCATTTCCCCCCCTTTATTCTCCTCTGCCCTCCCACCTGTATTTCCTGCTCCCCTTAGTTCATGTCCATGGGTCATACATATAAGTCATTTAGCTTCTACATTTCTTATACTATTCTTAACTCCCCACTGTCTGTTTTTTACCTACAATTTATACTACTTATTCCCTGTACCTTTTCCCTCCCTTCCCCCTCCCTGCTGATAACCTCCATGTGATCTCCATTTCTGTGATTCTGTTCCTGTTCTAGTTGTTTGCTTAGTTTGTTTCAGTTTTTGATTTTTTTTAAAGTTCGGTTGTTGATAGTTGTGAGTTTGTTGTCATTTTACTGTTCATATTTTTGATCTTCTTCTTTTTCTTAGACAAGTCCCTTTAACATTTCATATAATAAGGGCTTGGTGAAGATGAACTCCTTGTATTTGACCTTATCTGGGAAGCACTTTATCTGTCCTTCCATTCTAAATGATAACTTTGCTGGATAGAGTCATCTTGGATGTAGGTCCTTGCCTTTCATGACTTCAAATATGTCTTTCCAGCTCCTTCTTGCCTGTAAGGTTTCTTTTGAGAAATCAGGTAGAAGTCTTAATTGGGACTCCTTTGTAGGTAACTGTCTCCTTTTCTCTTGGTGCTTTTAAGATTTTCTCCTTATCTTTTATCTTGGCTAATGTAATTATGATGTGCCTTGGTGTGTTCCTCCTTGGGTCCAACTTCTTTGGGACTCTCTGAGCTTCCTGGATTTCCTGGAAGTCTCTTTCCTTTGCCAGATTGGGGAAGTTCTCCTTCATTATGTTTTCTCATAAGTTTTCAATTTCTTGTTCTTCCTCTTCCCCTTCTGGTACCCCTATGATTCAGATGTTGAATTGTTTAAAGTTGTCCAGGAATTTCCAAAGCCTCTCCTCATTTTTTTTAATTCTTGTTTTTCATTCTGTTCTGGTTGAATGTTTATTTCTTCCTTTTGCTCCATCCACACTATTGATTTGAGTCCCGGTTTCCTTCCTGTCATTGTTGATTCCCTGTACATTTTCCTTCATTTCACTTTTCATAGCCTTCACTTTTTCCTCTATTTGGCAACCAAATTCAATCAATTCTGTGAGCATCCTGATTACCAATATTTTGAATTGTTCATCTGATAGGTTGGCTGTTTCTTCAATGCTTAGTTGTATTTTTTCTGTAGCTTCCATCTGTTCTTTCCGTAGACATTTTTTTTTTTTGTCTCAGTGTGCCTGTTACATAGTAAGGGGCAGAGCCTTAGGTATTCACCAGGGTGGGGCAACTCAGTTGCTGTGTTGTGACACTCTATGTGGGAGAGGGGTCAGAGAGCAAACAAATCCTGTTTATTTGGCTCTGGGCAGGCTTTCAGTCACTTCACCACCCACAGGCAAATCAGACCCTTCTGGTGCTGATTCCTGGTTGGGTGGGTTTGTGTGCACCCTAGGACCCTGTGGGTCTCTCCAATGAACCCTCCTGTGAGGCTGGGAGTTTCTCCCACCACCGCAAACTCCACGGGTTTTTCTAGTTAGAGGTTTTGAGCCTTTATTTCTCCACACTGGAACCCTGGTTGTGCAGTCTGTCCTGCTCTCCAGTTGTTCCTCCAGGTTTACCCACATGCAAATGTGGGACCGCCTGCTCTGCTAGCCAGTGCCTCACCTGATCCACCAGCCACCATCTTGCAGGCTTCCTCTCCATTTTGCTACCCATCTCTGCCCCTCCTACAGGTCTGGATGAATGTTTCTTTAACTCCTTGGTTGTCGGACTTCAATACAGTTTGATTTTCTGGCAGTTCTGGTTGTTTTATGTTATTAAATTTGTTGTTGTCCAAATTTGGTTGTGCAAGGAGGCACAGTGTAGCTACCCTACACCTCCATCTTGGCTAGAAGTCTGATCAATAAAAAAATTTAATAAAATAAAAATGCCTACTTCATAATTGATAAAGCAGTGCATGAATTATAAAAAATAAAAATAAAACTGAGTAAAAAGGAAATGAGCAAGAGAGCAATGGGAATACAGCTCTGTCTGAGGTTCATTCACTCAGCTGTGTGATCCCCTAGATGGGGACACTGTGCCCTCCTAGCACTTTGAGTGAAGAGTCTTCAAGGGCCCTGAAGGACCAACAGTGCACTGTAAGCCAGCATCAAAAGGCTCTTGCCTTCCTTGGCTGTGTGTGTGGGAATGCAGTGTCTACATTAAGGAAGGTAACTTCCTGGTTCCCCAGAACTCACATCAGACCAGATCTGGGCATTGGACACATGCGTCCAGAAGCCGCTGAAGGACCTGAGGGTGACTCCTCCTTTTTGGACCCCTTGCCTCACTGCTCCTTCCTCAGTTGTACACTCCAATAAGACTGAGCCTTGATGGAGCCCCTGATACTCCATGCTCTTTCTCATTATCTGGATGGCTTTTCCAGCCCTCCAAACACTCCGCTTGTCCCCACGATGCTGCATTTTCCAATGAGCAAACTAAGCTCAGGGTACCTGCAAAACTCTCCCAAGTTTTCTTTCAAAACTTCGATGTTTGAAACAGCATTGAAGTTGCTCACCCTTTGCCTGACCACAGAGAGACCTATCTCCCCAGCAAGACTCCGTGGGTCCCATGCTGGCTGAGGGCCTTGCCTCCTGGTCTGTGTCAGCCCAGATCTCTCCTATTTGGCCTTGTGCATATTTTATTGTTGCTGCTGGTTTGGCTGTTGGTTTCTTGGACAGAGTAAAAGCCATGGGAGGACAAGCATCAGCCTTGCTTGCTCTTTGCTATGGACTGAAGGCCTGACATACAGTAAATGCTCTGTATGTGGTCATGAATGATGAACGAGCAAACAAACTCAGGAAATCAAGGAACTTTGAGTGTCTGAAGGGCTTTATGGGTCAGAAGGGTCTTCCTCTTTGTCACCACGGAAGGCAGAACTAGGACAAGTTGAAGTAAGTGCCAAATTATGGTTTTTAAGTCAGGAAGAATCTTGTAATAGTATAAGCTGCCTGTAGATGAGCTATAGTCCCCAAAGGGGTTTCCAAGAAGCCTGGTGGACTGTCTGTGGGGGATGGGCTACAGGCTGCACAAAGGTTGTGAGTTCCCAAGGTCCCAGGCAAGCTGGGCTGTTGAGGAAGTCATGAGGGTGTGTCTTTTTGGTGGTGGAGGGGTGAGGAGGTGCATTGGGTTCTTTGTTTTTTGTTTTTCCCCACTTGAGGAACTTGCTTCTGATTCAAGCTGGTGAGAGAATCTGGTCATGTTCACTCATCCACACTTCCCCATTCCAGTTCATTTTTTCTCAGACCTTGGAGAGAGAGACCTTGTGACTGGCACTGGTGACACCTGGTGGCCAACCAGGCTTGAGCAGAGGTAGCTTCACCTTCTACCTGTTGTGGTTCATGACTATATACCAGGGCCTACTACAAAGCTAGGCACATTTAATGAATGGATGAATGGAGACTGTAAAGAGGAGGATGAAGAAGAGATGCTGTCCCTCTGGGCCTGAGATCTGACCAGGGGACCGATTGGAACTGTCGGAGAGGGCCAAACAGACAGCTCATCCACTCAGGGATACACAGACAGAAGGGCCTCTGTTCTTGCTCCTGCCTCCTTCCTCTGTGTCTGTCCTGTGTCCTAGGGGCACCTATGAGATGAGAAAGGGGCTATTTAAGGAAAAGGCTGAAGTTAATTAAAAACTGCTTCTGCATCTCATCTGAGCTTAACTGTGCTCTGGAGCTATGAATAGAGAACCATGAGCTCGGTAGAAAGTGTCTGAGTAATGGTTTTTTCCAAGAGAAGACACTGAGGCCTAAGGTCCTGCAGCCAGACTGTAGCAGAGCCAGAATTTCCAGCTCCAGTGCCTTAGGTCAAATCATAGCACTTGACCACCTAAGATAGAAACACAGTGGAAAGGAGCCGTTGATGTGGAGCCTAAAGGAGCAAGTACAAGCACCTTAGCCTAGCAAAAAGGGCTTATTCATCACTGATGACACCTCTAGCACAAGCCTTTCCTTCCAACTAAAGAGCTGCATCACAGTCGGCCCAAACTGAATGTGCATCACCTCCCAACTCACCCAGAACCCTCCTCTCAAACTCTGCTTTATACCCATTCCTTCAACTGTATGGATGGGCTTAACCTCCCCAAGCCTCAGATTGCTAATCCGCAAAGGGATTGTTCGAGGTATGAGAGGCTGCAAGCCAAATGCTTAGAGCAGTGTTTGGCACCTGGTAAGCATTCAGCAAGAAATCATAGCTGTTATTTTTGTTGCTATGGTGATGAAGACCCATTTAAAATTCTTCCCACAACCAGATGGAGACATCCTTGAGGGCAGAGGGCAGAATTTCTTGACTTTGGACCCAGAGAAGACTGAGGGTGTGACAGTGGTCTCTACTGGCTCTAGAGGGCACCTGCTGGCTGGTTTCCCTTAGTGCCTTTCCCATGGGCTGTGCTGCTGTTGGAGCCTGGGTTTCTGGCTTTTCATTTCTTGAGGCTATAATGAGTCATTTGTCTGGGCTGAGCTTGGGATTTCTCTGATAGGTCAAAGAACAAAGAGAGACAAGGTGCTGCTGGAGTACAAAGATGCTGTCCCCAGCTGCCCTGGATGGCACAGAAGGGACTCAAAACCTCCACCAGAGGAGCAGGGACAGGTCCATGAGGCCACAGGAACGAAAGCTGGTACACAGGCACAAGTTCTCCTGGTCATCCTCAGGAAGTCATGTGTCCCTAAACTAGACCCCTGTGGGTGGTAGCTTAAGGGACACTGAGAGGACCCACTATCCTCAGTCCTCTCTTCTCCATCTGCAGGGCCGGCTTATTCTGTGTTGCTCTGATCTCTCACACCACCGTGCCAGGTCCTGAAGCTGCTTTATGCCAGGCAAGGATTGGATTATGCGAAGGATTATGCCAAGGTATTCATTCATTCAGTATTCATAAAGTATTTATTGAGCCCCTTCTCTGTGCCAGTCACCTCGCCATAAAACTTGCACTGTAGTTGTGGGGACAGACAAAGAAGCAAACAGGTAAAACTCCACTTAAAAAGGGCTGTTTTAGTCCTGGCGGTTGTGGCTCAGTAGACTGAGCACTGGCCTGCAAACCTCCAGATCACTGGTTGGGTTCCTGCTGGGGCACATACCTGGGTTGTGGGCCAGGTCCCCAGAAGGGGATACGCAAGAGGCAACCAACTGATGTTTCTCTTTTTCCCTCCCTTCTTCTCTCTCTCTAAAAATAAATAAATAAAATCCTTTAAAAAAAACAGAAGAAGGGTTGTTTTAGGGAGTAAACCTAGGGCTCAGGGAGAGCGGGAGAGGTGACTTTTCAACTCAGTGCGTGGGAGTGGAGGAGGTCTAGTCTCTAGGCAAGCGGAAACTGTACAGTCCAGGAAGACAGAGAGTCCTGGTATTTTTGAGGAGCTGAATCCACAGCTGGACAGACACCAGACAGGCCCAGACCGCATGCAGTTGGGTGCACGCCCCTTCTCTGTCCCTCTGATGACCCGCCCCCGGCGGCGCCATTCCCGGCATGCCTCCTGGCAGTGACTTCATGGGGCTCAGGTGCCACAGTGACGGCCTCCACTAGATGGCACTGCTCTCGGCAGTCGCCTCGGTCAGGTCGGCAGGCCGACCCACTCTTACTTCAGAGTCACTGGTACGTGGGTGACCTACCCTGCCGCAATGGTCTGCGCCGCCTCGGAGCCGGGGCCCCTGGCTAGCAGGCTCTGGCTCCTTCTCCGCGCTCTTGCCCAGAGAGCTTGTGTTTTTGCATGCGTATCCTGGTGTGCAAGCAGAAAACTGAACACCATCCCTAAAAGTGTTATCATCCTCACACCCACAGTCCAGGCAGTCGTGGGGTCTGGTGTCCTTTCTTTCCCAATTGTCTCCAGAACCCTCACCCGATCCGTGCCCTCCCTCAAAGCCGGGAGCATGATTACGAAAACGACAGACTGCAGGATTAACTCCTATCTGTGACCTTGAGGAAACAATCTTCCTCATGCTCTCTTTCCTTTAAAATTAGATGGAAATAATACTGCCTCATAGGACTGTTGGGAAGACTAAAAGAAATCATCTTTTTTTAAAAAAAAGATTTTATTTATTTATTTTTAGAGAGAGGGGAAGGGAGGGAGAGAGAAAGGGAGAGAAACATGGAACAGTTGCTTTTCACACGCCCCCAGTTGGGGACCCTGGCCTGCAACCCAGGCATGGGCACTGACTGGGAATTGAACAGGCAAACTTTTTGTTCGCAAGCTGGCACTCAGTCCGCTGAGCCACACCAGCCAGGGCAGAAATAATCTTTTTTTTTTTTATTACAAAGCAAGCCATCAATTACTGTAAGCTATTTTAACACTTCTTTCTGTGGTGCTGAAATATATACTCACTGGCCAAACTCTTCAATGGCTTCTGACTGCCCTCAGAATCAGGTCCACACCTTCAGCTTGGCCTACAAGGCTCTTTCAGTCTCATTTCCTGTTACTCACCACCTTTTTCTCCACAACACCCTTTGTCAGCTTTGTCATACTCCTCTGGGCCTTGGCCTGAATACCCTTTTCTCTACCCGCCAAAACTCTCCTTACCATTTGAGACTCTTCTCAAAAGCCTCTTGTCAGATGCCCCTGAGTTTTAAGATACCCAGAACTGGCATTATCAGAAACAAAATGGGAACATTAAGGAACAATATGTCACAATTACAGACATGCTTGAGTATTCTTATTTCAGGGACAAACAATGGCTGGAGAGGTGATTGGGCTGGGATATTAGAAGAGAAGTGGTGCTGGCTGTTGTGGCTCAGTGGATTGTGTGCAGGTCTGCGAACCAAAGGGTCACCAGTTCGATTCCCAGCCAGGGCACATGCCTGGGTTTAGGGCTAGGTCCCCAGTATGCAGGGTGTAAGAGGCAACCACACATTGATATTTCTCTCCTTCTCTTCCCCTCTCTATAAAAATGAATAGATAAAATCTTTTTTAAAAAGAGAAGTGAATGAGGGAGGAGAAAAGAAAAAGAGCTTCTCCCATCCTGGCCCCAAGGTGGCCACCTCCCCAGGAACCAGGTCAAGTTTCCGGACAAAACTGGTTTGCAGTTTCATAGAGGCAGATGCTGCTCACCCATCTGAGCAGCCTTTTGAGCTTTGGGAATGGGTGCCACTTAAGTCATCTGTCCATTGGCATCTGGTACCCTGAAAACCAGAGACCAGCTCATGTGGAGACCAGCAAGATCTGGGACAACACCAGCTGATGAAGGATTTGAGCTGGCAGCCTCTGTGGGGAATCTAGACCCCAACAGACCCTGTAAATAACCCCAAATGCCCACACCTCTCCCCAAACTCCTTCAGTTCCCTTACCAAGTCATGTAAAGCCTTTGTTCAACTGGGCCAGCTTCACAGAGGTGAGGGGCACAGAATAAAAAACCCCTTCCCAACTATCTCAGTCCTTCCCTAGTACCTGTCAGTATGTGTGCCAGGCATCAGGCTGGGCAATGCTGGACAGACGGCATAGCTAGAACAGTATCATTCATGCCATCTTGGTGGGCGAGATGGGTAAACCATGAGGATAAGGTGTGACAAGTCCCGTGTGAGGACTAAGTGAACTAGAGGCAGACAAGGTATTGGAGTTGTCAGAGGCCTCGACTGGCATCAGATGATGCTCTGAAAGTGCTAGTGCCATACATGACATATAAGGAGTGATCGAAAATATTTACCTGCTGCTTTTTACCCAAGTCTATTGAAGATGCAAAGATCTAGTGTCCAGCTCATCCTCTAAGCCTTCTGCATGCTCCCAATAAATGTGAACTGCCCCCCACTAAATCTCTGTTATCATTCACAGGCTCCTGAGCAGAGATGAGCACTGTCCCCCTCCTCACAGATAGCCTGGGTTGATCACCTGAACAGAGGACAATGGAGAGGAGAGGACAATGAGAAAAAGACCGGGGGAGGGGCTGCCACCTCCAGAGGAAGTAGTTCGGGTCTTTGGGGAACTGCGCACCGAGGGGCTCATCTGGTGGAAGGGGTCCCTGGAGGACTTGTCCTGGAAGTCCGCTTGCATCAATTATCCATATCAAAGAAAGAGAAGGGCTCTCAGCCCTCCATGGCACTGCCAAGGTCATGTCCTTGCTATCCAGATCATTGAAGACACTCCTGCTAATGCCGAAGAGTATTAGAAAGGGGACCACAGGACCGCTTAGGTCTTCTTTCTTGCTACTGCTTTTGTTTTGACCTAAACTTTTGGATCTGCTGGGGCTTCTTACTCTGGAGTTCATTGGGCCACAGAAAGACAGGGGTCCATCCAGGGGCTAAATATAAAACCAGTCAAAGGCCACTGACTCCCATTTCTACTCAAGTTTTGCCAAATACAGCCTTTCCCCCTTTTACAGAATAAAGACATGCTCATTTGCAAATACATTAGAAACCACAGATAAGCAGCAAAGACAAAATATTTTATGTACTGTGATGTTTTATCATTTTTCTCAAAAATACAGTAAGTTAAATAAAATACATTCTGAACATTTGCTCCTGTCATTAAAACCCTCTTCTGCTGCAGGACTTTTGGTGGCCGCTGACTGTTGCGTTGAGGAGGTGCGTGCACATGTGTGTGTGTGTGTGGACAGTCTCCTCTCCTTAGACACGGAGGTTGTTTTTGTTTAAAAGGAACATTGAGAGGCCCATCCTTACAACAAAATCCTTGCTAGGCTCCTTAGTTATTTCAAGATGCATTTCTAGATGTGGACTTGCTGGGGCAAAGGGAACACACTTTTGACTGTATTGCCAAAATACAACGGGCCTATTTAACGTTGGATTTTAGGAGTCAAGTGAGGAGAAAACGCTGCTGGGAGGTGGAAAGCGGCAGGAGGAGGAGCAGGTTTAGAAAACCCTGGGAGGTAAAACTAGAAAATAACCATGAAAACAACCAGTGAGCCCCCGCCCCCCACTGCAGCTTCCCTGCCTGAATCCACAGTTCCTCATTCTCCAGGGCCTTCCAAAGGAGGGAAACCCAGCTGTAGGGAGTAGGGGATTAAGGGACAATATTGTCCCCACTGGGGGCCAATGTTGCTAAAGTGATGACCTAAGCCACTTTGCTCTTCCTCAGCATTTAATTTTAGGCGTTGCACTAAATGATTTACAGACATTACGTAATTTCATTCTCACCAAAGTAGATATTATTTCCAATTTATGAATGAGGACAGTGAGGCACAAAGGAGCTAAGGAATTTGGCCGAGGCTACAGAGCTGGCAGGTGGTGAGAGTTCTGAAGAAACTAAGACCCACCCCCACCCCAACCCTGCTGGGTGGGCTGCTTGGATCTGATCCAAGCTTGGTTACCCTGGGAAGGAGGAACTTGACAAAAGAGGATTGAAGCTTTGCTGACCACCTCCCAACCTTCTCTGGGAGCTAAACTTTAGCCAGGGCCAGCAGCTGACCTGGTCATGAAGGAGACTTCCACAGAGCCCCTTCCCTCACTGGTGACCTGTGACCTTTAAGGAGGTTGGCTAGCCCCAGAAAGGATGGGGAGGATAGCTGGATGGGGTGGGGGGGATTGGGAGGGTTTGGGGAGCTAATCCTTTATGACTCCAGGAAGGTCTGTAATAAACGGAGGGACAATGGGTGATGAAGTGGGTACTGAAAATCCTAGTGGGTGGCCTGGAGGTGAGAGAGGGTAGAAAATTCCGATATGGGAGGTCAGGGGAAGCTGAAGTACCAGGCCAGGTAAGGATGGACAGGTTTGGAAGTGCGTCCGGCCTGGAGGCAGTGAGCACTGGTCTCAGAGTCCTGGGGCAGGCTTTCAGCCCCCACCTCACCCCCACCTGCCCTTTTGTTGCCCTGTCACTTTGAGTAGTTAAGGACCCCCAGCCTTCTTTTTCATGTCTGTAACAGTATCTTCCACCTAGAACAGTTGTGCCCTCACAACTGTTTGGTAATGAATACACACTCAAGAAAAGCTAGCTATTATTATCTAGTGTGAAGACAGGGGTGTGGTAAGTGTTCCATAACAAGAAGATATTGTTGTACATTATGTTCCACCCCCCGCAGGCCCAGCCTAGAAATCTGCATGAGGGGGGCGGGGGGAGTGGGGAGCGGGGATCAAAGGAGGCCTAAGGATCCTGACTGTGAAAACCTCTTGGGAAGCTCCAAGTTTCCTAACCCTGGCCGGGGAGGCCTTTATGATGATTATTAAGCACTAGGCAGGGGACCAATCCCAAACCTGGCCCATTCATTCTCACCCCCTCTGTTGCTAGAAGGGGTCAACTGGCCCCCTGGGAGAAATATAAAGACCTGGGTGAAAATAAGCCAGAAAGCCACACACAGAAGTTGGGCCAGGTGCAAACGTTCCCCTCCGGCCTCCATGCCAACAGACAGCACCTGGGTCTCCAGAGATGGGTTGAGGCAAAGAGTGGGAGGCGCCCGCAGGAGCACTACCCCACCCACTTTCTCTCCCCCACAGAGTTTGACAGGCTGCACCTGAAACGAGAGAGAAAAACAGGGCCTTAAAACAAAATGACCTCCTCTCACTACAGAACCCACTTGAATAAACCGAACTGACGGGAGGAGAGATTAGACGAGCCTGCAAGAGGGACTTTATTTACCTGCTGACAGCAATGTTGCTTGAGTTGCTTTTAGAGCTGTTGGGAACCTGTCGGCGATCTGTGAGAACAACAATGATCGCCCGGTCAGGTGCCTGGTGCGCGAGGGAGAGCAAAGATCTGCCACCCAAATTGTGCCTTTTGGGATATTGACTTTAAACGGATTCTTAACAAAAGACTCAGAAAGAACCTTTGACCCTCCCCCTTCCTGCCTAAAAACAAAACAAAACAAAAAAACCTGCTAGAAAAAACCTGCGTTAGCATGTGTACCTTAGCATAGGTGAGTTAGCACACACGTGGCACAGCAGGACATCTAGCGAAGCCTGTTTCCCTGTGTCCCATTGTTTCTGGACAGCCCAGCAAGAGTAGCTTACCAATGGTTGCTCTTTCTCCTACGGTAGAATCGCCTATTCTCCTTTTGGAGTCCCAGACTCCTGCCCGCTTCTCCTTTGCCCAGAGGGCATATCAGCCTCATCTGTCCAATGTGTTTAAGGTCTCATATCTTATGATGCCCCTGCATATACATCTGTAATAAACTTTGTACATTTTCTCCCGTTAAACTGTCAATCTCTCGGTTAATTTGATCAGTCCGGCAAGAACTTAAAAGGTAGAAGGAAAATTATTTTTTATGCTCCCAGATGCTCTTCATATGTGCCTGCAACATTCCACAGGGTAAGTGCTATTATTACCCTTTTTTACAAATGAAGAAATTGCACTTAGAGTTTGGCAAGCCATTTGCTCACTGTTATTCCGCAAAATAAATGGCAGTGCCAGAACCTCCATCCATTGGGCAGCTCTGCCTCTTGGACATCGACATTCAGGGAGGGGCTGGGGGGGCCCAATTTAGAGCCTCCCGTACTGGCTATCAAGGATTCTTGTGTTTAATCTGCAGTCTCTGCCCATCCCCATACAGCTGTCACCTAGGATCACAGGTAGATGTGGATGCTGTCAATCACTGGCTACCATGGTTGGGGGGTTCCCATGAATTACCAAAAGGGCTCAAAAGCCTCTCAGAGCAGAAGTCCTTAGTTTCCTCCCTTGAGGGCCAGAGACCTTCTTCAGAAAAGGAGCCACTGTGTGTGGGGCCCTCACCCGCGGCAGCGGGAGTGAGGGAGACAGGAACTGCACGGGCATTGCCATTCATTCATCTTGTAATTCTCATGCTTAGGCATCCCAGGAGTCTACTTCTTATTTCTACAAATGGAGAAACCCAGGTTCAGAAAGACATAGGCATGCAAGTCTCTGAGCAAGAACAAGTGACCAAAAAGCATATGCAAAAGTGTGTCTAACTTTGAAAGGTTTTCTTAGGCTCCGCTGAGGAAGAAATGCCAATCAGCCACAAAGTTAGGCTGTATAGAGCTTTATTGGGGTTTGCATACCCGGGAGAGGTCCTCTGGTCCACAAAGTGGGAGCCGAAGAAGCCGTGTGCAAACAGGGAGTGTGGCGGGGTTTTATTTTTGTCGGCTCTCTCCGTGGGAGCTGGGGATTGGTCCCCTTTGAACAAAGCGGCAACATATCATTGGTGGTTCTCCTCGCTCTCAGGTTGCTATGCGGATATCTGTTTTGGCAAAGCCAGACGCTTCGGCTCCCTGGTTTGACGTCAGCCGTCTTTTCCGGGTTGTAGTTCAGCCGCCATTTTGTTCCACCCCGCCCATCCTGACAGACTTCATCTGTAATCAGAAATGTCTTTGGCTGTGGGAAGCAGAGTCTCACGCTGTTGGGGGAGGGTGTAAGTCTTGCAATCTCCTTAAGAAGCGGTCTGGTAATACGTACTGATAACTTAAATTTGCATATCCTTTCACCTAGCAATAATCTAGAAATTTATCCTACAGGTGTGCTAAAATTAACCTCAAATTAAATATCCTTCAGTGGAGGTCAGTTAAATAAATTATGATGCAATCCTTCTTATGAAACACTCTATAGTTCTTAAAAAGAAAAGTATAGCCCTGGCTGGTGTAGCTCAGTGGATTGAGCGCGGGCCTTCGAACCACACGATCGTGGTTCGATTCCCAGTCAGGGCACATGTCTGGGTTGCAGGCCGGTTCCCAGCAGGGGATTCATGAGAGGCAACCATACATTGATATTTCTCTCCTTCTCTCCTTCCCTTCCCCTCTAAAGATAAATAAATAAAATCTTTTTAAAAAGTATAGCTCTGCATGTAACAATGCCCTGTCCAAATTTCTGACCCATGGAACCCATGAGCATAATAAATTGTTGTTTGATACCACCAAATTTGGGGGCAATTAGTCACACAGTCATAGGAACCAGAATCCTGCTCTATTAGCATGTGAGTTCTATGAGGGCTTCAACTTTATCTAGTTTACGTCTTGGAGCTAGCATGCAGGCCAGCGCAAACTAGCTGCTCAATGAGTATTTGCTGAATGAAAGGGTATATCTCTCTTCATTCCCAACTGATACACCTTTTCCTAAGGTTTTAAGGGCCAAAATGCCCCTTTGCAGGAGCCATTTACATGACCCCCAGAAGTGAACCTCAGGGTGGAGATCCAGGGGTTAGGTGGGAGTTGGGCTCACAGAGGGGACCTCACACACACGCACACATTTTGACTTCCTGTCTGGGGTTAGTGTCAGCAGCTGGCCACCCAGAGAGTGTGGAAGGCCTCAGCCCAGCCACCCGTCCTCAGGTACCTGACAGTATTTAGAGAGACCTGGTACTCTCAAAGGGCAATTTGATTGCAGGTTCTGGTCTACAAGGTGACAAAGAGGTCTCTAGGGGAACAGGGGAAGAGCTGGCATAGAACAGATATTTCAGACCCTTTGGTTCACAGGCCAGCACTCAATCCACTGAGCCACACCAACCAAGGCAAGAATTTTACATACATATATGTAACAGTTATATATATAATTTTGTATATAACATATATAAAATGAGGTCTGTCAGGGAAAAGTGCAGCCATTGTTAATATAATGAGAATAGTTTGTGTGACATTGATGTAACCCAGCAGCCAAGGAGAGTGGACTGAAATGTACATGCGTGAACAATGATGACTTCACTGTGTTAGTCAGTGGGGGTGGTAGGTAGATGCTGTTGAGTGAACATGTGTACTGTGTGGCTGTAGCATTCAAAATGATTGAGCAAATAGAGCAATGAATCTGCATCAAATTTTGTGTTAAGTTTGAACATTTCTCCACAGAACCTATTCAGATGTTTAGAAGCCTGCAGCTGTGGGCAACTGGTGACTGGCAGCTTCATCAGGAGAAAGTGCCTGTCTCATACAGTTTTTTGGCAACTAAATAGCAAATCATCTAGGTGACTCAGCCTTGCACCACCCCCGCCCCTCAACCATAGACCAGATTTGATGCCCTGTAACTTCTGGCTTTTCCCCAAACTAAAATCACCTTTGAAAGGAAAGAGATTTCAGATTTCAGACTGTTGATGAGATTCAGGAAAATACAATGGAGCAGCTGATGGCAATTGGGAGAACAGTGTGAGGTCTCAACGTGCCTACTTGGAAGGAAACTGAGGTGTCATTGTCGTGTGTACAATGTTTCTTGTATCTTGTATCTTCTTCAATAAATGTCTCTATTTTTCATATTACATTGCTGGATGCCTTCTGGACAGACCATATGTTTATGTGCATGTATATATGTGATTATAAATGTGTATATGTGTATACATATGTTCACATATTGTGAATATATATATACTCACTAGAGGATATGCTTATTGATTTTAGAGAGAGATAAAGGGAGAAAGAGAGAGAGAAACATTCATCAGTTGCCTCCCATATGCACTCTGCTCAGAAATCAAACCTGTAACCTAGGTATGTGCCCTGAGTGGGGATCAAACATGCAACCCTTTGGTACCTGGGATGATGCTCCAGCCAACTGAGCCTCTCGGCCAGGGCAGATACTTGCCCTAGAATTTTTTGAAGCATGGATGCTAGTGGGGGGAAAGGGAGGCCACAGTTGCTCCCCTGACTCCTAGGATTTTATGCAGTTTTCCTTTGCCTGAAAAGTCAGCCCTTCCTCATTTGGCTTGATTACCTCTTACCTGTCATTCAGGTTTCAAATGAGATGTCTGCCCTTCCAAGACTCCTTCCCTGAACCTCATAATCCAGATTGCATCCCTGCTTCATGCAACACATCCTCCTATGCTATCCCTAACAAAGCCCTAGTTTCCTCATCTGGAAACTGTTCACTCATCTGTAAAATAAAAAATAGTGTCCACTTTATAGGGTGGTTGGTTGGATTTAAATAAGGCAACACGCAGTGTCAGCATTCAGTAGCAATGGTGATGTTAGTTTTTGCTTTGATAGACGGTTCATTCCACAGGATTATAATTTCCTATATTATCATGGTCCCACTTGACCATGAACACACTTAGGTCAGTATTATTCATTGTATCCCTAGACTCAGGCACAAAGCACATTTATCAATCACTTATTCATTCATTGAACAAATAATACTTGATCCATCACCCAATATGTGCCAGGCACAGTGCAGGTGTTGAGGGCTCAGGAAGTACTTATTGAAAGAATGAAAGAAACCTGAGACGCTCTCCATTAGATCATTCTCCATTTCAGTGAGATGGAAGGAGGAAGAATCTACACTCTATTTATTTCCCAGTGTTAAATATTCTCAGGGATAGTTCCCAGCCTTTTTACTCTCACCTTCCTTCTCAAGCACACTCAAAGCCAACAGAGAGCCTGGATACCTACCCAGGAGAAATGAAAGAAAAAAAACAAGTCCATACAAAGACTTGCTTGTGAATGTTCATAGCAGCATCATTCGTGACAGCCAAAAAGTAAAAACAACATTTGGGTTATTTATCAATCAATTGATAAGTTCACGAAATTTCATTTCAAAACAAAATGCTACTTAGCAATAAAAAAGAATAAAAAAAGGAACAAAATACTGATACATACCACAACATTGACAAACTTCAAAAACATTACGCTCAGTAAAGAACTCCAGACACAAAAGAACAAATATTGTATGGTTCCATTTTATGAAATGTCCAGAAAATCCAAATTTGTAGAGAAAGGGGTAGATTCGTGGTTACCCAGAGGGGTGTGGGACTCAGTATCTGTAAATAGGATGGTAAAGATATTCTAAAATTAGTTTGTGGTGATGATTGCATAGCTCTAAGCACACAAAAAAACCATTGACATGTATACTTGAAATGAGTGAATTTGATGGCATATAAGTTATATTGCAAAACTTTTTTTCCCCCCTAAGGAAGAGCCCTGGCGGGTGTGGCTCAGATTGTGAATGACCAGTATATTGTTCAAAGTTTTGAAAAATAGTCAGCCCCAAGGATTTTCCTAGAGAACAACCTCTCCATATACATGGAAATCTAAAACATTCACAACCTTTGACCCATACTTTCACTTCTAGGAATTTATTCTAAAGAAATAGTTAATCGGGCCCTGGCTGGTGTAGCTCAGTGGATTGAGCACAGGCCTGTGAACCAGAGGATTGCGGTTCGATTCCCAGTCAGGGCACATGCCTGGGTTGCAGGCCAGTTCCCGGCAGGGGACACATGGTACATTGTGTGTCCTCGGCAGAGGCAACCATACATTGATATTTCTCTCCCTCTCTCCTTCCCTTCCCCTCTAAAGATAAATAAATAAAATATTTAAAAAAATAAAGTATATCTTAAAAAAAAGAAATAGTTAATTGGGCAGAGATATTTGTACAAGGATATTTCCTGCTGTATTGTTTAGAATTTTGAATATTTGGAAATAATACAATATATTCTTACAGGGTTTGGTTAATAAATATGTAAGGCTGTGAAATTCTTAAAGAGCATAAGGTTGGGCCATGGCTGGTGTGGCTCAGTGGACTGAGTGCTGGCCTGCAAATTGAAAGGTCACCAGTTTGATTCCCAGAGAGGGTGTATGCCTGGGTTGTGGGCCAGGTCCCCAGTTGGGGGCATGCAAGAGGCAACCACACATTGATGTTTCTTATCCCTGTCTTTCTCCCTCCCTTCCCATCTCTCTAAAGATAAATAACTTTTTAAAAAATATTTTAAAAAAAGAGCATAGCCCTGGCTGGTGTGACTCAGTGGATTGAGTGCCAGCCTTGTGAACCAAAGGGTTTCTGGTTTGATTCCCAGTCAGGACACATGCCTGGGTTGCGGGCCAGGTCCCCAGTAGGGGGTGCTCAAGAGACAAGCACAAAGTGATGTGTCTCTCCCTCTCTTTTTCCCTCCTTTCCTCTTTCTCTAAAAATAAATAAATAAAATCTTTTTTAAAAAGGGTAAAGTTGGTCTCCATCTATTAACATGGAAATATGTTCATTGATATGTATTTTTATTATTATGGAAATTTTCAACATATATAAAGGTAGGAAGAATAGATTATAATTAGCCCTCACACATCCATTACTCAGCTTCAATAATTACTATCATGGGAAGTCTTGTTTTATTTGTACCTCTACTTGCTTATTTCTTGTGTTATTTTAAAGCAAATCCAAAACATAATTTCAGCTATAAAAACTTCAGTATGTGTATCTGAAGGAGAAAGATTCTATTTTAAAAAACCAAATACACTTTAAAAATAGTAATAAATCTTTAAATGTCCTCAAATTTCTAGTTAGTGTTCAAATTTTAAGTTGTATTAAAAATTTAATTTGTAATTGTTTGAATCAGAATATAAATAGTGACCACACATTGTGGTTGATTGATATACTTCTTAAATATTTATCAGATTTAATCATATACCATACAATTATATATAATCATACAATATATACCATACAATTATATATACCATACAATTATATATACCATGCAATTACCATACAATTATTATATACCATACAATTCACTCAAAGAGAGCAAGTTAACAGATTTTATTGTATTTGCAGCTTTGCGTCCATCACCAGAATTTTAGAACACTTGTATCCTCCTAACAGTAACCCCTTCCCTTTAAGCATCACCCTTTAAGCATCAATTCCCTCATCCTTTATAGCTGCTTTTTTTAAAAAATATTTTATTTATTTATCTTTTTAGAGGGGAAGGGAAGGAGAGAGGAAAGAAACATCAATGTATGGTTGCTTCTCGTGCACCCCCTGCAGGGAACTGGCTCCTGCCGGAAACTGGCCTGCAACCCAAGCATGTGCCCTGACTGGGAATCGAACCGCGATTGTCTGTTTCGCAGGCCCGCGCTCAATCTACTGAGCTACACCAGCCAGGGCCTGCTTTTTTTTTTGAGAGTCATTGACTGCAAAGCCTCTTGGCCAAGAAGTCATAGTTTTATATTTTTATTAATTTTTAATTTTTATTTATTGATTTGAGAGAGAGAGGGCAGAAAGCTGGGGGAGAGAGAGAGACATCAACTTGTTGTTTCACTTATTCATGCATTTATTAATTAATTCTTATATGTACCCTGACCTGGGATTGAACCCCCAAACTTGGTATCAAGATGACACTCCAGCTAACTGATGAATTTAGTTAGTCTCTATGTCTCTATGAATTTGCCTATTCTGGACATTTCATAAAAATAAAATCAGGACTTCCGCCAAGATGGAGGCATAGGTGGAAACACTGTGCCTTCTCCCACAACCAAGTTTGAATACAACAAAGGTTTGGAGAAACAAAGACACAACCAAAGGACAGAAAATTGAATTATACGGAAGTCCGACTACATCAAAAATAAAATCACATCATTTGTGGTCCTTTGTGACTGGCTTCTTTTACTGAGCATGTTTTTAAGGTTCATTCATGTTGTAGCATGTATCAGTACTTCATTTTTTATGACCAAACGATATTCCATTGCACAACTATATCCCATTTTATTTACCCATTCATCAGTTGGTAAACATTTGAGTTGTCTCCTTTTTTTTTTTTTTACTAACATGAATAATGCTGCTATGAACATTTTGATACAAGCTTTGGTGTGGGTTCTTAAGTATCTTCTAGTTTATGTTTCCTCCATCTGTGCTTGTGTGTGTACATGTGAGTGTTAATGTGAGAACAAGAACTTAACTACAACCTGTTTGCTGAAGAAGCTGTTGCTCGTCATGTAGTTTCTCCAAATCTGGACTTTGCTGGTTGCACATTCAAAGTGTAGTTTTGCATTTCCTATTCCCTTTGCATTTTCTATTACTTCATCGTTAGATGTAGAGATTTGATGGCAAGGCTGCTTCATAAATTGGAGTGGTAGACTGCTACCAGAAGAGACATAGTGTCCAGCATAATACTCCATTTCTCAATCAATTAATTCACTAGAGGTTGCAAAATGCTGATATTGTATCATTCCTTCTTAAAATATTACCTGGAGTAATCTATAAAGAGAAGCTTCCCCTTACCTACTATTTTGTTAACCAGTGGCATGATATAGTTTTGATAAAAAATACATTAGAGAACATCCATGTTCATAGCAGCATAATTCACAATGGCTGAAAGGTAAAAGCCACCTTAGTGTCCATTGACAGATGAATGAATATACCTAATGAGATATTCTCCAACCTTAAAAATGTAGGGAATTCTGCATCATCTACAACATGGATGAACCTTGAGGACATTAAGTTGTGTGAAATGCATTGGTCTCAAAAGAACACGTACTATGTGATTCCACTTATTTGGGTTATCTAGAGTAGTCAAACTCATAGAGACAGAAGTGAAATGGCTGTTGCCAGGGGCTGGGGCAAAGGGAATGGGGAGCACTGTTTAATGGGTATTGAGTTTCAGATTTGTAAGATAAAACCATTTCTGTGGATGCGTGGTGGTGATGGCCATACAACAACGTACTTAATGCCACTCAACTCTATATTTAAAAATGACTAAAATGGGAGATTTTTGTCATGTACATTTTATCACAATGTAAACATTTTTAAAGTACATCCCAGAGTGGAATATTAGCCAGCAAAGAACAAATGTCGACGCATACAACTTGCATGGCTCTCAAGGGCATTATGCAGAGTGAGAAAAGACAATCTCAAAATGCCACGCACTGTCTGACTTTATTTACATAGCATTCTCAGAGTGACAAAATCACGGAGATGCAGAATATGTCAGCAGTTGCCAACGGTAGTGATGCTGGATTGGATGGGTGGCAGAAGTGACTGTGAAGAGCCACCATGAAGGAAATTCCTGTGCTGATGGAGTAGTTCTGCATCTTGATTGTGGTCATGGTTACCAGAACCTGCTCACGTGATAAAGTGCCATTAAACTGTATACACACATGTACCAACGCCCGTTTCCTGGTTTTGATGTTGCACTGTAATCCTGCGATGCGACCGCGGGAGTAAGCTGGATGAAGGGCACACTGAACTTTTTGTACAATTCTTGCTGCTTCCTGTGAATATGTAAATATTTTTTAAAAAGGCTTAAAACAGTACATTCACAGAACCTTCTACATAGTAAGAGTCCACATATATAAAACATTAAAATAGCAGTTATTACTTATTATGCTCATTTTATATTTGAGAAAACTGATGTCCAGGTTAAGCGTTGATTGTCAAAGTCATCCTGGATTCTTAACCATTATGTCATACCATATGTATTGTACGGATATTTATACATATAGTAATTACATTAAAAAGTTCGGAGGGACACCCATCATTTGTTATGGCGGTTATTCCAGGGAAGTTAGAATTAAGGGAGGGAACTTGAAGTTTTAGTACTATAGGTTTCTGTATTGTTTGACTCATTCACAACAAAATACATTCCTTTTATAATCAGAGTAAAATATTTAAATTATTTTTCATTTGACGAGGCGGGGAAGGTAAAGCCAATGAGGGATGCCCTACTGCCTGCGCTAGAGAAGCTGGCACCCGGCCGGCCAAGCCCCGCGGAGCTGAGAGCGGTAGGGACGGGCGGGGCGTCAGGGGCCGCCTTCCCGCCCTCAGCTGCTGCTTCTCAAAGCCAGCCCCACCTCTCAGGTCCCGCGGCCTGTTTCCCATTTTTCTGGAACAGGAAGCTTTCCCAAGGAACGCTTCTAGGGCATCGGTAAAAATAGATGTTTAAAAAGTGATTACGTTCACGCGGAGCTTCGCCACCAAATCCTAATTCCAGTGGAAATGTTACAAGGTCGTGAGACACAGCATGAAGTCTGCTTTCTCACATGAATAGGATCAACTTCAACTAAAGTTTAATTTTCTTAATGTAAATTAGAGGAAAATCATCAATACTATGATCTAGACTGGACACAATTTGCTGAAGCATTTTTAATGTTTTCACTTCATCTTCTTTACCCATGAAAAGGAAGGGAAGACAGCAGAATGCCCTTGAAACCAAGGGAGTGATTTAGGGAACCCCACAGAAGGCAAACAATACATTCATAACCTTACATGTTTATTAACCAATTCCCTGTTAGAGTATATATATTTTTTCTATTTCTTTTTTGCTGATTTTTTCATAACAAAAGCAAATCATGCTTATTATTTTACAATGTAAATACTCTAACAATGTAAGTATCTTACAATGTAAATACTTTGACAATTGTAAATACTTTTACAATATAAATACTCTTACAATGTAAGAGTATCTAAAGCAAAATGTGAAAGAACATTTCCTCATTTTTCCCATCAAGTTCCCCAGGGATAACTAAGTAAACTATTACAAATTTGGTCTTCATCTGTCTAGATCTTTTTCTATGCACATTCTAACACACATACACAGACAATACACAATTGGAATTTCATGAAGAGAAAAACCCTTTTATTGAGAATAAACTTAGAATAAATTGTGAAAATCTTAAGTGTACAGCTTTATATATGTGTAACATATATTTTATATTAAAAATATACGAGGTCAATCCAGAAGTTATCCCACCATGTAATATGAAAAATAGAGACATTTATTGAAGAAGATATAAGATATAAGACACATTGTACATAGGGCAGTGATGCCTTGGTCCCCTTCAAAGGAGGCACCTTTTTTTAAAAAATATTTTATTTATTTATCTTTAGAGGGGAAGGGAAGGAGAGAATATCAATGTATGGTTGCCTCTCATGTGTTCCCTGCTGGGAACTGGTCTGCAACCTAGGCATCTTCCCTGATTGGGAATTGAACTGTGATCTTGTGGTTTGCAGGCCCGTGCTCAATCCACTGAGCTACACCAGCCAGGGCCAAAGGTGGCACCTTGAGACCTCACATCATTCTCCCAACCAGCATCAGCTGCCCTACCATATTTTCCTGAATGTCATCAATAGCCTGAAATCTCTTCCCTTTCACATAGGTGTTTTTAGTTTGGGGAAAAGTCGGAAGTTGCAGGTTGCCAAATCTGGACTATGGTGGGTGAGGGCTGAGTCACCTGAGTGATTTGATGTTTTATTAAAAAAAACTCTGCAGGAGATCTGATGCATGAGTGGGTGTGTTGTCCTGACGAACTGCCAATCACCAGTTGCCCACAAGTGCAGCCATTTCTGTCCTACGGCATCTCTCAGAGGACAAACGACATCGAGGTAATACTCCTAATTGTTTGGCCTGGAGGGATGTACTCGAGATGGGCATACACCTTCCCAACCAAAAAACACAGTTAACATGGTCTTGATCTTGCTGTGACTTTGCCGCTTCTTCTTCAGGTGTGGAAAACCAGGTGTCTTCTACTAGGACAACTGGGCCTTTGTTTCCAGATCATAGCTGTAGACCCACAATTCACTTCCAGTTATGACCTTCATGAGGAAATCTGGTTCATTGGTAGAGGTTTCAATCAAGTCTTTAGCAACTGCAGTACGATGTGCCTTCTGCTTTGGTAGCAGAAGATGTGGAATAAATTTTGCCATGACACATTTCATGCCAAGATCCTGTGTCAATATCTCGGACACAGTAGTTTTCCGAATCCACAAATCAGCTTCTAGTTCTCACACTGTCAGTCACCAAGCTTTGTTGATTGCAGCCTTCAACATTCTCAGGAGTTCTGCTTGTTGCAAATGTTCCAGAATGTGGATCACTTTCAACAGATTCTAGATCATCTTTGAAGCATTCGTGCCATGCTTTTATTTCCACTGTACTTATTCCATCATCCCCAAAAGTCTTCTGAATCATCCGAATAGTTTCTACAGAGGAATGTTCAAACTTAATGCAAATTTGATGCAGATTTATTGTTCTGTTCGCTCAGTCATTTTGAATGTGACTGCCACACTGTACCCATGCTCACTCAAGAGCATCTGTTGCCTCCCACTGATGAGTACAGTGAAGTTGTCATTGGTCATGTATACCCATTTCAGTCCACTCTCCTTGGCTGCCAGGTTACATTGATGTTATGCAAACTGTTCTTGTTACATTAGCAATGACTAAACTTTTTCCAGACAGACCTCATGTATATATACAGAATTGTCAAAACTCATGGAACTGAACATTTAAAAGTCTGTGCATTTTATTTGTAAATTGTATTGTAAAACATAAAAATGTTCCCAAACATTCCACTCTCTTTAAGATAGAATTGCCATTAGAGGCTGTTAGAGGTTATCACATTTGCCATGTATAACTTACACCCGTGTTTCTGTGTGCATAATATGTGGATTATTATGCCCATGGCATGCAATCATTGTACCCATGTATAATGTATCTTTATTTTTCCCTCAAAAATTTGGGCACATTAAAGATACAATATTTGTTAGAGGCTAATCTAGTTCTGTGGAAAGCCAGACTTTGTGAGTTTAAAGTAGCTCTTTTTTTCATGGTCAAAAATCAGAAACAGTGGTTTACCAAAGGAATATAGTGCTCAATTTTACATTCTTTTTGTCCAGCCACTCTCTCTCGTTATATACAGTTCGGGGTGTGTTCTGCCTACCATGCTTTATTCTGCTTTGGTCTGATATCCTGCTTTGGTCTGATATTCTGCTTACGCCTGGTCTGATATCCATGCCCCACTTTATAGGAACTGCTAAGTCAAGAAATGATATGAGCTTTGCCACCTGACTCTTATGTTTGTGGGCAGCCTGACTTTATCCTAAAAGTCATCTTTCAGGAAACTTTCCTTGCCAGCCACCCCGATTAGGTCAGGTTCCTTTAGATCAGGGTCCTGCCATCAGAGAGGGATCACACTTTACTGTAATGGTTGCACAAATGGCTCACTCAATAGACTGTCCGTTTCTGGAGAGCAGAGATGTTGCCTCTTTTGTTCCTCCTTTTAATCCCCAATGTCTAGCATACCAAGGATACTTGCTGAACAAATTCATAAGTGACTGGCTGAATAATGAGCAGTTCAAGAAAACCTTTATACTCACAAATTATTGATTACGACAGAAGCTCCCTTAAAAACGAACAGCCCTGGCTGGTGCGGCCTGTGAACCAAAGGGTCGCTGGTTGGATTCCCAGTCAGGGCACGTGCCTGGGTTGTGGGCCGGGTCCCCAGTAGGGGGTGCACGAGAGGCAACCACATGTTGTTTCCTTACCTTTCTCCTTCCCTTCCCCTCTCTCCAAAAATAAATAAAAATTTTAAAACAAACAAACAAAACCACTCTATGGGATTCCAAGATTTTATGTCACAGAACTGCAGTCTCAATCCAGTGTAGAGGGGTTCAAAACCTAGTAGAAAATAGAAATACCATCTTCTACTCTGTCCTTGGGGAAGATATCATTGTGCAAATGTGGACTTCCTCCTGGTGAAATAATTGCAAAGGAGAAGGAGATGTTTGTGCACACTTGTGCCTCTTCCAAGTGGAAGAGGTCACTTGGAAGTGACCTCTTATTGAAGTCACTTATTGAAGTCACCAGTGCTGAGAGGTAATGTGGTAAGTGACATTGTGGTTTAGCACTGGGGCTTTGCAGTCAGTGGGTTTGAGCCCTATTCTGCTATCTATAGTGTAAAGTTTGCATACGTTACTCGACCTCTTAAGACTAGGTTTTTCTCAGCAGTAAAACAGGGATAATGTAGCATCTTCATAGGACTGTGAGATTAACAAAATCTATGTAAAATGTTCCTGGCCTGAAGGAAGTACTCGTCAAATATTAGCTATGATGATGATGGTGATATTTTTCTATTAGAAAAGACTGGTCCCAGCCAACTGTTTGCCCTTGAAAGAAGTCTACCACATCAGTCCCTGTGAAGTCGGGAATGATGTTCTGCTTTGGATTTTAAGACCCCTCAACCACCTGGACCTTGGACCCCTCAACCCCTTTTTCCCTTGTGGATGGAATGAGAGTGCCTCAGCAAAGGAGCAGGTCTTTTACTGCAGGCTCAGCCCACACACCACGTGGCAGAAATCTTGGGGGCTTTCAGCCTGGAAAACAAACAGTCTGGCTGTTCAACCTAAAGATAGTCCCCCAATCTCCCTCTAGATCCTGGAGAAGAAGTGGGAAGACAAGAAACACTTGAGTGGAAGGCTGTGCATATACAAGTTGTTCACCAAATCTATTACTATTATTTGGTATTATTCAAACGGGAAGTTTAAACAATTTAAAAATGTGGTTCTGCTAGTTATTAACCCTGCTGCTTGAAAGAATTTACCTATCTGTAAAAGTGGCTTACATAACAAAGGATGTGGACAAGTCCTGTATTTATTGTGTGTATGGTGGGAGGAGGGTGGAATTTGTAAAGACAGGAAGAGAAAAGGAGCCCTGGGTGGGTAGCTTGGGTGGTTAGAGCATTGTCCCACTACGCCGAGGTGGTGGACTTGGTCCCTGGTCGGGGCACATACAATGAACCAATGAATGCAGATGTAAGTAGTAAGTAGAACAACAAATCAATGTTTCTGTGTCTCCCTTCCCCTCTCTCTCTCAAAAAATTAATTGAAAAAGAAAGAACAGAAAAGAACTTCAAGTCCCAGAGGAGTAGGGGATCTTTGGAGAGAAAGACAGGAATGTTGCCCTGCAGGGGGAAAGGCAGGGTCTGTCCAAGGACAGTGAGGCGGCTGAGGTGGCAGAGCGGTGTAGACAGCAACGCCCTTATTTCTGAGGAGTTGGTGGTTCTCACAGTATATAGCTTACAAGGGCCCAGCCTCTTCACTGCTGGGAAAGATATAAGGACCTAGAATTTAAAATCCAATGGCTTCAGCAGCAAACAAAATGTATAACACATTTGTATTTTCAATAGTGTATAGAGACTAGACAAATAAATGATACATGTGGTATAAGCTTAGAATAACATCTGTATTTGGTGGCTATATGAGAGGGATTATGAGGGACTTTTGCTTCCTAAACCATACATTTCTGAAATGTTGAAAGTTTTATACTGAATATGTACTGTTTTCTCTTTTTAAGAGAACACAGTATTTTAACTTTTTTGTTAAAGATCATATTTCTTTTCAGAGAGAGGGGGCAGGAGGAAGAAAGAGAGTGACATAAACATCAAGTGGTTGCCTGTTGCATGCCCCCAACTGGGGACCTGGCCAGCAACCTAGGCATGGCCCTGACCAGGAATCGAACCAGTGACCTTTCAGTCTGCGGGCCAGTGCTCAATTCACCGGGCCACACCAGCCTGAGCTATTATTTTCATACCAATAAAAAATAAAATTTTAAAGTTTTAAAATCCAATTACATGTAATAGCAAAAAATCAGACAGAGTCTAACTACTCATCAATTGGGAAAGGATAGAGGATACTGTAATTCACACTACAGAATACTATGGCATCATGAAAATAATGAGATCCACATGTACTACTGTGAAAGAACTATCACAATATTACTGAAGTTAAAAAAAAAGGAGCAACTGTACAAATGAAACTACTATAATATTGTATGTCAACTGTAATTTAAAAATAAAAATACTAGAAAACAAACAAACAAACAACTGCAAACCCTGGCTGGATGTCTCAGTTGTTTAGAATGTCATTCCAATACACCAGGGTCATAGGTTCAATCCCCAGTCAGGGCAAATACAAGACTTAACCAATGAATGCATCAATGAGTGGTACAACAAATCAACATTTCTCTCTCTCTCTTTACCACTTTCTCTCTCTCTTTCAAATCAGTAATAATTTTTTTTAAATATTTTATTTATTTATTTTTTGGGGGGGAAGGGAAGGAGAGGAGAGAAATATGAATGTATGGTTGCTTCTTTTAGCAACCCAGCTGGGAACTGGCCTGCAACCCAGGCATGTGCCCTGACGTGGAATCGAACCGTGATCGTGTGGTTTTAAAAAATTTATAAAGGAACTATAGTGAAATGTGCTTGATATAATTCTTTTTTTGTGGGTTAAGAAAGTCTCACTTTACCTTCCTCCCTCAAATGAAAATTTTAAAAATATTTTTATTCTGATTATAAAAGAAATGTGTTTGTTGTAAAGGAGTCAAACAATACAGAAACCTATAGTGCTAAAAGTTCAAGCTCCCTCCCTTAATTCTAACTTTCCAGGAATAACCACCAGAGCAAATGATGTGTGTCCCTCCAAACTTTTTAATGTAAATATTGCAAATATAAATATCCATAGGATACATATGGTATGACATAGTGGTTAGGAATCCAGGATGGTTTTCACAATCAATGTTTAACTTGGACATCAGTTTTCTCAAATATAAAATGAGTATAAGTTAATAACTGCAATTTTTTTTACTTGTATGGACAATTACTACATAGAATTTCTATAAATAAACTGTTTTGAATTATACTTTTTTAAAAAACATTTTATTTATTTATTTTCACAGAGAGGGGAAGGGAAGGAGAAAGAGTGGGAGAGAAACATCAATGTGTGGCTGTCTCTCATGTGTCCCCTACTGGGGACCTGGCCTGCAACCCAGGCATGTGCCCTGACTGGGAATCGAACCAGCGACCCTTTGCTTCGCAGGCCTGCGCTCAATCCACGGAGCTACACCAGCCAGAGCTAAATTTTACTTTTTAAAAAATATTTATAGATTCACAGGAAACAGCAAGAATTGTACAGAAAGTTCTGGTATGCTTTCATATATCATATTCATATTTTTATAACATCTACCCACAACGATATATAAATCATTTTCATTATCCCAGAAAATTTCCTTGATCCCTTTCTGGGCAAATGATATCCCCAACAACAGCAACCAGTTCAAACACCAAAAATTAGTTTTGTCTATTTCTTGGCTTCATATAAATGAAATCATATACTTCATATTCTTTTGTCTTTCTTCTTTTGCTTAATATAACTGTTTTGAGACTCATCCATGTTGTTGAGTGTATCAATAGTTCATCCTTCTTTTTGTTGTAGAATTCCACTGTATGAACATACCATAATTTGTTATTCTATTCTTCTGTGGATGAACATTTGGATTGTCTTCACTTTGGGGCTATATATGGATAAGGCTGTAATAAACATGTGTGTACAAGCCATTTTATGGACATGTTTTCAATTTTCTTTTTTAAAAATATATTTTATTTATCTTTAGAGAGGAAGGGAAGGTGAGGAGAGAAGTATCAATGTATGGTTGCCTCTTGTGGTCAATTTTCTTAAGTATAGAAGAGTAGAATTGCTGGGTTACATGGTAGGTATATGTTTAATTTTATTAGAAATTACCAAATGGTTTTCCAAACTGCTATTCCATTTTATGCTCTCACCTGGAATGTATGAGAGTTCCAGTTTCTGAATTTCCTTGCTATCAGTTAGTGTTGTTAATGTCTTTTATTTTAGCCATTCCAGTAAATGTATAGTTTTAATTTGCATTTCCCTGATGACTAACAAATTTCAAAGTATTTGGAAACAACCTTTGGTCAAAGAATAGATCACAGGGAGAATATGACTATTTTAAACTGAATGAAAATAAAAACAAAACATAAAATTGTGGGATGTAGCAAAAGCAATATGCTTTTAATGCTTTACTAGAAGTGCTTATATTAGAAAAAAAAGGTAAAATTGGTGATCTAAGATCCTACTTTAAGAAGCTAAATAAAAAGAACAAATGATATCCAAAATAATAAAGAGAAAATAATAAAAATGAGAGCAGAAACCAATAAAATAGAAAATAGAGAAAATACAAGGTAAAATTTGGTTCCTTGGAGGATTAATAAAATTGATAAGTCTCTAGCAACATTTATCAAGGAAAAAATAGAGAAAACACAAATAACCAATATCAAAGATACAAAAAGAGACATCATTATATGCTACAGATGGTAAGAGAAAAAATAAGAAGATATGAGTAAGTTTATTCTAAGAAATCAACAACTTAAATGAAATGCAGAAATTCCTTTAAAAACACAAAGTATCAGAATGGGCACAGGAAGCGAAAAGAAAAATCTAAATCCTTCATATTTATTTAAAAAATTAAACTTATTATCTAACACTTTTCACAAAGGAAACTATAGCCCTGACCTGTGTGGCTCAGTTGGTTGTGCATCTTCCCTCAAAGCAAAAGGTTGCTGGTTGGGTCTTAGGTCAGGGCATGTGCCTGAGTTGAAGGTTTGGTCCCAGTAGGGGCCTCTTCGAGAGGCAACTGATTGCTGTTTCTCTCTCACATCCATGTCTCCCTCTCTTTCTCCCTCCCACTCCCTCTCTCTGAAAAGAAAAAAAAAAGTTAAAAAAATAAATTGAGGGACTTCTGGCCAAGATGGAGGTGTAGGTGGAAACACTGTGCCTCCTCACACAACCAAGTTTAAAGACAACAAAGATTTAGTAACAAAACCCAACCAAAACAGACAGAAAATTAAACTGTATGGAAGTCCAATAATGACGAACCATTCAGCTAGACTGGTAAGAGGGGCAGAGTCAGTGGCTGGTGGAGCAGGGTCAGGCAGGAAAAAGCCACCTGTCCGACCCAGGAGCAAAGGCAGCAGTTGGCAGATCCGAGGTGTGGGGTGGCAATAGGCAGACCCAGTGAGGGCACAAGGTGGCTGGCTGACTGTGGTCACACATTCGCGCACAGATAAACCAGATGATAAAATGGACAGTGAGACAGACCACGCAACCCAGGGCCCTAGAGCCAGAAAATAAAGCCTAAAAGCACCAATTGCAAAAACTTTTTGGGGTCGAGGTGCTGGGAGAGGCTCTCAGGCTCACAGAGAGTTTGTTGGAGAGAGACCCACAGGGTCCTGGAGGGTGCACAAGCAGACACATCCGGGACCCAGCACCAGAAGGGCCTAGTTTGCTTGCAGAAAGCAACAGAAGGGACCGAAATCCGAGAGGGCACAGAACAAGTGCTATTACTCCCTCTCTGACCCCGGCCCCACATACACCGTCACAACCCAGCCACTGGGCCACCCCACCCTGGTGAACACCTAAGGCTCTGCCCCTCATGTGTAACAGGTGTGAACAGACCAAAACATTATAGTTCAAGAAGAAGAATAGCTCAGAGCCCCAGAGCCAATACTTCTAAGCAACCAAGAGACAGTCAACCTATCAGATGCATAGTTCAAAACACTGGTAATCAGAATGCTCACAGAACTGGTTGATTTTAGTCACAAATTAGATGAACAAATGAAGGCTACACTAAGTGAAATGAAGGGAAATGCACAGGGAACCAACAGTGATGGGAAGGAAACTGGGACTCAAATCAATGGAGTGGACTGAGGAAGAAAAAAATGACCAACAGAAAAGAGTGAAGAAACAAGAATTCAAAAAATGAGGAGAGGCTTAGGAACCTTCAGGGCATCTTTAAATGTTCCAACATTCGAATTATAGGGGTACCAGAAGGGGAAGAGAAACAGCAAAAAGTTGAACAAATAATAAAGAAGAATTTCCCCAAGCTGGCAAAGGAAATAGACTTCCAGGAAGTCCAGGAAGCTCAGAGAGTTTCAAAGAAGGTGGACCCAAGGAGGAACACACCAAGGCACATCATCATTACATTACCCAAGATGAAAATGAAGGAGAGAAGAGACTTCCGCCAAGATGGAGGCATAGGTGGAAACACTGTGCCTTCTCCCACAACCAAGTTTGAATACAACAAAAGTTTTGGAGAACTAAGACACACCCAAAGACCAGAAAACGGAATTATACGGAAGTCCGACAGTTCAACAAGGACGGTAAGAGAGGCGGAGCCAGCAGCGGAGCTGGGTCGGGCAGGACAGACCTAGGAGCGCAGGCAGCCCAGAACTAGTCAGGGTGCGGGGCAGACTGTCCAAGGTCCCACATTCGCGCACAGTGAGACAGACCACGCAGGCCCCAGGGGGCGAACCCAGTGGTGGAGGGCTGACAGCGGTGGCACACTCGAGTGCAGTGGAACGAAACGCGTGGGCCTGGTGATGGTGGTGGCTGCGGTGCCGGTGGGGGTCTCGGCAGCAGGAGGCAGAGGGAAGCCATTGTCCCTCTTTGACCCCGCCCCCACATACAACGTCACAACCCAGCGACTTAGTTGCCCTGCTCTGGTGAAAATCTAGGGCTCCGATCCTGCTACTTAACAGGCACGAACAGCCCAAAAGATGGCGCAAGAAGAACTCAGAGTCCCAGAGTCAATACTTCTAAGCAACCAACAGATTGCCAGCCTCTCAGAAGCCCAATTTAAGACACTATTTATCAGGATGCTCACAGAATTGGTGGAGTACAGTCACAAATTAGAGGAACATATGAAGGCTAAACTAATTGAAATGAAGGGAGATGTCCAGGAAACCAATAGTGATGGAAAGGAAACTGGGACTCAAATCAATGGAATGGACCAGAAGGAAGAACGAAACATCCGACCAGAAAGAGGTGAAGAAATGAGAATTCAAAACAATGAGGAGAGGCTTAGGAACCTCCAGGACATCTTTAAACGTTCCAACATCCGGATTATAGGGGTACCAGAAGGGGGAAAGAAACAGCCACAAGTGGAAAACGTATTTGAACAAATAATAAAGGAGAACTTCCCCAGTCTGGCAAAGGAAATAGACTTCCAGGAAGTCCAGGAAGCTCAGAGAGTCCCAAAGAAGTTGGACCCAAGAAGGAACACACCAAGGCACATCATAATTACATTACCCAAGATTAAAATGAAGGAGAGAATCCTAGAAGCAGCAAGGGATAAGGGGACAGTCACCTACAGAGGAGTTCCCATCAGACTGTCAGTGGATTTCTCAAAAGAGATCTCATAGGCAAGAAGGGACTGGAAAGAAATATTCCAAGTCAGGAAATTCAAAGACCTACATCCAAGATTGCTCTATCCAGAAAAGCTTTCATTTAGAATGGAAGGGCAGATAAAGTGCTTCTCAGATAAGGTCAAGTTCAAGAAGTTCATCATCCCCAAGCCCTTATTATATGAAATGTCAAAGGAACTTATGTAAGAAAAAGAAGATAAAAATATGAACAGTGAAAGGACAGCAAACTCACAGTTATTAACAACCACACCTAAAACAAAAGCAAACTAAGAGGACAGCTAGATCAGGAGCGGAATCATAGAAATGGAGATCACATGGAGGGTTAGCAACAGGGGAGTGGGAGGAGGAGAAGCGGGGAGAAGGTACAGAGAATAAGTATCATAGACGGTAGGCAGAAAATAGACAGGGGAGAGGGCAAGAGTAGTATGGGAAATATAGAATCTAAAGAACTTATGACACATGGACATATACTAAAGGGGGGATGGTGAGGAATAGGTGTGCAGGGTGGAGGAGAATGAAGCGGGGGAAATGGGACAACTGTAATGGTATAAGCAATAAAATATATTAAAAATAAATAAATTGAGCACATTTGGTGTCATGCAAAATTTAAAGAAAAGAAAACTATGGGGCCAGATGTCTTCACTGGTGCACTCTACCACATATTTAAGGAAGAAAAAATAATCATATACAGTCTTTCAAAACGCAGAGGAGAAAATACTTTCCAATTTATTATTACTTTAAAAAATCCTCACTTGATTGCATATTTATTGATTTTAGAGAGGAAGGGAGACAAAGAGAAACCTCGATGGGTGAGAGAAACATTAATTGGTTACCTCCCCTACACCCTCTAGTTGGGGGTCAAACCTGCAACCTAGATATGTGCCTTGATTGGGAATCGAACTCACCTTTTGATGTACCAACCAACTGAGTCACCCAGCTAGGACCTTCCCCATTTATTGTGAGGCCAGAATAACCTTGACATAAAAATTTGATAAAGATATTAAAGAAAATTAAAAACTGATATTCTTCATGAACATAGATGCAAAAATCTGATCACTCTTTGATGAAGCAATTTCATTTCTACAGTTTACCCTAAAGAAACATCCTTGAAATTGTACAAAGATTAACCACAGGATATCCACTATAGTATTATATGTTTATTTATTTATTATTTAAAAATATATTTTATTGATTATGCCATTACAGTTGTCCCATTTCTCCCCTTCATTTCCCTCCATCCTGCACACCTATTCCTCACCATCCCCCCTTTAGTATATGTCCATGTGTCATAAGTTCTTTAGATTCTATATTTCCCATACTACTCTTGCCCTCTCCCCTGTCTATTTTCTGCCTACCGTCTATGATACTTATTCTCTGTACCTTCTCCCCGCTTCTCCTCCTCCCACTCCCCTGTTGCTAACCCTCCATGTGATCTCCATTTCTATGATTCCGCTCCTGATCTAGCTGTCCTCTTAGTTTGCTTTTGTTTTAGGTGTGGTTGTTAATAACTGTGAGTTTGCTGTCCTTTCACTGTTCATATTTTTATCTTCTTTTTCTTACATAAGTTCCTTTGACATTTCATATAATAAGGGCTTGGGGATGATGAACTTCTTGAACTTGACCTTATCTGAGAAGCACTTTATCTGCCCTTCCATTCTAAATGAAAGCTTTTCTGGATAGAGCAATCTTGGATGTAGGTCTTTGAATTTCATGGCTTGGAATACTTCTTTCCAGCTCCTTCTTGCCTGTAAGGTCTCTTTTGAGAAATCCGCTGGCAGTCTGATGGGAACTCCTTTGTAAATGACTGTCCCCTTATCTCTTGCTGCTTCTAGGATTCTCTCCTTCATTTTAATCTTGGGTAATGTAATTCTGATGTGCCTTGGCATGTTCCTCCTTGGGTCCACCTTCTTTGAAACTCTCTGAGCTTCCTGGACTTCCTGGAAGTCTATTTCCTTTGCCAGATTGGAGAAGTTCTCCTTTGTTATTTGTTCAAATAAGTTTTCCACTTTTTGCTGTTTCTCCTCCCCTTCTGGTATCCCTATAATTCAGAAGTAGTAACATTTAAAGATATCCTGGAGGTTCCTAAGCCCCTCCTCATTTTTTGAATTGTTGTTTCTTCATTCTTTTCTGTTTGATCATTTCTTTCTTCCTTCTGCTTCACTCCATTGATTTGAGTCCCAGTTTCCTTTCCATCACTATTGGTTCCCTGTACATTTCCCTTCATTTCACTTAGTATAGCCTTCATTTGTTCATCTAATTTGTGACTAAAATCAACCAGTTCTGTGAGCATTCTGATTACCAGTGTTTTGAACTATGCATCTGATAGGTTGACTGTCTCTTGGTTGCTTAGAAGTATTGGCTCTGGGGCTCTGAGCTATTCTTCTTCTTGAGCTATAATGTTTTGGTCTGTTAACACCTGTTACAGATGAAGGGCGGAGCCTTAGGTGTTCACCAGGGTGGGGGACTCAGTGGCTGGGTTGTGACACTGTATGTGAAGTCGAGGTCAGAGAGGGAGCAATGGCACTTGTTCTGCTCTCTCTCAGATTTCGGTTCCCTCTGCTGCTTCCCACAAGCAAATGGACCCTTCTGGTGCTAGTGCCTAGGTGGGTGGACTTGTGTACATTCTAGGACCCCATGGGTCTCTCCAGTGACCTCTCCTGTGAAGCTGGGAGCCTCTCCCAGCTCCTCAACCCCCGAAAGTTTTTTCAATCAATGCTTTTAGGCTTTATTTCCCGTTGCTGGGGTTCTGGGTTGAGCTATGTGTCTTACTGTCCGTTTTTTTGCATGGTTTATGTGCACATGAATGTGTGTTCACAGTCAGCCAACCACTTTGCACACCTTACTTAGTTTGCTCATTTCCTCCCCACGCCCGGTCTGTTAGCCACCGCCTTTTTCTGCGGGGACCCCTCTCTGCCAGCTGCCAATTGCGCCCCTCTTACCGGTCTGGATGAATGGTTTGTTGTCGTCGGACTTCAGTACAGTTCAATTTTCTGTCTGTTTTGGTTGTGTTTTTGTTTCTAAATCTTTGTTGTCCTTAAATTTGGTTGTGCGAGGAGGTACAGTATTTCCACCTACGCCTCCATCTTGGCCGGAAGTCTTTAGTATTATATTTAATAGTAAAATTTGGAAACAACTTAAAATGTCTCCAAAGTGTGACCAGTTAAGTAAATATGGTATATTTATGTGATAGAATATGTAGCTATTAAAATATGATAGAAACTTACATTGAAACAGAAAAACTCACTCTACATTGTTTATTTTAAAAGTAGACTCTAAGGCCCTGACTGCATTGCTCAGTTGGTGAGAGTCCTCCCAATATTGCAAGGTTGGGGGTTCGGGAACATACAAGAATCAACCAATAAATTAATAAGTGCAACAACAAATTGATGTTTCTCTCTCTCACATATCAAGTACAAAAAAGATCTCAGCATCAAGCCACCATAGTTTCAGAAGGAAAAAAAGAAGTAGATTCCAAAGATTACCAGCGATTACCAGATTACCCCTCTGCCAGAGATGGATATGTTACCTTGACTATAGTAAATCACTTCACTGTGTTTATGTATATCAAGTCATCATGTTGTACACCTTAAATATATACAACTTTTATTTTTAAATAAAGGTAGATTACCAAATAGTATTATGGTATGATGCTTTTCAAAGAAAAAGAAAAAAGGAAAAAAGATTGGAAGGACATAAACTAAATGTCAAAAATTGTCACTGGGTGATGAGAGTATGGTTCACTTTTATTTCCTTCCTTTTGCTTATCTGTATTTCTCACACAAATATATGATGCTTTTCCAACACAAATTGTTGCAGAAAAAAACCTAAAGTATTACCAATGGACATTTTTCCTGTTCTGCCTTCACATTTATTAAGAAGAAAAGATCGGTGGGATGCTAATTTTTTACCTCTAACCTTGAACACACCCGCAGTGGAGGACTGGATACAGTTTTTCCCTTCTCTGACTCACTGAGTGCACAGTGGCCCTGCCTATTGGCCTAACCTTCTCTACTCAGATAAGGCAGTATAAATTTTCTAACTGCCCTGTGTGACTTTTGGCACGATCTTTGCTTTAGGGCTCCAATTTCTCCTCTTAAAATTCTTACGTTAGAATCAATGATCTTCAAGTTCTCTACCAGACAAAGGAAAAAACACAGAAAACCTCGGGGTGCACTTGAAAATGTGGGCATCAACTCCCAGGAAAATATTCCTTACTAATCCCCCGTGTAAGTGTCTCCAGCCAGATAGTAAGCACCTTCCAGCCCAGGTCTGGCCTTATTTCTTTCACTGATCTTGGTGCAGGGATGGACAGAGTAGTTGTTAGGTAAATTAGCTCTTTGCTTTCACTTCCTAAAAGACAATCCCAGAATAGGTGTTCTAGGCTTGCTCCTGATGATGAGCTGAAACACAAGCACACACTGTGCAAGTCCTTCCCTACAATCCCCCCGCCCCCAGGTAATTGGTAGAATGCTTGTTTGTAACAATTCATGTAGCAGGGTGAGGTCCGCACACTTCTATGGCTGAGAGACACTCAAGCTGTCATCCAGCTGAGGCCTTAACTGGAAAAGCGATCGCAGGACTGCCCGCATTATACGAGAGAACACACTTCCTGTAGGTGCCCAGGCTGTTACCACGCAGCTACGGGAAAGGGATCTGGCGAGTCCCAGCTTTGCCAATGTGGACCTTTGTGACCTTGGACAAGTCCTTTCCTCCTCCAAGAACGTTGCAGTGGGCCTAAGTGCCTCCTACCGGGTCGGTCTACGCTATGGGGATGGTAAAATGACCTGGAATACATTCCCCTTCGAACGTTCTTGACCTCCAAAGACACTCGCGTGGGGAAGCACAAGCAAACGACTCGAGGGTCGTGACGCTAGAGTACCCTCCACCCACACCACGGCTCTCGCGAGAAGTCCTCTATGAGCTTCGCGGCGTTATCTTCTAGACATCCGGAGCGGCGACAGGGCGTTTAAGAGTTCGCAGGAACGACTGTATCCCTCCGCCACCGACGGTGCCCAGCCCTCCTTCCTCTGGTCCGCCAATCCCCGCGCCTCCCGACCTGCCCCTCGGCCTGGGCCCACCCCACGCTCCGGCGGCCCCACCCCGGCGGCGTCGCCCGCCTGTCCGCCCGCGCGTCCCTCGGTCCACCTGCAGCAGGCAGTCCGTCCCTCCAGCTATCCGACCGTAAGGCGGCGGCCCAGCCTCAGGCCTGGGCTCTTGCTGTCCGGCGGAGGGATTCGTGACGGCTGAGGAGGCGGTGCTGAGTTAAAGAGGAAGAGGCCACTACCGTGGCGGCGGCGGCGGCGGCGGCGCCTGCTCGGACTGCAGCGCATAAAGGGGCCGCCGCCGGGTGATGCGGTGACCGCTGCGGCAGGCGCAGGAGCCCAGTGGGCCTCGGCCCTCTATAGGTGCCGCTGAACGCGCCTTTCCGAGCTCTCCATCTTCTCCGGTGAACCCGCGGTCACCGAGGCGGCTTCGCGCCCCCTCGCCCCTTCCCCGTCCCTCCCCTGTCCCCGTCCCCGCCCTGGGGGCTGCAGCCACCCACCTCCCACGATGGCTCTAAAGAGAATCCACAAGGTAAGCGGCAGGAGGTCGGCTGCGCGTTTGGGCCGCTGGGCGGGCCAGCTGAGTAGGCTGCGGCCTGCACTTTCCGCCGTCGTCTCCGTCGGGCTTGCAGCCTCTTCGGACCCAGCTGCGTGCCATGTCCTCGCCGGGCGGCCCTCAGACACTACACTCCCAGTGATGGCGCCCGTGGAGGCCCGGGCGCGCAGCCCGCACCTAGGCCCGAGGTGCGCTGCTCCGCTCAGCGTTCCTCCTCGGCCTCCTTCCTGGTCCCTGCGTGATGTGAAGGCCCAGGGCCTCTCTCCGACCTGGGACTGGTGCGCTAGTGGGCCATTGTCCCGGCCTGCCGGGATTGGGGGCTGGGACTGGGACATTGGGCGGCCACTTCGACAGAGGTCGAGAGGGCTCGCCCCATCACTGCATCTTCTCCACCCCCATCCCCCTTTCCCTGCTCTTTCCACAGAACCGCCTGACCTACCCTTATCTCAGACAGATGGAGGACGCCTTTTTGTCTGATCCACAAGTATTTCTTGAGTTCTCTTGCCTCTTGGCGGCCGCACACTTTGGCTCACTCTATTTGTCCAGAAACTGTTAGAGTAGGAAGTTCAGAAGGAAAAAAAAAACACATGAGTCTTTTGGGGGAGGAGGGAAGTAGAGGTAGAAGCAGTTTATTCCTTGAGGTTGCCATATGTAGTCAGAAACTAACATTTCATTTTTTAAGAAGTGAATCTAACATAAAAGCTATTAAATCGGCGAGGGTAGAGGTAGAATCCTGAACATTGTAAACCACTGGAGAAATCGCAGTTTCCTTTAGCTTAAATTAGGCGACATGTTCAGGGATACCCACTTAATTAGAAGGGATTTTTGTTAGATTTTTTTCATTAGAAAGGACTTCTTTGCCTTTTAAGACAGTTATTTTAGTTATTTATACGGAGGTTTTCCTAATACTGCTTCTAGAATACAGGCTTCTCTTAAAATTTAGGGTTCCCCTCCCCCAGTGTTGTAACTTTCTAGAGCCTTTTACTATAATTTTTTTAGAAGTGGGGAAGTGCCACAGGTGATTTTTGTTTGGTGTTTCACTGACTGTATTAAACCTAGTCACTTGGAAGTAAATGGTGGGATTATCTGTCTGCCCTGAAAGATGGGATGAAGATGCAAGGGGAAGAGAAACCTTTTCACCTTGCCTTAAACTAAGTGAAAATGCAGATTGTTGGACAGTTTAAACACTTAAGATCAGCAGTTGGTTCTCATTTCATTCTTGTTGAAAGACCTTTAATGTGAAATTAATCCCAATGGTTACTGTAAATTAGGGTTAGATCTTTACCAAATTCTTTTAACTCCTTTGACTTTAGATCAAAAAGGGCAGACTTTAGAAACAGTAAATCTTGTACTGAAGTGAAGCAAGTTATTCGTTAAAAGAAGCTTGAACTTTAAGCAGAGATCTCAAAAGAACCATTCAGGAAGCAGCAGCACACTGCAGAATGGTAATCCAAGTAAAAATATGTATGTATTTTGAAGGCTTTTAGGAGTTACTAGGCTCTTATAGAGACTAACTGGGAAGTTGAGAGATTGTGCTGTAGAAAATTGTGCTCTTATTTTAAAACCTGAAGAGGAGTATGCATAATGTGATAATTCAGGCAAGAAATGTAGCCTTTAATCTCTACATTGATTGATACACGTGTTATTTATTACTTTTTTAAAGCATTGTTTTTTAAATATTTTATTTATTTGTCTTTAGAGGGGAAGGGAAGGAGGGAGGAAGAGAAACATCAATGTATGGTTGCTTCTCCTGCATCCCCTGCTGGGAACTGGCCCCTGTGGGGAACTGGCCTGCAACCCAGGCATGTGCCCTGACTGGGAATTGAACCGTGATCGCCTGGTTGACAGGCCTGCGCTCAATCCACTGAGCTACACCAGCCAGGGCAATACACGTGTTATTTTTTTCAGAGGGGAATAATATTCAAAACACGCATTTTAATTTTTAGATATACTTGCCCCCAGTAATATGGTTTCTTTTGAGTTACCTACCTCCCATGAGGAGTGGGTAATGCAATCTGGGTTTTTCTCTGAAATATGCCCTTATAAACATTTTAATAAGGAAAATCAAGTTTAGACAAAGATAAGTTGAACTTTTGAAACTCAGTATTAGCCTTCTCCCCACCTCCCTGGTTTATTACCTAGAACCCTCCTTCAGTCTGGGTCAACTTCTGACACTGCCAGGGATTAGAAAAATAACATTTATTTTTGGTACACTTGTCAGTAAGATTGTGAAAACAAAATGGAGATTTTTTTCTCCCCAAACTTTGTATATGACACCAGTTTTAAGTTGCAGTCTTAACCTAGGTATGGATGAGGTCAGTCCTTTCTCATCCTCAGTCCTGTTAATGTACTCACAATGGAATCCCCAAAAGACTTAGGTGGCTTATATAATTGACCTTGGTCTTGAGCCTTCCCAATTACCATTCTCTGAAAAAAAATAGTTCTACTTAAATACACTCTCAACTATCATGAACTGTTGCACTTGGGTTTTAATAAGATTTTGCGTCCTGGCTGGTGTAGCTCAGTGGATTCAGCACGGGCCTGCGAACCACACGATCACTTTTCGATTCCCAGTCAGGGCACGTGTCTGGGTTGCAGGCCAGTTCCCAGCAGGGGACTCACGAGAGGCAACCATACATTGATATTTCCTCTCCTTCTCTCCTTCCCTTCCCCTCTAAAGATAAATAAATTTTAAAAAATCTTTAAAAAAAGATTTTGCTAAGAAAAAGTACATTTGACATGTGATGTCTTGAGGAATTCAGTATCTTTTTCTTCGATAGAGGGAAATAGTGTTCTGTGAATTTGATAGTGCCGTGTATTTTTTTTTTAAATCTTTTGATGGACTTCACTTTTTTAAAATACAGATTTTATTTCTTTATTTTAGAGAGATTGGGAAGGGAGGGAGAAAGAGAGGGAGTGAAAATCAATGTGTGGTTGCCTCTAGCACACCCCATACTGGGAATATGGCCTGCAACCCAGGCATGTGCCCTGACAGAATCAAACCAGCGATGCTTTGATTTGCAGGCCTGCGCTCAATCCACCGAGGTATACCAGCCAAGACCTGGACTTCATTTTTATATATACTTTAAAGTCTCCTGACCTATGCTTTAACAGTGTACCAAATAGGGTCATTAAGAATATCCATTGTAGTGCTGTGCAGGGATTGGGACCCTCTGGGGTTGTTTGTATGTATGCCACATGGCCCCACCCTGCTATATTTTGAGGTTTTCTGCTGACTTTATAGGTCTTGAGCTTTGATTTTGATGCTTTGAGTGTTTGCCTCTAGCAGCACCACCCCCAGTCTTTTTCCAGTTGGCTGCATCTCATCTGTTGTGGGCTGGGAAACCAGATCATGGAGCTTATTAAAATTATGTCTAAAATAAGATCCAGTAGGCTCTTGAGTGAAGAGGGAGAGCTTCATGTGTTCTGTGAACTGTATGGTCTCTTTGGTTGATCAGAGACCTTTTAAACTTGCTTCCTGTTTTTCTTCTTTACTTTTGTTAGATGCAGGAGGCTTTTTGGTGCTCTTACAGTATCATAATATTGAAATATAAAGGAAATTCCTTTATTCTTGGGAACACTAAAAGGCTGGATATCTTGATTCTTTGAGGAGTTGAAGACAGACCAGTTAGGATACTAGAAACTCTTTTCTTAACAGTAATAGTGCCTTGTACATTTTAATGGTATCCTGCTAGTTATAGTTAACATTTGTTTATACACAGCTTTAATGGTAGGATCATCACTTGATTTTAGTCTATTTCTATGATAAGATTTGTTTAAGAAAGTCCAGTTACAGTTGACATACAATATTTTTGTTAGTAAGGTGTACAACATAGTGACTAGACGTTTATATACCTTACAGAGTTATCACCCTGATAAGTCTAATATGTATCTGACACCAAACATAGTTATTACAATATTATTGTCTATATTCTCTGTGCTATACTTAACATCTTTGAGACTATTTTTATAACTGGCAATTTGTATTTCTTAATCCCTTTAACCTTTTTTCACCCATTTGCCCCCAATGCCCTCCCCAGCGACCATCGATTTGTTCTCAACTATGATAAAGATTTTTATGGCTAGCTTCTTTTAAGGCCTATTAAGAGACAATAACTAAATAAATAAATAAATTTGTTTCTCAGTAAAATAGAGATTTCAAACTCTGATGGCTATAAAGGCCAGGCATGCAACCAAAGTGAGCTAAGAGAATGGGGTGGCGGGGGCAGGGCAGAAGAGCTAGAAATTGCTTGTGCTATCAGAAGAGGGCAGCTGCTACCTAGTTTTCTCCAAATGTTGCTATTGCCATAATCTGTGGGCCTCGGGTTGCCAGATCTATCTTTTTCTTTCTTTCCTTCTTTCTTCTTTTTTTCCTTCCTTCCTTCCTTCCTTCTCTCCTTCTCTCTCTCTCTCTCACTCACTCTCTCCCTCCCTCCCTCCCTGGGAAGCCACAAATCCAGATTTTTGGCAGCCAATTCAAATTTTAAAACAACCACCGTACTTTTTTGGTAGGCACCAGTTTAATATGTGAATTAGAAATAGCAAAAGATTGAGGTTCATTGAGTAATCAGGAGTGTAAGGATTAAATCATTTAAACCATATTGACTATCTTTTTAAAAGTTTCAAAGTATTGCTTTATGTAGATGGGCAAGATTAGGTAGTTTACGTAAACTTCTTATTCTGTACTGAGATTCTATATGGTTGTGTGTATGGTTATAGGGAAAGCAAATTTAGTAGATGCATTGATCCCATTGTAGAAATTTACATCTTAACTTATGAAGTGCTTGTATTATGAATTATCTTTCTATAGGCTACATACTTTTAAAATATCTAAGACTGGGAAATGACTGAAGAATGATTCTTAAAGATATGGGAAAGGAGCCGAAACATTGTAACAAATTTACTAAATTAAAAAAAAGATTGTTTGAAAATACTATACTAAAAGTGTGATGCCATATATTATATGGCAAAATACTATCCATAAAAAAAAGTGTGATGCCAAAATACTATACATAAAGTGTGATGCCAAAAATACAATCATATTTTTTACCAAACCTTACCAAATCAGAGGTAAAGATTGAGTGAATTTCAGTCAAAGTGATGAAACACATTTAGAAATAGTCCTGTGAAGTACTGAGAACTTTAATATAATGAATGGTTGGCTGAAGATGCCTGAATTAGTTCTGTCTTAGAAAGCAAATACATGGTCTGGTCTTACTCAAAAGGGTAAGTAAGCTTGTTGAAATCTTCAGGAAGAGTGTTTTTGTTTGTTTGTTTTGCTTTGTTTCTTAAAGAAAAGGATGCTTTACTTTATAAAAGATTCATGGAATTGAGAACTTTTTTTACCTCTTCAAGTTCGCTATTTAAATGTAATTTAAACAGCCATCATTGAACATTAGCTCTCAGTAAACCCAAGTTTTGTTCAAAGTGTCCTTGTGAGTATTACTATACTGTTGATGGACAGAGGAAGTGTTGACAAAGCCCAATTTTTTATATTTTAGTCCAGAGAGAGAATGCTGCTGAAATATCCTAGGCAGTTTCCAGGACAGGAATACCTGACTCACGCTGGATACTGCCAGGAACCTCTGCAGCCTCATCCCAGAAATGCAGAAGCACACCTGCTTTTTCTGTAGAAATACAGCTTTGCTGGTTAGGTTCCTAGGCTAACCTTCAAAATCATAATAAACAATGACATAGAAAAATAAAGTATCAGGTTTTTTGTCTGTGGAGTCAATTGAAATTCCAAATACAAGAATCATAAAAATTTCAGCACTGCAACACATCTCAAAGCTATTTTCTGAAAAGGTCGTGTGACTAACTAGGATTAGATTTAAAAAACAGGATTTCTTTTTTTTTTAATTTTATTTATTTATCTTTAGAGGGGAAAAGAAGGAGAGAGAGAAATATCAATGTATGGTTGCCTCTGGTGTGTTGCAGGCCAGAGCTCAATCCACTGAGCCTCGCCATCCAGGGCTCTTTTTTAATTGCCAAGTAGTATTCCATTCTGTAAATGTACCACAGTTGTTTTATCCACCCATCTAGTGATGAGCAATCTTGGTGGTTGTAAATGTCACTGCAATCAACGTAGGGGTATTTATATTCTTTCAAAATAGTGTTTTGGGTTTCTTTGGATAGGTTCCCAAAAGTGGAATCACAGGGTCATAAGGCAGTTCCTTTTTTAAAAAAATATATTTTATTGATTATGCCATTACAGTTGTCCCATTTCTCCCCTTAATTCCCCTCCACCCCTCCACCATTTCCCCCTTTAGTTTATGTCCATGTTTCATAAGTTCTTTAGATTCTATATTTCCCATACTATTCTTGCCCTCTCACCTGTCTATTTTCTACCTACCATCTGATACTTATTCTCTATACCTTCTCCCCACTTCTCCTCCTCCCACTCCCCTGTTGCTAACCCTCCATGTGATCTCCATTTCTACAATTCCGCTCCTGATCTAGCTGTCCTCTTAGTTTGCTTTTGTTTTAGGTGTGGTTGTTAATAACTGTGAGTTTGCTGTCCTTTCACTGTTCATGTTTTTTATCTTCTTTTTCTTAGGTAAGTCTCTTTAACATTTCATATAGTAAGGGATTGGTGATGATGAGCTCCTTGAATTTGACCTTATCTGAGAAGCACTTTATCTGCCCTTCCATTCTAAATGAAAGCTTTTCTGGATAGAGCAATCTTGGATGTAGGTCTTTGGATTTTGTGACTTGGAATACTTCTTTCCAGCCCCTTCTTCCCGTAAGGTTTCTTTTAAGAAATCCACTGACAGTCTGATGGGAACTCCTTTGTAGGTGACTGTCCCCTTATCTCTTGCTGCTTCTAGGATACTCTCCTTCATTTTAATCTTGGGTAATGTAATTCTGATGTGCCTTGGTGTGTTCCTCCTTGGGTCCACCTTCTTTGGGACTCTCTGAGCTTTCTGGACTTCCTGGAAGTCTATTTCCTTTGCCAGATTGGGGAAGTTCTCCTTTATTATTTGTTCAAATAAGTTTTCCACTTTTTGCTGTTCCTCTTCCCCTTCTGGTACCCCTATAATTTGGATGTTGGAACGTTTAAAGATGTCCTGAAGGTTCTTAAGCCTCTCCTCATTTTTTTGAATTCTTGTTTCTTCATTCTTTTCTGTTTGGTCATTTTTTTCTTCTTTCTGGTCCACTCCTTTCATTTGAGTCCCAGTTTCCTTTCCATCACTATTGGTTCCCTGTGCATTTCTCTTCACTTCACTTAGTTTAACCTTTATTTGTTCATCTAATTTGTGACTAAAATCAACCAGTTCTTTGAGCATCCCGATTACCAGTGTTTTGAACTGTGCATCTGATAGGTTGGCTATCTCTTGGTTGCTTAGAATTACTGGTTCTGGGGCTTTGAGCTGTTCTTGAGCTATAATGTTTTGGTCTGTTCTCGCCTGTTACACATGAGGGGCGGAGCCTTAGGTGTTCACCCGGGTAGGGCAGTCCAGTGGCTGGGTTGTGAAGCTCTATGTGGGGGCGGGGTCAGAGAGAGGCAGTGGCACTTGCTCTGCACTCTGTCTCGGATTTTGGCCCCCTCTGCTGCTTCCTGCAAGCAAACCTTGCCCCCCTGGTGCCAGCTCCTGGGTGTTTGGGCCTGTGCATGCTCCAGGACCCTGTGGGTCTCTCCAACAAACTCCCTGTGAGCCTGGGAGTCTCTCCTGGCACCTCGACCCCGAAAGTCTTTCCAGTTGGTGCTTTCAGGCTCAGGCTCTAATTCCTGTTGTTGGGGCCCCAGCCTGAGTGGTGTGTCTCACTGCTTGCTCCTTTGCATGGTTTATCTGCTTGTGAATGTGTGATCGCAGTCAGCCAGCTGCCTTGCTCCCTCACTGGGTCTGCCCGTTGCCACCCCACGCCTGGAATCTGCCAACTGCCGCCGGAGCTTGCCTGGGTAGGTCAGGTGGCTTTTTCTTGCTCAGTCCCGCTCTGCCAGCCACTAACTCCGCCCCTCTTACCGGTCTTGCTGAATGGTTTGTTGTTGTCGGACTTCCATATGGTTCAATTTTCTGTATTTTGGTTGCATTTTTGTTACTAAATCTTTGTTGTCTTTAAACTTGATTGTGTGAGGAGGCACAGTGTTTCTACCTACTCCTCCATCTTGGCCGGAAGTCCCAGCCTAGAGTGGGAATTGAACTGGTGACCTTTTGATTTGCAGGCTGGCACTCAGTCCACCGAACGACACCAGCCAGGGCAGAACACTTTTCAAGTGACTAATATTGTTGATGGATACAAACGAGTTTATGAAATAATGCACACTTGGATTAAAATTGACAGCACAGATGGTATATAGTTAATTAAAATATATAATCAAAATATCACAAGCACAGAATTAAAGTAAAACATTCAGATGGTACATCATTCATTGTTATTTTGTTATAAAGTAACAAACACTTTAAGAATAGTATTTTTCTTTCATAATAAAAGGGTCCTCAAGTGTTGCATTAAATATGTGATTGTATATTTTCATTACATATGAAAATTTGTTTCACACAGTTGCATTGTAGCAAAGAAATACAAACCACATTTTCAATATTCATGCATATAGGCTAGTACCAACATTATCGTCTCATGGACAGGTCACCTAATTTTAAAAAAAGTCTGTGCTCATGTTTGTTTTAAAATAATCTGATTTGGGGGCTTAAGAATAAAAGGACTTTTATTTTTATTTAAAACTTTTGTAGTCTAGCTATAAGTCCATGAGGAATAGGTTAGTGTAGTAGAAATATTTAATATATAATAATAATCTTTGATTAAATACCTTCTTAGATGTATGAAGTAACAAGAAATGGGAGAGATCAGTGGAGTCAAACAGACAGTGTTGCCTGTGGTTAAATGCTATTTGTGAATGAGACACAGTGGTTATCATTTGCTTTGCGTGTGCAAATTTCTGGAAGTAAATTATTACTTTGAATCTCCAGAAATATGTAGTATTTCTTAAAAACACATTAAAAGTGGACAAAATTTAGGACAAAAATACTGCCACTTTTATTCCTATACTATGTATTAGTACTTCAAGAGAAATATTACTACAATTGAAAGTTCTAATTGATCCTACCCAGAATCATTTTCCTGTAGTCTTTGTACTTTTCCCTATACAGTGAATGTCTTTCCACCCTAACTCCCCCTCCTTCTGAATTCTTTATTCATCCTTGGAGACCCAGCAGAAAAGGCTTCTCTGTGAAGTATGTCCCAGGCATGTAGGCAGTTAAGTAGGGCTCCATTATAAAACTGTTTCTTAATGTGTGGACATGGTTGACTCTTCCCCCTAGACTGAGCTCTCCTGGTCAAAGTCCCCATCTTATTCATTATATTCCCTGAATATCACTAAATGCCTGATGCGTAGTAGGCATTCAGTTTTTGCCAACAATGTTCAGGAAATGCAAACAGCAAGTGATGTGGTGGGGAAAGATAGTAGGATTTTGAAGCATCATGCCTACTGAGTCAGTTTCTAACTTGCTGTGCCTTAGGCAAGTCACTTAACTGATTTTCTTCAGCCTCAGCTCCCTTGTCAATAGAATGGGGATAGTGTTACCTACCCTGCAAGCCTGTGGGGAACCAGTTGAAAAAAAATATGGACACATAATAGATAGTAGTTTTTAATATTTTCACTGTGGCTTAACTGTCCAGTAGTGTTGACCCGATGAAATGGGTAGAATCATGAAATCTTAGGTGTCAGTGTTGTCTGTTCAGCATTTCACTTCATTGCCACCCCAACAAAAGCCCCCAAATCCAAAACAATAACAACAAACATACGCCATGGTATTGTAAAAGTAATGTCTTACAATGTGTCTAAGTAGGGAAAAGGACTGAGTTCCACATTTTTTCTTCAACAACTTCAGAATATTGTCACCTGAATGTCTTTCTAATCCATGTAGTATTTTTGTTGGTCTGTAAGTGAAAACAATTCTCTTTAGCGTTATCTGGTAATAGAAGTACCTGCTGTTGTCCTTTGAGCACTTCCCCTACCAGTAGAGCATCATGCCAGTATGAGTAAGAGCACTCCTTTGCCAACTCCCAAAAGTTTTACATCGGATGGCATTTTTGAAATCAGAGTTGTTTTACAGAAGCCATAATGATATCACTTTAGAAATTGCCCTGGCTGGTGTAGCCCAGTGGATTGAGTGCAGGCCTGGGAACCACACGATCGCGGTTCGATTCCCAGTCAGGGCACATGCCTGGGTTGCAGGCTAGTTCCCAGCAGGGGACTAACGAGAGGCAACCACGCATTGATGTTTCTCTCCTTCTCTCCTTCCTTTCCTCTCTAAAGATAAATAAATAAAATCTTTAAAAAAAAAAAGAAAAAGAAATAGCCCTGGCTGGTGTGGCTCAGTGGATCAAATGCAGCCCTGTGAACCAAAGGGTCTCCAGTTTGATTCCTAGTCAGGGCACATGCCTGGGTTGCAGGCCAGGTCCCCATTTAGGGGCATGTGAGGCAACCACACATTGACGTTTCTCTCCCTCTCTTTCTCCCTCCCTTTCCCTCTCTCTGGAAATAAAAGAAATCTTTAAAAAATATTTTTAAAAAAGAAATAGATTCCTTAAAATAATAATATTTTAAAGGAAGTAATTGACTTTCTTTAGATTAAATGTCCCCTTATTTTTGTATACCATCTGTATTAGTTTCACAGGGATGCTAGAATAAATTACAAAAAAAACCCCAAACCAACCCTGAGTGGCTTAAAACAGCAGAAACTTATTTTCTCATAGTTCTGGAACCCTGAAGTCCAAAGTTAGTATGTTAGAAGGTGCACACTCCCTTTGGAGGCTCTGTGGGGGTAGACTCCTTCTTTGCCTCTTCTCAGCTTATGGTGGCTGGTTGTCAGCTGGCTTCCTAGACTTGTGGTCATATCACTCCAGTCTCTGCTTTCATCTTCATTACCTTTCCCTCTCCGTGCACCTTCCCCTTTTTTGTCTCTTACAAGGACACTTCATACTAAATTTAGGGCCCACATGTCATTCAGGATGGTCTTGTCAAGATCCTTAATTACATCTACAAAGACATTTTTTTCAAATAAAATAATATTCACAGGTCCCAAGAATTAAGATGTGCCACATATCTTTTGGGGGACCATTCAATCCAATATGGTCTCTAATCACATTCTAATAAAGTAACTGCTGTAATTGCCTTTGGGCTTTTCTGATTTTTTAAAACTTTCTGAAATTTTGAAACGATCTCAAATCTACAGAAAAGGTGCAAATATAATACATAGAACATTTCTTCTTTAACCATTTTAGAGTAAGATGTCACCATGATTCCTCATCAACCTCAAATACCTTAATGTGTATTTCTTACAAACAAGGACGCGCTGCTTACACAATCAAAATACAATCATCAGAATTAGGAAATTCATTAAGATCTTAATGCCGTCTAATCTTTAGACCCCATTCAGGTTTTGCTAGTTGTTCTAATGATCTAGATAGGAAAGGGTCCAGTCCAGAGTTACCTTGCATTTAGTTATCTTTCTTTAGTCTCTTTCAGTTGCTTAGTTTTTCCTTAGCTCTGTGACCTTGATACTCTTGAAAATTAGAGTCCAATTATTTTGGAGATTGTCCTTCCACTTAGGTTTGTCTGATGTTTTCTTGAGAGCAGATTTAGGCCATACACCTTAGGCAGGATTGTCACAGTAGCAGTGCTGTATCCCACTCTTTGCATCCTGTCAAGTGGTGTATGGCTTTGAATTCTTTTCATTACTTCCTGTCAGGTAGTATGCAGTTACACTTTGACCCCCTTACTGAGAATTTTTTATTCATTACTTGACTAAAGTGATGTCTACCAGCATTCCTTTTCTCCTCTATAACCAGTAAGTGATTTATTAAATTCTGAAGATCAGGAACAATATTTTCAGTATTGGCATTCTTTTTCTGACAGTGAGAAACCTGGCTTCTATTATTATTAATATATTCACTCATTTGATCAGTTTCTCTGTATGTAATCAACGTCCCATTGCTTTGGCTGACCTTCATAGATACCATTCTTTCTCCTCCACTCTCCTGGGGATGCCCTTCTTAACTCTGCCCTGACTAGGACATCCTGCACTGGGTCGTGCCCATCCCTCTGTGGATGTCCTCATCATTTTAAGGAAACAAAGTAAGCCTTGGCTGGTGTGGCTCAGTGGATTGAGTGCCAGCCTGTGAAGCAAACAGTTGCTGGTTCGATTCCCAGTCAGGGCATATGCCTGGGTTATGGGCCAGATCCCCAGTAGGGGATGTGCTAGAGGCAACCATACATTAATGTTTCTCTCCTTCTCTTTCTCCCTTCCCCTTTCTAAAAATAAATAAAATCTTTTAAAAAAGTGAAATATAGGACTTATTTGACATAAATTATTTGATAAAAACTATTTAAAACAATAATACTGCCCTGGCTGGTGTGGCTCAGTGGACTGGGCACCAGCCTGTGAACTGAAGGGTCACTGTTTTGATTCCCACTCAGGACACATGCCTGGGTTGTGGATGGGGTCCCCAGTTGGGGGTGGAGTACAAGAGGAGACTGGTTAGTGTTTCTCTCCCTTTCTTTTCCCCTCCCTCTGAAAATAAATAAAATCTTTAAAAAATAGTGTTAGTAAAAAAAATAGTGCTAGTTATGTAGAATATAACTTAAAACAGAGGAAGTTGAACCCAGTGAAACTGTATACCCATTGAATAATAACTTCCCATCTTCTCTCTCCTCAGACCCTGATAACCACTATTCTATTTTCAGTCTCCATTTTGACAAGGTTTTTTGTAAGTGTAATCATACAGTGTTTATCTTTTTGTGACTGACTGACTTCATTTAGCATAGTGTCCTCAAGGTTCATTTCACGTTGGGAGAGTTTCCCTTTTTAAGGCTAAATAGTATTCCATTTTAGGTATATACCCCATTTTGCCTATTTATCTGCTGGTGGACACTTGGTTGCTTACACTTTTTAAGTATTCTGAATAATGCTGCTATGAACATGGGCGTGCAAATTCTCTTTGAGACCCTTCTATCAATTATTTTGGGTGTATACCTAGAAGTGGAATTGCTAGGTCATATGGTAATTTTTAATTTTTTGAGGAATTGCCATACTGTTTTGCACAGCGACTATATCATTTTACATTCCCACTAACAATGCAAAAGGGTTCCAATTTCTCCAAATCCTCACCAACACTTACCATTTTTGTTTGGGGTTTTTTTTCCTGGTAGTAGCTATCTTGATGGGTGTAAGATGGTGGTTTTTGACCAGAGGATCTCGGTTCAATTCCCAGTCAGGGCACATGCCTGGGTTGCAGGCCGGTTCCCTGCAGGCCACCTCCCAGCAGGGGATGCACAAAAGGCAACCATACATTGATGTTTCTCTCCCTCTCCTTCCCCTCTAAAGATAAATAAATAAATAAAATCTTTATTTTTAAAAAAATGTTAAAAATGGTTTTAACATTTTTTTAAAAAATGTTAAAAAAATCAAAAATGGTTTTTGATTTATTTTGTTAATTTTTGTATATGGTGTGAAATAGGAGGAGTCTCAGTTCATCTTTTGCGTATGAATATCTAGTTCTCCTAGCATTTGTTGAAAAGACTATTCCTTTTTCTATTGAATTGTTCTGGTAGCTGTGTCAAAAACCAATTGGCCATTGATGTATGGATTTATTTCTGGACTCTTGATTCTTTTCTGTTGATCTATATGTCTGTTCTTTTTTTTTAAAAAATATATTTTACTGATTATACCATTACAGTTGTTGTTCTATTCCCCCCTTCATTCTCCTCCACCCTGCACAACCCCTCTCCCATCATTCCCCCCTTTAGTTTGTGACCACCATTTAGTTTGTCTCAAGTTCATTAGATTCTATATTTCCCCTACTATTCTTGCCCTCCCCCCTATCTATTTTCTACCTACTGTCTATGCTATTTTCTGTACCTTCTCCCCCCTTCTCCTCCTCCCACTCCCCTGTTCCTAACCCTCTATGTGTTCTTCATTTCTATGGTTCTGCTCCTGATCTAGCTGTCCTCTTGGTTTGCTTTTGTTTTAGGTGTGGTTGTTAATAACTGTGAGTTTGCTGTCCTTTCACTGTTCATATTTTTCATCTTTTTCTTATATAAGTCCCTTTAACATTTCATATAATAAGGGCTTGGGGATGATGAACTTGAATTTGATCTTATCTGAGAAGCACTTTATCTGTCCTTCCATTCTAAATGAAAACTTTGCTGGATAAAGCAATCTTGGATGTAGGTCTTTGGATTTCATGACTTGGAATACTTCTTTCCAGCTCCTTCTTGCCTGTAAGGTCTCTTTTGAGAAATCCGCTGACAGTCTGATGGGAACTCCTTTGTAGGTGACTGTCCCCTTATCTCTTGCTGCTTCTAGGATTCTCTCCTTCATTTTAATCTTGGGTAATGTAATTCTGATGTGCCTTGGTGTGTTCCTTCTTGGGTCCACCTTCTTTGGGACTCTCTGAGCTTCCTGGACTTCCTGGAAGTCTATTTCCTTTGCCAGATTGGGGAAGTTCTCCTTTATTATTTGTTCAAATAAGTTTTCCACTTTTTGCTGTTCCTCTTCCCCTTCTGGTACCCCTATATAATTCGGATGTTGCAACGTTTAAAGATGTCCTGAAGGTTCCTAAGCCTCTCCTCATTTTTTTTTGAATTCTTGTTTCTTCATTCTTTTGTGTTTGGTAATTTTTTTCTTCCTTCTGCTTCACTCCCTTGATTTGAGTCCCAGTTTCCTTCCCATCACTATTGGTTTCCTGTGCATTTCCCTTCGTTTCAATTAGTTTAGCCTTTATTTGTTCCTCTAATTTGTGACTATAATCAACCAGTTCTGTGAGCATCCTGATCACCAGTGTTTTGAACTGTGCATCTGAGAGGTTTGCTATTTCTTGGTTGCTTACAGTTATTGGCTCTGGGGCTTTGAGTTTTTCTTGAGCCATATTTTGGACTGTTTGTGCCTGTTGTATAAGGAGCGGAGCCCTAGGTGTTCACCAGGGCAGGGCAACTCAGTTGCTGGGTTGTGACACTGTATGTGGGGGTGGGGTCAAAGAAAATCAGTGGCGTCCCCTCTGCCTCCTCACGCTGCGGGGGTGCTTGGTCTGTCTCACTGCTCACTCCTTTGCTGGTTTATCTGCACGCTCGAATGTGCAACCATGGTCAGCCTGCCCCACACTCTCACTGGGTTCGCTGCTGGGGCCTGGGGGGGGGGTCCATCTCATTGCTCACAGCTCTGCTGGTTTATCTGCACGAGAATGTGTGACCATGCTCAGCCTGCCCCGCACTCTCACTGGGTCCGCGATGCTACCCTGGCTGCCTGCACACCTGAGTAGCCTGGGTTGCCTGGGTTGCCTAGGTTGCCTGGGTCGGGGGATCCTTCCTGCCCGACCCTGCTCTGCTGCTGGCTCCGCCCCTCTTATCGGTTGGGTTGAACGGTTCGTTGTTGTCGGACTTCCGTATAGTTCAGTTTTCTGTTCTTTGGCTGCGACTTTGTTTACTAAACCTTTGTTGTATTCAAACTTGGTTGTGGGAGCAGGCACAGTGTTTCCACCTACACCTCCATCTTGGCGGAAGTCTGTATGTCTGTTCTTATGCTACTACCACACTGTCTTGAATACCATAGCTTTGTATTAAGTTTTGAAATCAGGAACTGCTAGACTCCCGACTTCGTTCCTTCTAAAATTGTTTTGGTTGTTTGGGTCCCCTGCAGTCTCATAGGAACTTTAGGATTAGCTTGCCATTTCTGTAAAAACAAAAAACAAAATAGTTGGAATTTTTATAGAGATTGCATGAATTTGGACTAGACCTCCTATATTTTTTACTTTCCATGTTTATCTTTTTTCTACTTTCTTTAAAACTTTAAAACTTTTTTTCAGTTGCAATTTACTTTCAGTATTATTTTACCTTAGTTTTGGGTGTATGGCATAGTGGTTGGTTAGGCAATCATACTTTACAAATTGGTCTCCCTGATATTTTAAGTGCCCACTGGCACCATACGTAGTTATTGATTATATTCCCTGTGTTCTTACTTACATCCCCATGACTATTTTATGACTAGCAATCTGTGTTACTTAATTCCTTTACCTTTTTCATTCAGCCTCCCAACTTCCTTCCCCTCTGGCAACCATGAGGCTAATCTCTGTATCTGTGAATCTGTTTCTGTGGCATTTGTTTATTTTGCTCTTTATACTCCACATATAAGTGAAATCATGTGGTATTTATCTTTCTCTGTCTGACTTATTTCACTTAGTGTAATACCCTTTAGGTCTATCCATGTTGTTGTAAATGGTAAGATGTCATTCTTCTTTTGTTTTTTTAGGTTTTACTTACTTATTTTTAGAGAAGGGAAGGGAAGGAAAAAGAAAGGAAGATAAACATCAGTGTGTGGTTGCCTCTCTCACACCCTGTACTGGGAACCTGGCCTGCAACCTAGGCATGTACCCTGACTGGGATTGAATTGGCCGCCCTTTGATTCGTAGGCTGGCACTCAGTCCACTTAGCCACACTAACCAGGGTCATTCTTTTTTTCTTCTTCTTTATGGCCAAGTAATATTCTATTGTATATGTGCCACAGCTGTTGTATATTTGAATCCTCACCTGAGGATATGTTTATTGATCTTTTTTTTAAGAGAGAGGGGAAGAAGAAGAGAGAAAAACATTGATGTGAAAAAGAGACATTGATCAGTTGCCTCCCTGTATGTGCCTCAACCAGGGATTGAACCCTCAACTAGGTTGTGTGCCCTGCCCATACTTTGAACCTACAACCTTTTGGTGTACAGGATGACATTTGAACCAACTGAGCCACCTGGCCAGGGCTGTGCCATAGCTTTCTTACCTGTTCATCTATTGCTGGGTACTTGGGTTGTTTCTGTATCTTGGCTGTTGTAAATAATGCTACAAGTCTTTTACCTACTTTCTGGAAGACTTTCTCATTCTCGGAAACTATGTTTGTTTTAAGGATTTTACTCTTGTTTCATAGAAGCAATAGCTTCTCTGTAAGAGTATTTATGGTGGTTTTTCCTTTGTTTTGACTTTTTTGTCTCCTTGCATGGTCTTTGTTTTCTTCTGCATTTTCCCCCCACATTATTTTGGTCATTCATGTTGTAGGTGAATCATAGGGCTGATTCCTTCACTGTCAGTTGCCTTTCCTTTTAAATTTAAGAGAAGGGCACTAAAAAGCTGATTAAAAGGTCTGAGCATATGGGTGTAAGGTTTGGCAATATAGTTTGGGCTGGCTATTTCTCCAGATAAACCACTAATGCCACTGAATTGTATAGCTCTTTACTTTGTGTTGGTCAGGTTTTCCTGAGAATCTACTAGTCTCCTGCCTGGCAGGTACAGGCTTCCAGTATTCTCAGAACCACTGGGAACAAAGTACATGTGGAAGTGTTCACTTAACTTTCCTCTTTTCTATACATCATCCATGTCCTTGACTGTGCCTACTGTCTCTCAGGCCTGATCCTCTCCAGAGAACAAACCTCCAGCCTGTTGCTTGGGCACACAGGGCATTCACTGGAGGAGTCCAGAGTCAGGGAAGTACCCTAAACATCACTTTATTAGTTTTAGATTTTAAAGTTTTAAGATTTTTTTAAAGGATTTCTTTTTAGAGAGAGGAGAAGGGAGGGAGAAAGGGAGAGAGGGAATCAATATATAAACAAAGTGAATTAATTGGTTGATGTCGCACAATTTCTCTTGGATGTATGAGAGGAACATTGATCGATGAGTGAGAGAAACAACAATCAGTTAGTTGCCTCTTGACCGCCCCCAGTCAGGGACCTGGCCTGTAACCCAGGCATGTATCGTGACTGGGATCTTTCAGTTTGCAGGATGATGCCCAACTCACTGGCCTTACCAGTCAAGGGGTAAAGTTTTAAGATTTTTATCAATACACAACATATAGCATTCTTTTGGTTGTTGTCAAAATTTACATAGATGTTATGGAAATGTGCAGATGCTTCTAACTTACAGTGGGATTATGTTCTGATAAACCCATTGTGAATTGAAGATATCTTGTCAAAAATGCATGTAATACATCTGGCCTACTGAAATGAATATCATAGCCTACTTAGCCTCGCTTACCTTATATGTACTCAGAACACTTACATTAGCCTACAGTTAGGCAGTTATCTTGAATTTTATGTCAAGAATAATTTCCTTCCTATTCATCAGAAGCAGGAGACACAGATGGGCATTTTTTAGACATGGTGGGATGTGAAAATCTAAAACACAATATCCAGAAAATGCTGACAACACAGTGCACTGTAGCTCTTGTTTGTTCACCCTCATGATCCTGTAGCTTACTGTCACTGCCTAGCATCTCAAGACTATCATACCAAATATTGCTAGCCCAAGGAAAAGATCAAAATTTAAATTACAGTTTCTGCCAAATGCGTATCACTTTTGTACCATTGTGAAATCAAAAAATTGTAAGTCAAACTATTTTAAGTCAGGGATTATGTGTATACGTTTTAAATAACATGTATTTTCAGTGAATGCAAATATACCAAAGATACATTTTTAAAAACGTATTCCCCTATGATAAACATTTGTTTCCAAGATTTTGCTACTGCAGGCATTTAACCTTCATTATTCCTCATACATGTCTCTTAGTGAACATATAGTAAGTAGAATTGTTTGGTTCTGGATTGTGAGCCTTTAATTTTTTGTAAGATATTGGCAAATTGCTTTCCAAAATTTTTAGACAGTCAGTTACAGGATATGAGAATTTGTAACTGACTTTTTTACAAGCTCTTATGACAAATATAACACACGGTAAAAGACACAAAATAGATGTCTAATAAACTTCAGTGAAATTTTCAAATACATACGAACACTGAGTATTCTATAAAAATTTCCATGTGTCCCATCACCCATCCTTTTGTGCTAATTCTTGATTCTCTTCCACCCTTACTTGATTATTTTGAAGCCGATCTCACATGTCATATGATCTTTTATATGTAACTGATTCAGAAGGTATGACTAAAAGATAAGGCAGTGGTTCTCAGCTGGGGGCAATTCTGCCCACCAGGTGACATTTGGCATTGTTACAGATGTGTTTGGTTTTTGCAACTGGAAGGCTACTGGCTACTACTAGCATCTAGTAGATGGAGGTTAGCAAGCTGCTAAACATCCTACAATGCAAAGAATTATCCGCTCTCACTGATGTGACACAATGGGTTGAGTGTTGTCCTGCAAACCGAAAGGTCACTTTCGATGCCCAGTCAAGGCACTTGCCTGGGTTGTTGGCCAGGTTCCCGTTGAGGATGTGAGAAAGGCACTTGATCACTGTTTATCTCCCTCTCTTTCTCCTTCCCTTTCTCTTCTCCCTAAAAATAAATAAATAAGACCTTTAAAAAACAAAACAAAGCAATTTTCTGGCTTAAAATGCCAGTAGCACCCAGATTGAAAAATGTGGAGGAAGGGACTCTTTAAATTACACAAGCAGTTCTATCACTACATCTAAAAATGTATAAACAATTCTTTAATAGCAAATGTCCAGTTAAATTTTTCTTTCAAATTTGATTTTTTTACATTTGATTTGTTTGAATCAATATATAAACAGTGAATTAATTGGTTGATGTCTTTTAAGTCTTTGTTAATATATAGTTATCCCTCTTTTCATATACTTTTTTTGTTGAATAAAACAGGTTCCATATTCCTTATACTGTCCCACATTCTGTAGATACTGCTGATTGTATCCTTGTCTACTTAGACTTACAAGCAGTCCTCCTGTTCTTAGCCCTACTTCCAGGAGTTGCTTGCCCAGTCAGTTTCTGAGCCATAGTAAATTAAATTTGGTTCCTTCTTGAGTTTTTCCCATGAACTAGGGTTCACCTTTTTGTGACTGCTATTAAGCCACTATCAGTTACCAATCTGCTTTTTAGGTCCCTAAAGTTTTGCTGCTGTTGTCTCCTCTCTCATTTTTGTACTGGTGGGTTAAACCTTTAAAAAAAAATCTATTTCCTCTTACTGTAATAGGATTTTGAGAGAGAGTAAAAGTAATTGTTGGTCTGCTTGGAAGTCTGAGATACTTTCAGTGGTTCTTCCTGTATATATTTTTTGACACATGCTATAGTGTTACATCAAAATTTATGTTTCCAGGAATTCTAGCTTTAAAGGAACAGGTACTTCAAAAGTCATAAAATATAGAACCTCTGGATCTATTTACTTATATGTAGCTGACAAAAGTTTTGGATATTAAATATTATAGAAACAGTAATAGTTTCATACATTAATATATAACATTTAAAAATGACTGTCTTTAAATTTAGCTTAGTTGGGTAACTTATTTACTTCATTTGAGCTTTTAGGTAAATATTTATACCTGCTAAAATTAAATATTGTTTATTGTTATAAAGGACCTTGGGCAATATATTATCATGTAAATTTGAAGAGACATGGATCACTTGAAATAAACTACTTCTATGATGATCTTCCCTCTTTAACAGTATTTTAAAATATTAAAACAATTTCTCGACTTCCGGCCAAGATGGAGGTGTAGGTGGAAACACTGTGCCTCCTCGCACAACCAAGTTTAAAGACAGCAAAGTTTTAATACCAAAAATGCAACCAAAACACAGAAAATTGAACTATACGGAAGTCCGACAACAACGAACTGGGGTTGCGCAGGAAAACTCAGCCAGACCAACCCAGGCGCATGGGCGGTGGTTGGCAGACCCAGTGAGGGCGCAAGGATGCAGGTTGACCACGGTCACACATTCACGCGCAGGTAAACCAGGCAAAGGAGCAAGCAGTGAGACAAACCATGCAGGCCCCAGAGGCAGGAAGCAGCAGAGGGGACCGCCATTGCCCCTCTTTGACCCTGCCCCCACATAGAGCTTCACAACCCAGCAACTGAGTTGCCCTGCCCTGGTGAACACCTAGGGCTCTGCTCATATGTAACAGGCGTGAACGGACAAAAACATTATGGCTTAAGAAGAACTCAAAACCCCAGAGCCAATAACTGTAAGCAACCAAGAAATAGCAAACCTCTCAGATGCACAGTTCAAAACACTGGTGATCAGGATGCTCACAGAACTGGTTGATTATAGTCACAAATTAGAGGAACAAATAAAGGCTAAACTAATTGAAACGAAGGGAAATGCACAGGAAACCAATAGTGATGGGAAGGAAACTGGGACTCAAATCAAGGGAGTGAAGCAGAGGAAGAAAAAAATTACCAAACACAAAAGAATGAAGAAACAAGAATTCAAAAAAAAATGAGGAGAGGCTTAGGAACCTTCAGGACAACTTTAAGCGTTGCAACATCCGAATTATATAGGGGTACCAGAAGGGGAAGAGGAACAGCAAAAAGTGGAAAACTTATTTGAACAAATAATAAAGGAGAACTTCCCCAATCTGGCAAAGGAAATAGACTTCCAGGAAGTCCAGGAAGCTCAGAGAGTCCCAAAGAAGGTGGACCCAAGAAGGAACACACCAAGGCACATCAGAATTACATTACCCAAGATTAAAATGAAGGAGAGAATCCTAGAAGCAGCAAGAGATAAGGGGACAGTCACCTACAAAGGAGTTCCCATCAGACTGTCGGCGGATTTCTCAAAAGAGACCTTACAGGCAAGAAGGAGCTGGAAAAGAAGTATTCCAAGTGATGAAATCCAAAGACCTACATCCAAGATTGCTTTATCCAGCAAAACTTTCATTTAGAATGGAAGGACAGGTAAAGTGCTTCTCAGATAAGGTCAAATTCGGAGTTCATCATCCCCAAGCCCTTATTATATGAAATGTTAAAGGGACTTATCTAAGAAAAAGAAGATAAAAAACATGAACAGTGAAAGGACAGCAAACTCACAGTTATTAACAACCACACCTAAAACAAAAGCAAACTAAGAGGACAGCTAGATCAGGAGCGGAATCATAGAAATGAAGATGTCATGGAGGGTTAGCAACAGGAGTGGGAGGAGGAGAAGGGGGAAGAAGGTACAGAGAATAAGTATCATAGACAGTAGGTAGAAAATAGATAGGGGGAGGGCAAGAATAGTATGGGAAACAGTATCTAAAGAACTTGAGACACGTGGACATGAACGAAAGGGGGGGATGGTGGGGGGTGTGCAGGGTAGAGGGGAATTAAGGGGGGAAATAGGACAACTGTAATGGCATAATCAATAAAATATTTTTTTTTAGATTTTATTTATTTACCTTTAGAGAGAAAGGAGAGAGGGAGAGAAACATCAATGTATGGTTGTCTTTTGTGCGTCCCCTGCTGGGAGTTGGCCTGCAGGGAACTGGCTTGCAACCCAGGCATGTGCCCTGACTGAGAATCGAACCTCGATCCTCTGGTTCGCAGGCCTGTGCTCAATCCACTGAGCTACACCAGCCAGGGCAATAAAATATATTTTTTAAAAAACAAAACAATTTCTCTTGGGCTATTAGCTTTCAGTAACAGGGTAGATTTTTTGTTTGTTTTAGTATTCAACAGAATTAGGAATTGGTTATTGTTTTGCTGAGAAACTGCTATGGTGGTAATCGTTGGGAGGATCTGTTTATTCAGAGTCCTATCCTCTTTAGAGACAAATAGGGGCATTTATCAGTTAGCTTTGCTGTATAACAAATGACCCCATACTTTAGTGCCTTAAAAATGATTTATTATGTCACAGGATTCTGTGGATTGACAAGCAGTTTTGCTTCATGTGTTGCCAGCCAGAGTCATTCCTGTGGGTGTATTCTGCTGGCATCAGGGTTAGAAGGTCTAAGAAGACCCTTCCCATATGGCTGGGCCTTGATGTTGACTCTTGGCTGGAATGTGCGCCTCCTACTCCTGAATGGCCTTTCCAACAAGATAATGCGTACCTTCTGTGTGGTAGCTCATTGGTGGCTCAGAGCTCTGAGAGAGCGAAAGAAGAAAAACTGTACTTGTAACTGATACAGTGCTATATTTGCTTTGCAAGACGTATGTCCAGCCTGGATTCAATTGGAAGAGAAGTAGACTACTTTCTTTAATCCTCACCAAAGACACGCTGTTGAATTTAGAGAGAGGGGGTGGGGGAGAGAGATGGGGAGAGAAACATTGCTTTCTTCTTGTACAAGTCCCCAGAGACTGAACCTGAAGCCTAGGCACATGTCCTGACCAGGAATTGAACCTGTGACCTTTTGATTTATAGGACTCCTCCCCAACCAAATGAGCACTCTGGCCAGGGCTAGACTACTTGATAAGAGGAGTGGTACATTCTTGCAGGGAGGATAGAAATTGTTGGCAACTGTCTTTGGAGATGATTTGTTACAGGGGAAAATGTAGTAAATGTTGTCTTAATAACGTAGTGTTTTCTTCTTGGATAAGGTCATGTGTTGTAAAGTTAACTATCTGGCAGAATTTTGCTTCTTTGGACTCATTAAAAACAATTCTAACGGTTAGGTAATATTAAATTAACATTTTCAAAATGTTGATTTCAGAAAAGTTTTTCTGAAGATTTGTTTGGCCAGTCAGTAGAACAAGGGAAAAAGAAAGTAGAGGGGAAGGGAAAGACTCATTGGATGTGAAACCCAAAAGTATGGTTGTTTTAGGAAGTCTAGCCATTTACTTGCAGCTTGGTCTTTTCCTGTCAGAATAACTTATTAAATTTCTTTATTTTTTCCAGTTTCATTGAAAGATAAATGATATGTAATATTGTCTAAGCTTAAGATATACAGTGTTGATTTGATACACTTACACATTGCAGAACGATGACCACCACAGTGTTAGCTAATACCTTCATCACTGCACATAATTACCATTTTTTTGATGTGTGTGTTTTAAGATCTATGCTCAGCAAGTTTCAAGTATATAATACAGTATTACTAACTATAATCACTGTGCTGTACAGTAGAATTTATTTGTTTTATAACTGGAAGATTGTAGTCTTTGACCAGCATTGCCCTTTTTCCCCCAATCCCTCCTGTCCCCAAGTTACTTTGTACAGGCTACTGCCAGGAGACTAAGGATAAGGAATTAAAACAATAAAAGATCTTAGGATCTAAGTGTTCTAAAAAGCCATATATGTACATGGATTAAATTATTTCTTGTAGGACTAAAATGTAATCACTAGGCTCTTTTGAGTTTTTATCTTGTGTTATGTAAGTTTTTCCTGTAAGATTACCAGCCTAATGACCAGGGAGGTGGACCTCTTCCTGCATGTCTGTCTGTTCTGGAAAATGTCAGATAAAATTGAGTTATAGGAAGAAAGAATTTCTTACTGTCAGCCTTGTTCCTACTAAGACTCTTGCTTAACTTGTTTTATTGATAGCACACATGTATTAGGAAACTTGAAGCTGACTGGGTTGTACTTTTTTCTTTAACTTGATTCAGAATGTTTTCATACCAAAGAACTCTGCTTGCCACCTTCTCTTTGTTAATGTCAGATATCTCAGAATTCTAAAGTAGCACCACTGTAGTGATTATTTGAGGTAAGCATTCCTGGTAAGTTAATGGGTCAGATTTACCATATTAAAAACTGCTTACAGCCCTAGCTGATACGGCTCAGTATATTGAGTGCTGGACTTTGAAGCAAAGGGTCACTGATTCAGTTCCTAATCAGGGCACATGCCTGGGTTGCGGGCCAGATCTCCAGTGGGAGACCTGCTAGAGGCAACCACACATTGATGTTTCTCTGCCTCTCTTTTTCCTTCATGTCCCTTCTCTCTATAAACAAACATACAAACATACATACATACATACTGCTTACAAGTGGTTTGCTTTGTTCTTAATATCAGAAATTATAAATGGCCCTGGCTGGTGTAGCTCAGTGGATTGAGTTCAGGCCTGCAAACCAAACAGCCATGGTTTGATTCACGATCAGGGCATATGCCTGGGTTGCAGACCAGTTCCCAGCAGAGGATACACAAGAGGCAACCGTACATTGGTATTTCTCTCCCTCTCTTGTTCTCTTCCCTTCCCCTCTAAAGATAAATAGATAAAATCTTTAAAATATAATTTAAAAATTATAAATGTTTTTGAAACAGATAATGCTAGTTGTGATACCAAACCTTTCACCACCCTAACTGTGGACTTGAATTTTCTGTCTAATCCCCTCCCAGCTCTTGCTGCAAATAAAAGGGAAATCCGCTTAGATTGTAAATTTTATCCTAGGAAAACAGAAACTGTTCATTTTTCTTATTGCCATGCTACTGTAATATCCACCCCCAAGACAGTAGTAAATGCTTCTATTACTTTGCAGAAGATACTTGATTAGATAGCATCTCAAGTGGTTTCAACATGGACAAAGAGCTCCTATCTCTAAGCTTACATAAAAGGTAATTTTGAAAAGGCATTTCTTTAGCTGTACCTATTCACACTTCTGTTATTATCGTCTAGTGTCTAGTTTTAGAGAGTGGACTGTTCTAGGGAGATGTAGAAATCTTTTTCTAAAGTCAGTTGGTGTTTTGAATAATTATTCTAGAATACAATCTCGGACCTGAGACTTGATTCAGGCTTGCTTTTTTTTTTGTAACTTGAATTGTATTTTTTTGTGTGTGCTTTGACTCATCATATGAAACAGCTTTGCAAATATGTATCCAGTCTTCTAGCATAGTAAAATTTAATGGCTTTCTTGACTGTTGGTCACCTACCTAACCTTCTGTTGTAGATTGTTGGTCTGTAGCACAGATGGCAAACACAAGGCCCCTGGGCCGGATCTGGCCCTCCACCTTGTTTTACCCAGCCTGGCACCTTGTTTTACCCAGTGGCAGCGCTGAGCTCCTTGCCCCTAGTTAAGGAGTAGTTACATTTATACAGTCCTAAAATTACATTCAGCCCTTCGAAGTCAAGCACAAGGCTGATGTGGCCTCTAGTGAAAATGAGTTTACATCCTTGGTCTATAGGAAGACTGATGTAAGTGTGGGAAGATTCATCATTCTGAACTCCCTAGGTTAGTGTTAGAGAACTTGTGACACAGAAGCTGACTGTGTTTTGGAAGAGTGAAGTCCATGAGAGGAATTACTTCTAAGTTTCAAGGATTTACAGTTATAGTTTAACAGTTTTCATATATTTCAAAACATGTGCTACTTACTAAAAACAGTATGTGCGATTTTTTAGGGGGTAGAGGTACAGTTTTATGGGGTACAGTGGGAAATAGGATGTTATTTTTACCTCTTTTTGAGGTCCCCATTGTCTTGCCACCATAAATAGCACAGAAGCACAAGAAGATAATATTAAAACTCAATTTATTTCCTCATTTTCATGAGGTACATGGCAATTAATGTTATAGAGGAGTGTGACAGTGACTGTTGATAAAATAAGTTCTTCAGGTTTCTAGTTCTTACAGTTGACCCTTGAGCAACACAGATTTGAACCGGGGCGGGGGGGGGGGTCCACTTATATGTGGATTTTTTCTAGTAACTACATAAAGAACTGTAAATGAGGAAATTGGGAAATATGGAAAACCATATTTCCTTGCATTTTTTAAAGATTTTATTTATTTATTTTTAGACAGGAAGGGGAGAGAGGAGGAAGAGAGGGAGAGAAACATCAATGTATGGTTGCCTCTCGTGTGTCCCCTGCTGGGAACTGGCCTGCAACCCAGGCATGTGCCCTGACTGGGAATTGAACCTGCAATCTTCTGGTTTGCAGGCCAGCGCCCAATCTATTGAGCCACACCAGCCAGGGCTCCTTACAGTTTTCTTAATAACATTTGTCTTTTCGCTAGCTGTCTTTATTATAAAGAATACAGTATAGAATATATACAACACATAAAATATGTGTTATCAACTGTTTATGTTATAGGTAATGTTTCCAGTCAGCAGTAGACTATTAGTAGTTAAGGTTTGGGGAGTCAGAAATTATACTAATTCCTGTGTTGCCCAAGGGTCAACTGTAGTTAACTAAGGAATCAGCTAGTGTAAAGATGCTGGTTGCCCAGGTGGTTGTTCACATGTCAGAAAGAGAGCTCTTTTCCTAGAGTTGCAGTATTTTCTCAGGAGCTTACTTAGTGAGTGGTAGAATTTTTTAGCATAGGTGCTTCATCATCTGTTAGCACATAGACTCTCTACAATTATCTGGCTTTCTGCCACCCCCACTTGGACATAGAATGTTGAAGAACATTGACTGAAAGGAAAAGGAATTTTATCTGTTCATTCAGGCATATGAGTGCATCTTACATTACTAGTTCTAGTCTCTGGGAAGTGCGGTAGAGAATATGATACACTTTGTCTCTCACTCAAGGAATTGATAATTAAGCATTTAAGCGGGGGAGGTGAGGGCATACAAAAGTTAACTTCTGATAGTTGAGGACAAAAAATTGAACATGAAATAGTGCTATGCAATATCATATATGATACTAGATTTGTGTATTAAGTACAGTAGCTGCTTGGAGAAAGAAGGATGTCCCTGGGGAATAAAAAATATTGTTTTCATCCTTAAAAAGTAGTATGTAAACACTAATTTTTTTTTAATTGGAAGTATTTATGTTGTGTTTTAGAACCATAACTGTGCTATGCTGTGGCTGGTGTGGCTCAGTGGATTGAATGCTGGCCTGTGAACTGAGGGTTACCAGTTTGGTTCCCAGTCAGAGCACATGCCTAGGTTTTGGGCCAGGTCCCTGGCTGGGGGCATGTGATAGACAATTTATTGATGTTTCTCTCCCTGTCTTTCTTTTATATGTGTGTGTAAGATATACATCTTTTATATATCTATGTGTGTATGTGCACGCACACACACATGCACACATGCGCATGCACACCCGTATGTGCATGCATCAGTGTACCTATGTATACATGTGTGTGTGGACACCTACATGCGTGTACGCATATGCACACGTGTGCTCATATATGTGTAGGTACTCTCATATGTGTATATATGCATATAGGTATGCATGTATTTTAAAGCCATAACTGTGGTGTTGTGAAGATAGATAAAAAACAACCTGGGCTGCAGCCTTTTAATAACCTCAGGTTCGTAATTGGATTAATTAGATGCATTGTCAGAATTTCATGTTGGTTTCTTCTTTGTGAAACTTAAAATGTGCCAAGCTAATTTGAATGTCTTATAATTCAACTGTAATTTATTTTATAGAAAAATCTCGTAAATCAGAACTCATTAATTTTTACTTAAAACTATTTCCTATCGTTGACTTTTTCCCACTTGCCAAATATTGACATACCTCATTATTCTCTGGCTTACTGAGCCCCGTCTTTATTAAAGTGTAAACCTGGTTGTATAATTAAGGTCATTAGGAGTCTAGAGAAAGGATTTTTTTAAGACTTTATAATTCTTTGAATTCCTGTTTTACCTTAGGTTAATCAGGATCTCCTCTGCTGTACAGAATTTTAGATCATACTTATTTCATAAACAAGCTTGACTTTCTGGATTGTATAAGCTTTCAGGGCACATGCCTGGGTTGCAGGCCAGGTCCCCAGTTGAGGGTGTTCAAGAGGCAACCACACATTGATGTTTCTCCCTCTCTTTCTCCCTCCCTTCCCCTCTCTCTAAAAATAAATAAATAAAATCTTGAAAAGGCCTAAAGGAACCACTGCTCATGTGATGCAGATGGCAGAAAGATTGGATGGGAGGCCTGCTTTGACAACTGTGTTGATTTTCTCCAGTAGAATTTCCACAGAAATGAAGATAAAATGCTTTCTTTCCTTTTGCTCGTTGGAAGCAATGTTCATTTCTGTGAGTCTGGGATATTATGAAAAAGGAGGAAGGATGTCCCTGCATTAATGATCTTAGAATAGCTGTAAACTCAAGTACAGAGACAAATTAAGCCCAAAAGATGCAGGGCATTTAGTCTTCGGGTATGATAATCACTTATGTAATAAATCTAAGCTGTACTTGCCTAATCTCAGCACACCACTGAAATGAGTCAAAAATAAAAGCACTGGGTTTATAATAGTCACAAAGTGAATAATGATCTTAGCCACTGAAGAAGTATGAAGTATTGGTCATGATTTGGCAATGAATGTGATGGGGCTTTTCTGAGAAGTAGGGATAGTTTGATGGATAAACTTATGGGATCAAGAATCACAAGAAACAAATTGTCTTCTTTCTGCTCAACCAAATGAGTCTGTACTGCTTTCTTCCAAAACATTGTTTCTCTTCTCATCTCCATTTTTTAAAAAGATTTTATTTACTTATTTTTAGAAAGAGGGGAAGGGAGGGGGGGGGAGAGAAACATCAATGTGTGGTTGCCTCTTATACTACCCCTACTGAGGACCTCACCCACAACCCATGCCAGGTGCCCTGACTAGGAATCGAACTGGTGGTCCTTTGGTTCACAGACCAGCATTCAATCCTCTGAGCCACACCAGCCGGGGCTTTTTTCTTTTCTTTTCTTTTTAACCCTCATCCAAGGATATGTTTTTCATTGATTTTCAGACAGCGAGAGAAACATCATTTGATTAGGGGTTGAACCCCCAACCTAGGTGGGTATCCTAACCAGGAATTGAGTCTGCATATTTTTGGTGTACAGACAAGACAGTGCTCCAACCAACTGAGCCACCAAGCCAGGGCTCATCTCGATTTCTTTACTCATGCTGTCCCAGACCCTTGAAATGCCCCTGCTTAAAACCTGTGCCTGTTGAAACCCTACTCAGGCTTCATTGTCCACTTAAGTGCCATCTCTTTCATAAGTCATTTCTAGCCTGAAGTTACTTCTTTTGGGCCTTTGTGTCTCAGGGCACTTAGATATTTCTTTGCACTCATATTATTAGTAAGCTTATCTTTTCCATCTGGCTAGATTGTAAACTGGAGAAAAAAATGTATGTGTGTATATGTATATCTTATTAATGTTAATAGTAATGTAAAATAAGTGAAAAGGTATGTGCTCATAAGAAAACTGTTCTTCCCCTATTTTTCTAGAAAAACTGTTTCAAGCCAGAGACAAGAGACACATCAACTATATATTTGATCACTACTGGAAGCTATTAACATTGTCATATTAATAGCATTTGTAAGGATTTCAGGAACTTGACAAAAGTAATTTTTAAAACATACTACCCTGACTGGTGTGGCTCAGTAGATCAAGCACTGGCCTGCAAACTGAAATGTCACCGGTTCAATTCCCAGTCGGGGAACATGCCTGGGTTGTAGGCCAGGTCCCCATTTGGGGGGGTGCAGGAGGAAGCTGATCAATGTTACTTTCTCACATTGATGTTTTTCTTACTCTTTTTCCCACTCCCTTATAAATAATAAAATCTTTTTAAAAATCCCTCTCTGTATTCTGCTTTGGAAAGGGAATTTATATTGTATTAACCATTTCTGAAAAGCTACTCACATGTGTTTTCCCTTCCACATTCTTTTAAAACACTTTTAATACATTATGAATGTATTTAATATCACTAACCTTTATATTTAAAAACAAATAAGTTGCTAAGTTTTATGTATGTGTATTTTACCACTATAAAATTTTTTTTAAAAATCACTTTGAATTAATTTATTGTCTAGATGGGGGAGATAATAGATAATAAGAAATAACTATAGAATTTCAGCCATGTTGTGAAGATTTCTCTGTGTCATGTTTGAAAGAGTTTTATTGTAAAATAGTAACATTTCTTTGTTTAGGATTAAAAGTTTTTTCTTGTTTCTTTCAGACTTATTTCTGACTTTCCTATAGACCTTAGGCCTTTTGTGAGAATAAAATTTTAGATTAGGAAGGTGGTGTACGAAGACTGGACCAAGGGAAAAAGCAAATCCTGGTTCCGAGTCCAAACAATAATATTTTCTTTATATTTGACTTCTTCATAACCTTGAATAGTCTTACAAGGATGTGGATTATTATATTTCTCAAGCTTACTTGACCCCTAAACCTGTACCCAAACTATGCTGTGTAAGTGTCTGTTTTAGTTTTACTTGTTTTACAGGTGTGAAAACTATGATCTGGAGAAGTTGAATGACTTGCTTAAAGTTACCTAAGAGTAAAATAATGTGAAACATCAAAGGATATTAAGACTTAGAAAACCTTAGAAGGAATATGTTATAACCATGTAATAAGAATAATATGATGAAGAAGCAGCAGAAGCAGAAAGAAGAGGAGAAAGAGGAAAAGGAGAGGAAGAAAAAGGCTACAAAAGCATGTAAATGATATTCACAATCCATGTATTTCAGACCCTATGTGGAAATGCTTACCAAACACTATGGGAGATGAGACTTAGAGAAGCTAACAACTCACTGCATGGCACACAGTGAGAAAGTCAGAGGGTGGCAGAAGCAGAAACAGACCTCATCGGTACTGACGTTGTCATTTGACATTTCAGTATTGGTTTCTGTACACGTAATTGAAAAGAGTCATACATTTAGAAAACTAAAGATTTCATCATGTTTTCACTTTATTTTTTGTATTGAATGTCTGTGATTTAATTCCTACCATGAGATACAGCATGAAGAGGTTAGGGTAAAATGTGTGTTTTAGAGTCAGACCATTATCTTAGGTGTAAAAATCAGCACAGTTGTTTACTTATCAGTGAAGTTTTTGAATTCCTTGAATCTCAGTTTCTTCATCCATTAAAAAAATAAACCTTCAGAGATCTTTTTTGTGTGGAAAAAAAAAGACTTAGAAAACCTGAATTCTGCCTATTATCCCCTACTGATAGCAGCAAGAACATGAACAGATTATAGAATAACCATTAAAATTCCCATGGAAACTTATTGTCATGAATATACTTACAGATCAGATGGTTAGTTTTCATTATTTGCAACCTAAAGATCTCCATGCAGTTTTTTGGTAGAACCAGCTATTAAAGTGTGAAGGACATCTAGAGTGATTATAAACTTAGAAAATAGCCATCCACTTGTACATTTAAAAGAAAATTCCACTTTAATAATGGAAGTATCTCAGTTCAATAAATAGCAAATAAGTTATGTGAAACATTAACTATAGTGTTGGTGAGAAAATTATAACTAAATGGGTTCCCCTCAAGCACCAACACATTTTCTGGTGATACCCAGGAAACATATTCCAGATTTCTATAGTATTAGAAGATGATGAAAGTCGTCTCAGACATTTAATGATTGTTGGCAAGAAATGTGCTGTGGATCTGGGCTTGAAGGAGGGTTATTAAATGGTATGAATAAAGGTTCAGATGGGCATTGTCTTGTTATCTCCATGTTTTTGGAGGTTGGCACGTAAATTGGCCTCCTGGTTAAGCATTCCCTTCTATGCAATGATCAGGTTTGTAAGTGCCAGTGTACTCAGTCGTTTATTTATTTTTACCTGTGTGGATGGATTGAGGAAATAATTCTAAAAACCCATACTTAATAAATAAAAGGCATTGTTGCATGGTTTAAAAGAAGTAGGGGGGCAGTATAGTTTTAGTTAAATTGAAGTGTTTACCTAGAACTTAAATATACAAGAATAAATGAAAATTTTTGTTAAAACATTGTAATAGTGGAAAATGCACGAAGTACATTAAATGTCCATCAACCAAAGAAAGGATCTATTGTGGTTTAGACATTGAGTAGCAAAATAAAACAGTAATGAAAAGGAATAACCCAGATCTACTTGTGTATCTTCATGGAAAATATCTCAGTAGGTTGAGGGAGGAGCAAAGTATAGAAGAATACATGCCATATACCACTTTCAAAATAAAAGTTAAAAAAAATCATAAGACTATATTGTTTATGAATATAGGAAGGAATAAAAGAATGTAAGGGAATGATATACACTAAATTTGGGGTAATTATTACTTAAGGAAAGATAAACAGGGGACTCCTTAAAGATCCAAAGTTAATATAATAGTGTTAAGATTTTGCAAAGCTGGGTGGTAAATTTTGTGGTGGGTGTATTCTACACTTTTGATTGACTTGAAATTTTTGGAGTATAGACTAACCTTGAATAAGGTTACCTTATTCTGCTTATACTCAGAATACTGAGTATTCTGTTTACACTTAGTTCAGGGAAGGATTAATATTGATACATGTTTCCATTAATTTGTCTTTATAATAGAAGGCAGCATTACTAAGAAAGAAATAGCAAATATGTGAGAGTGCCGGCCCCGGCTGGCATAGCTCAGTGGATTGAGTGCAGGCCTGCAAACCAACTGCAGTTCGATTCCCAGTCAGGGCACATGCCTGGGTTGCAGGCCATGTCCCAGTGGGGGACGCACGAGAGGCAACCATACGTTGATATTTCTCTCCCTTTCCTTCCCCTACCCTCTAAAGATAAATAAACAAAAAAAATCTTAAAAAAATATGTGAGAGTGCCAAGATATTAAGTCTGTCAGTGCCAGGTAGTTTGATATTTCCAAATATTATACTATTTCTTTCAAATTCATTATGATAACTATGAATTACTAGTAGTTCCCAAATTTTAAACATTTATCATTTTAAATACTCTAGCAATTTTTTTCATATTTTAGCTTCAGGTACTGTAAGGACACATAAGCGAGCAGTAAATATTAAGTTAATATTTGTTGCAACTGACAGAATTGGGGCCGGGAGATTGCAATAGTGTGATAGTGTTAGACTGCTTCCCTATCCTTGTATCATGGAAATGTGGAATATGTCTTTACTTTTCTAAGTCTCACCCCTTTGTTGAAATCGTCATCTGTACTACCATTTTACCCTTCACAACTACTTTTCCCTTCCGGTCTTGCTGTAGTGAGTTTTCTGTCATTGTCTTTTGTCTCTGATGTTTAATTTGTTAAACATAATGGTTATTAAGATTTAGTATACATAATGATTTCCTGAGGGGCTTGTTAAATAAAATACACATTGTTAGGCTAAACTCTACAGTTTCTGATTAAGTCAGTCAGGTTGGAGCCTGAGAATTTGCATTTCTAATGTTTTCTTGTGACACCGATGCTGCTGTGCCAGGACCTCATTTTTGAGAACTACCAGTGGTCTAGCTGTTCTTTCTTTACAGTTCAACCTTCTTAAAGTAGGTTTAGCTTAATTTCCTGGGCAACGTAAAGGTTCTCAGACATTCTAACTTGTACACTGCTAGTATTTTAGATCCAGACTAGAGAAACATGATCTAATAGAACATTGTATAATATTAGAGAACACCACATCCTTACTCTGCTAATTACTGATATCTTCCTTGGGTTAGATACTTTGGTCTCAGTGATTTCTTCTGACTTTGAAATTACAATTCTCTGAGTAATAATCTGCTTAAATCTCATATTCTGAGATTTGTTATCACCACCAAAGGTGTAAATACTTATATAGCAATATCCAGGAATATTAAAACTTTAGAGCCATTTTTCTGTGAAATTAACTATAACTTCATCTTCTTATCTTGTTTCTTTTCAGTTTATGCAATAGGGTAAAGACAGATCTCTATTCCATGCCATCTATATTTTGTTTTGTGATTGTTAAGATGGGGAAAGAGGGTTATTTAAAAATAGCTAATAAAAGTATTACTTTTTACCAGCTAATAACTTGAGTACTTAGGGATACAGTGGAAGGAAAATCGGTATACCCTTTGTAGGACACCCTCCCCTCAAAGAATCAGGAAGTCTTTTTTCTTTTTGCAGTAATGCTGTAATACAGAAGCATGTAAGGTTTTTGGAGCTGTTAGTGTTCTTCCAAGGACATTTTTTCATTTCTTTGAGAGAGGGAAAGAGAGAGAAACATTGATAGGTCACCTCTACTACATGTCTTGACTGGGGACAGAGTCTGCAATCCAGAAATGTGCCCTGACTGGGAATCAAACGAGACCTTTCACTTTGGGCGGTGATGCCCAACAGACTGAGCTACATAGGTTAGTGCAGTAGTGGTTCATTTTAAATACAGGCTGATCCTTTGGAAAATAGGTGTTCTTAAGGAATAATAATGTAAGGCATTGTTATTATCCCTGCATATCTCTTTACTGGAAGTCATATTCCTGAGCCAGAAAGATAGTAGTAGGAAACATATAAAAAAGTTCATAGAGCCCTAGCTGGTGTGGCTCAGTGGATTGAGCATTGGTGTGTGAACTGAAAGGTCGCTGGTTCGATTCCCAGTTAGGGCACATCCCTGGGTTGCTGGCCAGATCCCCAGTTGGGGGTGTGCAGGTGGCAGCCAGGTACTGTTCCTCTCACCCATCTGTGTTTCTCTTCCTCTCTTTGTTTCTTCCTTCCTCCCCCTCTCTAAAAATAAATGAATAAAGTCTAAAAGTAAAAAGCTCATAGAAAATTCAAAGTAATAGGTATAAGGTTTGGTAGCCAAACTAAGGTGAGTTACTTTGCTCTCATACTTTGAACTAAGATGAGAAACAGGAAAGTTACAGAGAAAGTTTATAACCTTAATTTTTAAAAATATTCTGTATAAGCCCTGGCTGTGTAGCTCAGTGGATTGAGCACGGGCCTGCGAACCAGAGGATCGCGGTGTGATTCCCAGTCAGGGCACATGCCTGGGTTGCAGGCCAATTCCCGGCAGGGGACACACTGGTACATTGTGTGTCCTCGGCAGAGGCAACCATACATTGATATTTCTCTCCCTCTCTCCCTCCCTTCCCCTCTAAAGATAAATAAATAAAATATTAAAAATATATATATTCTATATACCTACCTAGAAACAAGGAGAGTTTACGGCATCAAGGCAAAAATATTTTTAAAGATTTTACTTATTTATTTTTAGAGGGGAAGGGAAGGAGAAAGAGAAGGAGAGAGAAACATCAGTGTGTGGTTGCCTCTCACACACTCCATACTGGGCACCCGGCCCACAACCCAGGCATGTGCCCTGACCAGGCGTTGAACTGGCAACCCTTTGGTTTACAGTCCTGCACTCAATCTACTGAACTACATCAGCCAGGGTGGAAAATTTGTAAATTGAGAACCATTCAGTATAATCCGTAATTTGCTCCCCAAATAAGTTTCACTTTATTTTATTTTTATTTTTTTAGATTTCAAAGAAAGAATATAATATCTTTTTAGAAATTGAGGATTCTTGCCTTGGCTGGTATGGCTTAGTGGATTTAGTGATCTGTGAACCAGAAGGTCGCTGGTGTGATTTCCAGTTAGGGCACATACCTGGGTTGCTGGCCAGGTTTCCTAGATGGGGGGTATGTGAGACGCAACCTACCAGTGAATCTCTCACACATTGATATTTCTCTCCCTACCCCTCTCTCTAAAAAGTAAATAAAATGTGTGTTTTTTTTTAATGGAGGATTCTCTACCTTAATTGTCCCTCTTTTCTGAATTTAGTTATATATATATACTTTATTTCTCTTGCTCTTTCTATGGAAAAGTTTTTAAATAAATAGAACAGTTCTTTGATTTTGTATTTTATAGTCCCTAATCTCAATTCTAGTAATTTTTATAGAGTAAAAAATTAGATAAATTAATATATAGATATAAAGCCAATTGATAAAAGCAACTGTTAAACAAAAAACAACTGTTAAAGTGCTGATACGTTTTTTTCTGCCCAGGTGATCTGGCTAGGTCAGTGTCTTTATTAAAATTTAAGATTCAGCCTCACTTTTCATCTTGATGCCGAGACATCAAATTTTGTGTTTATTCTGTGTTTTTAGTATTTCTATTATCCTATAGATGGTTACTACTTTTAATAGGTATTTTATTTTAATCCAAATTTATAGCCAAGAACTGGTATTTGTTTTTCAAAAAGGAGGTAAATAGACTTGTTATAGAATTTAGAAGATATTGGGGGTGTAGTGGGGGTGTGGGGGGAGAATTTAGAAGGTATAGCCCTGGCTGGTATGACTCAGTGGATTGAATGCCGGCCTACAAACCAAATGGTCTCTGGTTCAATTCTCAGGGCACATGCCTGGGTTGTGGCCCTGGTCCTCAGTTAGGCGTGTGTGAAAGGCAACTATACATTGATCTTCCTCTCCCTCCTTTCTTCCTTCTTTCCCCTCTCTCTAAAAATAAAATGAATAAAATTGTTAAAAGAATTTTAAAAATTTGCCCTGGCTGGTGTAGTCAGTGGACTGTGTGTTGGCTGCAAACCAAATGGTCACTGGTTCAGTTCCCAGTCAGGGCACACTGGGTTCTGGGCCAGGTCCCCAGTCAGGGTTGTGTGAGAGGCAACCACACAATGATACTTCTCTTGCTCTCTTTCTCTTTCCCTTCACCTCTCTCTAAAAATAAATAAATAAATTCTTTTGAAAAATATATAAACAACTTTGAAATATATAATATACAATAAAATTCAATAATCATAAGTATCAGTTTGAGTTTTGATAAATATATACACAGTTGTGCAATCTCTACCAAAGTCACGATATAGAACATTTCTATCACCCCTCACATTTTTTAAAAAATAGTTGTTTTGGTTTTTTTTTAAGACTATTTATTTATCTTTAGAGGGGAAGGGAAGGAGAAAAGGAGAGAAACATCAATGTATGGCTGCCTCTCGTGAGTCCCCTGCTGGGAACTGGCCTGCAACTCAGGCATTGCCCTGACTGGGAATCAAACCGGGATCGTGTGGTTCGCAGGCCCGCGCTCAATCCACTGAACTACACCAGCCATGGCCCCTCACATTTTTTATTATGTTCTTTTGTAGTCAGTCCCATTCCTCCAATTCCCTCCCTCCTCTGCAGTTTACCATTGATGTTTTCTGTCAATATAAGTTTGCCTTTTCTAGAGTATCGTTATTAGTAAAATCATATAGAACATAATCTTTTTTCCTCCCAGAATGTAATCTTTATGTCTGATTTCTTTATTTGGTATTATGCTTGTGAGATTAATCCATATTCATGCCTTGAACCAAGAAGTGTTGAATGAGTATGTTAAATGTCTATTAGCCTAAGTTTGGGTTAGATTTTTAAAATTAATTATATCATACTGACTCATGAAATGGACTCATGGATCTTATATTCAGCTTAAGCAAATTTACTCTCATTGTTAAACCTTGATGTCATTCAGCATGGAAAAGGGTGACTTAGTTTGAATCATGCTTTTTAAAAAAGAAATGGTTTTATTTATTTATTTTTAGGGAGAGGAGAGAGAGAGAGAGAAACATTAATGTATGAGAGAAACATTGATCACATGCCCTGACATTGGGTTTGGCCTACAACCCAGGCATGTGATGTGCCCTGACTGGGATCGAACCAGCGATCTCCTCTTTTGCAGGCTGGTGCTCAACCAGTGAGCCACACCAGTCAGGGCACCATGACTTAACTTGAAAGAGGCAAGATGTTAGGGAAAAATCACAAGTAAAATTTCATTTAATGAACATGTCAAAACTTCAGCATAGCTTGTTTAATTCAGATCATATTTCAGTAGTAATCCATTGCTATATTAGTCAAAAGAAATAGATAACTGCCCTGGCTGTTGTGGCTCATTGGATTGAGTTCTGGCCTGTGAATCAGAGTCAGCAGTTCGATTCCCAGTCAGGGCACATGCCTGGGTTGCAGGGCAGGTCCCCATTAGAGGGCATGCGAGAGACAACCGCACACTGATCTTTCTCTCCCTTTCTCTCCCTTCCTTCCCCTCTGTCTAAAATAAATAAATAAATAAATAAATTTAAAGAGGAATAGATAGCGTTTGCATTTTAGATCAAGCAAGCGTGATTAGTTGCACTGAACTAAATTAAAGCATTTTGGGAATGGGCGTTGTGTATAGGTAATTTTTTTCTTGAGATGAGCAAGGAATCTCTGTTGTAGAGAGGTACAAAATCCAAAAATTGAAATAGTAGAGAAAGTAAATATGTTAAATCTTTATCTCAGTTTCAGCACTTTAAAAAGGCAAACTTTATTTCTGTACTTTTATGTTTTGTCCTCCAAGCTTACAGATAGGATAAAACAGAATAATTTAATGTACCAAAATGATTAGTTGAATAAGTTAACTAAGAGGAAAAGACTTAGCCCTGGCTGGTGTAGCTCAGTGGATTGAGCACAAGCCTGCGAACTAGAGAATCGCAGTTCGATTCCCAGTCAGGGCACATACCTGGGTTGCAGGCCAGTTCCCTGCAGACCATTTCCCAGCAGGGGATGCACAAAAGGCAACCATACATTGATATTTCTCTCCCTCTCTCCTTCCCCACTAAAGATAAATAAATAAAATCTTTAAAAAAAAATAAAAGAAAAAGACTTAGAGTTATTATGGTACTGCAAATTAAAAAGTATATATTTGGAATATTAAAACCCTATCTTTATCAACTCAATAAGATTCTAAGTAGTTTTTATTATACTTTAAAAATAATAGGCTTTACCGTTTTAGTTGTAAAAGAAAATCTAAAACTAGTCCTTCCCCAGAGCTTGATTTTTATTTCAAATGCCAAGTTAAGGGGAGAGGGAATATAATATGATTTCCTGTCTTGGGTTTTTCAGACATCCCCACCCAGGAGCAAATCTCAGGTTTGTGGGCTGTTACATTAAAATAGCTAAGCAGCTAGTGTCTGGTTGTAGGACATTAGTACAGGTAGACCCACTTCTGATCATAAAACTTTATGATGAGTTTTATTACTTCAGCCAGCCTTTTTAATGGTTTTGTTTTTTAGTTTTTTTCTACTACCTTTGGAATCCTGGTGGTAGATATCATCTGAAAACATGTCAACATTTTGTTAGATGATCCTGTATAATTTAGAATGTTTATGACTTCGAGAGGTTGTCTTGAGTGTAACCTAATTGTTTTGAGGTACAAAAACTGGCCATGAATCTTTTGTTAAAAACTAATAAATGCAGTTTTTACTTTAAAACAGTTTTCGTGGCGCTTTAGTACATAATTCTGTTTACCTTTCTTATATTTACTTATTAAACTAAGCAAAAATGGTCCACTATTTAAAACATATATTTGTGTTCAAGAATCTAAAATACTTTAACCTATCCTTCTCTGAGTGTGAAGGAGTACTTCTGAAAAAGCTGTACTGGTGAGACAGAATATTGGTAACAGTGAAATTGTATTAATGGGTAAAGTTAGATTTATGTTGAATACATTTCTTCTTTCTCCTCTCTTAAGGAATTGAATGACCTGGCACGGGACCCCCCCGCACAGTGTTCAGCAGGTCCTGTTGGAGATGACAGTAAGTATTTAAAAGGAGTAATGAAGTTAAAAAGTGTGACAATCTGCCTCCGGGGAACTATGGAAATGAATAAATACTCCTAAGATTGTTTTGCTGTAGGACAGAGGCAGTGTTTACCCTATTGTCCGTGAAAGGTGTAGTTCCCTGTGTATCCCATCATCTTCTGTCTTGCTCATTATATTTTGAACCTCTTTGCCAGACATTGTGCAATTATTCTGGCCCCTTCCTACCTATCGTTCACCCAGTCTGGGAACTTGGGGGTAGAATATTTGAACTTTTACCTACAACTAGGTATCATTAAGTAAGGTAATAGTAAGGACGGTCATGCATGTGTTTGTGCCTGTCTATCTACTGGCTCATAACTTATGATGAAGACAGGTATGATTTGCTTATTTTTTAATGTCCAATTTATCTGTTTAATCCTGTCTAAAGTAATTTATTAAATCTTAACTCACATGTTGGATAATTTCCTTTTGTTCTGCTTTGTTTCAACATAGCTTTTAGCCCCTTATACCATTTTTCTAGATTTTTAAAAAGGGAAGATATTTTAATAAAACTGATTTTTTTACACAAAACTAATTTTAAAAATGTAACATTTAGCAAATAGAAAAAATGAGCATACTTGGAAACCTTTGTATAAAAGAAGTATATAGGTTAAGACAAGTAAAGATGAGGTTATATTAGCTTGTATTTAAAATTATGTTTTCCTGATATTTCTTAAGAATAGTGTTTTGAGTTTGCTAAACACTTAGGAATCAAAGCAAGGGCCTGTTATAAGGATTGGTTTACAGATAAAACAGATTGTATAAATTATAAGACTTAAGTACATGTGATGAGAAATTCCATTTACATTATTACATTCAGACCTGTCCAGTATGAGTAACTATACTATTTGATGCCAACTAGGCCAGGCCAAATACTTAAACAACACTGTCTCTTTAAAGCTTTGCAATAACAATTATTTTAGGTGAGTTAGAGTAGAAGTTGTAAACTATTTTAGAGGAAAATACAGTGAGAAACTTATGGAAGTTCCCAAAGTGGACTCATATTCAAGTTTTGTCATTCCACAGTATTATATAGTGTACCTGTGTTCCTATACGCTTTGAATTGAGAAAGTGGTTTTATTTCAAGCAGATTTCTTAAAGTTGAGAGTAGCTAATATTAAGTGTTTGAAGTCTGAGGATTAGATTTCATTTTTGAAGTTCTCTTCAGTGTGCTAAAGTAATTTGCCTTTGCTTCTATAATTAATACTATCACATTTCTTTCTCAGACAGAAAAGTTGTTACTCTAGAGAGTTCAATGAAACTCCCCCAAAGTATAAGCAATAAAATAAAAATAGACAAATTAGAATCCATCAGAATTTAAAATCCAGGTGCTGCAAATGATACTTTTAAGCAAAAAGACATGTAGAATGGGAGAAAAATTGCAGGTTGTAATTTCTGATAAGGAATATTTACCCAAAGTGTATTTATAGAAATGACAAATGAACAGTATAAACAACCCCATTTTAAAATGGGCAAAGAATGAATGGATATTTCTCCAAAGAAGATAAACAAATGACTAATAAGCACATGGAAGAATGCTCAACATCATTAGTCATTAGAGAAATGCAAGTCAGAATCATATAGCGCTTCCACTTTGCATCCACTACAATGGCTAGAATCAAAGTGTTAAATAATACCAAGTATTGATGAACATGTGGAGAAATTGGAACCCTCATATTTCCTGATAAGAACACAAAATAGTACAACCAGTTTGGAAAACAGTCTGACAGGTCCTCAAAAAGTTAAACATATGACCCAGTGAGTTTACTTCATAGGTGAAATGAAAGGATATGTCCACACAAAAACTTTTGCATGAATGTTCATAGAAACCTTATTTATAATAGCCAAAAAATGTAAATAACCCAAATACCCAACAACTGGTGGAGGGATAAATAAAATGTGGTGTGTGCACACGATGGAATATTATTTGGCAGTAAAAAGAATAAAGTACTGATAGATACTACAACATGGGTGAGCCTTAAAAATATGCTGAGTGAGAGAAATCATACAAAAGGCCACATAATATTTTATTTCATTACCTGAAATATCTAGAATAGACAAATTCATAGAGACAGAACATAGATAATGGTTGCATAGGACTGAAGATTTGGAGGGGAATGGGGAATGACTACTAATGGATATAGAGTTTCTTTTGAGGATGATGAAAATGTTCTAAAATTATTGTGATCGTTGTACAACTCTGAGTGTACTAAACACCGTTAAACTGCACAGTTTCACTGGATGAATTGTATGGTGTGTGGTTTCTCTCTCAGGAAAGCTGTTTAAAAAATAATAACCTCTTCCTGAACTCCCAGCCTTCCTATTCAATTTTGAATGTCTTGCGTCACATAATACTAGACTGTCAACAGTACCTGTCTTCTACAAGAGAGTAAAGAAAATCTCCTGGGGGATAAAATAACTTTCTTAACATTTGGTCATCTAGATCGTGTTTGCTGATGTTACAGTTAAATTTTTTGTGGGTGTGTGAGAACATTTGAGGATGAATTACTGTTAAAAAGCCTTAAGTCTTCCTGATGAACCACATAAAGAAAAAACAAAGTGTAATTAGATAACTAAATGTACTTTCATCATCTTTTGTCATAAGGAGGCAGAATTTAATCCTAGGAAGAGAGAAACTTGGCCAAAGTGAAATTTTTTGAGCCAAGCTCCTGTTGACTACCCTAAATCTAAATTTCTCAGCACCATGTTACTAATATTTAGTGTAAGAATAAAGTAGTCTTGCCCTGGCTATTATGGCTCAGTGGATTGAGCACAGGCTGCAATCCAGAGGCTCACTGGTCCGATTCCCAGTCAGGGCACTTGTCTGGGTTGCAGGGCAGGTCCCCAGTGGGGGCCACGTGAGAGGCAACCACACATTGCTGTTTCTCACTCTCTCTCTTCCTCCCTCCCTTCCCCTCTCTAAAAAAAAAAAAAGAAGAAAGTAGTCTTTATTTTATATTTAAAATAATATATACTTAATAATACATTTCATAATAAAAGGCTTTGTTTTTAAATATTCAGATTTTAAAGTACCATTACATTTTTTCCCCTCTTTCTGCAAAGATCTGGTAAGCAGGAAAAACTGTATTTTCTGAAAAGAAGTAAGCTGAAGATTTATTGGTCATATAATCTAATTCGTTTTCTCTTTTGAACACTTTATGAATGTAACTCCACAGATCTCACTTGAATTCAAATGTAAATCTCTTGAGATTTAGTCTCAGACTATAACAAATAATCTTACTATCCTTTTTAGCCTTGAGGCTTCACCCTTGAGGATACTGAAGAGTAATCATTGAGATGTAAACTTCACATTTAAACTCTCATAAGAGAGAGTATAGCTTTCAGATGTGTGATTTGATTTAACAACAGCAAACTAAAGTGGTGGTGGGATTTTTTTTTTTTGTTTTTAGACTATCAAAACTTTAAATTCAGTACCATAAAATTTTATTTTGAGCAGCCTGAGATTGATCCTTAAATGGAAGGTGTTTGAAAGTTTTTATATGAGATGTTGCAGTATTTTATGTTTATGTCCAAATATTTCACCCAGAAACTATTTCTGGAGTTCCTTCTACTTGGAACCTGTAGTGATTCTTGAACTGTTTACAAAATCATTGTAATTTGAGGCAGGTTAGATATTATATTCTCTCACTCCCTTTTCCCTTTTTTATACTATACTTCCACTTAGGAGAGCTAGGAGTCTAGGAGAGTTTTAGAGGCACACTTAATTCAATGATTCCAATAGATACACGTATTTTTAACCAGTGTGGCAGAATACTCAATTAAGATTTAAATGGTAGAGCCCTTGCTGGCGTAGCTCAGTGGATTGAGTGTGGGCCTGCGAACCACATGATCGCGGTTCGATTCCCAGTCAGGGCACATGCCTGGGTTGCAGGCCAGTTCCTAGCAGGGGACTCACGAGAGGCAACCGTACATTGATATTTCTCTCCTCCTCTTCCTCTCTAAATACGAATAAATAAAATCTGAAAAAAAAGATTTAAATGGTAGATCTTCAAATTCAGTTCATCTTAATGTGTTTTTAGTTTGTTTTTCCCTGCCTTTTGTGGATTCTACGTTATTTCAACAGGGATAAATATCATTGATCTCAGTTGTTACATTAGTAGGTTTTTGTTCATTCTTTTCCCACCTATTGTAGAGATGTAGCCCCTGGGTATGTGTATTTTCTTTTTTCTGGAGACAGTAATTAAACCTTTGTTTATGAGGGTGAAGACAAATAGTTAATCATTAAATAAAGGTTAGCACTTCAATGTTAATAGGCTTTTATTTAGAGTTTTAAATGCCAACTGTTAATTTAGTTCTGTTGTTGAATATTAAACAGATAGGATTTATTAACTAAATAACATATGAAATAGCATGTTGAGGTTACTTGTGAAAGTTCTCAATATAAGAATCTTACTTAGATACACTAGAATGTATTCAACTTCCTGATGTGCCGAATATGAAAGAGATTGCAATGTTACTTGAAAATATTGATCATAAATGTTCTGGTTGTCAGCTTGCAAGACTTTCTGCTCCAAACTTCTTGGGGTTTCTGTGTTGTCGAAATTGTAGGGGATTTTAATCATAGACCATAAAATATGCTTTGTTTTCTGCAAAGGAGGAATGGGAAATCACTAAAAATAGTACTTTACCTTTAGGAAAAAATTTGTTCTAATTTAAATTTTGCTAGTAACCTCTTAAATCTGGTAGTATTTTTAACAAGAAAAGGGTTGATCTTGGAAAGACTCAGAAGAAAAAAGTAGGGCTTCTAAATAGGTAATGGAAAATATAACTTAATTTTTTAACATGTCTTGGTATTATCCAAGTGCTTTCTTATTCCTTTACTTTTTTGACTCTTGCAGTCTTGAGCAAGAATGCAGGTATATTATGGCCTCCCATTTATAGCCACAAATTTAAATAATATGAAAGGATTAAATGGGAGAACTAGACCTGTTTTTATTTTTATTGATTGATTTTTTAGAGACATTTATGAACTCATTTGTTGATTTTTCATATGTGCCCTTACCAGGTATTGAACATAGGATGATGCTCTACCCCACAAGTGGCAAACACAAGGCCGGCAGGCCGAATCCCGCCCAGCAGCTTGTTTCTACCTGGCAGCAGTGCCAAGCTCCTTGCCCTTAGTTAAAGAGTAGATATATTTATACAGTCCTAAAATTACATCCTAACGTTTGAAGGCAACCGCAAGGCTGACATGGCCCCAGGTGAAAATGGGTTTGACACCCCTGCACTAATTGAGCTTCCTGACCAAACATACAAGACATGTTTTAAAACAAGGTTCTTGGACCTGTAGTTTGGTCATCCTTTTGTCTAATATAGTTTTCAGCCTTGTTTTGGGGGTTGTTTATTCCAGATACCAGTATGCTTTGTTTACTCAAATTGTGTTTGTATTAAAAAACAGTGAGACTCATTTCTTTCAACAGGAATTAGTGGTCTTTTATAGGATCTTTGCAATCATTGTGGCTCAAAGTAACTTTCTCCTTAGCTACTTAATCCATTAAAAAGTTGATTGGCAAAAATTGGGTACTCTAAGAAGGGAGCCTCCACAATACCTATGAGCCTCAACAATACCTATCCTTTATTTTTAATTCCTAATGAACAGGCTGCTATTTGCTGGTTTGGACCTCAATGGGGAGCTAAACAGCCATGGGGACAGCTTCATATGCAATCCTTCTTTTTTTTTAAAGATTTAAAAAAATATTTTATTTATTCATTTTTAGAGAGAGGGGAAGAGAAGGAGAGAGAGAGGGAGAGAACTATCAATGTGTGGTTGCCTCTCGTGCATCCCCTGCTGGGAACTGGCCTGCTGCAACCCAGGCATGTGCCCTGACTGGGAATCGAACTGGTGATTCTTTGGTTCACAGGCCCGTGCTCAATCCACTGAGCTACACCAGCCAGGGCATATGCAATCCTCCTTTCATCAGAAAGATTTGGACTGATGTTCTAGTGAATTTTCATATGGCTTCTTATTCACATTGCCTCCTGACAAAAGTTACCTGGTTTGGGTTTTTAGCATATAATCTCATTGACAAGTTTCCTTAGTTTGCCAAGATCCTAGTATGAATGTTAAGTGCTGAGTAGCTTGCTTGTAAGAAAACTCTGGCTTTTTGGTCTCCGTATTGTACTTAGTTATACTACCTTTGAAATGGAACAAGCATCATTTTTTGCAGTTTGAAGAGATTTCCTTATTAAACAACTTTATAATTTATTTGGATAATCCTTAAAGCTTGTAATCAAGCTTCCAGCTTTCAGCTAATGTTTTCTTAATTGAGGAACCAGTATTTCTAAAGACCCACACAGGAGAGAGCTCTTAGAAATTTTTTCTCATTGTAAAAACCGCCCTGGCTGGTGTAGCTCAATGGATTGAGTGCAGGCCTGCGAACCACATGATCGCGGTTTGATTCCTAGTCAGGGCACATGCCTGGGTTGCAGGCCAGTTCCCAGTGAGGGACACATGAGAGGCAACCACACATTGATATTTCTCTCCCTCTCTCCTTCCCTTCCCCTCTCTCTGAAAATAAATAAAAATATTTTTTAAAAAATTAAAAAAATATAAAAACCATTTTTTCCTAATTTGAGTATTACCTACTTGGACTTCACATTTCTGCTCTATGCTAGTATTATAAAAGGAATAAGTTATATATAATTGTGTTGGGGAAATGACGTAACACATCAATGAGGTGAATTTTTTGGTTCTTTTTTACTCTTTGAGGTGAGGAAATACCTGTTTTAAAGTGGAACTTTGACACTTGTCAAGAATTCTGTCTCCCTGTCCTGAATTTTCATGCTTTAGTCCAAATACTTTTTCACTGAGCATCTTCTCAGTGTTTCAGTCCATGCTAGTCATTTTTCTCTTCAGACTCAAACTTAATTAGATTTCTCACCCTACCAGGATTCATCATATTGCTTGTAAATGAACTGGTATTGGATAGGGAATGATACATTGTTATGATGTAGGTGCAGTGTGAATATTGCTTCATGGTAATGTTTTTTTCTTTTTCAGTGTTCCATTGGCAGGCTACAATAATGGGGCCAGTAAGTACTCAGATTTATTTCAAAATAAATAGTTTATGTAATTCACTCATTTTAATCCCATTTTTCTTGTTATTAACAGAACGACAGTCCCTATCAGGGTGGAGTATTTTTCTTGACAATTCATTTCCCAACAGATTACCCCTTCAAACCACCTAAGGTAATTGAAATATGTTGGTTGTTTTTAATGTGCTTTCTATGATACTAATAAACCAGTTTACAAAAAAATATTTTTTTTCTATAGGTTGCATTTACAACAAGAATTTATCATCCAAATATTAACAGTAACGGCAGCATTTGTCTTGATATTCTACGGTCACAGTGGTCTCCAGCACTAACTATTTCAAAAGGTAATGGAATGGGTATCAATATCAAAGATAAAGCAATGTTTTATCTTTGTTTTAGCAGCTATGTTTTAGAAGTCTTCTTAAGGTTATTTTTGAAAAGATTACTTATATTCTTTTTTTGAGGAGGTAACAGTCTCCCTTATTCTTGAATAGATCTTGAGACCACTGGAGAGAGTTGGATGTTCAAGCACATGTATTGCTTTGTGTTGTGATTATGTCCATTTTCTATTCAGGTATAGGTTGGAAAATAAATTTTTGAGTGTCTTAACAGTCTTCGGCATATGGTTATATGCATGTGTGTTTGCTTGAAAATGTGTAGAGAAAGTTAGTTGCTAATTTTGTGATGAAAGATCCAGTTCTTCTAAATAAGACCTAATTACACGAGTAATTTCCTTCAAAAATTACAGGGCCAACCATAGGGGAAGAAATAAATCATTTGTAGCGCATGCATGTAGAATATTGATCCTTACAAATATTGTGGAAAGTGGAAGAATACTGTGTTTGAAAAAAGCAGGGGTGGGGGGAAATGGAGACAACTGTACTTGAACAACAATTTTTTTAAAAATTTTAAAAAGTAAAATAAAAAGCTCCAAAACAAAAGAAAAAAGATAAAATTAGAGTACATTGTAACTCTAGTTATACATAAAAGTATGTTAAATAACTAAAAAGAAATAGTTTGGCTATTTGGGTGGTGAAATTTGGTGAGTGAGAATATTTTTCTTACATTTTATCATTCCTTTAAAGTGTACATATAGACAGGAGGCAGTATAGTTTCATGCTAAAGAGCATAGATTCTGGTTCTAACTACCTATATTCAGATTTCAGCTTTACCTCTTTACTGAATGAGATTTAAGACAAATTAGCTTCTGTTCCTCTTTTTTTAATCTGTAGAATAGGGATAATAATAATTATTTCATTGTTGTTATGAAGCTAAAACGAAAATGCACAGTTAACTGGTTGCTTGTAGACACTCAAATAACTGGGATAAAGATACTGAAAAGTGTTGTATGTTTGTCCTGTTGTAACTATTGTAAGATTTATATACTCTGACATTAATTTTTTAAAGGAAATAAGAACTCTGGGGCATTAAATTAAAATTTCTGGGATCCTAGGCAAAAATAAAAACAAAAAACCAGAGGACCACCTTTTTAAAAATTGTGACTGAAATAGTTTCAGATAAGTGGCCCCTTTTCTTTTTGTAGGTCCCACTGATTCACAGGCAACTTGTGGAAGTGTTCGTATACTTCTGGTGGTTTCCTGGCCTGCTCGTTCTTCCTTCACAAAATAGCAGTTAGCAGTAGAAATAAATCTAGTAAAGTAATGAGACCAAGAGAGGTGGAATATTTTGGAGGGTGGAGAGGCCAGGGGGATCAGCAGGTCCAGATTGCTGAAATTGTTACCACAGATTTTTTTTCCCTCTGCTTCTGTGCCTAGTATTGCTTTTTTGGTTATTCTAAATTATAAGTGCTGTTAGTTTGATGTCTCTCTATTTGTGTAACTGTCTATTAAAATAATTGAGGTGCCATTTTATTGGGTTTGTTTATATAAGAGTATCTAGGTTTAATGTTTTAACGAGTCTTCTTTGGTAAATTGAATATATGGGCAAGCAGTTCTGTGAAAAGCCTGAATTCTGTGTGTAATATTAATTATTCCTTTAACATATTCTATTTTCAAGGGCAATAATTTTAACTCTAAAATTCCCTTCACTTTGAGTATATATTTTATATAGCTAAATATACAGAAAATTTAAGTAGTAAAGCCTAACTAACAGAAAGACAAATGTGCCGTAAAGCCCCTTGGTTGTATTTTTAGAATTGAAAATGTCTGTGGGTTATATGACACTAATGAAAATGAAGAGTCTCTGCAGGTTGTAGAAATAGGAGCTACTCTATACTACACCTAAAAGAAGGTGTAGTACATTATAAGCCCAAATGAATTTCCTACAAATTCAAGGAACTAAATAGTATACTAAGAATTCTTTCACTAGGTCCAGATAACCACTTACCCCAACTTACTTTCCTGGAAAGAAAGTAAGACAAGTTATTTCTTCAAAATTTATCTTTTAAAAGTAGCTTTATTGAAATAGTCAGAATTATAAATGAATGAAATTTGTAACTGATGCTAATTAGGTAGTATGTCTAATTTTAGGTGAAGAACCAATAGTACTCTTGCCATTTTGATAGACTGGACAAGTTTCTTCTTTCTGTAGTAATTTCGTGAACATTCAAAAATCTATAACTCCCTGTTGTTATTTCCAGGATATGCATGAAATCATTCCTAATTGTTGTTAGAATGTTTTGTGCTTGAAGAGGGCATCAGGTGATACACCTGACAATGGGAAGAGAAGATGTTTTGGGAATGTCATCTGCCAGAATTGTGGGCAACAGGAATGAAGAGTCAGAAAACATCTTTCCTGATGTTTTTTATTTTTCATATACTCTTAAGGCAAGGAAATAGCTTTTTTGTTAACAAACCAAATAATAAAGGTTTGTTACCTTTACCTCTTTACCTCTTTTGGTAAAGGTTTGTTACCTCTTCTTTACCTCTCAGAAGCCCTTGATCTCTTTAGAACAGATTTGATAGGAAAATGAATAAATCCTTTTCCTGCTGAATTTGATGTTCTGGGAGTAAAGTGGGATCAGAGTCATTCATTGTCTCTTGTTAGAGAGCATTAGAGCTGAGTTCTGTTAGCATCAGAATAGAAGGATTAGAATTTATTTCAGTATATAAGAGACCACTGGATTTAATGTAATTAATGGCCTTGGCTTCCTTTTTACATTCATTGAGGAATACATAAATTAATGACAGATTTTACAGAGGAAATTGTGCTTTTGAGATTCATCTGCTATATTCCAGGATGTCAATGAGGAAATGGCTTACAAAAGATTCTAAATCATCACTGAAAAGAAGTTGAGACCTTAGTAGAAGTATGTTGTACCCTCTGTAATAAGTGTGGCCAGCCCCATTTGGGGGCACGTACTAGCCTTTATGGTCCTAGACCAAATTGTTTTCAACTAAAAATGAAACAGATGCATTGCATTTGAATGTAATACTTGCCCTTAAGAAAGCAGTGATTTTTGAGCCCTGGCTGGTGTAGCTCAGTGGATTGAGCGCGGGCCTGCGAACCAGAGGATCGCAGTTTGATTCCCAGTCAGGGCACATGCCTGGGTTGCAGGCCGGTTCCCTGCAGGCCAACTCCCAGCAGGGGACGCACGAAAGGCAACCATACATTGATGTTTCTCTCCCTCTCTCCTTCCCCTCTAAAGATAAATAAATAAATAAAATATTTTTAAAAAAAGAAAGAAAGCAGTGATTTTTGGATTTCATGGTTGTCATTTCTAAGAACATTCACAATAGTGTGTGGTTGTCTTTGGAATTTTGAAAGCCATTTATCCCTAAATGTGGGCTTCTAAAAATTGAACTTTATGGGCTATGAAAATTGTTATTGATCTGGGATTTGGAAGACCTGATTCTAATTCCACTCTAATTACTCACTAACTGGGGACATTAAGCAAGTCACTTCATTCACCAGCCTGGGCCAGTTTCCTTAAGGAGTTAAGTATGGAGAAATCTTAGAGTTTTCGTTGATTACTGTTCCTATAAAGTTAGGAAGAGCTTACAAAGCTGCTAGCCACTGCAATATAAATAGATTCTTAGAGTTTTTTTAAAGTGTTGGCATCTCATGTTTCTTTGAATCCTTTGCTTTTATTCTGTGCTAATTTGTAGGGTTTTGTTTGTTTTGTTTCGTTTTTTATCATTCTAGTACTCTTGTCCATCTGTTCTCTGTTGTGTGATCCTAATCCAGATGATCCCTTAGTGCCTGAGATTGCTCGGATCTACAAAACAGATAGAGAAAAGTAAGTATGGCTTCCAGACAGAAGAGTGTCTGGGGTGGGGAGACATTTGTGACTCAAGTTTTTCTTAACTAAGGGGTAGGTATGGGTCAGATACTTAAAATGAAGTCCTAGGGATGGGAAAGAGAGGTATTTGCATTGAGTATCATTATATGTAGATGATGCAATATTATCTCAATTATTTCATATGACTCCTACCATCTAGGAAAACTTTCTACAGTATATTTTTTTGTCAGAGACATAAAAAACAGTTTTATGTCTTCTTGGCTTTATATAAAGCATGGCTTGACATATAAAGCATATTGCATCAAGAGCTTTATTTGTTGGGGGGTGGGATGAAAAAAAAGAGCTTATTGTCTTAGATTGTTGAAAATTCATGGGGAAAGGACATTGTTTTTCTATCATTTGGTATAATCTAAAAAAGAAAGTGAGTAAGTGCCACAAGACATAAAAACCCCAAATTTCCTTCAAAAATAAAAGATGAACATTTACATATTTTAGAATTCTATGAAATGCTAAAAATGGTCAGGCCCTGGCTGGTGTGGCTCAGTGGATTGAGTGCTGGTCTGCAAACCAAAGGGTTACTGGTCCAGTTCCCAGTCAGGGCACATGCCTGAGTTGTGGGCCAGGTCAAGTCCCCAGTAGGGGGCATGTGAGAGGCAACCACACATTGATATTTCTCTCCCTCTCTTTCTCCCTCCCTTCCCTTATCTCTAAAAATAAATAAATAAAAATTTTAAAGAAGTAGTCAGAATAGCAAAAGAAGTAGTAACTAAAAATGTCCTAATCTTTTTTATTCATGTCGGTATATTCAGTAAAATAAGAAATAAGTGGGAAAGAGTGGATAATGTTCTAAAGTTTAAGTTAGGATTTTAACTTTTTAAAAAGGATTAAAGAATTATTTGAATTCTTTTGGAAGAGAGAGGCATATAGATATAATATTTCATTTTTTTTAATGTTTTATTTTATTTATTTTTAGGGGGAGGGAGAGAAATATTGACCGGTTGCCTCTGGCACACCCCCAACTGGGAGCCTGGCGGGCACCCCAGGCATATGCCCTGATAGGGAAGAACCAGTGACCTTTCAGTTCACAGAGACTGGTGCTCAGTCCACTGAGCCACACCAGCCAGGGCTAGATACAGTATTTTTAAATGGGGCAATGAGGGATTGTGACAGTTGTTACTTAGTTTAGTTTTTTCTGTGTTTAGGTATGAATAATATCTTTAGTCATGTATTTTTGGCTGCATTCAGAATAAAATTAGATCTCCTGTTCTTTTCCTGTTTGTGATTTTATTCAAATAAAAATTTTTGATTGGCATACCATTTTGTCAAATACCTAGAACTGCGGGCGTGAGTGCCTACCAAAAGGCATTTTCTAAGCTATTGTGGTGATAATGTTCAGAAGAACTTGCCTGTATCCCTTTCTGAATCAAAGAATTGTAGAACCCTTTGCCCTGCTTATTTTACTACTAGAATGTTCTTCTGGAGCAATAGATTCTTTCATTTTAGAAACCAAATTGTTAAAATACATTTTACCAGGACTAGTTATTTTATTAAGACAGGAAAGTATTATATCAGTTCAGTCACTATTAGTATATGATTTCAAGAATCATGCAGTGTAAAAGTGTAGAGTTTAAAGGACTCCAAATAAATGAACATGGATGTAAGATCTTCCTTAGAAGTAAGGTCAATCAAGTATAGAACAAGGGTATAACAGTCAATGCTAAAATTTAATCAGAATACTCTATTAGTAGCATTTACAGGGCTTGTTTTTCATTTCACAGCCTTTTCCCACTGTCACTGAGTAAATGCTTATTAGAAATTTGGGGTAAAAAGAGCTTTGCCATAATGTATGATACATTTTCCCCCTCAAGTTACTATATGGGTTTTTAATAAAGGAACACCATTGGGGGGGGGAGTTACTAAATGGGACAATGAATGAAATCTGTTGCCTTCTGACTTCCTCACATGTGTTAAGCTAAGCTTTTCTTTGTGTGTACAGGTACAACAGAATAGCTCGGGAATGGACTCAGAAGTATGCGATGTAATTAAAGAAATTATTGGATAACCTCTACAAATAAAGATAGGGGAACTCTGAAAGAGAAAGTCCTTTTGATTTCCATTTGACTGCTTTCTATGAGCCCACGCCTCATCTTCCCCTGTGCACATGTTTACCTGATACAGCAGTTCTGCGTGTTGTACATACTTGGAACAACAAACTAGAAATACTGTACTTCTGTACCAACATTGCCTCCTAGCAGAGAAGTGTGTGTGTGACAAGCCAGTTCTTCGGGCGTAACCTAGGTGTGAGACTAAAAGCTTTCTTATTGACTTAAATTTGGATAACGGCAGGTGAGGGCTGGTGGTTATGGTGTGTGCTTGGATGGGGAAGAAAAGCTCTACTGACTTACAGGAGATGGTTTTTAAGTGGAATCCTTTTAAACTCAAAACAGATATGAAAAGCAAAGCGAAGAACACGAAGCTGTTTCTATGCTCATTTTATGCTGAAGGACCTACGTCTTAGGTGAAAGTTACAACCAACCAGATTAAAACCTACCATTTTAAGGTCTAAGTTTAACTGGATTGGAGCTATTAGTACATAAAGTGTGATGGGCTTTGTTCCCACCTCTTACATCTCCCCACCCTTTAACCCTCATCCTTTCAGCCCCTCTTTTTCTCTTCCATATTCTTTGGTTTGTATGTGGTTTCTCAGTTAATACATAGCTAATAGCTCTTATTTTTCTTATGTTTTTAACTGCTTAGATCTCTCTGGAAAAGGGTGAAAATTCATTTGATGGAAATACTTGTGTATATTTAAAGACCCAGTTGCTCCTCTGGAGCTTGTACGTTCAAGAATGATTAATCTGTGTAATAAACTGATTACTACAGTCATTACATATAATTTTGTGTGAATAGGCTTTTTGATTTTAAGAATTTTACCTAGGTGAGATTAGTGGTGGGTTTTCCCCCACCCCTGAAATATTTTCATTTATACTGGTTGCATTTCAAAATCATGAAACAGTTCTAGTTTACATAGTAAAAAGGATATCTCGAAAGTAATTTTACTGAACAAGATAAGGGCATAAGCTTAAAAGCTTTACCATGGAACTTATATGTTGCAGTATTCCAGGAACATGACTGTTAAACTGAATAAGAAATTTGCTTCATTAATGAAACTAAGCTGCATTTCACCAAAACCTTGTGGCATTCCCTTGGTACATAGAACATAAAACAAAGGCATTGCTTTCGGTAAGTTAAGCTTCTGTGATTGTAAAAGAGCAACATTGACCAAACCTGGGAAACATGAGCACAATCTTGTATTGGGTAGTCTACATAATTACTTTGCACTAACATTGTAGGATGTGCATTCAGTTTCAAATTGTACTGTATGTAGCTTTTGGAAGTCGTCCTTTGACTCTAGTAAAATGTAGTTTAAAACTTTGTAAACAACTGTGTTTGCCAGAAACATCATTCATGTGAACTAGGCAAGTTCCTTTTTTCTCCTCTCCTCCTAATCTAATTGTAAACCAGGCCAGCCTGAAGGCCATGGCTGGTGCTCACTAGCCATCAGGTTCTTTCAAATGCATCTTTACACTCTTGCACAAAAATTGAGGAATAAATGTCCACTGCTTTTGGTTTTAAACTTGTTCAACTTGTCTTATCTCTCAGTGTCCACTACTTCTCCATCTTGGACTAAAGTGTAACATAACCTGAAAATTCTTACAAGTGTTGCATTTTAGCTGCTGGCTACTTTTTAGTATTGTATTTCTAGCATTCTTGACCTTGCAAAGGTTTGAGCTCTAGACTAAAATTATCCTGTATTCTCAGTATCGTGGGGAGGTAGGGATTCATTGATTTTTGACATAATGTTAACTGTATTGTTGGCTATGGGTCAGTTGCACAGACCCTGAAGGCCAGTTCTTTGTCATCGTAAAGCCAGTTGATTACCATTTGTTAGGTCATAATTTAAATATTTTTTCAAAAGTGCTCTTAAGTATTTTTTTAAGTGCTAAGTAAAAGCCATTATTCTGGTGCACAAGTGCCTAATGAAAAGGCTTACATGGTCACAGACATTAGACTCTTGAATGCAGTTTGGTTTTGCTCATTTAAGTGCGGAGCAAACTTGGTCCAGTCTATGTACATATGCCCTAGTCAGAATGAAGACTCAGTCAGGGAGGCCACCTTTCCCACTCACACAAAAAAGTGTCACTCAGGGTAGTTCTCAGCTGGAATCACATTGCTTTTTACAGGAGTATCTTGGCTTCATCACATGTGAAAGCTTATTTGCAGTGACCCTGATTATTTTGGTGAGGCAGTGGTTACAGGGAATGTCTATTGTATGGGTTCGCTTCGCTTTGCTTTACTTTGCTTAATTACATGGAGTGCTTGGTTATAGTTGAAGTAGTTCCTTTTGGTAAAACTACATGATTTCAGGTACTTGCATGCTCTGGAATTGGCCAGTGGTGGTAGAGCACTTGTGAAGGTGCAAGAAATGTCCACAAACCCCTCTTAGAAGGGGGGCTGCTGGTGGGGTGTGAGAGGTGGCAGGGAGGTCTGCAGAGAGAAGGACGTGGTGGTGATGGTCAGAGAGAGGGATCCCATGTTCTCTGCCCTGAGCAGTAGAAGCAGTCTTTATACTTCTCTTCCACTTTTTCAGTCATTCTTTGCTTCAACAAGTTATTTTGATCCCTAGGTAGATTGTCAGGAGAAGTGAATTATTTCTAAATTACAGTTGGAATGCCTGTGGACTGTCCCATGTTTGCAATTAAGGTGAAACTGGGTTTTGTCTCAGTCAGCTGTATAGTAACCCTTAACACTCAATGGCTAGGTTTTAACAGAAGGACTTTCTTTAGTTCCTGGGTCTTCTGGATTATGAGCATGCTTTTTCTTCCTTCCTACTCTGGAATAAGCATCTTTATTACCCCAGAAAATTGTCACCAGTGTCAAGGACCCATTATCTCCTTTTGATTCCATTTGTGAATAGTCTATTTTAAGTGATGGGTTATTTTGGTGGGTATGGTGTTATATGAGAAGGCAGATTTTCAATATGAAAATAAGTGAAGGTAGTAAGCTATCAAATATACATTCATACACATCTATGAGGAGCAAATAGACTTCCTTGGGGACACTCCTGGAGCCCGTTCCCTGTTTAATTTGCCCTTACATTATGTGTGCACTTAAACGAAAACTGGCTCTGAGCTCTCTGCCCTACAGAAGCCTTCCTTTAAATCCTCTTCCTAACCGTACACAGCTCTGGCTGGTGTTAAATGGTTAGTAATCAGGCCCCTTTGAATATTTCCAGGCCAGTTCCTGAGATGGGCTTACAGTATGAAAACTGGCCATGGGATCACTTTATCTTAGTCAATATAAACAGGAAAGTTCAAAGGTTGGGACTGACTACTAAAGCCTTTAAGGCTTTGGGGGCCTCAGTGGCTGAATATGTAACAGTCACCAGTCAGTTTTGCCCTTTCTCAATGACTGCTCCCTGGCTGGTTGAGGTAGAGTTAGACATTTTTGTTCAAAGGGAACACTTTTCATCTTGGAAGTGTTTGTGGAGCTGCACCTGATCAGAGGCAAAGTGCAATCTGCCTCTTAGCAGATGTAGATCTGTATAAATATCTTAGCATCCACACAGTAGCTTAACAGTTTTCAATTCAGTGGGGTTTTTGTTTTTAACCTTCTGTATAAATTGTTATTGGTAGAATGGCCTTTTCCAGGGCTAGGGCTCATGATTTCCTTACACAGTGTACTCTGAAAGCAAATGGTTGATTATGTTTGGAAAGGCCAAGAAGAAGCCACTAAGTGCCCAGCCACCCTCCAGTGACTGCTGTCCAGGGAAGATCAGTGCCAGCCTTGGTAAATGTGCTGTGCGTTCTTTCAGACTTCTGAGGGTATGAAGTGTGGTAGCTACCATTTTCCCAGGCACCAGTCTCTCATTGACCTGAACTACTTGTTCTCCTATTTGAATTTCTTCCAGAGTCCTGAAAAATCTTGATTCATAAAGGTTACACCCCTGCCCTAAATTGTAGGGCCCCTAAAGATGGAGAATGAGTGGGGAGAGTTTAGTTTTGTTGACCTCAGGGCCAACCACTTCACAAATTGCCAGCTTTCTCAGCTTTGAAGTTTTCCATAGGAAATTAAGGTAGCTTTGGAAGCCCCAAAGCTTAGGGCCCCCTTGGAGGTTTCTAGAAACAGCTCACAAATACACCTGGACCTAGCACCATCTGACAGTAGGGGGCGGCTGGACTTCCCCAGCTAATTAAAGGGTTATACTGGTTAGGTCTTTCTCAGCGATTTTCCCTACCTCCAGCCAACATCACTGCTGTCTTTGAAAGGTATGAGTGCTTGCCCTGGCTGGTGTGGCTCAGTGGTTTGGGTCTCATCCTGCAAACCTAAAGGTTGCTGGTTCAATTTCTGGTTAGGACACATGACTGGGTTGCGGGTTTGGTGTCCAGTCAGGGCATGTCCAGAAGGCAGCCAATCGATGTTTGTCTCCCTCTCTTTCTCCCTTCCCCTCTCTAGAACCAATAAAAGAAAAAAATTTTTAAGGTGTGAGGGTTTGGCTTGCAGGGCGTTGCACTAAGAGTTGGGGAGAGCCTACCCTGTTTCAGAGGGCATGCGAGACTTGCAGTCAGTTGCCGTGGTGACAGAAAGGACCAAGGAGACCAAAGCTTTCTCATGCTTTTTGGAAGGATGGCTCCAGGTCATCTCAGTTTGGCCTCCTTTGAGAACAAAGAGGGCATAAAAAAGGGTATGGGGGACATTATGGGGCCAGGTACTATTTTCTTAAGGGTGAGATCAAATCAACCTCCAAGCTGGATAGAAAGGGCACTTTCTTTTGAAGTTTCAGGTATAAATTTTTTATATTTATTTATTTAAAAGATTAATTTTTAGAGAAAGGGAAGGAGGGAGAGAGGAAGAGAAACATTAATGTGTGGTTGCATCTCTCCTCTTCCTGCCTCGCCCACAGCCCAGGCATGTTCCCTGACTGGGAATCAAACCAGCAACCCTTTGGTTTGCAGGTTTGCAGGCAGGCCCTCAGTCCACTGAGCTCAGGTATAAATTTTGGTGAGGGGTGCTGAGTTTCTTAATGGTTACTCCTCTGACACTGTCCATGGGTTGCTTTTCCTGCCTCAATTTTTCTAAGCATATTTATTTTTAGAGGAGAAGGGAAGGAGAAAGGGGAAAGAGGGAAACATCAATGTGTGGTTGCCTCTTGAACGCCCCCTACTGGGGCTCCAGCCCTCAATCCAGGCATGTGCCTTCACTGAGAATCAAACTGGCAACCCTTTAGTTCACAGGCCGGTCCTCAACCCACTGAACCACCACACCAGCCAGGGCAAATGGGTTGAATTGTCTGTGCCCATTGATGGAGAATATCTGAAGTGCGTTTGCTTGGAGTGGATGCTAGTGCCTGAGTGGCCAGCAGAGGGCAGTGGTGACCCACAACTGTAATAACCATGAGGTGGGTGGTCAGTAAATCTGCTTGGATAGAACCTGAGAGGGGCTTTTGTTGGGGTGTGGAGGCCTGTTTGGGCTTGGCTCTGTTTACAGTTTATCCAGAACCGGATGGACCAGTGGCTAGTTCAGTGAGGCTCCATCATAACCTTACTCACAGGTGGGAAACATTAATATTCCAGCCCAAGGCCTGCCATAAATGTCAAGCCACCAGTTCCCCCTTCCGCCAGTTAGTATAGCAGCCATAGTCCTTGTGTGGACAGGTCAGTAGGGTCCAAGCCAGGGCCTTTGCCCACTTTGCCATGGGGGCAAAGATTTCTTCATCGTTTTATGTGAACAAGGGGATCTCATATTTCTGGCAGTTCTCTGCCTGGTACCCACTGCTGCATTTCCCCCAGAAGCAGGCAGTCCCTGTGACCCCAGCCATCTAGCCCAATTTCATTTGCCTGCCCACCTACTCTGGGAAACATGGCTTCTCATACCATGAGGGATGGAGGCCTGGGGGCTATTGATAAAGCCTGGGAGATGTTCTTCTCTTATCCTTCTCAATCTGTCTTATGATTTGGGGTCTCAGGCCCCTCAGTCTTCTGCCCCAACAGCTGTGAGCCTCCAGAGCCACTAATACTAAGCCAGTTGCCTCTTCTTGGGGAATTCTTTGAAATTCCAGCTTTCTCCATCTGGGTATGCAAATAGCTCCAGATCTGTTGAGTTCACCAAGTGGCTGTACCCCAGCCAGGGCTGTGAGAACTAACCCCGACTACCCCCAGATGGAGAAAGCTGCTTTGGGGCTGTTGGTGCCTGGAACCCAGGCTTTCCCTGCTGAGAGACTAAGAGATGAGGGGGAGAGGGGTTCTAGGGAGTCCCCAGGTCCTGCTCTAGTTCCTAATTTTGTGAGAGATTTTAATATCCAAGGGGTGAGTTGGGAAACTTCTTGGGGGCCCTTTCTGTAGCATGAAGCTCTGGACCTAAGAAAGTCTCTGGAATAAGGAGGGCAGCTTTGAGTCTAGCCTGGCTAGAGGAGTAGGGGCTCCTTGTGGGGAAAGCTGGCTCATACCATGCCAGACGCAGGCAGTAGTAGAGCTGGGCTTAGGCAGCCCAGAGTAGGGCCAGCAGCCTGGCCCCCAGAATGCCTTGCTTTCCTCCAGGCCTCCCCCTGGGGCTGGTTATCTGGCTGCAGCAGGAGGAATGTGTGCTCTGAGTGGGGAAGGGGGGGTCAGGGTCAGGGCGGAAACCTGGGAATGTGGACTCCTGCCTGCCCCTGTCCCTGTTGGAGGGAGGGAGCCGTGGAGAATGTGGCTGACAGGCCTCAGGCGTGGGAGAGTGTAGGACTCTGTGTATGTGTGTGTGTGTGTGTGTTTGCAGGAGGGGGCTGCCCATGTGTGCAGGAACTTGTGAGAGTGTGAGAATTGTGAGCATGAACATTCCTTAGTGTTTATGCATATGGGTGTGAGTCTAAGCTATAGCCTTTGAGGAAAAAAGTCAAGTCTGAGTTTGAATCATGGGCCCATGACTTTTCAGTTGTATATTCTTGGGCAGCCAATTTATTTTTCCTTTACTTGGTTTTCTCCTGTAGGACATGCCACCCTCCCTTCTTAGCCCATAGGTAATGCTTAATGGAAAATGTCCTTATCAAATTTGAGGGTTGTGGCTATGGGATGCTTACCAGTTCAAGGAGATAGTCATGGACAGTGGGACGTCTTTCCTGGGTTCCTCTACAAGCCAGAGATTTGCTTCTCTTGGAGGAGGACCAGCTCCTGGGATAACCAGGGACTCCGCAGGTTGTCCAGGCCCCTTTGGGAACTACTTGGCAAGGCTTGGAAGTGTATCCACAAACAGAATGGGTAGGCATTTGGATGAATATGCCTAGCCAGCCTGCATGTCCTTGCCCAGGTTCTGTATGTCCATCTGCTTGTCAGGGAAGGAGGCAAAAGGGGAGTCCAGCTACCCCGTCTGGTAAGTAAAGGCCTAGAGCTGGTGGTAGGAAGAGTGGCCTCCAGCTGTGGGCCACTCTCTGGGGGGGGGGTAATGTGAAGGGAGGCCAGAGGTCCCCCACTTGTCTCCCAGGTCTACCTGAGGATGAAGATAAGGGATGAGCCATGAGTGATTTGTAGCAGTGCCCACAGCCCAGTATGCTTGCTCCCCATAGCATAGGCCACAGGCCACCTAGTGGTCCTCTACTTACCGAAGAGTGCCTCTGTGTATGCATGTGTGCGCGGTGGGGGGTATTGGAGTCTTGGATCAGCAGGCAGGATTTGGGACCTGGGAACACAGTCTGGGGAATTAGCCAAGGTCACACAGCCTGGCAAAACTAGGGAATGTTGGAAGTCTTCCCAGGTGAAACCTTCAGGGGGAGCTCCTGGCTGCTCGGGATTCCTGGAAACCCCTGAGAGGACCCAGGCCTTCACTGGGGGAAGAAAGGGCTACAGCCCAGCTAGCCCTACACTGGAACCACAGGAGTGGCCTGAAAGGATATGCTGAAGGAATGACAGTCTGGCCCTGCTCCCTTGGGAATGGGGTGGGAGGCAGTGGCTGAGATCAGGAACTAGTCCTGTTTTCTGCTTTGGATTTGACCTAGGGAAGGCTTAGGCTTTAGAACTGATGCCTCAGTTTATGTGTGGGGAAATAGTGGAATAGAGAGGGACTGAATAGGGATGGTCCTGAAGGAGTTTACATGGGAGGCTCTGGGACCCTGTGTGACTGGACCACTGTTGGGTAGAAGGTGCTTTGTATTCTACAACTTTCTGAGAGTGGCAGGAAATAGGGTCACTAGCTATGCACCTGGTGAGAGAGATTGGGGGAAACTCACAGTTTCCCCACCAGAGTCCCAGAGTGTGTATGTGTGGCCGTTATGGCTGTTGACTAGGGGAAGTGATAGTGCATGGCCACTATGTGGGTGAGTGTGGCAGTGTGAGTTCTGTTTGTGATACTTGGGTTTCCAAGGTGTTTGTAATGGTAGATTATTATGATATATATATATAATAACAGTAATAATATTGATATGACTTACTAATATATAGTCATTAATAATCCCAAGATCCTCTGTTTTGAGCACTCACTAGGTACCTGGCTCTGTGAGTTAATGCGGGTTTGTCTGTGCCACATTATATTCGTGTTGGGGGATGTGACAGCTGCGTCTGTGTTTTAGTTGCTGGGGTACAACTTGAATTGTGTCTCTCTTGTATACTTGGGCTCTTGATCTCATTGTGTTGCCAACATGGGGCACAATTGTCTTGTTGCAGAATGTGATACCCATTTGACAATGTTCTTTGAGATGGTGGTGATGATGTATAATTTGGCTGTGTGATTTTTTTGCTTTGTTGTGACTTTCTTGTGACCTCCCTACTGTTGTGTGGTTGAGACCAGCTAGTGGAATGTATGACTCATTTTGTGTCCTGGTGATGTGGTGTCTAGCATAGGGTCATCCATTGTGGTATGAGGCCCTGTTGTAGTGAAATTAACTGGTTGTGTGATGGTGTGACCAACTGTATCATTGTGTGTGTGTGACCCTATGAAATGTATCCATGTGAACCATTTGTTTGATCCGCTGTGTCCCACCATTGTGGCGTGGTGGTTGTGGCATGGTGTAACCTGTGGTGAGTGTGCCTCCTTTGTGGTGGTGGTGGTGGTCCACAGTAGTGTTTCCCTGTACAGATTGGGTGTCCATGTGACCCCTCTTGCTGCTGTTCCCCTTTGCGGGTCTGTGTGTTGTTTGACCTCAGCCCCCAACCGCCCCTCCCCCACACCATCCGCCTGAGCCGTGCAGCAATCGATCGCCATTGATTGTCCCTGACGAGCTGCTCCACTTTCCAGCCAATGTCAGGAGGGGGGATCTCTGCCGCCCTGGCGGTGTCATTTCCACACACTCCCTGGGCTGCTGCCAGCGCGGGTGCCGCCAAGAGCCGGCCTGGATCGGCCAGGGCATGGACTGGAGCACCAACACCGTGCCAGGATGCCCCCCCTCCCCCAACTCCTACAGCCTGCCCGGCACCCAGGCCCCTCCTTCTCTAGGTGGGTGTTTGTTGACACCACACCAGTTTGAGCTGAACCCTGGGAGCCCAGGGAGCAGGAGGGGCGTAAGAGAAGGTGCTGGGTCATCAACACTAGTGTGTCCAGAACAGATGCTAATGATTTTCTGGGAGGCCCGGTTATCTCTGGCCTCAGCCTGCAGTGTGTGGGCCTGGGTAGCACAGACACTTCCCCACCCTCCCCCTCACCACCTTGAGCAGCCCCGCCCATGACCACCTGGCCCCAGAGGACAGTACAAGTCATAGGCTGCCTAGGGTAGTCCCACACAACCATACAGTTGGTCACACGATTACTCAACCAGTTCATCCCACCACCCTGGCTGCGTGGGGATGTTTGCTCTCTCTCTGCCCAGGATGCTACTGTATCCTCTTTTAAACCCCTTCCCAAAGCTGCAGCTACCAAGCACCTACTCACATACAGGCGAGCAGAAGAAACTGAGGCTCAGAAAGGTGTGGCCCAAGGTCACAAGATCCTTTGCCTGCTCTGCTGAGTGGGTCACTCTCATTTTAGAGCCACCCAGTCAGACTGGTAGCCCTGAATGGTCTCCCATTGCCCAGGGGCCAGAGTCAGTTTCCAGGCTCCCCAGTGGAAGTGCTGACGTGGCTCTGGGCAGCTGTCTGGTGCCGGGAAGCAGGGCAGATGTCACAGTGCCCAGGGGAGGTGGCTCCATGGAGAGGGTGGGCAGGGCCTCTTGCCTGGGTAGACACACCTCCTCCCCCTAGGCCTGGCTGGCTGTCTAGGGCTGGGACACAGCCATGGGCCAGGCTGACCTGCCTCCAAATCTAGCTCCAGCCTTTCTGTGTGGCTGCTGGCAAGTGTTGCAACCTCTCTGAGCTTCTTTCTCCCCAATAAGGAGAATGACAGCACCTGCTTTGGATGGGTGTTCGCTTCAAATGAAAGCAAAGGTGTGCAAAGCCCTCAGTCCTGTTCTGGGCACTCTGTTCCTGGTCAATAAATGCCAGCTATTACTGCTGCTGTTTTTGCAGGTGGGAGTTCAGTAAAACTGGGTCCCAGGGTACCAGCTGGTTTCAGGGGTCATTCCAGCCAGCCTCCTGCCTTGCTGCTGCTGTCCCTCTGCATTTCTCATGCCTGTCTAGCTTTGTTCCTTCTCATTGAAGTGTCAGTCCCCCTCAGCTCTGCCTGTTGCCAAGCTGCCCCCACTCCCTCTTATCGGTGTGGTTCCCTCCTATCTGGCCAACACATTGGGTCCCTCAAGCAGCACAGCCCCCTGGGAATAGCAATCGATGGGGCGGAACAGCCTCCCTGACAGATGGACCCACGGAGGCTGGGCTGCTTCAGCAGAGCTCCCTAGGAAACCAGAGACAGGAGCCGAGCCACCATGGCTGCCTCCTAAATAGAAATAGGAGGTGGTAGGGAAATGAGGAGGAGGAGGAGGAGGAGGAGGCCAGAACTTCCAACCAGCCACAAGCTGGGACAGCCCTCTGGGACTTGATCTGGAGGGGCAGGGCAGCCCCTAGGGGAGAACCCTCTTGGGAAGAGTGCTCTGTAGAGCTTGCCTGGTAAGTGGGATATGCCCGAGTCCTCCTCCACGGCAGGTGAAGTGTTTTGACAGCCCTTCCCTCCCACCCCCCACCCCCCTGCTTCGTGGGCACACTTTTTCTAACAAGCTCAGAGGCTGATGGGTAGGTAGGTAAGCAGGCAGGCTGCATACCTCATTCCTCAGGCCACAAGGGGCCTTTGAAGCCAGAGTGGTAAAAGGACCCTCTCTGCCTGTGGGGGTAAGAAATGATGAGCCTTGGCCCTTGCGTATGTGTGTGGAATACCTCCTGCCTCCTACTCAGATTAGTCAGGGAAGTTATTCCCAAGGGTTTTCAATCTCAGCACTATTGACATTTGGGGTTATTTAATTCTTTGTCCTGTGCATTGTAGAATGTTTAGCAGCATCCTTGGTCTCTACCCATTAGATGCTAGTAGCAACAGTTGTGGCAACCAAAAATGTTTCCAGACATGGCCCAGTGTCTCCTGAGAGGCAAAATCAGCCATAGTTGGAAACCACGGGTCTTCCTTGAGGACCAGCCCCCTGGGTTGGAGGGGTAGCCAGGGAATGCCAAGAAGTCTTCACAGCAGCCCTGTCCCCAGCTATCTCAGGCCCAGGAGGATGGGAGGTGCCCTTTCCCCTCAGCCCCCATGGCCTCAACTGCCAGGTTGGAGGGAACCCTGCTTGCTTGTGATGGCAGGAGTCTTGGTGTCACTGCTCAGCTGCGCCAGGCTTGGTGCCAACAGCTCGCTGCTGGACTACACAGCATGGGGGTGGGGGAGCTGGTGTGGCTGTGGGGGGTACTCAGGCTGCCTGGATGGCCTTCTGTCCAGCCAGCTTGGGGTGGCAGGAACCAGTACGGATGATCAGCCTCCTCACTTCCCTTGGTGCCCTGGCAATGTCTGCTGCCCCCCCTCTGTGCTGGTGTTGGGCTGGGGGTAGGGCTGGCAGGCCTCAGAGCCAGTGGGGGCTACTGCCCAAAGTAGGAGAAGGATTGTGGACACAAGTCCAGCAGGCTCAGCCAGCTGACAGCTGGGCTACCTGAGTGCCAAGCTGTCCCCTCCAAGAAGGGGAGGGAGAAAGGCACTGTGGGCTGACTAAACGGTGCCCGAGCCCCCATCCCACAAGCCCTTGAGCCAGACTCCCTCCGGAGTCATCTTCTCCCTGCCCTAGCAGGCAGGCAGGCAGGCAGGCAGGCACTGAGGTGAGGGAGTTTTCCTGTGTTCAGTCTCACTGCTGGAAAGTCCTAATTATGTATAACCTCCTTCCATTCCTCATATAATATCCACCCTACCCTGGCCTGCGTGCTCTGGCCCCTGAAGAGTCAGGGCCCAGCATTTCAGGTTCTGTGGACAGGGTGAGCCCTTATTCTGGGGGAAGAGAATCCTCATCCACGGGGGAGGTTCAGTCAGAATACAGGTCAGTGGGCCCTGGCTGGTGTAGCTCAGTGGATTGAGCGCCGGCCTGTGAACCACACGATCGCGGTTCGATTCCCAGTTAGGGCACATGCCTGGGTTGCAGGCCAGTTCCCACCAGGGGACTCACGAGAGGCAACCATACATTGATATTTCTCTCCTTCCCTTCCCCTCTATATTTTAATAAATAAAATATTTTAAAAAATAAAAAAAATACAGGTCAGTGGCTTGCACTGTGGGTAAAGGGATGAGTGCCTAAGTGGGCAAAGCTGAGGAAGGAGAGGGACATTGGTGTCAGTTGATAGACTAAGGCCTACAGAGAGCAGGATTACCCCAAAACAATGAACCCAGCACCAGCCTACGGGGTCCCTGGTGGGGAGGAAAGAAGTGTGCGGGAGGTGGGCAGCGACTTTGTAACCTGCGATGGGTCAGGTTGGCTGAGGTGGCAGCTTGGGGCTGGAGTTTAAAAGAGCACCTTGGCCTGGCCAGGATTGGGTTCGGGTCACCCACAAAGTAGCACGGCTGCCACCATCCAGCTCGAGTTTCTTGCCTTTGCTGATGATTTGATGGAGGAGGGGGCTAGTCAAGCCGGCTGGCCTAAGAAGAGGCCCAGGCACTGCCACTGCGGTCCACTGACCAGGCTCTGGCCTGACTCCCCTCTTCAGACCCACTCCCATGGGGCAGATTGCCTGCTGCTCCTGATCCCCTCTCTGTTCTTTAGTAAACATTTATTTAACATCAACTAGGCCCTGGCTGGTGTGGCTCAGTGGATTGAGTGTGGGCCTGCAAACCAAAGAGTTGCAGATTCGATTCCCAGTCAGGGCACATGCCTGGATTGCAGGCCAGGTCCCCAGAAGGGGTCACGTGAGAAGCAACTACACATTGATGTTTCTCTCCCTCTCTCCCCCTAAAAATAAATATGTAAAATCTTTAAAAATAAAAAACAACAACCTGGCTGGTGTAGCTCAGTGGATTGAGTGCGAGCCTGCGAACCACATGATCCCGTGGTTCGATTCCCAGTCAGGGCACATGCCTGGGTTGCAGGCCAGTTCCCAGCAGGGGATACATGAGAGGCAACCATACATTGATATTTCTCTCCCTCTCTCCTTCCCTTCCCCTCTAAAGACAAATAAATAAAATCTTAAAAAAAAACAACCCACTAACTGGGTATCAGGCCTTAACCAAGAATGGAGATGAGTAAGACCTTAACCTTGTCCTAGGAGTTCAGGTCCCAGGACTGCACAGAATTGGAGAACGATCAGTATTTAGCAGAGCCCTCCATGTTTCACTGATATCCTAGCCTCACCCTGAAAGCCCTAGGCATAGGGAAGGCAAGGAGCAGAACAATCCCTACAGCTACAGACTAGGAAGGTTAGACCTTAGATAATATGCCTGCCACCAGAGAAATGAAGAGGGGAGAATGTTCTCCGAAAAGTTAGTGATCATCCTGGAAAACGGGCCTCCCACCCCCAGGGGTGTTCACTCCCCTAAGTGTTCCCTGGAGAAAGGGACCAAACAGAATGATCTTCCCCGTTCCCCAAGGCAAAGCCCTCAGACACAAATTTGAAAGGGCATTCTGGTCCTTCTGTGTCCAAGTAGGGTGCCCACTTCCCCAGGGTGACCCAAGGATTAGGGAAAGGTGTCATGGGAAATGAAAGGGGGTTCCCTCGTTAGTTTTTCAGGGGAAGTATGTAGTTCTTGCCCTGTGCCACCCCATTGTGCTGTTGGAAAGGGGAACAAGCCACACTAAGAAGTTCTGCCTGGGCCTAGTCCCCTCTCCCCCACTCTCCCATGCTAGAGCCTCTCTTGGGCCTGGCAGGCAGGGCTCCTCCCCACTTTCCCTCCACAGCCGTGGACCTATGGTGGGAGGAGGTGACCCTGGAAGCCCAGCCAGCTCAGGGCCCCAATCTCTTAACTGGAACAGTGGCCAGTCCTCCTGACAGAGCTCACATATATCTTAAAAAGCGTCTTGTATATATCTTAATGATCTTTCAACGGCCCCTGATTGAAGCATGCCCAATTTAGCCATGCCGTAAGTAACTTTTTATATTTCCTCAGGGAATCATTTCACTTATGAATCTTTCTGAATCTGCAATCTTGATTAAAAGTTGATTTTTTTTGGTCTCTGTCTCCTCCCTTCTGAGATTCCTCCCTAGTGAAAAGGGTGGTAGCACCACCATCAATCTTCCCTCATTAGCTCGTCTGGGACAGGAGAATTCTTCCTGGGGTCTGGGGAGCAGCCACCAAGGCTCCCCGTGGTGGCCCCTGGGGGTATGTGACCTGAGGGGGAGATGGCCTGGAGGAGGGGCTCGCAGAGGTAATGGGGCACATTGCCAGTCTCCTGCCCACATCCGCTCCCCTATCTGCCCCATATCAGCACCCCCCCCACACACACACACACATACTGGGACGATTATACAGACCATTTTGCCTTTAAGGTGTCTCTTCACCAGTAGCTTAGGAATTTGAGGAGAGAGAACCCTTCGAGGATTCTCCTTGAGAGCACAAAACTGGTTCAGACACTGACCTTGTCCTTGTACAGCTGCCACAGCCTGGGCCTGAGTAAATCACGTCTCAGAGCCTCAGTTGCCTGATTTGCAAAATGGGAATGTGATTGCTGAACAGATTACCAAGCAGGTAAAAGGTTCACTTAGCACAATGCCTCTGGAAAGGCAGCCTTTATTATTTCCCTAGGAGGCCCCAGCACCAGGAAGCAGGGCTGGAGCAGTGCTGAGGGTCCTATCCCAGTTCTGACCAGTATCTAGTTCTTAACCCATTCATTATCCAGTCCTGGTGATACTCCTTGAGGCAGAGTGGGCGAGACTGGCATAATTATCTCCCTGAGGAGAGGAGAGGTCTGATGTGGTTGGGACTTGCCTAAGGGCTGCCCCAGGAGCCCCCCCCGCCCCCCCAGACTTCCAGACCCTCTCCCCAAAGAAGCAAAGTTGGGGCTGCAGCAGGAAGGCTGGAGGGCAACTAGGGTGAGAAACCTGAACTTAGAAGTGCCTTCCCCATAGATCCCCTCCCTGGAACTGACCCCCCGCACCCCCCCTCCGCCCGGCCCGCCCCACATATCTCCCTCCTCATAGTTGGGGGAGAGACTTGCCCAGGTGCTGGGACCTCTGACTCTGACCTCTAACCTCTGACTTCTGGCCTGGGGGTGGGCTCTGTGAGGGCCAGAGTCATGACTGGGGGGGTGGGGCCCCTGGGGACCGGCAGCGGTGGCGGTGGAGGTGGCAGCTGTGGGAGTTAACGATTTACGAGGGGCCCCTTCCTGAGGCCTCCCTCCTCCCAGGCCTGGCAGGCAACCCGTGACTTCCCAGGCGGCTAGACACAGAACCAGTCCCTCCAGTTCAAAGAGCAGCTCTGCCCGGCCCACCCCCAGGCACTGTCTGAGCACCCCATTCTCAGGAATCTGAAGGGGAAGGCAAAGTAGAGGCTGGTGGGTGGGGTCCCCTGTTCCGAGGAGAGAAGCTTTGTCCCGCTTTCAGAAGTCCAGTATGAGGGGCATTTAACAGCCTCCCCTGCCTTCTCCCTTCCAGTCTGTGAGGGGAGGCTGAGTCACCCCACCCTTCCAACTTCAGCAAGCCTTCCCCGTACCACCCCACCTTAGCCTGCAGGTCTAGGGCAGGGCACTTTCCGGCCAGGCTGGCTTCTGGACGCCCAAGGCACCCCTCCCTGTGGGCCTGGTCTGGGGCCTCCAGGTTGGGGACAGCGTGTCCTCCCCCTCTCGCACACCCCATTCTTTTACCTCCAGGCCCTCCCTCTTCCTGACAGGGAGGGGCAGGGCCCTGGAGCTACAGCTCTGGCCCCCCCAGGTAGTGGGAACATGCGCTCCCACTACCACAGGAGAGGCAGCTGAACCAGCATTGGCCCTAGAAAAGTTAAGGGTACTGTCAGGGGCGAAACACACCCCTGCCAAACTGTCCTCACTGCACATCCAGGCGGAGTTCCCTGTGCCTGGCAGAGAATGGCGCCGTGTCCGGTTGTCTGTGGTCTGTGTGTAGCTGTGCCTGGGCAAGGGGAAATACAGAGTGTGTGTGTGTGTGTGTGTGTGTGTGTGTGTATGTGTGTGTGGGCTTGTTCTCCATTCCCTCCCAACCTCACTCACTCACTTGGTTCTAGAACTGGAGTCCCCCTCAGCCCTCCTTCCTTCCCTCGTTTACACAGCTTGGGTTAGGCTTAGCCCACCAAACCAAGTTCTCATACATGGGCAGGCCTTGCCCTGCTGAGAGACAGGCCTGGCTTTTCTGATTTTCCCCTCTGCTTTCACAGCTCTCTTGTCTCTTCAAAGGTCATGCGGGCAGGGGTAGGGAGATCTAAAGACCAACAGTCTGTGTGTGAAGACTGAGACCTCAAAGGCCTGGGCCTGTGTCTCTTCCCCTGCCCGTGTTTGCACCCCCTGCCCGTGTTTGCACCCCCTGCCCGTGTTTGCACCCCCACACCCGCACCAGGATTTTGGTTGAGGTCACACAGTTCAGTGTGACCCCACTGAAAACTGACCTGAGTCAGGGCTCCAAATAACCCTGCTCCCATCCTCTGTGATACAGTGGGGGGGGGGGGGGGCGGGGCGGGGCACAGGTCATGGCCCAAAAGGGGTAGACATTAGGCCAGGTTCTGGGTTGGCCATCTTTATTGGAGATCATAACTCCTACACTCCTAACTCTCTCCATGCAGCTATTTCCCAGTCATTGGATGTTTAATCAATGACCGACGTTAGCTGATAAATGGCAGTTGTGGAAAAGGCAGATCCCTCAGACAAGACATGGATTTAAAAATCCTGGTTTTGCTATTTGTAACCGTGAACAGGTGTCTGAGCCTGATGATTAAATAAGCATAGGCACACAGAGCAATTAATGTGGTGCCTGACATATAGTGAGTATTTAGGAAGATGTTGGCTACTGTTGATATCACTGGTCCCCACTTAGCACCAGGCCTCAGGCCCGGAGAGCAGATAGATTTTCCCTTACCCTCAAAGAATTTTCATGGGTGGTAGTAGTGAGGGGAGAGGGAGACAAAAGAGCAAATAAAAGCTATTTTTGTGCAGTGTGGTCACTGTGGCCATAGGAGGGAACAGATGAGGGGCCTCGAAGGCTGGCCACAGAGCACAGTTGTTTGGTGCATGCACTGCAAAAAACGCCCCCTGGCAAAGGAAGCTAGGGAGACTGAAAGACAGTTCGCTACGTGCAGCCAAAAGGGGTACCTGTATCTGCCCAAAGGGTTGGGCAATTTGTTCTAATTTGCACAAATGCTAATGGTGGTTCTGGAGATATGGGCCAAACTGAGGCTGGGAGCCAGCGGTTCCCAGTGGAGGTGACATGTTGTCGGTCTTCAGTGAGGTGAGTTCATTAAGTTCATGAGGTGAGCTTAATGAAGGCCCTTCTGGGCAAAGGGAGCATGCGGAGCCAATGGGAACTTGAAGGGAGAGTTTTAGAGTGTCTGAGGGATTCACTAGTGTTGGTGGTGGTGGTCAGCAGTGCCCAGGGAATACAAGGAGGTATAGGGTTGGTTAGGGAAGCCAGGTGAGGGGGTTGCTGGGCTGAGCCCTCTGGGCCCTTAGGAATCACTACAAGGTTGTGCAGCAGGTGAGCCCCAGGGCAGATCTGTATGTGAGTCTCACCAGGAGAGCCAATCTCAGGGGTGAAGAGAACAAGGACTTTAGTGCCAGTTCCACTTCAGTTTGCTCATCTGAAAAAATGGGGATGATGCTACTGCTGGGGCTGATGTATGGATTAAATGAGATAATACACCATAGCTGTTTAGCACAATGTTCTGTCCAGGGTATTGGCTTCATAAATGCCAGCCATGGATACTACCACCAGGGCACAGGAGAGCTGGGTGCAGGGTGCTGGAATGGCATACTCCCACCTAGAAAACAGGCCCATCTCTCCCCCCAAAGATGCTGGACACTTGTGGGAACTTGCTTCCTGAATCTAAGCTGATTGACTGAATAACAATATGAAAACTTATTCATCTTTGGAGGCAGGGAGAAAGGAGGGAAATAGTGAACCAGGGTGGCTTCACTTATGGAAGGGGACTGGGCTGGGGATGGTCTCCCCCAAGGCCAGACCTCATACCCACTCATCTCATTTATTATGGTAGAGACTCTTGTGTGGATGGTTTGCCCATGACATTTATTGTTCATGTTGCATTTTCCTTGTGGATAATTCTGCCCCTTCCCCTTCTGGTTCCTACCTGGGTTGGATAGGGGAGGAGCAGGGGCAGACTCCTAGATCCATCCTCTGAACTGGGCCAGGCGTACAACAGGACCCCTTCTCTGAGAAAGTCACCACTGGGATCACCTGACTCATCTCCACTGCAGCCTGCAGCCCCTTGGCTTTGCTCTTCTCAGTTTGGGGCAGGAGTCACCCCCAGCAAAAAAGTGGATAATTAATAGTGATTCCCTAAGGCGGAAGCTACTGTTCACCTTCAATGCCAGCATGAAGCTTCTTTCAGGTGTGCAGGCCTGATTCTGCACTGACCCTCAGCTTCAAGAGCTCCGCAGGATTGGGCTTAATTTCTCGGGTCCTAGCCCTCTGAGGCCTTGCTGCTAAACCCTTGGGGAACAGGTGCCTCCTCACAGTCTGTGCTTCAGCCTCCCCAGAAGAGGTAGATGGAGCTTTTTTTGCTCTCTGTCCTCCGCCATCATGGGTGGAATGCACGCTCCCAGGAAGGGCCTGTCCCAGTCGGCTCTACCCTACTGCCGCAGCGTCCCCACCTGGCTGNTTAATAGTGATTCCCTAAGGCGGAAGCTACTGTTCACCTTCCCCCTGGAATGCCAGCATGAAGCTTCTTTCAGGTGTGCAGGCCTGATTCTGCACTGACCCTCAGCTTCAAGAGCTCCGCAGGATTGGGCTTCATTTCTCGGGTCCTAGCCCTCTGAGGCCTTGCTGCTAACCCTTGGGGAACAGGTGCCTCCTCACAGTCTGTGCTTCAGCCTCCCCAGAAGAGGTAGATGGAGCTTTTTTTGCTCTCTGTCCTCCGCCATCATGGGTGGAATGCACGCTCCCAGGAAGGGCCTGTCCCAGTCGGCTCTACCCTACTGCCGCAGCGTCCCCACCTGGCTGAAATTGACGTCTGACGACGTGGAGGAGCAGATCTACAAACTGGCCAAGAAGGGCCTGACACCCTCACAAATCGGTGTGATCCTGAGAGACTCACATGGTGTTGCACAAGTACGTTTTGTGACAGGCAATAAAATTTTGAGAATTCTGAAGTCCAAAGGACTTGCTCCTGATCTTCCTGAGGATCTCTACCATTTAATTAAGAAAGCTGTTGCTGTTCGAAAGCATCTTGAGAGGAACAGAAAGGATAAGGATGCTAAATTCCGTCTGATTCTGATTGAGAGCCGTATTCACCGGTTGGCTCGATACTATAAGACCAAGCGAGTCCTCCCTCCCAATTGGAAATACGAGTCATCCACAGCCTCTGCCCTGGTTGCATAAAATGTCTGTATTCAAGCAATAAAATCATTGTTTAACTAGGAAAAAAAGAAGAAGAAGAGGTAGATGGAGGTGGGTCAAGTGTTTGGAGATCTTGGAGCATCTAGAACTGGGACGTTTCCTCCTTTTTCTTTATACAGTCAGTGCCAACAGGATACCTGACAGTGTGGGGTGTAGAATGATTGCCTTTAAGCAGTTCAAGGTGAAAACTGTTCCCAGAGCATGTAGCTTGCTTTCGTTCACATAGTATGTTTGTTTAGGTTGACTTTGAGGAAAGGTACTGGAGAGGAGAGGAAAGACTAAACACCTCCCCTCTGGAGCCATTCCTTGAAAATGGTTAAGGAGGACACTTCCCCAAATTTGTGAAAAGAAGGGAGGAGGTGTCCACGATGTCTGGGGAGGGGCCAATCCCTATTGCCTGGGTCTGGATGAGGTAGGGAGGCAACAAACATTCTAGGAGAGCTCTGCCCTTTACACTTCCTCCACTCCCCTACCCGCCTGGCTAGGTCACAGTCCCACAGCCAAATTTAGACGACTTGCCGGGTGGACAGGCGTCTGCTCCCCCAGAAACCCGCATGTCAAGGCCCTCCACTGTCTCCTCAGAGATAGGCAGGCTGCACAGAGGAGAGGAAGCAAGGAGGTGGGAGCTGGTTTCGCTTCTCCCATGGAGGCCAGGCCGGCCTGTGGCTGGAGGCAGCCCAGTGGCCACAGTTAACTCCCTGTTATCTGGGCCCCAGTTGATCTAGGGCTGCTACTGTTTGACTCTAGGCAGGCTTCCCCAACTGCTGTCCTCCCCCTTCCTCAGCCAGGGTCTGGGGCCTGGGAGTTCTTCAGCTGGCAGAAGGAACCCTAACCCACCCCCCTGAATTCCACAGAATTGCAGAACCTTTCCACTTTGGGATTATCTGCAGTTTAGGGTTTATAGGAGCCTGATGCTTACTCTGTGGGTCCCTGAGATGGCAAAAAAGTACTCCTGCCATATCATTAGCCCAGCCTGGGCAGATGGAGGGGGCCGCTGAGAAAGAGGATATGACGGTCGGCATAAAATCTGTACCCACTGGGCTTTTGTTATCTCTTAGAAACAGTGTCTGCTGAACACTGCTTTAAGTCAGGCACCATTTCAGGCTGGGACTTCGTGGGAGTTCGTGGGCCTCGGTCCCAGAGCGCCACAATTGAGTGCCACAGCCCCAGGACTCAGGGCTTGGGCTGGCGCCGGTGTAGGACGCAAAATGTCCTTTCTTGGATCACTCTCTTCATCTGTGAAATGGGGACAGGAATCTCCGCCCCCTTTCTCCGGGAGAACCAGAGCCCACCCAGTCCGGGAAAGCTCTCTGGGTGGCGCGCTGTTTGAGCTGCGTCCAGCTCCGAGCCCTCCGAGAGGAGGTTCGGGACCTACAACCACCTGAGCCGCGGGGCTCGGCCGAACCCTCTCAATTGGTCCTGGCAGCTCCGCGGCCAGCAGGAGAGAGGGGGCAGAGGGACGGCGGATTTCAACGTACGGTGGGTGTCCAGACGTGTTCACCCCTCACTAACTGAGGAGGTCCTCCTATTTTTTGTAAAGTTGTGCAAAAAGAGGTGAAGACGGGACGCGCCGGGGCGCTGAGCCTGGGTGGACGTCGTCAGAGCGCGGGGAGCTCCAGGCGCAGTGGCTGCGGCTCCGGCCTCAGAGCCTGCGGCGTCGAAGTGGCCAGAGCTGCGCTGGGAGGAAGGCGGAGGGAGGAGGGAGGGGAGCCGAGCGGGGCGGGGGCGGGGGGGGGGGGTGGGGGGGGAGCGGCNAGAGCCTGCGGCGTCGAAGTGGCCAGAGCTGCGCTGGGAGGAAGGCGGAGGGAGGAGGGAGGGGAGCCGAGCGGGGCGGGGGCGGGGGGGGGTGGTGAGGAGGGAGCGGTAAGTCCGGTCCGGGTTTTGCCGGCAGCCCCCGGGCAGCGTTCAGAGCTTCTGCCCGGGCGGGCGCGCGGCGGCGGCGGCTGAGGCGGCGGAGCCTGAGCGGGGATGTAGAGGCGGCGACGGCGGCGGCACTGGCGGCAGCAGAGGCGGCGGCGGCAGCGAGAGCAGGCGCCCGAGCTCAGCGAGAAGAGCGGCTGAACCTTGCCCCCCGAAGCCGGGCCCCGCGCCCCAGCCCTGCCCAACCCGCGCCCAGCCATGCGCGCCGCCTGCTGAGTCCGGGCGCCTCACCCTGCGCCCTCCGCCCGCCGCGCCGCGCTCCGCTCTGGGGTGATTAGTTGCTTTTTGTTGTTTTTTAATTTGGGCCGCGGGGAGGGGGAGGAGGGGCAGGTGCTGCAGGCTCCCCCCCCCTCCCCGCCTCGGGCCAGCCAAGGCAGCTTGACTCCGGCTCCGGACCCGGGCTCAGCGGCCGGCGGAGCTGGAGCGGAGCGCACGGCGGCGGCGGTGCCTAGAGCGGAGCGCAGCTCTCCGCCCCGCCCCTCCCCCTCGTCCCCGCGGCGGCGGCGGTGGCGGCGTGGACGACTCAGAGAGCCGGTAGGTGTCGGGCCACGGCCCTCCCCCGACCCCCCCGGAGGCCGGCCCCCTCCCCTTCCCCGCCTACCTCCCTCTCCTCCCCCGGGGCCCGGTGCGCGGCCGGGGCCGGAGTTCGCTGCAAGTCGGCGGAAAGTTTGGCGGCGCGGGCTCCCCCGAAGTTCAGGTGCGGAGAGACAGGGACAGGGAAGGAAGGGTCCGCATTTGGGAGGGGCGGGGGACGCCCGCAGCCTGAATCCCGGAGCCCCGTAGGCTGAGAGTCTTAGCGCCTGTGATCGTTTGGTGGCCGCTGCTGTACCCAAGCCTCCCAAGCCGCAGTCGGCGCGGTCGCAGATCACTGAGTTCAGACAAAAAGAGAGGTTTTAGGGTCGGGGACTGCGGGTTGGGCGTCGTGGATTGGGGCTGGGGCTCTCCCTGCGGGGTACTGTCCTCTCCCTAAATACTCGAGCTGGAGGGCGTTGGGGTGGCGGGAGCCCAGGTCCCCACCTCACCGGGTGGAGCGGGCGGAGCGCCTGCGGGGGCGGCTGATTGGAGATCCCCCGCGCGCACTCCCCCCATCAGACCCCACTCGCAGCCCTGTGTTTTGAGGGCGACGGTAACTGCTCAGAGTGCCCTGGACCACGCGTGGCTGAGTCGACCCCCTCCACTTGGAGCGGGCGGTGGCCACATTTCCCCCTCCGGCTCCTCTCCCCGGTTGCCTGCAGGGTGCCTGGCGGGCTGATCAAGTTTGACCTTTTTTTTTCCGTCAAAGTATCACGCCCCCCCCCCCCCGCGCGCCCCGCGGCCTCTGCCTCTCTTCCTCTTCAGCCTAGGGGAGTCTTTCAGGCTGTCTCCCGAGCCCCTCGTGGCCAAGCAGCTCGCAAAGCCAGGGAGGGAGAATGGGGGTGCTCCTCTCTCTGCGGAGCTGTGGGAGGCGGGTGTCCCGGGCCCCTGACTCGCGTTTCTGGTCCCACATTTACCCGTGAAGTTCGGCCCCGAAGCCCCCTCCCCTTGTGTTCCCTAGAGCGAGGGGCTGAACCGCCGCGGGAAGAATGTGTTAATTTTCTTGCTGGGGGAAGTTGTCCTCTCCCGGAATGAGCTGCTTTCCGGCGGGGAGCGCGGGGTGCGCCTGGCTTTGTTTATTTGTAGGATCGACAGCAAGTGAGTGACCCCAGCTTTTAGATGGGGGGCCGCCTCCGGGACCTGTCAGAAGAGGTGAAGCGCCCAGTGAGAGCAAGATTGCGTTTTAGTTTTTCCTCTCAGGAATCGGAAGGGGTGCGCGGAGTTGGGCTGGTGCCATGGTCTTCAAGAGGGCACCAGCAGATTTTGGGGGGGGCGGTTCAATAGACACTCGTCTGAAAAGACCCACTCTCTCTTGTGTCCTGCGACAGGGGTCTGTAGGGTTGGCCGCCGCGCCCTACTTTGCCCCCGGACCCTGGGTGGTCTGAGAGTCGCGTTTTCAGATTGGGGGTGCTGCAGGGGGCCCCGGAGAGCCAGCCTCTTGACCTCCGTCTTTCTCTGCACCGCGGGTTCTGTTCGGTTTTGTGGCTGGCCCACCCCCACCCCCACCCCCGGCTTTTGCGCAGGAAGCGCTGGGGAGGGGGGCATGTGTGATGGTTCAGCCCTCGCCCGCGCCCGAGCTGCCCCAGGGCGGCCGGCAGAGTCCCTTTCAAGTTTTCCGCTGGGGCCGCCTGGCGGGGGCTGCGTGCGCGGTCGCTGCGGGCTTGTTTGGAGCGCTATTTGAACGCCCGGCGCCACCTCAGCTGCCCCGGTCCGCGGAGGCGGGGGGTGTCCTCCGTGCCATTGAGAGCATTCAAATAAGACGTTTTTAGGGATGTATTGGCTTCAGCTTGCTTTGGTCCCCCTCGCGAAAGACCCCGTGCCTTAGGTTTCAACCGCCGTGGGAAACCCAGAAACTGGGACCCGAACGAAACCTCCTTCCAAACCCCTTTTTGAGAGCTCTGCGGAGAGACTGAGGCCGGCGTTACCTACTACTGCGTAGTGTTGATTTAGCAGTTTGCCTGGATGAGAGCAAGAGCTGGGGGGGGGGGGGGGGTGGCTCGCTCTGCAGCTGTCACCCCCCCCTCCCAGAACGGAAATTGTTCTCTCTCCTTGGGGAGGAGGGAGAGGGGGTGATTTTTGCTCTGGGAAGGGGTGGGAACTGCTGAGGGAGGCTGGTCTCTGGAGATCGATGTGGAAGCCCCCCCCTCCCCGGCCCCCCCATCCTGGCAGAAGCTGAAGCTCTCCCAGGGAAGCCCCTAGCCAGCCTTGCACCTCCCTCCCCCTGCCACCTCCTTTTCCAAAGGTTCCTCTGCAGAAGACAGACCCTTGGCTGGCTGGCTGGCTGGCTGGCTGTCCGTTGGCGCCTTATTTATGTGTGTGTATTTGGGCCCGGCTGTTTTCTCGGCTCAGCAGGTGACCCTGGCCGGGGCCTCCTATCTCTCTCCCGACAGAGCCTGTTGACTTACCCGTGGGCCAGCGGCCTCGTCTTTATCACGTGAGGCCTGGAATGTCCACCCGGCTGGGCTGGGCTGGGTTGGGTGGGGGAAGGGAAGGGGAGAGGAGGATTCTGCATCCAGGGCCCAGGCCAGTGCAAGCCTATGTTCTCTGGGCTCCCACTGTGACCCCCAGCTCTTGCTGCCTCTACCCAACTTTTTGCTTGCCTCCTACCCATTTGGCAAGTGTGAAACGGAGGCTCATAGGATTGTGGATATGGGGTGGGCAGGGTTGCATCTGGATAAAGAACTAAATCTTTAGGAATTAAATATCCCACCTTCTTGAGCACCCCACCTAATTATTTTGGGAGGGTGGAATGGAGATGGGGTTCTCCTTGGGAGAGAGGAGTGTGGGCTGGGCAGAGGTCAGCTGACTTTCCAGAGTGCAGAGTAGGGTAGAAGAATGGGGGGACACTGATGAGCCCGAGCCAGGCCTGCTTTTCTAGAGCCCCTGTCTGGAGGCCTGATCAGGGAAGTCAGAACTTCCCAAGCCTGGAGCTCCAGATCCAGAGCATGCCTTAATTGGCCAAGAATGAGGTGGGGTTCACTTTTTATTACTGTTATTATTGCTGATCTTTACATGTAATTCACTTGTTCATTGATCCAATGTGTGTTTATTGATCACCTACTGTGTGTCAAAGCCTCACCCTTCTAGGGGTGCAGAAATTAATCACTGACTGTGCCCCTACTCTGGAGGCAGGCCCAGGGCAGAAGCTCCACCCTCTTTCCCCACCTCCTGAGGCCCTGATTGGAGCTTTTCCATTTTTTTTTTCCTGGGCTCTCCCTCTCTTATCCTCATCACCTGGTCTCATTCTAGCCCCTAGCTCTGTGTGTGTGTGTGTGTGTGTGCGCGTGTGTGTGTGTTACTTGATTAAGTGTATTAATAGTTAAACTCTCACTCATAGCTGGAACTCACCAGACCACAAAAAACCTCCCCAGTTACTCACGCGCTACTGCCCAACAAGAATATCCCACTCAAGTTTTTTTTTCTTTCTCTTGCTTCCCTCTTTATTCCCCCCAACTTTGAGCCCACCTCCCAGGCTGCAGACAGTGAGAAAGGACTGGCCCCCATTCCACCTGCCCCCTAAAGCCAAAGCCAGTGTGAGCTGCTAGATGAGGCTGTGTGGATCTAGCCTGTTGGCCTGGGGTGTGGGAATCTAGGCGCCGTGTGTGCTGATGACTCAGGACACGTATATCTATGAATCTCTCCGTTGAATGTGTGTCTTTCTTGGGGTCTGGGAGTCTGAGCATAGGAATCTGTGGGTCTAGGAATTGTTTGTGTGTGCACTGCATTTGTCCCTGTGAATTTGGGAATATGTATAATCTGAGTTATGTATGCTAGGAATTTTGTAGAGTGTATGTTTGTGTTTTGTATATATCTGTGTGTTTGTATAATGCTTGTAAATCTGGGAGTGTCTGTTGCTCCCAGAGCGGTGTATCTGAATAGGGAAAGTGTGAACCTGGGCATATCTGAGCTGTGTGGGCATTGGTCTGTGCCTGTCTTTGGTGGCTGGTGTCTGTGTTCCTTTCTCTTTCTGTATCTCTGTCCAGCCTGTCTTTGAGTCCCTCCCTCCCTGATTGAGACCCTGGGTATGATTGTGTGTAGCGCTGAACCTCTCTCACCCTGTCCTTTCCCTCCCCTCCCCTCCTCTCCCTGGCAGTAACCGGGCAGCTTCCCCGTCTGCCTGCCTGCTGGGAGTTTTGGAAGCTGTGGAGGGAGACAGGCTGGGGCCGGGGTGACAGTGCGTATCCACGTCGATGGCAGCCTGTGATTACAGGAATAAAAGGATTTTAAGGTCATGGGTGTTTTTTTTTTTTTTTTTGAGCCCCCTGCCTTTGGTGAAGCCAGTGGCAACAAAGGGCCAGAGCTTGGTGTCTGCTGGTTGGGAGTCTGTCCCCATGCAAGGGAGCATGGGAATGGGGGGCTTCCTGGGAATTTGAACACATGTATGTACATGCATGAGTAGAGCCTGTGAGAGCATGTGTTTCCTATCTGCCTGTTCCCTGGGGGAGAATTCCCAGGAAAACTTCTTGCTTCTGGGTGTTAAATGGGTCTGGAACCCTGCAGTTCTCCACGCATCTTCCCCAACCCTCCCAGTAGGGTATCACCTGGACCAGGCCACATCTTGGGGTGTCAGTGCCCCTGGCCCTGCTCCAGCCCCTGTAATTGCATTCTGCCGCCTAATCCCCCGCCAGCTCAATTAGATCGCAAATTCTTCTTCATTTCCTGCCTCTGATGCTGCCCTCCCTCTGGGCTTGAAGGGCCTAGAAGGGAGGGAGGGGATCCTGCCCTCCTTCCGCCAGCACTAGGGGCTCTTGGGGTGGTGGTGAGATTAGTTCCTGGCACAAGGGCCTGGGGGGTGCGGGCTGGAACCTTGGCAGTCAACAGGACAGGGCTCTGCTGGCCCTTTTTGGACTAGCCTCAGTATCCCCATGTTTGGGGAGGAGACTTTTGTTTTCTAGTGCACAGGCTCTGGGCAGAAAGGCAAATCACTCTGGCCAGGCCCCTAGGCGGTGTCCTCACCCCCAGCCCCTGCAGGTTCTACCCATCTGGTGCTCCCAGGGCAGTTGCTGGCCTGCCCTTGGCACAGGGATTATTACCTTGTTTTTGACCTTTTCATTGTGTCCATTCTGGGGGGCCAGTGAGACTACTCAGTGGGACCACTGAGCTCCCCTCTGCTGAGCCCTCCTAACCCCATCCCTTGACCTCACCCAGACAAGTGTGTTGGAGCTCTGGCTCTGGAGTTAGACCTAGTCCCAAATTCTGATGGTGTCGCTGTCTCGATGGCTGTATGACCTTTTGTGTTCTGTGATCCTCAGATTCCGTATCCCTGGAATGGGATAATAGGAGTACTTGGTCCACAAGACCATTTTCAGATGGACACGAGGACGGTTATGCAGTACCCAGCACCAGTGGCTAACTAACAGTCGGCATTCAGTTAAAGCTGGCTTTTATGGTGAAGAGGACTTCCTATCCCTCAGTGAAAAGGAGGAAAAGGACACATGGCTCCCTCTTAGTGTTTCGGTCTCCATTCTGCTAAACCATCAGGTGTGTGACCTTGGGCGCATCGCCCTGCCTTCTCTGAGTTTCTCTTCCCCAACTCTAAAATGGGACTGATACTAGGCCTGACTTCACAGAGGCTTGGGAAGGGTGTCTGCATGCAGGTGCTTGGCCCCAGCTGCCCCAGCAGGTTTTCAACGTATTACTTGCTTTCTTCTACCTTCTTTCACATCATGCCTGGGTGGGTGGGGCTGGTGCAGACACAGGCTCGGGGATGAGGGGACTGACCAAGGTCATGAGGCTGGTAATGGGACCTGGGTGGGGTGGGAGGGCTAAGGGATGACCTGCTGGCTCCTAGCTATTTTGCTCACTGGCTCAAAGCTGAGCTTTGAGGCATGGCCTTCCCTCCTCGCTGGTCTCTGTGGAAAGTGGTGGCTTGGTTGATTTTTTTCCGTAAAGGAGAACCTGGAAGTCTCCCCCCTCCTCCCTCCGGAGGCACTGTGGCAGCGGCTGTGCTGACAGGTCTTTTGGCCTTCTTGCTAGGATGGCTGGCAGCTCTGGAAGGCCGGTGGCGCACAGACCAGCTAGAGGGAAGAGGGGACGGCGAAGGTCCCCCGCCATCACTAATCCCCACGGCCCCTCCCACCCTCAGTCTGTCCTCTCTGTGGGTGGAAAGACTGAAAGGAGCCACAGCAGGACGAAAGCTGGGGAGACTGGCTCTGCTGGAGGTGGTGGAGAGGGACAGGTGGTGGGGGGCCTCAGTGGGGGGGCGTATCTCACTCGCTAGTCCCCTTATTTCTATGACCTCTGTCACTCATTGGCCTAGGCTCTTTAATATTTCATGGCCCTTGGAGTCAGCCCCCTGCCCCAGCTCACAGGCCCCCTTTGTCTGCCTGCTGCTGAATTGCTGAATTACTGACCCGAGGCTGCTTCTGCCTTCCCCCAGCTGGGCCTGACACCTTCCCTGTCCCTCCTGACCTGCCTCCCTGACACCTCTACTTGTCACACCCTCCATCTCTCACACTCATCCTCTCCCCTTCTCTCACATCTCTGACCATCTCTGTGCCCTTTTTCTTCTTTTGTTGGCCTCCTCCTCTCAGCAGAACAGAAACCTCAGCAACTGGTCCGCTTGCCTGCCTCACCCCTCCTGGGTCCACCCCTTCCTGCCCCCTCCCCCCAGCCATGCTGGCCGTGAGAGCTGGTTTTATTTATTTTTCTGTTTGTTTGGGAAGAGGGCAGTGGCAGTTTTGGGCCCTGGCTGCTGTGTTCTGCCTAGAGCAGCGGGCAGGCCGGCTGTGCTGGCCTCCCAGGAATGTGGCCGGGACGCCCCGCGCTATATTTACTCCCCTCCAGCTGCTGGCCCCAGCAGGGCAAAGCCAGGCCTGCCTGGTGGCCCCGGGGGGAGCCTCATACCCACCCTCCCCAGTCTAGCAGACCCCACATGGCCCTTGGGCCCACTGTTCCCTCCCTTCTCTGTGACCTCCGCTGACCTCCTAGGACTCTTCTGGCCCGCCAGCAGGAACACTCGTCGTTGGTGCCAGTACGGCCATAAAATGGGGGCTCTAGGGCCTGATTCGTGTGGGCCAACACCTGGCAACGCCCCCCACCCCACGAGGGGCCTAGCCCAGTCCTGTAATCTGGTGGCCAGAACTATGTAAAGCATCTTTCTGGGGCCTCTCCCCACCAGGCCTGGTCCTTGCTCTTGCCACATCCATGATCACTGGAAGGGGTGCGTGGGTAGGGTAGGTGGAGTTGGGGGAGTCCTGACCTGGCGTGAGCAGCTGTGTTCCCTGCACTGCTGCTGTACTCCCAGATACTTTGCCCTCTGCCGGAACTCCTCATGTGGACATATGTGTGCATATCTACTAAGTGTTCATACATGTATGTGCAACATGCATGGACACATGCTGGATCATACCTTCCTTGGAGGCAGGGCCATGCCTCCTGTCACTGGTTCCGTCATTCATCAGATGCGTATGGGACTTTGAGCCTGCTCCTTGCCGGCCATGCAGTGGGGTGGGGCAGTGATTCCTTCCCGTCCCCCAGTGCCTGGCACCAGCGAAGTGTCTGAAGAGCTCTAGCTGCTGCTCTGATCAATTGCTGTCCCAATAACAATAATAATTTGTAACAGTGGTAATGGCAATGGCTAACTGGCACTGTTTCTAGCCTTCACTTTCTTTAATCTTCACAGTAGCCCATTGAGTTGGTGCTGTTAGCATCCTCATCTATTGAGGCTGGAGAGTTTGTGACTTGCCCAGGACAAACTCTCCGGTGGAATTAGGACCTGGTAGAGCCCTTCCTGGTCTGTCTGTGAACACCGTCAGGGCAGCCAGGGTTGATCTGCAGGTGGTTTTTCTTGCACCTGCCACACTGCCTGGCACACAGCAGGGACTCCCTAAATGCTTGCCGACTACAGGCTTTACTCTCCTTCTTGAGATCCCCGTATCCCTGACAAGGATCCTGGCATGTAGTGGGGAGAAGGGCTGATGGACCAGTTGGGTGAATGAAAGAATGAATTAATGACCAGATGATTACTTGTGGAAATCAGTGCTCGCCGCAGACATTGGGATGGGAGGTGTGCTTGTGGTCAACTAATGTTTAGAGATTACTGGCCCTACAGAGAATCATGGGAAGTGAGGTGGGGGATTGGGCTAAGAGATGCAGACAGAGACCAGTAGGCTGCTGGATCTGAGCCCTTTGGGCAGGTCACATCTTCTCCCTGGACCTCAGTTTTCCCATCTATCAAGTGGGGTTGGGAGCTTTTGTTGTTGCGGTGGCCTGCTGGCCTGAGCTGGGGCTGGCCTGGGAGGCTGAGAGGTGAGGGGACTGGCGGGAGGAGGAAGCAGCGGGTGGTGAAGACAGGAAGGTGAAGCGTGGAGCTTGGCTTGGAACCTGAGAAGCACGGAGACCAACTCTGACCTGACGCCCGTCCTGCCTCTGAGCTGCAGGGTGGGGGTGCAGGCTCACAAACCTCTAGCTACCCACTCTTGCTCTGTCGAGGGCTGGGCTTCCTGACATCTTCGCCATCTATGGGCCTTGAGGAGCTGGTCTGCTCGCCCGGACAAGACCAGCCATATCCACAGGCCCACAGCTCCCCACCCCACCTCACGTCCACTTCTGTTGACCCTGTTGGGAGAGACCCAGCCTCTCAGCTTCCCCCAAAGCTAGACAGTAAATTGGTTAGCTGGACCCCCTGAATGTCAGATCTTGGTGGCTTAGAATTTTTAGGCCACTCACAGGAGTCCAGAATTAGAGAGTGCTTGGAGCAGAAGAATTCTCCAGTCAGGATTCCTATCCTGTTGCGATTCTAGAATCACAGAACCATGGGTTTTACTGCTAGAGGAAAGCGTGAATGGTCATGTTTCAATCTTGTTTGATGCTAGGGGACACTGAGAATATGAAGGGAGGGGCTTCCCTGGGGTGCCCCTCAGGCGACTTGAGTATATACACCTGAGGCAGAAACCCAGTTCTGTCACTGACCCACTGCTCTTTAGAGATCTAGCTAATGTGGAGAGTGGGTTGTATGGTAGCAAGGGGATGTGGCTAGCCTGCAGGCACAGGAGGGGTCCTCTTGGTGGTGCCCACCGCCCGCTGCCCACGCTTCCCGAGGCACCAGTGTGAGGAGGAAATGCAGGCTGTTGCTTCCAGAGACAGCCGGCAGGGCCGGGCGGCTTCCCAGCTCCCCTGTGATTCATGGCTGCTTGCAGCTCCCCCCTCCCCTGGGGGCCTCAGCAGCCCCATCTGTGCAATGGGAGAGGAGGCTCTGTCCCACAATGTACCGTCACAAAAACAATACAGTTGGGATTCTTTTCAAGACCACCCTCAGGCCGTGGGAGAGTTGTCCCAACTAGCCAGCTGGACTTTTGGATCTAAAGCACTCAGAAATCCTTCTTGGAGTCACTGTAGTGCTTCCAGTTGCTTGGAAGGGCTGAGTGGGCTCCTGGGGCAGAAAGTGTTGGTGTAGGGTTAATGGATGGAGAAGGGTCCCACAGTCAGAGTCTCTCTCCTTCAGGAAGACAGAGCAGTGAATGGGAGGGCTAGGTTACCAGGCTGCCTCCTGACCTTAGTGTACCTGTCTGTAAAATGGAGGGTGTTGTTCCATGAGGTCATTCATTCAGGGTCCACTCTGTGCATGGATATGTGCTGTGGGTGCTGGGGATGTCGGGGCAAGTGGTGGGACCGGGAGGGGGGCTCCTTGGCTGCAAACATGGGGTGGGAGTGTGATTTGGCTGAAGGAGTGACTCGGGAAGAAGGAATGAGGTGGGGGAGATAAGGAGCTGGTCAGTTAGGCAATGTCTAGCGGAAAATCCCAGCTGACCTAAGGAAGTGTTTCCTCCACTGGTCTCCTGGGAGGGAGACAAGACAAGCAGGAAGGAGGGTAGCTGGGTGAAAATAAGGCCCCCCCAGCCAGTCCAAGTGGAGACATCCTAGGTCTGGCAGCTGGGTGGGTGTGCCCCTTACACTGTGGGGTTGGAACACATCTTCTTTCCCCAAGCTCTGAGGCTGGGCCTGTGGTGGGGGGCTGGGGCTGCCAGGAGGGGCTGGGCCATTGTCCGTATTTCAAAGCCTTCCCCAGGGGCTTCTTGGTAGCCCCCACCCTGTCCTGCCCTGTCCTGAGCTGCCATAGCGGGGGTGGCAGATGCTGTTTCATCGCTGAGGCGAGTGGGAGGCCTCCGGAAGGTCCTCCTGGGAGGTTCCGGGGGGCAGCGGGGGCGTTGGCAGCTGTCTCCCAGTGAGCTGGCTCAAGTGGCCTCCCAGGTCCCTTAGTCCCCCAGGCCTGGGGGTGGGTGGTGGTGCCTCAGAATTGAGACTGGTCCCTCCTGCCTTTGCTACCCCCACTGCCCACTGAGCTTTTTGGCTCTGGCCCCCTCCCATCCCTGGCTGTGTCTGCAGAGCCCCCCGGGGAAGGCAGGGGAGGAGGCGCAGCGGGCTCAGAACAGCGGGTGCCCGCGCAGCCAAGTATTTGCGCGAGCTGTCAGAGACAGACAGGCATGTGGGGAATTTGGTGCGTGTGGGGCTGGGGGAAGCAGCCGGGTGGGCAGGCAAGCAGGAGGTGGGAAGCTGGGAAGCTGGGGCTGCCTCCCCCGCCTGCAACCCTGCAGAGACCACCATTCTCCCAGCCCAGACCAGAAGGTATATCCAGCCCCTTCTGTCTGACTGTACCAGAATGGCGAGGGGAGTGGGACTGTGACTCCGGCGGAGGTCTGATGACGGAGCTGACACTGGGGAAGGGAGTGCCCCGTCAAGGGCCTGATCTTGGGAGAGGCTGTCTGGTAGAGTATGGAGCCAGCCTGGAATCCGGGTTGTGCCCAACTGTGGCCTCCAGGAAATAGCAGCTGTCATGCTCCCAAGTCCCCCTCAATGTGCCCCCCCACCACACACACCAAGCCTGGCACAACTTGTTTCCTGGCCAGGGTCCGGCTGGGGCAGATTGGAGGAGCCTGGTGGTATTGCCCAGCCTGGGGAAGGGACAGGCGTGGTGGAGGCGGTCACGTTGATAAGCCCAAAAGTACTTGGGCTGCTGAGTAGGGGCTCCTCCAGTTATTTTGCTGAAGCAGGTTGGGGTCACTTTGAGGAAGAGACCAGACCCTTATCTCCCTGGACAAAGACCCCAATTTAGTAACCTTTGTGGTCTCTCCAGTAGTGTCTGTTAGGCAGGTCAGGGCCTAGAGCTTAGTAATACTTGGCATTTCATAACTGAGAGCCCAGAGAGGCCAAACACTGGCCCAGGGTCACACAGCGTGCTCCCCAGCCTTCTTCCTACCCTCGTGGGTGGAGCCAGTGGGTAGAGGTGAACACTGGGGATGGGGGGCTATATTTAGTCAATTTTGCAGAGCCAGAGGGCCCCTGGGAGCAGCTGTTGGTGGTGGTGGGGGGTGCAGACAGAGGCCTGGAGCTGCATTTAGTCTGGACAGAAATATCCTCCCCCCACCCACCCACCCACTGGCTCAGTGGCCAGGCTGCGGGCTTGTCCCCTGAGGGGCAGCTTGCCTGGGCCTGGCGGCTGGCGGGACAGGCAAGATGACCCGATAGGCTTTTCCCAGCTCAGGTTTCGATGAAACAGGAACCGGAGCCGCAGCCTGGGCTGTGGGGGCCAGGGCAGCCAGAGCCTGGGGGCCAGGGCTGCCTCCCCCGCACCTCCCCCTTCTCCCCATGATGCAGCCTCCCCTTCTCAGAGGCCTGGGGAAGCAGCAGGTTATTTATCAAGCCAGCCTCCCTGCCGCGTCTGGCAGCCATGAGCCCAGCAGAGCAGGGTGAGCTGGGCGGGCGGGCCTCGGGATGAGCTCAGGAGACGTGAGTCACCCCATCCCCAGCAGCCCCACGAGGCCCTGCGGCCTGGCAGGCAGAACAGACTCATGCAGGCCCCATGCGGCACACCCCGGGGCACACGCTTGGGACAGACACAGTCACTCAGCTCACGCAGTTCCACATGACCTGCACACACAATTGACACACACGGCACAGGCTTGATTCCCTACGCTGTGGACACTGCAGAAGCACACTCGCTGTTATACTCACAGCCCCAGCTTCTGATGGACACGCACATGGGCACACATATCAGCAAATGGACATGCACAGTCACGCATGTGCGTGGCATGTCTGGGGGATCCCACACACTGGTCCCTGAGGCGGTGTGGGCGTGCCCCGTCCTGTCACAGGCTCAGGCAGCCGTCCTCAGGCCATAGCTCCCATGTAGATGGTACCCCAGGGTTGGGTTGGGAGTACAGACATAGTAGAGCCCGGGGTACGCACATGACTCGCTGGGGCTCCTGTCACCCAGATGCCCCTGGTTTCAGCTGGCCCAAAGGAGGCCCAGCCCTCGGCCACATTACAGGCGGCTGAATTCTGTGCGGTGGGCATGAAAAGGGAGACATTTCCCCCCAGTCTTCCAGACCTGCTGGCCCTCTCAGGAGGAGGCGCAAATATCAGGCGTGGCACTGTTAAACCCACCCTGTCTCCAGGATGGGGTGCTCTGGCCATGGCAGAGCCCATTGAGGGTGGGTGGGGAGGGATATAGAAGAGCTAGGAAGAGGACAGGCTGGAGAAGGAAAGCTGTGAACAATCAATTTTTCCAGGAGCGCCAAGTAGTCAGCTGCCTCCCCAGCTTGGGGTGTGGTCATTGGGAGATTGGGGGTTGCCAGAGATTCGGGAAGGAATAAGACCCCCTTATCCAGTGAGTTGTGACCCAGGGGTGTGTCTGCCCATCCTCTCTGCACATCTTGGCACCCACTTTCCTCTGTCCCCTTGATTCCCAAGCCCCTCATTATTTCCCCCTAGTTCTTAGTCTGCTGGCCTGCAAAACGGATGGAGAGCTGGTGTGAGTATAGGGAGGGCCCAGGCCGCTGAATTGGAGGGATACCTCTAAGCTTCTGTTGCCCTTGGGGGCTAGGACCTGCCTTGCCTGGATGAGGCAGAACTGGGGCATACCCATTTTTCATGTACTGGAAAATACACCATTTTTCGGATGAGAGAATTGAGTCCAATGGGGATGGCTTCTTGGTCATCTAACACTCAGATTACAGATTATTCTGGGCCCATCGGATTGAGACAGCCCAACAGGGGTCAAGGGGCAGATAGCTTAAGGCCTCAGCCCAGGCTGGCTTCCACTTTCTGGCCACAGGGGTCTCCTATAAAGGCCTGGACAGTGGCCAGGGAGGGAAGAGGGGCCCAAGAATTCTGAGGGGAAAAAATGACCCTGGTCATGGTCCATGTCCCTGAGCCATGGACCCTGTAGTTGGCCAGGCTTGGTCACTTCCTGCTATGTAATCATGGGCCAGTCTGCCAACCTCTCTGGCCTCACTTTTGCCACCTGTGAAATGGATCCGAGCCTTATCTCTGTGTCTCAAAGCCACAGGGTTTGAAGTAGATGGTGGGGTGTGGTTCTTATCATGTCACACCTGGATCTCCAGTCCTCGCCCCCACCCCACCCCCCACCTGTCTGCTCCAGCAAAGCCGGCATTTTCCTGGGAGTGGTGTCCCCACAACATGGACTCTTTAATTAGAATGTCTTGGATTTGGCCTTCTCTGAAGCTGGTCTCAGATGGGAATGCTGAGGTGTGGGAGTAAGGAGGCTGACCTTTGGGTCACAGGGAGGGGGAGGGGTGGGAATGGGTTGGACCCAGGGCCGAAGGACCTGGGCTTCTTGAGTGTCTGGACATTCCTGGGGACTTCACAGTAGGACAAAACAGAAGGGGCCAAGGCTTTCTCTGGCTGCTACCCGCCAACACACATGCAGGCCATACATTAGTCTCAGGGACTCCAGGTGGCAAATGGGGCCTTTGCAGGGTGGTGAGGAGCTTGGCACGTGCCAGTGTGGAAGAGCTGCTGGGGCTGTGGGGACTGAAGAAGTGCTGGCCTAGAGCAGGCAGGGCTAGGGCTCGAAGGAGGGAAAAGGAAAGGTGGGCAGGAAGTAAGGTGTGTTCTTCCTGCGGCCAGAAAAGGAAGGGTAAGCCTGGACAGCTGAGCGCTGCCCTCCCTGTAGCCTTCAGACCTCTACTGTATGCTCATCTCCCCATGTTCCTGCAGGTAAGCAGGGGAGGGGGATTCTCTCTATTTGGGGCTGGGGAAACTGAGGCACCAGGGATTGTCAGACTCAAAGGCAAACGGTGGCCAGGCGGGGGCCACAACCTAGGTTCCCTGACGCTCCTGGCTTGAGCTGTCCTTGACATTCATCTTATGCTGGCTGATGATGACAGTAAAAGTGATAACTGAGCAATTATTTATTGAACTCGTTCTGCATGCTGGCTCTCTCTAGGACCCTGATGGGAGCGGGGCTGTTACTGTGTGCATGTCACAAATCAGGGAATGGGCTCAGCAAGGTCAAGCAACTTGCCTGAGGTCACTTAGGATGGAGTGGGAGAGAAGCGTTGACTCGAAGCCCACGTGGACTCGAAGCCCAGGTGGACCGTTCAGTATCCTGCATCTCTGCCTCTGGGGGCTCCCACCCATCCCTCATGATCACACACTGTGAGCGGTGTTCCTGGTTGGGCCAGCCCCCCCGCCCACCTGTGCCCAGGCCCGTCCATGACTCTCTTAGGGATTTCTGCTGTGGCACTCCCCAGGTTTGAATGAAAAGGCCTTGGGAGGGTGCGCCCTGTTGCCTTGGCTTCTGCAGGGGAAGTGGTTCGAGGAGAGTGGGGTAGGGGATGCTCCAGGGAGCAGCTTCTGCCCTGAGGGATCTCCTTGAAGACCAATTCCGACAAACTCCATTGTGACAGCAGCCCAGGGCCTGGTCAGGGTCACACCCCACCCCACCCCTTAACCTTCCACCTTCCTGGGGGCTCTTTTGCCCTCTGGGGAGCCCTGCGGGGAGTCTCTGAGAGAGTGCCCTTGAGCTGGAAATACCTTTCTGTACACAGGGACAGTCACAGTGACCCCACCCCCACCCCCAGCAGCCAGCTGGTTAGCCAAAGACAACAGACACAATGTGGCCCTGGGTTGGGGCTCACTTAAAGGTCACTGAGTTGAGCTTACGTTGCTGGAAGTAGGGCCGGCCTCAAGTGGAGGAGCAGACTCTGGGTTTGGGGCCTTGTGCCATGTAGCAAGTCACTTCGACTTTCTGGTCTCAGTTTCTACATCTGTGAAATGACGGAGAGTCTGCTCTGCATACTCTTTGAGGCAGGGGTGAGTCACAGTCAGGCACGCCCATGTGCTTTTCACCTGGTGTCCCCAGATCCTCTAGGTTTCTGCAGCCCCCTCATGCTAGCACAGGATCCAGGGGGTGCTGGGTGGGCTCTAGAGTTGAGCCAACCTGAGTTTTACTCCCCCCCTCCACGATCCACAACTTGGTTGACTTTGACCAGTCACTGCCCCACGAAGCTCTGAACCCCAGTGTCCTCATCTGTAAAATGGGTGGGTCATGGGGCCTACCTCTCTAGGACCATGTGGACAGAACACCTGGCACCACAATGGTGGTGACAGTATTGCGGTACCCCCAGCCTTGGTTGCAGGGATTCTGGGAAGGAGACAGTGCCAGTCTGCTGGCTCAGCTGGCTTGGCCACTGACCTTCAGAGCACCCAGGCTGTCAGGGCCACCTGACTGCCTGCTGGGCAGGCAGGCGGATGGCAGCGGGGAGCGTCAGCCAGTTCCTCGCCTGACACTGCCCTCCCCTGCTCCCGCTCTCCTCTCCTTCTCTGCGTCTGTGTGTGAGCTAATTAATCTCAGCCCCTTTGGGAAATTACAACGCTGCAGCCTCAGCCTCCTCAGCCTCAGTGCCTGTGCTGCTCCTGGGCCCGGCCGAGACCCACTGTGGTTTAGGGGCATGGGGTCGGGGATGGGGGTGGCAGGACTAGCTGCCCAGGCATGGCTCTCTCTTAGCCCCCCACCTTCTGGCTGGTAGAAGGAGGGCTCTGGCCTCGAAACCCCCTCCCCTACCAGACAGGATCCATGAGGATCCAAGCAGCTGCCCCACTGGGGTGAAACCCGACTCCCGGTGCCTCTTTGACCTGGGGCTGGTATGGTCACCTTCTCACCCCACATTCTGTCTCATCGTGGGGTCCCCTTGCCTGCCCAGCTTGGACTGATGGGGACATGCAATTGTAGAATTCTGCTTGGGAAATTAATTCAAAAAAGTTAATTAATTGGCAGTTCCGGAGGTGGCAGACTCCACACCCAGCTGGTCCTACTGACATGAGTGCTGACCTGCCTGAGATACGTGGCTTGTGGCGCAGGCCGGAGAGAGGGACACCAGTGACCTGGCTGGGCAGCCCTAGGACAGGCAGCAGATGCGCAGTAAGGCAGAAAGTTCGGGCCAGTGTTGTGACCCAGAGGAGGTGCCCTGAAAGGGTCTGTCAGCTGGACCTGCTGAGATACGCTTGGCACCCTGAGGACTGGGTCACTTGCTTGTATAGTCAACAAGGTGAGTCAGGCTCCTCCGGTGCGCAGACCCCAGTGTCTCAAGTGCCCCGAGTCAACATAGACCACTGAATGTTTTGTCCAATTCTTCTGAATCCCTTTTCTCAAGGAAAATCTCTCAACCTATACCCAAAGTTTTTCCAGAGGGCTCAGGGGACATTACTGGGCCCACTGTGCAGATCAAACAACTGAGGCTCAGAGAGGATGTGACTTGGCCAAGTCATTCAGCTGTATCCTCCAGCAGGATAGAGGAGGGGTCCTGTAAAGCTTAGTCTTCTTACCAAGGGCAGAACACTCCCGCAGGCAGCCCCTCCCTAGTGTAGGTGACAGGAGCCTAGAAATTGACTCTTTCCCAAGCAGAAGGCCAGAGAACTTGGCCAACCCTTTCACCCTGGCACCCCTGGAACTATTGTGCCTCCTTCTCCCCACCAAACCCCACCCTGGGACATTTGTGTGTGCATATAGGGGCTTCCCTCACCATCCCACCCAATTCTCCGGATGACCCAGCTGGGTTGAGACAGGAGGCCCCACGCCCCAGGGCTCTAGGGCCCCTGATGGCAGCAGCCCGACCAAGTTCTAGTTTCTGGAGGAGTGGGGCTCAGTACAGTCTTACTCAGACAGAAGAAGGATTAAGGCTGGGGCAAGAGGTGGCTAGGCCAGGGACAGTTAAGGGATACTGATTGAAGAGGGCCAATAAGGTGAAGAACATGAGCTTTCAAGACATTGTGTGGCCTTGGGCGGGTCCCTTAGGTTCTCTGAGCCTCATTTTCCTCATCTGGAAAACGGAGATGGTCATATGTACCACTCAGAGGGCTGTGGTGGGGTGCAGGGAGGTATAACTGCTTGAAGCGTCTGACCTTGGCACCAGGCTAGGTGGGAGAGCAGGAAGCCAATGGGACTGGGCTGGCTCCAGGGCCTGAGAAGACCAGCGGGTGTGGGGGGGGGACCTGGTGCATGTGGTTGGGACAGGAGCTGGAGGACACAAGAGGAGGTGATATTTGTGAGGCACCCAAGAGCCACAGCTAGGAACCCAGAGCCCTGGGGCCTCTAGGGGGAGTCAGTCCATACAGCATGTGCTCCGGGGTTTGTTCAGAACATTGCCTCATCTCCAGGCTCCAAGTGGGCCCCACAGTGAATCATGTAGGCCTTACCTTTTATAGTGGTTCAGAGGAAAGTGACCGTCACGCACAGGCTGAGCTGAGCACTTTGTGTTCCATATCACCCTGATATGGTCGTTAGTTCTGAGTTTCTTCAAGGACTGACCCCTAGTCTTGGATTTAAGTGGGCCACACCCACTCCTTGAGCATCCTGTGTGGGCTAGGTCATGGAGTCAGAGAGGAGAAACTTCCTCTGCTCATCTCACCTCCTTCTAAAAGCCCTCCCTGGTGCCGCCTTTCACTGCCAGTGCCCCCACCCCACCCCCACCCATTAGGTCATTGGCTGAATGCTTGGGGTTCTCTGCATAGACTTTTTAAAAATATTTTCTAATTTCTTTTTTTTTTAAGATTTTATTTATTTATCTTTAGAGGGGAAGGGAAGGAGAGAGGGAAACATCAATGTATGGTTGCCTCTCCTGTGTCCCCCTCTGGGAACTGGCCTGAAACCCAGGCATGTGCCCTGACTGGGAATCAAACTGCAATCCTCTGGTTTGCAGGCCCACGCTCAATCCACTGAGCTACACCAGCCAGGGCTGCATAGACTTTTAAACCCTTCTCTCTGTGTGTCTGTCCATTCCCCGCCCTGGACTGGAAGCTCCCTGAGGGTGGGGGTCCATGGCATTTCTCTCCCATGCCCAGCACAGTCAGTATGGGACGTGGATTATAGGGCTCCTCTTTTCCTGTTTTACGTATGGCCCTGTGAGGATGTTGCTCAGCCAAGGTCACAGCTTTTTGAGGGGCAGGGCTAACTTGGCCCCGGGTGGGTGTGGGGCTGCTGGTGCCCTCTGGTGTGTCTCCCTACAGACCTCAGGGTCTTCCCAGACTTCTTTGGGGCCTGCAGCTCCTGATCCACCTGGCAGGCAGTGTTCTGGGTGCCCAGCCTTGAGCCTTGTGCCCCTGAGAGGTTTGGGAGTAAGGAGTTCTGGCATCTCCCAGCCTCGGTTTCTTTATCTGTAAAATTGGGGACGCTGGTACCTCTTCCTGCTTGTGCTTGGTGAGGAGGTGATTAAAACAAATAATGGATGCCTAGAACTTAATACGAACTCCTTGAGTGTTCCCTGTCGTTATTATTACTAACACTTATTTTTTTTACCATCACATTATCATTCATGCTCCCTGGGCCCCAGCAGCTGCAGTGGCTCTGGGCCTGGGCAGAACTCTGGTCTGCAGAGAAGTTGCAGTTTCTAATTAGGCCGTGGCCCAAGGAGAGGGCCTGGGTTCTTTATTTTAGCTAGAGGATGCCACCTGCCCAAGGCTTCCCCAGCCCGTCATCCACTGGGCTAGGGCTGTGACCCCTCTCCAGCCTGAGGTAAGGGGCCTGGCTCCAGGCAAAAGCCTCCCCAAATTTCCCCTGCCACTCCCTCCCCCTCACAGACCTCCAGGGCCATGAATCATTTATGAGGCAAAAATGAAACCAATTAAGGACAAACTTTGAAAGCCTCTAATTGCTGTGCCTGGTGGCACCGAGGAATGAGGGGAGGCAGGCCAGTCCGGTGTGGAATCTCCTTGGCCCAGGCCTTCCCAGGCCTCCTGTCCCACCGCGTCGCAGGGCGCCACGGCTCCCCGCCGCCTCCCGGCCGGCTGCGGATGTGCCTGCGCAGCTCCGGCTCCGGCGGCGGCTGCTGCGTCTGCCGCGTCTGCCGCTCCGGCGCCCGCCCGGGTCCCAGGCCGACTAATTAGGGCCGGCTCCCCTCCCCTCGCCGCCCGCTCCAGGCCCGAGGTGATGGCGGCTGTTCCTGCCGTTCTGGGGCCCGTGACCCAGAGCTGGCCGCGTTTCTCCAGGCGGGAGCCAGCTCTGCTTGCCTGGCTTAACCCAGACAAGCCCAGGACGCCCTGTCCTTGAACTGGGAGGTTGGGGCTCCCTGCGCCCCCACCACGGGGTTCAGGCTTGTGTAAGCTCTGGGCCTCGCCGGGGTACATGACTTGGACAGTCCCATTCAGTCTTAGGGAGAGAGATGCTCATCCCAGGGAGCGGTTGGGAGAATGACTGATGAGATGGAAGCTGGAGGACACAGGGGAAGGGGTAGGATGAGGTGGGCCGAGCTCCTGAGGTGCTGTCTTTGTCCACAGGATCCAGTTCTTTCTCAGTTTTGCCACAAACACAGTGATCTTGTGCAGATTGTTTAGTCTCAGTTTCCCCCATTTGTAAACTATTAGGACTGACTAGTTTTCTTCTCGACTTGGGACTTGAGGAGCTAGGTTTTTTTGCCCCCTATTCCCCTCTCTTGGGGGCTGTTGAAGGGGTGGTGGCCTGGGGCTGGTGTATGGGCCCAGCAGGGCCTGCCCCACTGCCAAGAGCCCTGGGCACCAATGACCAACCTGCTCCCTGTGCTGAAGGCCAGGCAGGCCCTGCGCACTCAGGCACGTTGTTTGCTGAAACTGAATTTCTGTGCTTGTGTTTTTCCATAATTATATTAGCAGGTGGGATTTTTCCTCGGGGAAGCGGTGGGAGGGGGAGCACCATGGCAGTGTCCCCCGCCCGCTCTGAGCGTGAGCTCACATGGCTCTGCCCGCCTGCCTGCCCGCCCGCCCGTAATGATTTTTTAATTATGCAGCCAGTGCTCGGAATTGCTAATCCACCTCCAGCCCAGCATCCCCTCCTGCAGCTCACACCCCAGCCCCTCACTGGTGTCCCCAGAGTGGTGGTGCCCCACCCCACAGCCGTCACTGATGCCCATGCCCGGACCACAGCACAGCGGGAGAGAGGGTAGGCCCAGAAGGGCTGAAGGGGCACCTCTTCAGCTGCAAGTGGAAGAACTTTGGCTGGGGGGGGTGCGCTGTGGCTCTCTTTGTCGTCCCCAACCCTGGCCCAGCATGCTTATACCAGCTAGGACAGCCATGGCATTGGAAGGGGCCAGGGAGTTACTGGTGCCTGCCCCTCGGTGACGTGGCCACACCCATTTCAGGGACATCAGCCCATCTCTCCAGCCTTGTGTGACCCAGAGACACACACAAAAGTATGATCTTTGTCTCTGTCACACTCACACATTTCACTTCCCTTTTCCCCACACACTGCCTCACAGTCACGCAGCCAACATCACGCTCTGTGTTCTTGTACAGAGCCACACCTGGGGGCCAGGGCACCCTCTGGAGACCCCTGCTGTCTTCCTTGCCCTGCAGTGACCCTGCCCCCACTCCCCTGTCTCCATACCCTCCCACCCCCACCTCTGACTAGGAACACTCAGGTCTCCCTGCTCCCACCTGGTGGGATGGCTTCCTGTGGCTGGGGCCTGCTTGAACCTCCATCAACCTGGCCTGGGGGAGGTAGCAGGGGGTTGGGGGGTGTGCTGCAGCACTGTGGCGGCGGCTCTTCTCCAGGCGCCCAGCTGTGGCATCTGTCAAGGTCAGATAGCAACTCCGGAACCAGCCGGCTGGGCCCCACGGCCCCTCTCGCCTCATTATTTTTGTGTTCCGGGGCTGCGGCGACACCTCCCTCCCTCCCTCCTCCCCAGTCTCCCGCCTCTTGCCTGCCTCCCCCACGCCTCTGCAGGGAGGGCCTGCGGTCTGGGGGCTTTTGTTTTCCAGTTTTTTCCACGCTCAGGCCAGGCAGTCTGGTAGACACTGGCCAGGGCTGTTGGGTTTTGAGCGCAGACAAGGCAGGTGCCACCCCCATGACTAGGCAGGGGGTGAAACACTAGTGAAACACTGGGTTGGTTTCTCAGGGGCACAAACTGAACCTGGGCGGAGCCCAGCCCCACCACAGCCCCAGAGCACCTGTGGGCAGCTTCCTGTTTCCACAGGGGCCCCAGCACCTGGCATCAGTTCCTGTGTACATCATCCCCATCCAGACCCCTCAGAGGCCCTGATACTACTCTTAGTCCGCACACGTGCATACCGCGCACACACACACTGGTATACACACGTCAGAGATGTGTTGACACTCACAAGCCAAAAGAACCCACAAATATACAGCCTGCCTGTCTGCCCATAAACCGTGTATACTATGTGCTGGTACACACTCACTGTGGGACACACAGACACATCACTGATGTAGGTAGCACACATTTCACTTGTACACAGGGGTCACACAAAGACCTCTGCCTACCCTGATAGGTAAGCCCCATGTCTACATCAGTGCTCACACCCATACCTGAGACTGTATGCGTGCACCTGGGCACATCCACAGCCCCCTGGAGCATCCACAGCCCCCAGACACACTTATGCATGCAGCATTCACAGGGGTCTGACGCACCTCCCAGACATGTACACCCAGATGTACTTGTCCTTAGTGCTGCTCCTCACAATGCACACTCTAGCCTGAGCTCACGCCCTGGGGCTTAGTGATCCTGGAGCACAGTCACACCACCTAAGGGCTTTTGTCCTGTGAAATGCTGAAGTGAGCTTGATGCCTCCCCCTGATGTGCTCTGTGTTTCCAGAGAGCCGCTGGACAGGGAGAAATGGCAGCTGACAGATGGCTGCCCTGCCCACCTGGCCAGCCTCTTTATGTGCACCACCCTGAGCCCAAGAGCACAGAGATGGAGTGGGACGGGGCGGGGGGCAGGTTCCAGGTGGGTCACGATGGACTTGGTGACTGCCGGGAGAGAGGGCAGGCTTGGGGTTGTCCTCTCAGGCACTGTCTCTGGGTCCTTCTGCCTGCCCCACCTCCAGATAAGGGTGTGTAAGCAAGCGTTCAGGAGATGAATGTGGGCAGACTCCAGGTCCCCCAGGGTCTCTGGGGTAGCCATGGCCATCTCACTTCCTCCTCCAGCTGTGGCCTGCTGTGACCGCCCCTGAGAGGGGGAGGTAGCTGGAGGTTTAGCAGGGGCAGGGCCCCCACCCCCCCCAGGAAACTCAAAACCCTGGGCCAGCCGCGGGTGGCGGGTTGGGGCAGGCACAAAGAGGGCCTCTGTGCGGCCCGGCTGGGCTGCCCACAGGATTCTGGGGGAGGAGGCAGGAGCCAGTTTCCGTCCCATTCTGCTTCCTGCGGAGGCCGCCGGAATGCCCGGAGCTCTGGCCCAGCCTGGCCCGTCCGGCCCACCCGCAGCCCCTTCCCCTGTCTTTTCCTGGGCCTCAGGGTACAGCTGCAGACTTTTCTGCACCAGTGCCCTAACATGTTCTGACCAGAGCCTGGGAGCCCAGACCCATGGGAAACTCAGGGGGTTCCCCTAGACCGAGGGCTGAGGAGCCAGAATTCCTCCCTCTGCCTGTCTCAGAGCCTTTTGCCAGTGTTGGAGAGCCAGGCCCCGGAGTTACACAGACCTCATTTCAAGTCCTGGCTCTGCCACTAATTGACCTTGTGACCTTAGGCAGGTCTTGTGACCATAGGCAGGTGACTTTACTTCCCTGAACCTCAGTTGCCTCATCTGTAAATGGGGATAATATTCGAGTGACAGGGAATTCGATGAAAAGACAATGCATGTAAAATGCTTAACACCTGGCAGAGAGTAAACACTCATTATTAGGGCCTGCCGTCATCAGGACCTCTGGGAAGATGGAGGCGGATGGGGGCCAGTAAGCCTCGCGTCAGCTGGGGCTTGGTCCCCACCGTATGACCTGCCCCAAACCCTTCTCTCTAGATCTCAGTTTTGCGAGCCGCAAATCACACCAAGGGCCAATTAACCTCTGTGGGGCCCTCCCAGGGTTTGGACAGTGGGAGGGGTTACTATCTGGAGTCTTTTCAGTATCTCTCTGCCTCTTTCTGCATGGGCCCCTCTGGGATAGTGACTCCTGCAGTTTGGGATGAGGAACAAGAACCATTTTACAATGGGAAAGAGGCTCAGTGTGGGATGGAGTTGGGGGGGGGTGAGTCTTGGTATGTCAGTCATCAGGAAGGGAATGGATGGTGGCACAAACCTAGACCTTAGGACTCCAGTGCCCCAGCCAGTCGTGACACTCACCTCCAAGCCCCAGACGGGCACACACCCTTGCCCCCTTGACTCCTTGTCCCCAGCATCTCTGAGCTAGCCTGCCCTTCCCCAGCTTGCCCAGTGGTGAGGCCCAATAGGAGGGAGGTCCTGAGTAAGTGTATGGGCCCTGATCCCATGTTGGTGTCAGCTCAGACATCACCACTTTGAGGCATGTTAGCTAAGATCCAGGGGCTTTTGAATGGGGAGGGCATAATTTTCTCTGTATCACAACTGCCTCTCAAATTGCCTGCCCTAAAAGGGGCAATAACAGTACTTCAGAAAGTGCAGATGAGGATTCAGTGAGACAAGGCGTGAATGGCATTTGGCACACAGTGGGGCCTCCATACACATTAGCTCTTATCCTCGTGGTCCCGGGTTACAGGTCGGGAAACTGGCTCAGAGGCCATATGCCGAGGTCACGTAGCAAGGAAGGGCCCCTCTCATTCTTCAGCTTTTCCAGAGAAGAAACCAGGCTGTTGAGGAAGGCCTTGCCTTTATCAGAGGTGTCCCTGGCTCTGCATCTCACTCCCTAGGGCCCCAGGTCAGGGCATACCACCCACCTGCCACAGTGTTCCTGTACCTGAAATGGGTTGCCCCCTCTTCCAGCTGTTTTGGGAGTTTTCTGAGGGCTAACAGAGCCCCATGTACTCTTGGGGTTTTCTCAGCAGCATGTTTCAGTCCCAGGCAAGGGGGTTGTGCCTGCCCTGGGCAAAGGGGTGTAAGAGCATCACAGGGTATGGAGGCCAGGAAACACGATGCAGGGCCCCCACCGGCCCCAGTTTCTGTCCTTGGCAGTCAACTTTAGGGTAGTAGTCTTGGGGAGACCCTAGTGGTATTGAGGGCACGTCCCACCCCCAAGCCCCCTGCTGGGTGCTTAGCGTGTGTGTGTGTGTGTGTGTGTGTGTGTGTGTGTGTGTGTCCATCCATAGCTGGATACGTGCTCTGTGCTCTCCGGCCGGGTTTGCAGTTCCCCCAGCCTCCAAGGCCAGTGTCCCATGTGCATCTCCTTGGGCCTGAGTGGGGCTTTTGTTCCCTCTGGAAACTCCCCAGGCTGAATCATGGAAATCAGAGATGAAAACACACCCCCCCGCCCCCCCCCCACATCCAATTGCTCAGCTTGGTTCAACCAATGTAGCCTGTGGTCTACCCTCTGTGCCACCACCGGCCCGCCTGCCACCAGTCTGTCTTTCCATCTTGCCTCCCTTGGAAGCCAGGGAGACCAGCCCACCAAGGTGGGTGGCAGAGTGTAGGCAGGTGGAGCAGGGGTGTCAGCAGTGAACGTGGAACTGCGGGGGAAGGGCCCCACGAGCCAGAGTGTGCAGGTCTGCCCCGTGGGTCTGCCCAGGCTGTGGCACTCCTGCTCCCCTGCACTAGTGCCTCGGGGGCTGGAGGGCTCCCCGGAAACGCAGCTTCCTCCAGGGGAAGGGACAGCTGGGAGATTGCTCCAGCCTGCCAGAAAAGTAGGGGGTAGGGGTTGGCCCCTTGCTTACACTCTGCCCTTGGTAGTAGTAATGGTTGCACAACTCTGTAAATTTATTAAAAATTGTTGAATTGTTCGGCCACTTAAAAATGGCTGAATTTTGTAGTAGGTGAACTATATCTCAGTAAAGCTGTTTACAAATTGCTGCCCTCGGTCTCAAAGCCCTACTCTGGTAAGACCCTGCCAGTCTTACTGGCACACCTCACACCTACTTCTCCATTTCTTAGGGACGCTCTCAGGCTGGTGGTCCCTTCCGTCAAAAAGGTCCTTCACCCCATGCCCTCCTTGGTTCCCTTCCTGCTCTCATTGCACATCAGGTAGCCCGGTTCCTCTGTACCCCTCCAGGAAGACCTGTGTCCAACTCAGTCTCCCAGTAGCCCAGGGCCTGGGGCTGCTGTTGGGTGGCTCTGGGGCTGTGTGTGGCCCAGGTCATGGGACCACATCTCTCTGTGGGCCACAGTCTGCGTGTCTACATCCTCACAGCGCCATCCCACCCCACGGTGCCCCACCCCTCTGCTGGCTCCAGGGGCTCAAGACAGAGCCCTACTGGGGGTGAATCCAGCTCTTCTGGGGCTGAGGGTGGAGTGGAGGTAAGTGAAGGCTGCCACCTCTGGTGACCTCACTGTCATTATGATGTCACTGGTCCAGCATTCTGGGTTCCTACCTGGATATTTCCAACTCCTCCAGGTGGGGGTACTCCCCTGGGGTCTGTGACAGCTTGCCCCCTCACCATGTAAAGGTGACAGGCACGGTAACAATTCTAAGGGTTGGGGGCATTCTGTCTCAGGGTGGCTGGGTCACCTTGCCCTGGGCTAGTCAGTTGCCAAGGTGAGCAGAGGTGGTCACCAGGGCAGGGTGGCAGCTAACACTTGAGCTCTAGGTTCAAGTTCCACCTCAGAGAGCACTAGCTATTTGACCTTGTCCTGACAGCGCGAACCTCTCCGAGGTGCCATTTTGTCATCTCTAAAATTGGTTAATGGTTCCTATTTCCCAGGTTCTGGGAAGGAGTCAAGGAACGAGAGGGGATGAATAGAGCATAAGAGCATGGAGCCTGGGCCACAGCAGGTGCTCAGTAAATGCTAGCTTATAGCGTTGGTCAGTCAGTTAAGGAAGCCGGAGTGTCAGTCGGTGGCGGGAGCTGGTTGGAGAAGGGCAGGGTCTGCGCCTTCTGTGGCTGACCAGGGCTGGAGCTAGAGGCAGAACATGACCCCACCGTCAGGAAAGTGGCCCCAGCTTTGACTCTCCCTCTGCCTAGCTCGGCCAGTGAGCTTGAGCCCGCAGGAAATTGGGCCCCTCGACCAGGCCGTGGGGCCTCAGGCCAGAATGGGGCCCTAAGGAGGTGGTCTTATCTGGTCTCCCCCAAACCTCCCCCTCTGCCTCCCTCACCTGTGGGTATGTCCAGCTGCTTTCTTTTGGTCCCTGAATATGGGCTTCTTCCCCTAGGGCTCTGTTTTCATGTCTCAGACTGAGGTTGGTGCCCTAGGTCTCTCTGAACCCGGCCCCCGCAGTGTCTGCTTCCCATGATGTGTCCTCCATCCTTGACCCTTTGCCCTGTTCTATCCACATCCTCTTCTCTGACCCACCCCTCCAGTTCTCTGTTTCATGATCCTCTATCCCCCACCACCTGTCTCTCCTTCTGCCCCCATGTCCCCCTCTGCCCCCCAACTCTCTAAGAGTGGTCCCCCCCCACTCCCGCCCTCCCGCCCGTCAACCCCTGGTCCCAGCTCCCGGCCGCCCGGCTCCTGCACGGACAAAGGGGTCCTTTGTGGCCTGACCGCGCCTGGCGGGGCGGCGGGGCGCTGGCTCCACATTGCTGATGAAACGGAGCCCTTTGTTGTCCCTCCTCAGGCGCAGTATTTCTTTTTGGGGGCTGGATGCGTTCCTGGCAGGGCCGATGATGGATGCGCCCGCCGCCGCCCGCCTGCCCGCCAGCTTTCCCTCCCGCTCATTCCCGCTCCGCTTCAACGCAGCCCCAGCTCCTCCCCTGCTGCCTTGGCACTGCCAGGCCCTTCCTGGCCTGGGAAGGGTTGCTATGTGCCCTGCAATAGAAGGCTGAGGCCTGGGAGATGGTCTTCTTTTTATGTCTTCCTGTTCCATGACTCGGGCAAAGGGGTCCTGTGGTCAGGGGTCCACTGGGTCCAGGGCATCAGCTTTTTCCAGGGTCTGAGGGAGATGAGCCAGGTACAGGGACATATTTGGAACATCCTAGGGACAGGGCCTTGGGGACTAAGATGTTGGTTTGAGGACAGTTGCCCTGCATGCCAGTCCCCCTTGTGTATACCCCGCACCTTCAGTGTCTGTGGCTGACGAACTGCAGTGTTTGGTCTGCAGCACCTGTTCAATGACACATCACGTCCTCTGGTCCTGAGCTCAGCGTGTCCCAGGACCTGGCGGGCTGGGAGAGGGTCGTTCCTGAGGACGGACAGAAAAATGGAAGATCATAGAGATTCAGAGAGAGGGCCTGAGCTGAACAGAACGTGAGGTTTGGTCCCCACCATGAGAGACGCAGGAAGGAGACAAAAGCAGGGAGGTTCGGCCAGAGCGCCAGCCCTGAACGCAGGCCGGGCTGTGTCGGAGGGAGCTGACTTCTAATTGACCTGCCAGCCCCGCACACAGAGCCAGATCCTGGAGCTGGGAAGAGGGAGGGGGAGTTGAGCAAGAGCAGAGTTAATGCTGCTATCGATTTCTGCCACCAGCCAGCAGGCCGCAGAGGCGGGGGACACGCACAGGGGCTGGGGCGCAGACCGCTCCCCTCCCCAGCTCTCCAACCCTAGGGCTCCTGCCTTCTCCTGTCTGAGGCTGCTAGGAATGTAGCCTGGGGCTGGGTCGTTGAGTTCACATAGGCAGGGCTGGGTAAGTTGACTTGGAGCGATGGTCTCTGGGCCTGATCTGGGCCTCCTGGTCCCCAGCACCTAACCAGGGTCACTGCTGCCTGGAGGGGGATTCTGATCTCTGAGGAGCAAAGCCACAGAGCTAGCCTGGTCTTGGCCATTAGGAGGTAAGGTGGAGCACAGCTGTCCTTGGGGATACATGACCTGCTTCCTCTTACTACAACAATTCTGACGTCCGTGACATCTGAAGCCCAGCCTGGAGAGGCCTTCCTTGGTTTGTCCCGGTGGAATCTGCCAGCGTGCCCAGTTCTTCCTCACCATTCATCTGCTTTCACTAGGGCAGGGCAAGGAGTGTCTGGTTTTCTGCTGATGCATGCCATTTGCCTCATCCTGGAGATAGAGTGTTTCCCTTGCCTACACTCTCTCCTCCTTGTTCCCACTCCTTAGCAGTCTTGGGGCAGGGGCTGTGCCTGCCCCGGCCCTCAGTTCCCCCCTCGGTAAGTGCAGAGGGTTGGACTAGATGACCTTCCAGGACAGGCTGAGTCCTGTGCCTGGGGGATGGTGGGGTTGCCTGGGGACAAAGATGTAGTGTGTGCTGCCCCCAAGCCCAGGGCGGGACAGGCCCAGCCAGATGTGTGCCTCCTCCTTGAGCGGCCAGCTGCTTGGGCTGGGCCCTGTCCTCCCGCCTCTCTCCCGGGGGTTGCTGGGCCAAGGCACAAGGCAAGCAGACAGGGAAGGAGTGCTAGAGAGCCAGGGCCGATGAGGAAACTGCCACTCCGCTGCATCTGGAAGTTCCTCTCAGAGCTCCTGGCCAAGGAGCCTGGCTGCTCACGTGCCTTAGCTTTGGGGCCTGAGCAGAACAGGCTCTGTCCTGGGCAGGGTCACATCTACTCTCAGCTCCAACTTGCACCAGCCAGAGGTTTCTCCTGCCCACACCCAGGTCCATCTGGGAGCCAAGCTGGAGCACAGCGGTGAGGCCTGAATAGAGACAAGAGTGGAGTCTGAGGTCTGGGAGTGAGAAGGAAGTGTGTGCCGACGTGTGCACAAGTATTTCCCCCATGCTTGCAGGTGAAGGCTTGTCCTTTGGCACCATGTCCCGCCTGCCCTCTAGCAGCAGGGTTCATGCTCCTTGAAATGAGATTTGTGAGCTGTTTGGCAAACTCTTAAACAAAAACAAATCTAAAATTTCCTTTACCTGCAGGACTTCCCAGAGCCTTGAGACAATTGATGTGTGATAGGAATAGCCAATGAGGATCCAGGGGCAGCTTTCCATGCGTCGTGGTCGACACCTTCTGTTGATCTTCCCTCCAGAGGCTTTTCCAACTCCTCTGTAGCCAGGTCAGGGAAGGAAGATTAGGAAACATCTCCAGCTCTCTCCTCTTAGCCCAGGGAGAACTGCCTGCCTCCATCAGGTCAGTGGGCATGACCTAGCGGCAGCCATGGCTGTGGACAAAAGCAGACCTACCTCAAGGGCAGTTCTGGCTGTGGCGAGCAAACTGAGCCACGTGGTGTATCCATGGGCTAGTCATTTCTCCCTCGTCTGTAAAATAATAGGGTGTCACTAGCCACTGCTTCACAGGAGTCTTGTGAGTCTCAGCCGAGATAGTGCAAGTGAATAATTCCTAATGAGAAGGGGTGGCGGGTAGGGGCTGGCACATACTAAATAACTAGTCGGGCTTGTGGTTGCTACAATGGCAGTGTGGTTAGTGGTGGTGGTGGTAGAGACGGTGTTCACCACTGCCCTGACCCTGTGTCCTCTTGTCCTGACAGAGTGAAGACACTTCCACGTGGACGCCGGACCATGTGCCTGCCCTGAGCATCAAGGACCACCAGGCATCTCTGTTGTGGGCAGCAGGGCCCGGTGCTTGTCTGAGGACCCTCGGTAGTTGGCAGGCTCCCCCAGCAGCGGGGTCTGGGCCTCGGCCCCACCATGTCGAGCCTTAGCAGTGGTGCCCAGGATACCAGCGGCAGTAGCAGTAGCAACAATGCCAATGGCAGCAGTGGCAGTGGCCCCAAGGCCGGAGTGGCTGACAAGAGTGCGGGGGTGGCCACTGCTGCCCCAGCCTCGGTGGCAGATGATGCACCGCCCCCTGAACGTCGGAACAAAAGTGGCATCATCAGTGAACCCCTCAACAAGAGCCTGCGTCGCTCCCGCCCTCTCTCCCACTACTCTTCCTTTGGAGGCAGCGGGGCCAGTGGCGGTGGCAGCATGATGGGCGGGGAGTCTGCCGAAAAGGCTGCTGCAGCTGCAGCCGCTGCCTCCCTGTTGGCCAATGGGCACGACCTGGCGGCAGCCATGGCTCTGGACAAAAGCAACCCTACCTCAAAGCACAAAAGTGGTGCTGTGGCCAGCCTGCTGAGCAAGGCTGAGCGGGCCACGGAGCTGGCAGCCGAGGGACAGCTGACGCTGCAGCAGTTCGCACAGTCCACGGAGATGCTGAAGCGCGTGGTGCAGGAGCACCTACCGCTGATGAGCGAGGCTGGCGCGGGCCTGCCCGACATGGAGGCTGTGGCGGGTGCTGAAGCCCTCAACGGCCAGTCCGACTTCCCCTACCTGGGCGCCTTCCCCATCAACCCAGGCCTCTTCATCATGACCCCGGCAGGTGTGTTCCTGGCTGAGAGCGCGCTGCACATGGCGGGTCTAGCCGAGTACCCCATGCAGGGTGAGCTGGCCTCCGCTATCAGCTCGGGCAAGAAGAAGCGGAAACGCTGCGGCATGTGCCCGCCCTGCCGGCGGCGCATCAACTGCGAGCAGTGCAGCAGTTGTAGGAACCGAAAGACTGGCCATCAGATTTGCAAATTCAGAAAATGTGAGGAACTCAAAAAGAAGCCTTCCGCTGCTCTGGAGGTAACGGCGCCTTAGAGGGAGGTGTGTGGGCTCTTGTGTCTGTCTGGCAGTCCAAACCCACCCCAGCCCCACCTTTCCTGCCTGCGCGTGGGTCTGGGGGAAACCCAGCCAAACCTTGGGCTCTGGGGTTCTAGGCCAGCCTTTGAGACACCAGCTCACTGCCCCCCAAATCAGAGCCACATCCTGATAACCTATTAGGTTGTAGTTTGCAAGGCAGGCATAAAACTCCAGACAGGGGCCTAGCATCCCTAGCATCCTGAACACCCGCCTGGAATTCCGGGTCAGGTGTTGAGATTCCCATACACATCCCAAGTCTCCAGCTTTCACACATGTCCTAAAGCTTCCTCTCTGTGACCTAAGGTTCTGGGACTCTCCCCCGTCCTGTTTGACAGGGTTCTTCCATGGACCCTGCAGCTTTGAGAGCTTCAGAGCCCGGCCTTCCCCTGCCCAAGGCTGCCCAAGGCTGCCCAAGGCGAGAACAGCTCCAGTGCTGACAGCTCTGCTCTGAGGCCTGGAAAACCCCGGGTCTAGGCACCTAGCTGACAGATTTGGGGTGTCCTGGGGCCCCGAGATCAGTCTGGTTGCACAACTAATGGCTCGGGATCCTATGGGCCTGGAGTTAGGGGTTGCGCCTGGGATGCGGGCAAAGCCTGTTCACTCTGGGATTGGCTTAAAGAAGGCCAACTGGTTCCCATGTTGCTTTCCCTCCACGTGGCTGGGCCTGTCCCTGTGCCCCCAGCTGTGGCAGCCAAGTTTTAGTGCCAGGCCTGGGTACAAAAGCATCTTTTCAGCCTGCTGTCACTGCCCTGTCCCCACCCCTCTATGAGTGGGCTTGATGCAAATGTCCCGAATTGTTAGAAAACAATTAATGGCATCCCAGCCGTGGCTACCCGCCCCCGAGCCCCAAACCTCACACATCTGCTCTCCTGCCCAGAGGACACACCTGTATGCACACAAAGGCACCCACTCTGGTCTGGCCCAGACACACACTGCCCAGCACACAGAGATGTAGCCTCTTAATAAACACAGCAGGTATCTTTCCCGCCCACCAAGCTCCAAACACCGTACACTGTAGTGGAGCTCAAGACGTACATCCAAAAATGAGTCCAGTGCACGTGCTTACACGCTCATTCGACAGAAACGTGCAAACAGCTCCCAGATGCCCCACAGCTGCCTGGCGCTTGTGGCCTTTGGACCAAGGGAAAGGGTATTCCTGTCTGGAAGGAGGGCTCCTGGGCACAGTGGCTCAGGGGGCCTCAGGGAACTCCAGGCCCTTCAGCGACCCAGTAGGTCAAGGCTCCTTCTCTGGCCTGGCCAGGATGGCGGAACTCCACAGGGTGGCTGGCTGCCTTTACTCCATGCCCATCCCTCCACCATGAGACCGGCCACGGGGAACGTCTTTGCACCAGGCTCAGCCGGACCCTGACTGAACTCTCTCCTTGTTTTTGTCTCCCCGCCCCCGCCAGAAGGTAATGCTTCCGACAGGAGCCGCCTTCCGGTGGTTTCAGTGACGGCGGCGGGAACCCAAAGCTGCCCTCTCCGTGCAATGTCACTGCTCGCGTGGTCTCCGGCAAGGGATTCGGGCGAAGACAAACGGCTGCACCCGTCTTTAGAACCAAAAATATTCTCTCACAGATTTCATTCCTGTTTTTATATATATTTTTTGTTGTCGTTTTAACATCTCCACGTCCCTAGTATAAAAAGAAAAAGAAAAAAAATTTAACTGCTTTTTCGGAAGAACAACAAAAAGAGAGGTAAAGACGAATCTATAAAGTACCGAGACTTCCTGGGCAAAGAATGGACAATCAGTTTCCTTCCTGTGTCGATGTCGATGTTGTCTGTGCAGGAGATGCAGTTTTGTGTAGAGAATGTAAATTTTCTGTAACCTTTTGAAATCTAGTTACTAATAAGCACTACTGTAATTTAGCACAGTTTAACTCCACCCTCATTTAAACTTCCTTTGATTCTTTCTGACCATGAAATAGTGCATAGTTTGCCTGGAGAACCCACTCACGTTTATAAAGAGAATGTTGATGGCGCCGTGTTGAAGCCCCTCTGTGTCCATCCGTGTGGGCAGAGCTGCCTTGAGGAGCTCACAGAAGGGGAGGGAGCAGACCCCCCCACCCCCGGGCCCAGGCCAGGTGTGCTACACCCACGGTCCCCACAGTGGGACCCCCCACCCCAACGATGATTCTGCAAAAATGAAAGTTTTGTTTGTTTATCCACTGAGATCTGGGGAGCCATGTCTGGACAGTCCCGATCCCGGCTACTTCCCTTAGAGAAAACAAGTCCCTTCTTTCCCGCCTGGCTGATGGCAACAGAAGAAAGGGCTTCTTTGGGTGGTCCCCTGCCAGTGGGGGTGGGTGCCCAGGGGGTCCCTCTCGGCCTGGGCTTCCCTGCCCGTGGCCAGCTTCCTGCTGATGAACATGCTGTTTGTATTGTTTTAGGAAACCAGGCTGTTTTGTGAATAAAACGAATGCATGTTTGTGTCACGAAGCACTGCTGGCTTCTTGCGCTCCGGTTTGGGGGGCTGTTACTGGGCAGGGGTTGTCTGGGACCACCTTGGGGAGGAGGAAGAATCACCCAGGGACATTCAAAGAGGGGATCTCTTGAGAAGTTACGCCCTCTGGATCCACAAGGGGGGCAAGCGACAGCAGCCTGCCCACAAATGGCTGTTACTCTGGTGGTGGCTGGTGCCACAGCACCTCACCTGCCTGCCTGCACCCCCACCTCAGAACCTGGGGGACCATCATTCACCTGGGGCCATTTTTTCTTCACCTACAATCAAACAGCACCTGATCAGCGCAGAGCAGCCAGCAGGGTGGGGCCTGGGCTGCCTGTTCAGGTTCTTACCTCTCCTTCCTTGCAGGGATCTAGAGCTCCCCCGACCACTGAAGTGGGTCCCCAGGGAACAGTTTTGGCCCCGGTTCACCAGGACCTGGCTGTTCCCAGCATGTACACAGAGACCCCCACATACTCCTCTCTAGGCCTGAGGGATCTTGGAGTTGGGCCCAGGGTATCCCCGGCTTTGTCTCTTGTGACTATCTCAACCCTAAGAAAGCTTGTTGGCACCAGGTTGTCTGGGACCGCACAGGACTGGGGAAGGCACCCACAGAGCCATGCGGTCTGGGCCAGGGTAGCCCCCTGAACGGCTGACGCTGGCCTGCAGGATAAGGCCTGTCATCTGCTTGACAGGGAGGCCTTCTTCCTACCCAGCTGCTTTGAGCCTGGCTGAGACAGAGGCTAGACTTGAGGAAGTACTTCCTGAAGATGTTGGGCCTGGCTTCAGGTGGGTGAGGCCTTTCGGGATGAGAGGAGGGGCAACTTCTGAAGCTGAGTGGGCAGAGAGGTGTGCAGTCGGGACGTCATTGTCATTGTTTCTGGGAGGAGAGAAAGCAGCCATGTTGGGTGGGGGTTCTGACCCTCAGCCCCTTCCCCTGTGTCACAAGCTCCTTTCCAGCACCAGGAGCTCAGCAGCTTGGCCTGACACAGCAGGGGCAGGAGGGGGCCGTGGGAGGCAGCTTTCAACTCCATCTCTGCCTGGGAAAAATTCCCTTTCATGTGGCTGCCTGTGATCTCTCCAGGCGGCTCTGCCGAATGGGGCGTCCAGCGGGAAGTAGGGGGAGGTGTTGCAGCGGGGTGGGGGCACCCTCACCCCCTTCACAAGGCAAACTGCAGCACCTCAGAACCTCCAGGGGGCAGAGAGGGTCCTCTTTGGGGGTGTGGGGGTGGAAGCCTGACCAGCTGGGAGCACCCAGGCAGGAGGCCCCTGCCTGCCCCCACCTGGTTGCTGGCAACACACAGGCCGCAGATGGCCTCGGCCAGCCCTTGTTGGCATGCCTACAGGTGTGGGGTGGACGGCTCCGGTGCCAGCCCCAAGGCGGGGTGTGCCGTGACTCAGCCAGTCTGTACCTTGTCGTGTGCCAACTTGCAGCCCAGCTATAGCAGCTCCTGGGCTCACCCCACACCCCAATACAGAGAAGCCCCTCACCTCTTCCAACTTCAGCCTCTTGCGCTCTGCTTTGTGCAAAAGTTAGGCAAGTCCCTCTGTCTGGAGGAGGCCCGGCAGAGGTGGGGATAGCTCTGAGGCTGAACGAAACACATGATGAGACCTCAGTTACCTCGTCTGGGAAATGGGGACAATACTAGTCTTCCTCCCATGAAGTTGCCTGAGGATGACACGAGGTCACTCTAAGGAAGGGCCTGGCTCATCTTAAGTGCTTGGTCAATAGCAGCTGGTGTTGCTTTTTAAAACAATTCACCTGAGTCTTACCAAGATGTCCCCCACCCTCTGCCCAGGGTGTGCGTCTTCCCTAAAAAACCCAGCCACCCAAACTCCGCCCCTCTCCCCAGCCCTGTCTGCCCCTGCCCGCTTCTCTGGCTCACGGTGTCTGAAGCTGTCTCTCTTGATGGTCTCTGACTCCTCTGCGTCTCTGAGTCTCCACGCCTCTCACATCGCTTCACCTCTGTATCCTGCACCTCTGCACCTTTCTGTTGCAGGCCCAGCCCTGCTGCTCTCCTGTCTGGCAGAGAAGTACTTAGAGGCGGGCTCCCCCAGGGGGAAGCATGCCCAGTTCCCTTCCCTGGGAGGTGCCCTCGATACTCGGCTTCACTAGGAGCCTGACCTAGTGACCCAGGAGCCTTCACTTGGGTGGCAGGGAGTGGTGTGATAGGCTGAAAGTGCACATGTGACTGGAGACAAACCCAGCCTCCGTGCAGCCTCGTGTGTGAGTGTGTGTGTGTCAGAGAGAGAGAGATGCTGCAAGGCCTTGACAACCGTGCGAGGCCTTGTGCAGCGATATGACTGAGTGTGACATGAAAATGGGTCTGTGACAATGTGTGGTAGACTATGATGTAGACCTCATGGGGCCCTGGGTTAGTATATGATGTCAGTGGACACACCAGGATGTTCTGTGACATTGCACATGTAATCCTGTGACAGTGTACACTTCTGTAACAGACCCAGTGTGATGCAACAGAATGTGTGACACTGAGTGATTCTACATGTGACATCGGATACGCAGCATCGACGATGTATGGTGTGCAGGACCCTATCCTTACGGCACACTGGATGATTCTATGTGGTTTGTGACACTGTTTCTGGGACTGCCATCAAGGACTCTATGTGATTGTGTGATGTTGGCTTGTGACCCGGTGACATTGCCCATCTAACCCCAGGTGTGTGCTCACGACATTGTGTGTTGGGGTGCACCTGGGACCCTCAGTGAATCTGACACTATGTGCCTTGTGTTCTTTGTCTACAGCATTTCCTGACTCTTGTCCCTTACAGCCATGCAACTCTGAGGACAGAGTGGGGGCTCTGACAGCCCCGTTACCCCAGCCTCACCCTGAGGCCCAGTCTGGGTGGGAGAGCTGGCGTGGGGGCAGCAGACACAGTTCCCACGGCTACCATGGCCCCTCTTTCAGCCCCACCACAGGGCTTCAGCTCCACAGAATATCCTGGCAACCCCAGCCTCTTTGTTCTCTGTGGCCGCCAAAGGCCTCCCCCACCCCAGCCTGCCCAGTGTCTGCCAGGCGCCCCCTCCTCCCCACAGCAGCAGTGATCAGGGGCCTGACCTAGTCCCTCTCTCTAGGGCCTGACCTAGTCCCTTGCTGCCCTTATCACCCCGCCTGGACTGGGGCCCCTGTCTCATGCCCTGAGCCTGACTCAACACACCAGACTGGGCCTTTGACCCTCTGCTGTGAGCTTGCTGAGGTCAGTCGTGTTGTGCAGGAAGAAGGAAGTGGACGGCTCCTGCAGTGTACTGGGTGATTACGGGGTGGAGCTAAGCTCTCTCTCTGTATGGGTACTTCCCTGTGGCCACAGGCGAGTTGGAGAATGTCTTCAGCCTGGGATAGTTTTAATTTGTTGAGTAAGTTTGCTTCTTTGGCTCCAGAAAGTCATCAGGATAGGGATTGTTACCTATTTTACAGAGGAGAAACTGAAGCCCAGAGAGAGTATGTGACATGTCCAAGACACAGAGCAAGAGGGTAGCAGAGTCCCGATTAGAACTCGGCTCCTGGCTGTCCAACCCCTGCATCAGGCTGCTTCGGAAGGGTCAGTGTCCTCAGGGGGAACGGAGCGGAGGTCTGGGAATCTAGGCACATTGGTCCTCTTCTTGGTCACCATGTGTCAAAGTCACATTGCGTGCGCATGCACATGTGCGTGCTGCTGTCCTTGATGCCCTTGCCTCTCTTCCCAAGAAGGGCAGCATAACCAGAGGTTGTGGGGTGGAGCACTTGACAGGGTGCTTTGCAGGACAAGGTCACCTCACAGTGCCAAGACTTCACAGCATCTCCAGTGGGGATGTGGAGTTGGTGGCCCGAATGCCGGATTTTGGCTTAGGGTCCCAGTCTTTCTTTACTCCCAGGCTAAGCCTAGCTCTGCTGTCACAGAGAAGGAGGTGGTAATGGCCACATGACTGCTGTAGTCAAGGCTGCTTCAGCCTGACCTGATTGCAACATCAGCTCCCACTCCCTCCCAGGTGCTAGAGATGGATGTGGGGATGGAGGTCACTGTGCAACCAGCCACAGCACCAACCCCCCCACCCCCCGCCCGGCTGCCCACCCACAGCCCTTTGCCGACAGGCACTGCTGACGACAGCCGAGCTGGGGGAGGGACGGGCAGGCACCGGCATGTTAATAATACAGACCTTGGCCCAGGCACCCTGCAGGCAGGTAACCCGCACAGAGAGGCCCAGCTGCCCCTCCCCCAGAGGTCACACTGCCCTGCAGGGAGTCCTGTCCCAGAGGTCCACAGCCCCCTGAGGGCCCTCTGAAGGCTCTTCCTACTGCTGAAAGGAGATGGCTGGGGAGGACAGAGAGGGTACGTGAGGGTTCCCTGAGACCGCTGACCCAGCTGCCAGAGAGGACACTTTCATCTCTTCTCCTGTCGACCTGCCATCCCTCAGCGGCATTAAATTCCCCTCCTGCCAGAGAACAAGGGCCGCCTCAGATTCCAGGCAGCAGGGCGTGAAGATGGGACAGGTCTAGGGGAGGAGAGCTGGACCCTCGGTTCCAGGCCTGGGTGCAGAGCTCCTGGGTTTGGGGGCAGGGGACCTGGTCTGTGGCTTCCGGTGGCGGGCTACCCGGTCAGAGGCGATGCAATGTAGGCTGTTTCCTGTTGCCTTCTCCTGACCGATGCCTTCCTTCCCCTTCAGGTGCCGTCTCCTCGGGAGACTCCTCAACCCCTGCGGGCCAGGTCTAGTGTCCCTGTGCCACCCCCATTACTATGCTGATCACTCTGGGTGACATAACCTGGCTTCTGGGGTGCAGTCTGCACCACTGGCACCAGAAAACCACTGTGGGCTGAGCGTACACCCTATCTCCTCTTTCTTGCCAATTTTTCCAATGCGTTTCCAACCCCATTTGGAATGCTGTCTGCTGGTGAGGGAAGGCTCACTAGAAAGAGCCCCTTTCCTCAGCCCCTGGGTGTTCATACTCCGTATCTCTGCCCTTGGTTAGAGGTCCCCCTGCCTCACAAGGCACGGAACCGCGTGCCACACAGGCCAGTCCACTGCACATGCTGGCTCACTTAACCGTCACAGTCCCACACGGAGGACATTCATCGGCTACCCCATTTTATAGGTGAGAAAGTTGGGGTTTGGAGAGGTAGAAGTAGATATACACAGGGTCACACAGCCGGGTTCCTCTAGTTTCAGGAGCTGGCCTTTAAGCACTTGGTTTTGCTTCAGGCCTTGCCTGGAGGGAAGGAACCTCCACCCCATCCCACTCACTGCCCTTGAGACCGCCCAGACATGGGATTAGGCTCAAGCTTGACTTCCTTGAAATTTTCTGCACTTTCTGATTTTTTGTTTTACATTTCCTTTCTCTCTCTCCCCCCTTTTTTTGTAGTAAACACATACTGCTTTTCAAATCAGAAAACCCAATATAGTTAACCAAACGTTCTTAAGTCCGGAAAGGTTTGGAAACAAAGAAGGCTGTATGGAGTGGAGGTGGGGGATGAGAGGGTAACCCATGATCAGTGCCACCTCCCTTGAGGTGACAGGGTTTGGGTATTGGGGGTCCCACAGCAGGTGCAGCCTGACTCTACCAAGGCCTCCTCCCCTCCACCCTCCTGGGGCATTCCCACCAGGCTCCCAGCCCCTCACCCAGCTCAGGTCTGCCCGGGGCGGGGGGGGGGGGCACCGCCTGTGGTTGAGTTTTGGCTCTGCCACAGGGGGATCCACAGGTAGCTGCGGGGGGTCTGGGGAAAGTAGCTTTGAGAGTGAGGGCAAGGGCATTGCCTGCTGTTGATAAGGCGACGGAGCCTTTGGGAGCTAGGACGCAGTGAAGCCATGGAAACGCGGCCAAGGTGTGAGGCTGGCTCAGCTGCTTCCCCCAGGTGGCTGCCTCCCAGGCCTGGCGGGGACCCAGCAAGACAGGTCCACCCACTCCCTGACCTCCTGCCAGGCTTGGGCAGGCACTGGGCAGGCTTGATGTCACCCTAGCTCACTTTCCCCAGGGCCAGACTTGGGTCATGTCTTGGGTCTGAGAGGGGAGGGCTGAGGACGCAGGCCAGGGTGCTTGGAGTCCTTGGCCCCAAAGCTCCCTGACCCCATTCAGTCTCTCCACTTTCTCCCACCCCCCCTTTTGTGTAAATATGTGTGCATTATTTACCTTAAGCATTTTGATAAATCATAATAGCAGAGACATCTGCTGTCAAAACTGCAAACTGCATTTGGGGCTCAGCTGGTGGCTAGGGCTAGAGGCTGGGGGTGCAAGAGCTCTCATGGCCTGAGGGGTGTAATAAGAGCGACCCTGAAAGGGTACCTAGGCCCCACCCTTTGGGACCCCTCCTCACCAGCTGCGGACCAGGAAACCTTCCTGAGGAGGCCACTCCTCACCCCCATCTGTGTTTCCTCCTTCCTGCCTCCCTCTGCCTCAGAATTAATGCAGCCGTGACTGCGGCTGTGAGAAGTCCCCGAGCGGAGATTAACTCCCAGGGCAGCGGGCGGGGCTGGCCAGGGGAGGGCGAGGGTTGGGGGCTGACGCACAGTCCTCACAAGATTAATCACCCTGCCGCCGGCTTCATCACGAGGGTGCCCAGTGCTGCCATCCCCCACCCCCAGGAGGAGTGCTGGGTCCCATGTCAGGAGCCAGCCTTGCCTCCTGCAGCCCCTGTGGCCCCCAGTCCAACTGGTGGGAAGATTTTGGAAATCCAGACTGAGTTACTTTCTTATTCTCTCTCCGTATCCTAGGCGCTCAGGGACCCTGAGGACCAAGCAGCAATTTGGTGGCCTCTTTCTGCCCCCTGATCTCAGGTTGACTCAGCACCTGTGGGAGAGGGAGGCTTTTACCCTCGCCTGCCTCCCTCCCTCCTGCTGGCCCCACAGGTATCACTGGTCCCACTGGCCTGCCAGTTCTCTAAAGCAGAACTGGGGTTTGGGAGGCAAGAAGAGGTGTGCAGTGGATCTGTCGGCTCCAGGCCTGGTGGGCCTGCTGTCCAGCCAGCTCTGTCCAACCATCCTGGGGGGCCCGTGGAGATGGCACAGAAAAGGGATCCTGGGGAGCTATAGCATAAAGGTGCCGGTTGATAAGGCTCCCGGTCCAGTGAACTGTCTCAGTCAGCCACCTGCTCACAAAGTCTTTCGGGGGGGTTGAAGTTGGACTGAGGTTGGACATAGGAGAAAAGTGCCCCTGGGAGGCAGGACTGAAGAGAGGCTGAGTTTGTGGTTAGAGTCCGCTTTGACTCTGCAGGTCTGGCTGGAGGCCCCTTTCCAAGCCACCCAAGGCCTCAGGTGCCCCCATTATAGCCTTGCTGGGGTCACAGTGGATGAATCCTCCTGTTCATCCAAGGGGGAGGTGAGCTCCAAGGTGGAGGAGATGGTCTACCTGGCACGGTAGGTGCTCAATAATGTTAAATAAATGGATGAATTAAAGGTAGAGGGCTTGGGTTGGTCCTCTGTGTGTCAGGAGCTGGAGAAAGAAACTGTTGGGTGTGAGGTCGAGGACCCTAACTGTAGCACCACAGGCCAGTGACCACCAGGAGCAGGGCCTCAGGAGAAAGTGGGGCCTGCTGCTGGGCGCCAAGTTGACACTCGCAAGTTGTGTGACTTTCTACAAGGTGTTTTCCTCTCTGGTCCCTGGTTTACTCACCAGCAAGAAACATTACTTTGCGGAGATACTTCGAGGGTGGCGTGGGAAAGCCCGTGTGAAAGGTCCATGTGAGCTCTCAAGCCTCATACTCCCTGGTGAGCAAGAGATCTGAGTGGATGGGAAGAGCCAAGATGGCCTCTGAAAGGAGATGTGATGGAGCTAAGCCTCAAAAGACTATGCTGCTTACCTAGGAGACCTGGAGACTGGTACTCCTGGGACAGTGAGGAGGCCATACTGGAGGGAGCTCAGAGGACTGTAGAGTCAACCTCAAGTTCCAAGATAAAGGATACATTTTGTCTGGGGGACAGTGGGAACCAATGATGGTTCTGGAACCTGGGCAGCTTCGGGAGGGATTCGAGTCTGGAATGAAGCTTCCAATCAACCTGGGTGTGTGGGGCAAATCCCCAACCCCACCCTGGGCCCCTGGGCAGGGCTGGGGAGTCAGCAGGAGCCAGGTCCCATTCCAGAAGAACCACAACAAACTCTGTGTTAGAAAGTGGAGGACTAGGCTTGACAAGAAGTGACCTGTCAGTTTGGGGGACTTGACCACTTATATCAGGATAGGGAGTACAAGTTACAAAAAGGCCAGGCTGGAAGGAGGGCTTCTGTACCTGTTCACTTCCTAGAGATGGGGATAAGGAGACATGTGGGCTCCATCTCTCGCCCCCCAAGACCCTAACCTAGAGGCTGCAGAGTCGTGGACTGGGAAGCAAGGGTCCAGGACTTCCATCTAAGCCCTATACCCTAGCTGGCTCCATGATGTCACCACCAGAGGTATAGCCAGCCCTTCCTGTGCCAGATTTCCCGCTCACTGTAATAGGGTCCCTTCCAACATCAGTCAGCCAAAGTTCCAGGCCTTACTGGGCATTCACTCCTCAGGAGGAAGCTGTAATTTCGGGGTCCTTAGCTCCAGTCCCTCCCACCGCCCTTGTGCTGGGCCTCCTCCCCTCTTCTGCTTCACCACCCACACCCCCCTCACCCCTGACCCTGTGGCCAGCAGCCTCTGCTGCTGTCATCCGTTGTCATGGGAACCTCACAGCTCTGACCTGGTGGCGCAGGCAGAGAGCTGGCCTGGAGCTTGTAGCAGGCGAAGCCGAGGGTAGCAAGGGGTGAGGCGGGGGTGCCTGTCCGTGCCCGCTTGGCTGAGTGCTGATGTGCCGCACGGAAGGAGCATTGGAAAGATGACCTGGACTGGGGTGGGCTGGGGTGCAGGGTCTCAGGGTCTGACTGCTCCCAGTCCCTGAGGTCTCTATCCTTTTTCAGGCTGGGCCCCCCTCACCTACCAAAAATCAGCTCCAGGCTAGCTGGCAATGATAGGGAGGGGTGGCAGGGACCTTCCCATTTCCCTCACGGACTATAGTTGCTCAGAACCCTGAGCTCAGCTCATTCTCAAGGCTAAAAATACCAGGGAGGCGGCAGCGGCAGCTCCCCTGACACCCTGTCCGCCACACCGCCCCCCACCAGCAACACACGCGCACACACACACACACACACACACACACAACCAGCCTGGGCCAGGTGCTGAGGTGCCGCGTATTCCACAGTGTTGCAGTCCCCGGGGCCTCCCGAAGTCCCATTTGCATGCAGCCCAGATCTGGGTGCCACTTCCACCTCCGACCGCATTTTGCTGTGCGATCTTGGAGTGGTCATTCGCCCTCTGTGCCCCTTGGTTTCCCTTCCTTTGTAACAAGGGAGCGACAAGAAGGGGAGGAGCTCAGGAGTGGAGTAGATGGTCATGCCCCGGCCACTCCATGTCCACGAGCCCCACAGACGTCCCAGCCGCACCCTTCAGAAGGCTCTGGGTCATGATCCCCCTTTTCTGTTTGAGGGCACTGAGGCTGGGGAGGTAAGGATGGCTTGAGGGAGGCTAACCAGGCCTTGGGTTCCAGGGTGGCCCTCTCTTGTCCTGCAGTGGCGAGTTGAGTTCCTGGGACCCACAGGCACTTGTTGAAAACAGCCCAGGGAGTTAGTTCATCCTGGGAAGCTCAGGGTGCTTTTGTGGGTGCCCTGGTCAGGGTGCCAGCGAATGCATAAACAAGTGGGACGGCAAACCGGTGTTCCTCTCTCTAAATGAATAAACAAATAGAAATTGATTGATAAACATTTTATCAATAAATAACATTTAATGCCCTGGCTGGTGTAGCTCAGTGGACTGAGCGCGGGCGGGCCTGCGAACCACATGATCGCGGTTCGATTCCCAGTCAGGGCACATGCCTAGGTTGCAGGCCTGTTCCCAGCAGGGAACTCACAAGAGGCAACCATACATTGATGTTTCTCTCCTTCTCTTCCTCTCTAAAGTTAAATAAATAAAATCTTTTTTAAAAAATAAATAACATTTAAAAAGAAATAAAATAACTCTGTGCCCCACAGTAGTGCAGGGGTCAGCACCCTTACATCTCAAAGGAATCCCTGGATTTGAGGGTATGCCAGGGACTGGGGAGCAGTCCAGGTAGCCTCCACCTGGCTGCAGCTTGAGGACAGGGTCCACCCTGCCCCCCTAGGATGTAGTTGAAGTTCAGGTGAGTGTTCACATTGCCTGCCTGCCCAGTCCTGGCTGAGGCTGAGATCGCCCACACTGCCCATTTGCCCCGGCCCTGTGTCTTAGCAGCAGCCCTGAGCTCAGACTTTACTTAGGGTTTCCTAGTCTCCCTTCCTTCCTGGAAGCCGGAGTGTTTGCTCATCTGCTCTGCTTTAGAGGAGGCCCGTTTCATTTGGGGACCAATGGGAGAAGGAAAGATGGGTGACCCTGCTATTTCCAGGACCCTCCTGGGGCCCATGGAATCCACCGTGGAAGTCACATCCCTTGGGCACTAAGCAGCCTGGAAAACCAGACCCGGATCTCAGGGACTCCTAGGGGGTCAAATGCTATGAGGCCAAAGTCAGGGAGTCCCACTCCCCCCGCCCCCGCTGGCCCTGTCACCCAATTCGGCTGACATCCTGAGAACCCAAGGACACACACTTTCACACTGGTTTCAGAGTTTAGAACTGTGTCTGCAGAACCAGGGCACAGATTTTCTGAGAGGGCCTCCAGTCCCACAGTGCAGAGAGTGGGCTTGGAGTCATGCACCCTGAGTTCACAATGCCAGCTCTTCTTTTCAGTTACTGTGTGACCCTGGACAGACACCTTATCTTTCTACGTCTGTTTGTCCACCTGCGAAACAGGTATTTAGTAGTGTCTGTCTGTAAGGATTGGTGCAGGAATTAAATGAGATTCTCCCAGGAAGTGTCTGGCCATGCAAGCACTCAATAATCATTCTTTATGGAGTTGTCGGGGAAGGAGCACGCTCTGAAAGGGTTCTGGGACATTTGTTCATTAATTATTCTAGTGTCCTGAACTACGTGGGTTGCTGGACTTCATGCCCCAAGGCCCCAGCTGGGGTCCCACACTCTGAACCAGGGGCCTCCAAAAGACAAGCATTGCCCATTAGTTTTGTGGACATATTTCTAGGCCATAAATAGATGCTCTTAGGTAAAACATTAATATACTGTATCACATTGGTGGGGAAAATTAAATGTAAATTAGATCATTAAAAATAAAGCTGATGCCCACTGCTTGGTGCTATTACCTCTTATTAAAAGTTATGAGAGGTGACCCTGGCTGGTGTAGCTCAGTAGATTGAGCACAGGCCTGTGAAGCAAAGGGTCGCCAGTTCGATTCCCAGTCAGGGCACATGCCTGGGTTGCAGGCCAGGTCCCTAGTAGGGGACACATGAGAGGCAAGCATACATTGATGTTTCTCTCCAACTCTTTCTCCTTCTCTTCCCTCCTCTCTAAAAATAAATAAAAAAAATATTTTTTAAAAAGTTATGAGAGGTGAACCTGGGTGAGGTGTGGGCTGTAAGAGATCACCAGCTGGTGCCCACTTTGGTTTTTGGAGGAGTCAGTTGAAGAGGATGTTCCTGTGTGGGCTCTGGAGAGCTCGGGGGTGCCGGGCCCAGGGTCCAGGTGTGGGCTGAGGTTTTGCCACTTGTGGGTCCCCAAGTCAGTGCTTTTCCTTCACCAAGCCTCCATGTTCCCTCATCTGTGAAAGGATTATAACAGAACTTACTTCACAGGACTGAGGCAGGGATGATAAAATGTCTAGAATGTAGCTAGCCTGAGGCCTGGCGTGTAGTAGGTGTTCATTAAATGGTTGTGCTTACTAGTAATATCGTCGCCATCACTGCTGTGATCAAGTCCCTCTCTGACAGGCCCTGCCTGAGCTGAGGATTTTACAGACAAAACCTTCTGCATAAACCAATCTTGTTAGTGCATGGGGCAGGTACTGCTATTCCCACTGTATCGGATGAGGGAAGCAAGGCTCAGATAAGGGGAATAAGGAATCTGAAGTTACCCATCCTATGAAGTAGGTGGCATTCTTTATTATTCCTAGATCACAGAGGAGGAGCCCCAGGAACAGTACCCCCTACAGCTTCCCAAACCCAACAGGTTATATTGACTCGGTTCTTTTTTCCTGCACCTGTCCTGTGCTCCAGGTCCTGCGCTGGGTGTGAGGACCCAGAGATGAGTCACTCTGGAGTGAGGGAGACAGCCAGAGGGGCTAAGTCCCCAAAGAGCCTTCTAACCAGAGCATGAGACAGAGAATAGACAGGCCTTGGGAGGGGCCTCTCAGGACATGAGAGGTGCGACGTGGTTCAGCATCTCTGGAGATTGGTGGAGACTGGAGGATGGGAAAGGCAGGTAGCAGGACCAGCCGGAGCAAAGGCAGGGAGGCTGGAAAGCCGGCGGCCAGGCCTGTGGTGGGCTGTGGAGGGTGCACGATGAGGGGGTGGGAACACGGAGCGGGTGAGTCACTGTTTCTGGGCCAGGCAGGCGGCGGCTGCGGAGCGGGGGGCGCATTCCTGGCTGGCAGGGCGGCCGGCACTAATGTCTTTCCCACATGGCCCCGAATTCCCGACTCGGCACGATCACACGGGCAAGACGCTCCCGCGGCCACCCCCGCCCCAGCTGCCTCCTTCCCACAGAGAGGGGAAGAGGAGGAGGGAGTGTGGTGGAGGCGGCGGAACTGGCCTCTCCTGGGGCGCAGTGGGGGCCTGCGGCGTGGCCTCCCGGGGGCCTGCGCCTAGGGCACCCTGTGCACCGTGAGCGACTACGAACAGAGCAGTGTTAGTGAAATTAAGAGCAGGGTCGTCCTGTGGAGCAGGGAAAGGCAGAAGGCCAGAACGGCCATGGGTCCTTGGCCACATCCCTGCTTCTCTGGCCCCCATTCATCCACCCCCGCTCTGCGTAAGGCCGCGGGGGACGGGGGGGGGGGAGTGCAGTTGGAGGGCGCTGCGGCCCGATTGGAGGGCGCTGCGGCCGATTCATATCCAACGCTATTTATCTGCCCCCGCCCCTCCTTCCTGACCCTTGGGCACTGGTTGGGGTGGGGGACTATCTGGGGCTGCTGGGCATCCGGTGGGGGACTAGGGCGGGGGTTCCTGGAAGAGGCCACACCCAGCCCCTCATTCCATGGGGCGGAGGACAGCCCTCGCTCAGACGAAGGGACTGTGAGCCGCTGCTCTCCCACGCAGCCGCTGTCCCTGCGCCAGGCCCCGGGGGGGAAACTGAGGCTGTGAGGGCGGCCCACCCAGAGCTCCCTGTCTGCTGGGGGAAGTTGGCGGTTGTCCTACCAGCTGGTCTCAGAGGCGCTAATGAGAGTTAAATGTGGGGCGTGAGTCACCTCAGAGGGGGGGCTGGAACCACCCCCAGATGTGGATCCTGGGTGGAATGGAGGTCTGTCTAGACCACTCAGCCTTCTCCCGCTCCCCTGTGCTTCAGCCCCTGCCCCTGTGCCGCGTGGCGCTTGGGTTCCTCACCTAGCAGACCAGGCCTGTCACCTGGGCCAACCTCCCTCAAATGTCTGCCTGCCTCGGGATGGGGCAGGGGTGCTTTAGAACGGGGGGGGGGGGCGGGGGGCAGGAAGGCGGGGGGATTCCAGATCTCAGAATGGAACCCAGTAGCCCAGGACCAGTGGGGTGGACCCACACCTGTCATTGTCTAGTGGCTGTGAGGCCTGGGTATGGTTATATGTCTTGGGGTGGGGTGGGGTGGGCAAAGAGCCCAGGCCACCCGGAAGGACCCCCTCACCCCCTACTGCCCATCTGGCCTCCCTCAGACCACCAGGCTCTGACCACACAGGGTGCCTGTCCCTTCTACCTCCCAGCTCTGACCTCAGGTCGGCACAGGGGCCTCAGTCTGCAGTCATCACGGCAGGGCAGACTGTGTGCACGCATGCGTGCGTACACGCGTGCCCCTGTAACTAGGTCGGTTTTCCTCAGTGTGACAGAATGAGCGGTTGGGCATATTTACGTGTGATGGGCTGTCTGCGTGGGTCTCTGTGTAGCGGGGGGCTTGAGAGGGAGTGTGGGCCTCCGCATGTGCCTATCTGTGTGTCTCCTGTGTAGTCAAGTGGGCCTTTCTGTGTGACCATGAGTGTTTGTATCGACCTGGCCTCATCCACAGGCCCCCTGGCTCCTCCTTGAGCACCCTATCACCACCCCACCAGGAGCCACGGGGTTAGGGAAGCAGATCTGCAAGGGAGCCATAGGGGGATGAGGTGCCCGCTGTTCCAAATGTAATGGACTGGCTGGGTGGGCAGCACCAGGGGGTGGGCGTGGGCAGCCACAGGGGAGAGAGAAAAGGGGACAGGGGAGGGCCCCTGCTCAGCAGTCCCCTCCCTGCTCCCTCTGCTCCTAGCCCAGCGCCTCCTGGCAAGAGCTTATTTGCATGGTATTTACATTTCATTTGCATCGCGTTCAATTAAAAACCTGACCAGCTCCCGCCTGCCTGGCGCTGCCTGCCCAGCCTGGTGAAAACATTGGTTGGGCATTGCCTGCTGCCTTTTTCTTCCCCCCGACGGATTGACTGATATGGGAGGGGTCTTCCCCTCAGTGAGATCATCCAAGGCACCCACCCTAGGAGTGAGAGGGCTGGAGGTACAAATGGAGAAACTGAGGTAGGTCCAGAAAGAGCTTCAGGGAGCTCCAGGCTAAGGGCCAGGATTGGACAGAGGACATTAGTAGTGCGAGCTGCCCCTTTGTGAAAGAGTCACAGTGTGGGAGTGGTGCCAGCACCAGACACAGTACCTCGTGTGCACTTTGCTATACCTTGAGGTCAGGACTTGTACTATGCCCATTTCACAGATGCGAATGCAAGGGCTGGAGAGGGCAAGCCCAAGGTCACTCAGCTGACTCAAAATTCAAATCTGTCAGTGTGACTTTGAAGTCCATGCTCCAAACTTGGTGCATGACTGTCAGAAGTACAGCGCGTGCCTCCTCCTCCTAGTGAAGTAGGCTTATTACCTCCAGAATCATTAGCTCTGGGATGAGCTATCATAGCGGCAGCGGCAGCGTTCACCCTCATCTGGGGGCTGGCCTGAGCATTCTTTGCCTCCTAACACTGACAGCCAGGCCCATCCCTAGCTACAGGGTGGAACACTCTCCCTGTAGAAGTTCTTCCTGGCACCTGGCCACAGTCTTTTCTATTGCAAGACTGCCCTTCTTGGCAGTCAGAGCTGGTGACTTTGTAAAAGGCAATTAAGGACCCCGATAATGAAACAAACTCTGGGGAAAACTTACAGCTCGTCTAAGGATGAAGAATGGGTGAAGAGATCAGGTAGGCCTGGGGAGCAAGCTAGGGCAAAAGGAACCCTCAAGGCTCTCCTGTCCTGGGTCAGGGGGCTTCCTGGAGCCTGATCTGCCCTGGCCAGAGCCAGGTTGGTGGGTGTCATCTGCACAGGCAGGAACTCTTGGAATTGGGGACAGAAGGGGCCCTCTGGCTGCCCATGGAAGAGTCATCCAGGCCCACAACACCTCACTATAACTGGGGGACCTTGGTGTTGACCAGCTCCTGCCCCCCTTCCCCTCTCCCACCACTCTTAAGGCTCCAAGGGGATTCTACCTCCTGCTGATGTTGAGGGACCTGGCCAATCAACAGAATCCGCCTTCCTGACCACAGAGATTTTTAGTTCAGAGATGGACATGTGACCTGGTCCTAGCCAATCAGGTTGAATCCCAGGGCTTTGGTTGAAATTGTTGGGAGGGTGGTTGTCTGATGTGGTAGTGTGGAAATGTGAAGCCACCACCACTTGAAGAGAACTATCCATGAATGAGGCCAGCAAAGGGAAACTGTTCCTCGTACTTGAAGCCAAATACTCTTCCCTTTGAGCCTCAGAATGAACCGGTAGGTCCCAGTTTTGCTTAAGTCAGTGTGTGTTGAGTTTCTGTTACTTGCTCATTTTTGCCTTCAAACTTTTGCCCATGCAATTCTCTGCCTGGAATGCCCTCCTCTCTCCCTCTCTGGACTAGTCAGTCATACCTGTGTTTAGAGGTCCAACTCACCTCTTCTCTAGGAAACTCACTTCCATTCTGTCCCCATCGCTCTTGGCACCACTCACCTGGGAGTGTTACCTGGAACTCTGACCCCCAGCCTGGCACTCAGTGTCTATGCCCAGAATTTCTCTGATAATTCCCTTTTCCAGGGCTGGCATCTCACTGCTCCATAGTGGATTGAAACTACCTCAACAGCACCAGTTGAGTGTCCTCCTGGGGAGAGGAGCGGTTAGACAACTGGGCTTTAGCATCAGGCAGCCTCAGTTCAAATATTGTCCCATGTGTATGATCTTTGAACCAGTGTCCCCACTCCTGTACCTTAGTTTCCTGTTCTTTAAAATAGGGTTGTTGTACCCTGGTTGGTGTAGCTCAGTGGTTTAGCGCCGACCTGTGGACCAAAGTGTTGCAGGTTCGATTCCCAGTCAGGGCACAGTGCCTGGGTTGTAGGCCAGGTCCCTAGTCGGGGACATGCAAGAGACAACCACACATTGATGCTTCCCTCCCTGTCTTTCTCCCTCCCTCCCCCTCTATAAATAAATAAAAATAAAATTAAATAGGGCTCTTGTGAGGATTGAAAGAGTCTGCCTGAAAAGGAAGTGCTTAGCACAGTAGTCCACAAATGTTTAACACTACTCCACACATGTTTATTGGGCACCCCACTCTGTGCCTCGAACTGAGGATTGGGCGTGAAGTGCCCGCAGGCACGTGTGGGCAGTCCCTGCCCTCAGAGCTGCTGAGGGTGGAAGTCAGGCAGTGCCCCAGCCGGAGCACCAATCAGGAGGGTGGGCGCTGTCTTTCCCAGCCTGCTAGGGCTCCTTTCTGAAACTAGGGACCCTTTCCGGCCCCGCTTGCTTCCGAGGCACCGGGGCCCTTGGTGGAGGAAGGCCTGGTCATCCCCTCCCCCTTCCTCTTCCCTCCCTGAAGTCCCTTGGAGCCGGTGCCGCTCAGAGTTAATCTCCTTGCCCGTCAGGGGGTGACAGGAGGTGTCTGTCATTTGGAGCCCAGGCCGTCAGCCTCGCTGGCTAATTGGGACGCAGGCGCCGGGAGCACGGGAAATGGCCGGAGGGAAGGAGCGCGGGAATGAGGGAAGGGAGGCCGCCCTCGCCTCCTTCCCGCCAGGCTGGGGCTGATCCACAGGGCTCCTTAGGGGAGGGGGGCGGCCAATCAAAGGAGGAAGGGACATGGGATGGGGACTCTGTGACCTTGGGTATACTGCTATTCCTCTCTGGGCTTTGTTCTATTATTATTCCTAAGGACAACAGCAAACCTTTATTGAACAATTACTGTGTAAATCAGCTCCCAGCATTCCTGCTGAAAACTTTTGGTGGGTTTCCTTATAGTCCTTGGAATTAAAACCAACTCCTTCCAAGGTCCTTGAAGACCCCCAGTACCCATGCCTCTGCCTTGCCTGTTCCCCCTGCTCTAGCCACCCCACCCTCCCCACAAGCCTTTTCTTGCCTCAGGGCCTTTGCACTTGCTGTTTCTGCTCCTTGGAACACCCTTCCTCTGCCTCTTACTACGACTGACTCCTCCTCCTCATTCAGATCTCAGCTCAAATGACACCTCAGACAATGTCCCTAACCACTGTATCCAAAACCTCTGTCCCCTACCTCCACTTATGTTGTTATGTCACCCAATTACATTGTTTATTTACATTTTTACATCATTGTCATAATGTGAAACTCTTGTTTACATATTTGTGGGGTTAATATTCATTCTCTCCCTCTAGAGTGGAAACCCCTGAGAACAGGGGTTTACTGCTTGTTGCTGTGATTTACTGCTAAAATGTCAGTGCTTAAAATAATACCCGGTGCATGCTAAGCACTCAATAAATAGAGATTAAATAAATGAAATTCAGGCATTCTGGTAATGAATCCATCCAGCTTAGTTCTCACAAGAATCTCAGAAAGCTGGTGTTACCTGCATCTGAGGTGAGGAAACGGAAGAGGCTCGGGAGATTGTGGAACTGTACATTATGGTAACTGGAATTCCCTTAGGACTCTGTGCCCCTCGAGGTGCAAGGGCTGAGATGACTGTGAAGGCCTCTGCCAGCCCAGCCACTGCGCCGAGTGCTGGCGGGTGATGAGGGACACAGGAAAGGAGGGGAGGCCAGGGGCCCGGAGTGGCTACACCAGGGCGGAAGTTTCCTCTGGGAGCTCGGCTGAGGGCACCTTAGGGACCCTCCCCTGGGGATGGTGGCTTAGTCCATTTTGGCTGCTACAACGAATGTGCTATAGACGGCCTGGCTCGAACAACAAACATCTATTTCTCACAGAACTGGACCCTGGGAAGGGTCCAAGATCAAGGTGCTGGCACATTCCGCATCTAGTGAAGACCCGTTTCCCAATTCACAGGTGGTCAACTTCTCACTGTGTCCTCACATGGTGAAAGGGATGAGGGTGCTCTCCGGGGCCCCTGTGGCAAGGGCACTAATCCCATTCCTGAAGGCTTTGCCTTCGTGAGGGAGACACCTCCCAAAGCCCCCCACCTCTTAACACCGTCACATTGGGGGTTAGGTTTCAACATGCACATTTGGGGAGACACAAACACTCAGTCCCAGTCCGCTGCAGAGGTAGTTCTCATCCTCCTGTACATGGTGGTGGGCACTTGGAGTCGAGGGCCCACTGGGGGGCCCCTGCACACCACAGGCCTGACACTTTCCCTGCTTCAGGGCAGGGGGCAGGTGTGAGCTGTGAGCGAGGGTGGCAGGCCAGAGTCCCAAAGCCTCTTCCTTCAGCCTGCATCTACCTTTCCTGCCTGCTCCTGCCTGTCAAATTGCTGACTCCTGGGCTTGGCATTCAAGGCCTGGCAAAACCCATCTCCTAATGTTCCCTTCTCCTATTCCCTGCTGTCCGAAGACACCCAGAAGCGGTCCCTGCCTCCTGTACTTTCAGTGACATGTCTTGTCACTTTCTCTATCCATCTTTCGGAGCCCCGCCCCTGCGATGCCCCCTCCAGGAGGGGCTCCCAGGGCGGTGTTTGTACAGCAGTTGTGTGCAGGCCTGAGGATCTGTGTCAGGCTGCCAGCACCCTGTGTTACCCTCCCTGTGTTACCCGCAGTGCCCATCACCTGGCTGGCGTGAAGTCACTCAGTAAGCACCCTGCTGTCTCCCACCCATCCAAGGACCCCAGGTGAGACCACTATTTTGAGTTGCTGGATCTCCTGTTTCTGTTCAGCTTCTGGGTGCTTCTGAGCCTGAAATCTCAACCTCAAGTGGAGGAAGGGGTGGGCTGCAAGATGCCTCTGTAAATCAGTCCTCAACTGCTGATACTTCATGGCCAATCAGACCCCAAGACACTCATTACAATGGTGTCTTGGTCCAATCGGGATAGGTTATTGGCCTCTGCTAATGTATGTGGGTCACACCTCATCAGCCAATCACAATAGCTCCTCCTCCTACGTCCCCATGACAGGGTCCTAGAAGGTCCCTGACCTGGTGAAAGGTCTGGGTTGAGTCCAGGCTGTGCAAACTCTACCCCTCTTCTTTCAGGATCACGGAGTCAGTTTTCTTCTTTCCAGTCCTTGCTACCCATCCCATTACTGACATCTTTTTTTCTTCCTGTCCACCCCCTCCCCTCCTTCCAGTCCAAGCAGCCATGTTAGAATGGTGTGGAGGAGTGAGGAGTGAGGCTGCGGGAGAGACAGGCTGGGCTGGTGGGAGGAGAGGCAGGAGTATGAGTCTGTGACTACGGACAGCCCAGCCATCAGCCACCGGCACCAGCAGCAGCAGCCCTCCAGCTAGGCCTCCTCCTTTCCCTTCTGCTCACCCTCTGTCGTGGGGTGGCAGGCCACCCAGCCCCCAGATGTTTCCTGCTGCACCGCTCTGTGCACGTGCCTGCACACACAGGAGGGTATGGGCCTGCCACTGGCTTCCCCCCCCCCACCCCCCTTCTCCTCATGAGGGATGGAGAGGAGGGAGGTACAGGGGTAGGCAGGAAACTTCCCATCTCTGTTCCCACAACACTGGAAGTAGACAAGCTTAGGGGAACCCTAAATGGGTACTCCCCAAAATCCCAGCCCCTGTTTTGGATCATCAGGTTGGGGGGGATACTGAGGGAGGGAGGAGGGTACCAGGGCTTAGCCTTTGTGCATTTTGATGTTATGTGAACAGCATGCAAAGCAGATGCAAATATTATGCAAACTAGAACTTTTCTTTTTCTAGTCAACAGCTCTGACAGGCTCTGACACGGGCTATAGGGGTCCCAGAACCCAAGGGGAGATGTGGAGGTGAGGGTAGGCATCACCGCTGCTTGCCAAGAGAATTCTACTTTGTTTAAGCAGTACTTGAGCACCTATTGTATACCTGGTACCAAGCTGGGCTCCTAAGGATTCAGATGAAGCCTCAGGCACAGGGAAGTTGAGGGAATTAAGGGCAAAATCCATCTCCACAGGACTTTGGGTGAAGGCCTTTTAGAGACATCCTTGCACTTAATAGCACATGAGACCAGACAGCAGAATGGACTCAGCCAGACCTGGGTTTGATTCCCACCTCCACCACTTAATCCTGTGTGACCTTGGGCAAGGCACTTCACCTCTGGAAGCTTCTGTTTATTAGCTTGGAGATCCTAGAGAACCAACAGCAACTGTGTTGCCCCAGCATCTATCTGCCTGAGGGCAGGACCTGGGTATGTTTCTCTGTGTCCCCTCCATAGCCAGTTTCTGGAAGGTCACTCAGCTGATTGAATGAATGACATTGAATGCTGGTTACTACTCTGGCAGGCAGGAGGGCAGGTCCATCTTGAGACCACTGAGGGGCTGGGAGGGTTACTCCAGGATGGTGAGTTGAACTCCTGGGATGAGGAGGGATCCCATCAGTCAGTTAAGGGAACAATGACTGGGTGGGTCTCTCTCCAGTGACTCCACCCCCTCAACTGCCCTCCAAAACAACGGTGTTGGGGGGAGAAGGGAGGAGGGGCTCCTTCCCTTTGCATCTGAAAATGTGACTAGAGAGGGTGGCCTTGGAAGGCCAGGGGATGCTTCTAGTAGGAAGTGGCAGCTGTGTGTGTGAGGGGGTGGGGGGAATAGCAACAGCACCCATAATAATAGCCAACGTTTATTGAGCACCTACCCTTTACCAGGCTCTGTGACAAACACTTTCCACATGTCATACGTTCAAACCTTAAAATGACCAATCCTGGCCCTGGCTGGTATGGCTCAGTGAATTGAGCTCGGGCCTATGAACCAAAGGATTACGGTTCAATTCCCAATCAGGGCACATGCCTGGCTTGCAAGCCAGTTCCCAGCAGGGGACACCTGAGAGGCAACCATACATTGATACTTCTTCCCCTCTCTCCTTCCCTTCCCCTCTAAAGATAAATAAATAAAATCTTTTAAAAAATGACCAATCCTTTTCTTTTTAAATGCTTGAGGAAATTGATAGAGAGGCTTGCCCAAGGTCAGTCAGCTAGTGAATATCAATCAGTACTAAGATTTCAATCCTGACATTCCTGCTCTCTAGGTTTACCCTTGACCTCTAAGCAGCACCTTCATTCTCCCAAAGACCAACCTGGATTCAAATTCCGCCTCGTTCACCAAGCTTCTATTGCTCCACCTCACCTCTACATCCACGTCATCTGCCAAACTGTATCAATAATCCAGCAACCTTTCCTTTACCTTTTTCTCCCCGCCAGCTTGTCCTCTCCCCCCCCCTCCCTGGTCTCCCTGCTTGTACCTTTGCCTTCCTCTGATCTATACAGTAGCCAGAGGGATCTTTTAAAAATTTAAGTCGGACCATGTCACTCCCAGCTTAGAACCCACTTTGCATAAACCCTCACATCTCCCTTGCTTTGCAAAGCCCTGCTGCATCTGCTTCCCTTTTCCACCGGGTTCACAAAGGCGTGCTCCACACCCTGTCCTTTACTTGGCTGGCTCCTCTCGGCTTTTCAGGTCTCAGTTCAGATGTCACCTCCTCAGAGAGGTACTCCTTGACTACCATAGCTAATAGAGTCTCCTCTCTGAAGTCAGTCTCACACGACCTATTTTAGTTTCTTTATAGCTCTTCGGACTCGGAGATGCTCTTGTTCAACTATTTGTTTACTTGATTATATAGTCTGTCTCCCTGTAAGTCCTATGAGATTGGGGAGTAGACTATTTTTGTTTTCTGGTGTCTCCATAGTTTAAACAGTGCCAGGCACATACTAGGTACTGGATGCACATCTGAAAGAATGTGCCTGGTGCGACCTAGCCCTTTTCTACCTCAGTTTCCTTTTTCTGTTGTGTTTTGCCTTCTCTCAGCCTCTCAAGAAACGCTCTAGATGAGATCAGAGATGGCAAAAGTCACCCCCGGGGGAGGGAGGCCACGATGCCCTCCTGGGGATGAAGTCAGCGCGGTAGACACCTCTCCGAAGTGCAGGAGGCAAGCCGAGCCGCAAAGATCCTCGTGGCTAGACCCATGCCCCGGCCTGAGATCCTAGACGGGCAGGGTAGGACGCGCAACCCCTTCCTCCGGTGGGAAGCTGCTCCCGGCGGGGCCTCTTCTCTCCCCCACTCCTCCCCAGGGAGGCAGGTGGAGCTGCGTCCTCATCTTTGTTCCCATCTGGAGCGCGTTTGGCGCGGCGTGGCGGGGGCGGGGCTGCGCCCCCGCGGTGCCCGGAGAGACGGGCCCGCCCGCTTATCTGATCTGCGGCTAATTGAAACTCCCTGCTCGCGAAGGTCAGCTCGGTCCCCTGACAGCTGCCGAGCCGAGCCGGGCCGGATGGAAAACCCGGGCTGTGCAGGGCCCGGCGGGGCGCGCGGGGAGGGGTTGTGGGGGCTGCTCTGCGGCAAAGTAGACAAAGGCGGCCCCTCCCTCCCCATGCACATAGCTGGGGGTCTCCTGAGGTATCGGCCTTCGCCCTCACCCGGCAGAGCCCTCTGGCCGGGGTCATTCGGCCTACAGCTACGGGCGGGGGCACCCTTAATCCCTGCTCGTCCGCCTACCCCGCTCCCACGCCGGGGCCCCGTCTGGGGTCTCTGGGAGAGTCACCCCCAACTTCCTGCCCCTACCCCGCCTCCACGCCCCGGCTCTGAGACTTCCTGCCTCCCCGGCTCCGGGCAGCTCAGGCTGTGGGAAGCTGGCGGGGCGGGGGCGGCCAGGTCCCCTCCCCCTACGCGCCCGACTGGGCTCTGGGGTCCGAGAGGAAGTGTGCGCGGTGGGGGGCGCGGCCTGGTCCCTGGGCGGCCATCCGGTGGGGCAGGTGCGGCCTCAGCCCTGGGAGGGAGGGCTGGCGGGCCTGTTGCTAATGATGCTGGGACGGGGGAGGGGGGCGCCGCGAACAACCCCGTTTCCAGGGTTCCAGGTGCAGATGTGGCCCAGGCCCTGCGCCGCGGGCACGCGTCCCCACCTCTCCCACCTGTGAGTCTAGGCTGAGTTGCTGGGGAGCTCCCAAGGTGTAACTCCCAGAGCTCAGGCTGACCGCGCCCTTTAGCACACCTTTTGTGCCTTGGGTTTCCCAGGTTGGAGAAAAATAACCCTAACCACAGCTGCCATTTTTCGGAGCTACGTGACTAAGGTAGTGTTAAGTATTTAATGTATTTCGTCCCAAATCTCTCAACAATTCCATTTTGCTGACGAGCAAGCTGAGACGCAGAGTGGTTGTGACTCGCCTGAAGTCACAGAGCTAGTAAGTTACTTAGGTGGGACTTCGCTGACTCCCTAGCCCGCATTCTTACCCGCCAGTGGTCTCATTTTAGCCAGAGCTCTGGAGTTGTGCACCTATATAGGTCGATCCCCCAGAGCATTCGCTAGTGCCGTGAGGCCCTCGGCTGTGTCTCGCTGCACGTGTTCTCGTCTTGGCGCTGCGCACGTGTTTCTTGGCGCAGGCACGCGTGCCAGTGCCCGGGGACAGAGGCACAGCTTGGCGCACGGGTGCCCAGGTGCGCCATTCCCGGTTGGGACCTGACAAAGTCATATGGTTGGAGCTGCGGGCGGAGTGGAGCGGGGGGCGGGGAACTCAGAGTCGAGTCCACGCGGGCCGCCGCGCCTGGGAGGCCGCAATCCGGGCGTCTGCAGCCGGCGAGGCGCGGGGTGACGCGCGGGGGCCCAGCTACCGTGACCTCCTCCGCGGTTTCCATGGAGACGGTGCACTATAAATAAAAAAAAAAAAGAGGAGGAATTTCAAACCCGTTTTCTACGGCGCTTGGCGGGTGGGGGGAGGAAAGCTCTCTTTGAATCGAGTTTCCCATTTCACCTTCCCAGGCGGTGGGAGCGCTTCCCCCGCAGCCCAGCCGGGAAATTGCCGCCCCTCACACCGCGTGGCGCCCCCGGAGGAAGCTAATTAGCGCAGCCCAGGAAGCTGGGGACTGGGGACCTGGCCTCGGGGGTGGGGGCCTCTTGGGTGGGGGGAGCTCCTACAAATTGCAACCTCCCCCCAGTTTCTCCAGGCGCGCACGTAGCCCGGCGCAGGCCAGGGCACAGGGCGCAGGCGGGAGGTCGCATCTGCAGCTTTGGCGCAATGAATCAGGCACGGCCGCCGTCGCCGCCGCGGAGCGCGTCTGGCATCCGGAGTCTCCCGGGATCGAAAATAATTTGGGCAAAGCGGTGGGAGGTGTGTGTGCTCGCGCTCCGAAGGGAGGGCGGGGGAGCAGGCCGGGCGGGGTGCGCTGGGCGGGGGGAGGTGCCATCCGACAGCCCCGCTGTGGTGAGAACAGAGTTGACACTTCTTTCCTTTCCACTTACTGCGGCAAGTACCGCGAGGAAGCTTAACCCTCTCGCTGCTTGGAGGGGAGAGGCACCTCAAGCGCCCTCATAAGGGTGCCCCCGGGTTGGGGGCCAGCGTGTACTTTTGAGACTGGTCATTGTGGCCTGGCTGGCTTAGCTCTGGCTCCCCAGGCTGTCACTCCCACCAGGACATTCCTCAGGGCATTCTCCCGAGGCCTTTTCTTGATTCCCTCGTTTCACTTTTTCCAGGTCTGGCAATGTCAGCAACGTGGTCTCAGTTTCCCCGTCTAGACAAGACGGGGTATGTGTCAGGTGGGGGAAGGGGGAGGCTTTACTATCTGGGGACCCTAGTTTTGGCTTGGGCACTGGGCAGAGACTGGAGTAGCGGTTAGGGAGGCGGGTGCAGGAGTCGGAACCCCACCCTCCTTCATCTCCCGCCGCACTCTGGGCGCCCTTCATCAAATGGCCGGGTTCCTGTTTTTGCCTCTGACGGCAGAAATGTCACCGCCGCTGCATTAAGCACGCTCGGTGGGAACTCGGTTTGGATCTAGAAGCTGGCGTTCAGCCCTACCAATCTGCCTGCCGCAGGGGAGTGGGGGTGGTCTGGCTGGCCAGTGGGCCCAACTCGGGTCAGCCTTTGTCTGCAAAGATTTCCACCTCCCTGCCTCTCTAAGCCTCATCCCCCCCCCATCCCTCAGGCCCCCTCCCTCAGCTGTCCTGGTTGCTCCCACCCCACTTAAGGATTTTTGGAGGGTTATCTGTTCAAACCCTGTGTCTGTCTGGCTCAGAGATGATGCAGGGAGATGACTGGAGGTCAGAACTGACTTCTTTCTCCTCCCTACCCTCAGGTTGGGGAGCATCTCTGGAATTCTTGAATCTTCTCCCCATTAGATGAGGAATTGCCTGTTGGATGAGAAAAGAGTGGTAACCAAGCCTCGGAGCACTCCCAGCCTTGTGAGGTGAAGTTCCCCAGCAGGGCTTGACAGGGGGTGCTTTCCATTTTCCCTGCCTTCCTCTCTGCCAGGGCCTCCCACCACCCCAGGAATTCTCAAACCTTGGTGCCATGCACTTGGCCTGTGAGCTTGCAGATGTGGGGAGGGATGGGGGACAGTGTGTGGGGAGTCTCATTCAGTCGGTCTGGGGTGGTCCCGTGTTCTGCGTGCTTCCCAAGACCCCAGGGGAGGCCCTTGCTTTTTCTTCACTTGGAGGCCTGGCTCCCTTACTCAGGAGTCTGAGATGGGATCAGCATGCTCGCTGTACAGACTGGGGGATTGAGAGAGGAGAAGGGACTGTTTTGGGTCATTCCGTAAGGTCAGGGCTGCATGGTTAGGAGAAGAGGGCTCTCCTGGCTCTGCTGCCTGCTGAAGGGCAGGTGAACTAACTTGTCTGTGCCTTGGGTTCCTCAACTGTCAAGTGTGGATAACACTGACAGTCCCTGAACCTCATGGAAACTGGCCTCACTGCATGGGAAGTGTGGCGTGTAGGTCCAGGTACTTAGTAACTGCGTGGTGAGTGTGAACTTTACAACATCATTACCACTGTTAGCACCAGAACTGGAATTGTGTAGTTCAGACACTAGTTTGGGGGGCAGGGAGTCTGGCCCAACTGTCTCTGGTTCCCCAAGTCTGGTCCTTTAGGGGCTCCACCAGGTTCTGGTCAGGGAATGGTGGGAGTGGGGTAGGAGTCAGTCCCTTAGAGGTGGTCTCTTTGTGGATCTCCCCCACAACCTCTAGAGCTTTGGGTCTTTATCACCCTCAGAACATATTGCCCCCTCACGGCTCCAGCAGTTACACATGCCCGTTGGGCACTGGCCTGGTTAATTCTTGGAGGCTTGCCCCTCCAGTCCAGAGTCCAGACGCACTTCTTTGTCAGACATCAGACCCTGTGGTGGTAGGAAAGAGGACAGGTGCCTTGGCTGCACTCCCTCCCCAAGGGGATGGTGGTGTGACAGGGAGTGCTGATGTTGGGCATTCTAGGGGCAGGGATGGGAAGGAGGAGGACACCCAAATTGGAGATGACTTTGGAGATGTGGAATCCACCTCTCACCTTTGGAGGGGCAGGTTAGGGGAAGCTGAGTGAGGATGTGGGATCAACATGGCCTGGAATGTAGGGCTGATATCTTTCATTCGGGGGCTTTGGGACTGCTGGTTTCTGAAGTGTCACCCAGGGACTGTGGTCAGAATGCTGGAAGAACTTCCTGAAAATTGAGGCTACGCACTGGGAGTCCTGGGGTGGTCTCTGGGCACAGGAGCATTCAAGCCTGACTTGGGGAAGGGGTGTGTAGATCTGTCTGAGGCTGGCAGGGGCTGAGATGATCTCTCAGAGCTGCTCCCTGGGCAGTAGGCCGCAGAGGGCAGCAGCCTTGGACCCTTTTGTTTTTACACACACTGGCCCTTACACACACATCCACCCTCGCTCAGCCACACTTACCCAGGCTCACACTGGCCCATATGTTCTGATGTGCTTACACGCACATCCACGTACCCACGAACACTTGTGTACACACATGCTAAAATACCATGTGTGTGACATACTATGCATGGACACATACAGGTATGCACTTGGGTGCCTAGATGCACAGGCCCTAACATACACGTGCACACATTAACACCTACATACACACACATGGGCAAACCCCTAGGCATTTTCACTCCCATCAGCTAATTTGCATGTATCTGGACTGTATGTTTCCCATGAGGATAGGGCTATCTTTGTTCATTGTCAAGTACCCCAGAGAACAGAAATTTGTTCAACCACAGGACCCATGTACCTGGTGCTTGGAATGTATATAATTCAGTATTATCCAGAATAGATGAGTAAGTGTATAAGTATGAGTGAGTAGTAACCATAATAGTAAAAGCAACTACCATTTACTGAGTGCCTGTATGTGCCTGATCCTGTGGTGGATGCTTTACAGGTGGTCTTTATAGGTACCACCTCATCTAAGCCTCATGGCAACTTAGGAGGCCAGTACTATTATGTAATAGTAATTCCTGTTTAGGCCTGTGGAACTGAGGCACCAAGAGACAGTCACTGCCTGCACTAGCTGCTTAGAGCTGCCCTCCCGGTACCACAGACTGGGTGGCTTAAGCAACAGAATTTTAGTGTCTCTCAGCTCTGGAGACCGGAAGTCCAAAGTCAAGGTATTGGCAGCCTCCTTTTGAGAGCTGAGGGAAGGACCTCTTCCTGTCCTCTCTCCTTGACTTGCACATGGCCGTCTTCTCTGTGCCTCTTTACAGGTGGTATTCCCTCTATGCGTGTCTGTGTCCAAACTTTCCCTTCTTGTGAGGACACAAGTGGTATTGGATTTGGTCTACCCTAATGACCTTGTTCTAACTTGATTATCTCTGTAAAGGCGCTCTCTCCAAAAAAGACTGAGTTCTGAGATACTGGCAGTGAGGGACATCAACATGAGTTTTGGGGGGAATGCAGTTCAACCCATAAGACTACCCAAGGTCACACATCTAGGAAGGGAGGTAAGCGGGCTTTGATCCTAGGCACGGAATGTCAGAGCCCACAGCACCACCCTCTCGTCCCACTACATGGTGCAGAGAGAGAGAGTGTGTTTGAGTGTGTGAGTGGTCACTCGCTGTGGCTCCCACCAGCACGTGAGCATCTAGTGCCTGCTTGCACGAAGGAGTCGGTCCTTTGCAGATCAGCCTCCCTGGCATACTGATAGGTTTAGTGTCCCTTCAGCCATCATATGGGCACCTAAAGCCATTCCCCCGGACCTTCCCTGCTGACCACTGCTGCCCAACAAGTCAAAATTGACAGGAGTGCCTGAAGATACACACAGGGGGCCCGGGGCTGCCTGACTCCCCCCACCAGCTGCCATCTCGGATGCTGCGGCCTCATTTCAGAGGCTGCTGGCTTTGAAGTGCTCAGCCCAGTCAGGCGGGAAGCGTGGGAGCAGCAGGGGCAGTCACAAGGCCTCTTGCATCAGCTGGGGCAGCCTGAACCAGGCAGGCCCTGTGCCGACCTTTCCTCCTCCTTTGAACTTGGCTGGGGGAGGCTAAAAAGCCCCCCTAGGCCAAGGAGGGAGACAAAATTCCCAGTCTTCTGAGAATGGCACAGTCTCAATCCTATGGGGAATCTAGACTTGGGGGACAGGGCCTCTGCCTTCAGGGATTTTTTTCAGTCGGAAATGTCCTACCTTTTCTGAGCCTCACTTTACCCGTCCAGGAAGTGGGGATGAAGTTTCCAGGACTAACTATAGTAGAGAAGGACCAGGATTAACAAGGGCATTTTACTCCATGCATAGCTGCAGCATTTAGGGAGATGGTGATGGTGATGGTGATGGTGATGTATAACATTTGCTGAGCACTTACTGGGCCTCAGGGTGAATGTGGAGTATATTCTTTACCTAATTACCTCAAATCTTTTTTTTTAAAGATTTTATTTATTTATCTTTAGAGGAGAAGGGAAGGAGAGAAGGAGAGAAACATCAATGTATGGTTGCCTCTTGTGCATCCCGTGCTGGGAACTGGCCTGCAACCCAGGCATGTGCCCTGACTGGGAATCGAACCGCGATCATGCGGTTCACAGGCCCCTGCTCAATCCACTGAGCTACGCCAGCCAGGGCTCAAATCTTTTCTTTTTTTCTTTAAATTGATTTAGAGAGAGAAGGAAAGGAGAGATAGAAAAAAACATTGATTTGTTGTTCCACTTATTTACACATTCATTGGTTGAGTCTTTTATTTGCCCTGAACGGAGATTGAGCCCACAACCTTGGTGCATTGGGATGACCCTCTAACCAACTGAGCTGCCCGGCCAGACCCAGTTACCTCAAGCTTTCTACAAAGTGTCGAGGGTTACCATTGCCATTGCCATTTTATAAGTGAGATGAGGTTCAGTGGGGTGGACTTGCCCTAAGTCACACAACCAGAGAGTGAGGGAGTGGGCATGTGGCCCCGCTCCAAAGGTCTCACAGCCAGCTCTGCAGCTCTGTGAGGACGGGAGTCTTGAGGTGGGGGCTGGGGGAGGGACTCTGCCATGGCTGGGAATGGCCCTAGCTCTGGGATCCCCAGCCTCTGAACTCTACCCTGCCTGGCCTTGGTGACAGTGCCTGAGGTATGTCCATAGCGATGATTATGTGAACCCGGAACCTTCCTCCACACTTGAATTTGGTCCTCACAGCCGCCCTACGAGGTCAGCAGGGTAGGGATCATTCCTGGTTTGCAGATGAAGATGCTGAGACCCGTAGTGTTGGGATCAGTCTCCTACACAAGTCAGCAGGTGGGGCAGGCCTCGAACTCAAGTCTCCTGACTCCATGTGGACATTCTTTCTGCTGGAGGCAGGTAAGTATCTTCAGGTCATTTCAGAACAAACCCTCTGTGTCCCTCCGCCCCCACTCCCCAACTCTTGGGCTGCTGGAACTGTGACAGGGTAGGGGCAGGGAGGGAGAGGGCGCAAATTCCCAAGAATCAACTGCCCGTGGCAACACCAGTGCTAACAGTTGGCATGTTCTGAACCCTTCCTTGGTGGTAGCTGCCGTCCTTACATGTGTTTGTGCAGCCTCAGAACCCATCCCAACACAGTGCTTCAGGCAGCCCTGCCAGCCAGCGCGGGCAGGCACAGGAGTTTGGTTCAAGGCAGTCAACTGTTAATGAGCACCCACCATGAGGCAGGCACTGTCTCAGTCCCATGGGGAACCCAAACTTGGGAGGCATGAAACCACTTTCAGGGGGTTTTCCATCTGAAAAGTCATAGCTTTTCTGACTGGGATGGGATGGGGGTGCAGGGGAGAGCAAGGGCAACATCTGGGGGCAGATGTGAGACAGCTGTGATAATGTTGGGGAATGGCTAATAATGTGGGTGCATGGGCACACGGTCCCCAGTGTCTAAGTGTCTAACGGAGGGCCTAGGAAAGTTTCTCAGAGGAAATAGTGTTTAAGCTGAAGACTGAGAATTCAATATGATTTAGCCAGGTAGAGAAAAAGGATGGCGAGGAGGAGTTGTGGGCTTGGAGAGCAGAGGCCTGAGGACAGGAGAAAGCCTGTCTAAGGGGCTTCAGGATGCTAAATGTGGCGGAGGGTGGGGTGTGAGGGGGGGTGGGGAGGGCATGGTGTTGGTTCAAGGCACTGCAGCCCGAGGTAAGAAGTCTGGTCTTGACCCGGCGGCATGGGAGCCCACTGATCTAGCTTCATGTGCCCCCTTCTACATGGTGTTTTCCTGGCTCCAAAACCCTCACATCTATGGAACTCACCCAATTACACCGAGCAGTAGGTGGAGCAGGGGTCACTATGCCCATCTTGACAGATAAAGAAACTGAACCCTGGCTGGTGCGACTCTGGTGTGGCTCAATGGATTGAGTGCTGGCCACAAAACAAAGGGTCTCCAGTTCGACTCCCCGTCAGGGCACATGCCTGGGTTGCCGGCCAGGTCCTCAGTAGGGGCGCTCAAGAGGCAACCACACAGTGGTGTTTCTCTCCCTCTCTTTCTCCCTCTCTTTCCTTCTCACTAAAAATAAATAAATAAATGAATAAATGAATGAATGAATGTTAAGAAACTGAGTCTCAGAGGTTATAGGGTTGGTCCATTGTCTTTAGCTGGTGAGCTGGGGGCATTGGCCTGGGCCCCAGACCTCTTCAGGCTGGTACTGAGTTGGAGACCTGGACTGTTTGCAGGGCATAAAGTGGACTCTAGGATGATGGTATGGGGCGGTGTGGGGGCACAGTGTGGTTTGGGGAAGCCCTGAGGAGACGAGGGAGGGTGGGGATCCCCCTTCCCTAAAGCTCAAAGCTGGAAAGAACTGCCTCCGCCTCCCTCTTGCAGTCCATCCCTGGGGGCTGGCTGGGGTGAGTCAGCCTGGATGAAGTCACCCGCTTGCTTCCGCACAGCCTGTGCCCCCTGACCTGGGAGGCGCCTGCCAGGGGCACCAGCCGAGCCAGAGGACGGGCTGGGCAGCTCTCCAGGTTGCTCCGTCGCAGCTGATTTAGGGGGGGCTGGAGGTGTCCGGAGCCATCAGAAGCAGCTGGGCGTCTGGGGCTGCAAGGCCCATAAGTCATGCCGTCGCCCGCCCTTCCCTGCAGTGCTCCCCGAACGGTCTGTGATGAATCGCCAGGGACTGGGCTCATCAAAATCAGTTTATGCCAAAGGGAAATTAATTTCTGTCTCTCTGCGATGAGGTGTGGGGAAGGGAAGGGCAGTTCCAGAGGCAGGCCTGTGGCAGCACTGCAGGGCGGGGACAGGACCCTACAGTGTGGCCATGGTTGTCCCTGGGCTAGAGGCCCTGCCCATTCTACAGAGGGGATGACTGAGGCGTTGAAGCCCCGTAGGGACAAGAACCCAGAGTTTGTTCTTCATTAATTCTTTCTCCCTTGCCTCTTTTCACCTTCCCCTATTTCTTCAAGTACTTATTGAGCATCTGCTATGTGCCAGGCACTGTTCTGTGGAGGGGACACTGTGATGCACAAGACAAAGTCCTTTTTTGGAGCGTACATTCTGGTTGGGTAAGATAGACAGACTGGTAATAGATAAATAAGAAAATACCAGCCTTGGCTGGTGTGGCTCAGTGGATTGATTGCCAGCCACCGAACCAAAGGGTTGCTGGTTCGATTCCCAGTCAGTCAGGGCACATGCCTGGGTTGTGGGCCAGGTCCTTGGTGGGGGGGGCACATGAAAGGCAACCACACACTGATGTTTCCCCCTCCCTTCCCCTCTCTCTAAAAATAAATAAAATATTTTAAAAAAGAAAAAGAAAATACCAGACAGGGAAGAGTGCCAGGCGAGAATTAAGATGGGGTCGTGTGGTCAGGGAAGACCTCTATGAAGAAGAGAAGGTAAGCTGGCACTTGTTTCAAGACGAAGATAATCCTTCAGTTGTGAAGTAAAATTCCTGAAAATTTAGTCTTGGTGGGGCTGGGCCTGGGCCTGGGGTAGGAGAAGAACTCATTTCAGCGGAGAGAACCAGCAAACCTAAAGGCAGACAGTTCTTGAGACTGAAGTTCCAGTGACTGTATCCACCTGTGTGGCTCAGCCTGGGGCCTGACAGTGTGGGTGGCAGGGGCGGCTGTGTACACGGCACAGATTACTTATAGGAGAATCCACAACTCTTTAAAGATAAAACAAGTTAGAGAAACTTTGGGTGGGGCAGCTGGCCCTGGCCCAAGGATCTGCTTTCATTGTTCTTGAGGCGTTGGCAGCTGGGTCGGCCCTTTGCCCGCCCAGCTCTTCCTGAGCCCCTCTCTGTCAGGTGTCCTCTACTCCGCACGGCCCAGTAACAGGAACGACAGCTCTCAGTTCCTGAGTGAGTAACTGCCTTAGGCTGGGCCTAGTGTCTGAATTCTCAGAACAGTGCTGTTTGGCGGAAACTATTATTTCCATTTTACAGATAAGGAAACTGAAGCATCGAGAAGGGAAGAGAATTTTCCAAGATCTTACAGCTGATGAGTGGCAAAACCGGGATTCAGGCTCACAGCCCGAGCCCATTGTTGCCGCGGCCTCTCCTGTAGCCACTTTCTACCCGCTTTCCCACTACCCTGTGCTCCACAGACCGACCAGCTGCCCCTTTGCTGCCGTCCAGGTGTGTTGCACAGGTTTCCGCCTCAGAACCTTTCCCAGTGCTGTTCCCTCCACCTGGAGCCCCTGCCTCCCCATCTCTGTTTGTTGCAACCCGGACCCTTCTTCGTGGTTTTGTTTAGTTTCTTCCTCTTCCATGAAGTCTTGTGCTTAATCCCACAAGTAAGGGGCTGCCCGTTATCTCTGAAGTTCCATAGTTCTGTTCGGGCTGCTCTCTGGGCCCTTATCACACTTATTTTGTGTGCCCTGAGTTTGGAGTGTGACAGACTGGGATTTAGGTTCAAGTCTCATTTCTGTCACTGATAGGCTCTGTGATCTCGGGAGGGTAACGACCTTTGTATCAGTTTTTTCATTAGTAAAATGGGCTGATAGTGGGGAGCAAGTAGGCAATGAATTAGGAACAGTCAGCGTAGGGTGTAGTTAGCATTGAATAAGTGGCAACTGTTGTTACATAGCTTCTTCCAGCCTTGGTTTCTTCATCTCTGAAATGTGTGAGCATAAAAAATGGCAAAGGGCATCCAAAGCGCCTGGCACACAGGGCCCAATGAGAGAGGGCAAATTTAGGGGTTTATCACACACGTCTTCCCTCACAGGCCCAGCCCAGGGCTTTGTGGTTTGGCGTGTATTTTTTCAGTTGAAGTTGCTGTAGATTTACATTTCTGTGGGGTACAGACTCCACGCAGCCCTTACATCCAGCCCAATGGTGGAGTAGGGCATGACTGGTGCCCTCTTCACCATCATCGCTGTCGTCATCGTCATCATCATCATCGTCATCACAAAAGTTAGTTTTTTGATGCAGGCAACTGGCATTTTCTATGCTCTGTATAAAGCACTTTTGGAAAACTTTGCTGTTTTTATTGATTTGTAACCTATTTAAGTGAAAATGGCAGCTTCACATGCAGCTTTAAGCAAAGCCCTCGGCTGCTAGACTGCTGCTAGAAGTCCTTCCCAAGCAGAGGTTCGCTCCCTCTGTGGAGCCTCTCTCTCCACCCTTCCTTGGTTGTGAAGCAAAGTCTCTGGAAACTCTGCCCTTTAGCGCCAGGGGTGAGGTGGGGGGTAGAGGGAGACCCGAGCTCCTTTCACAGAGGGAGGCGTCGTCAGCTTCATTCACCTTCACAGGGAAGACCAGGTCTGAACAGCATTAGCAAAAAGGTGGGCTGAGGGGGCAGGTGGTGAAATCTGTTCTGAGGTAGGGGCTGTCCTGCAACACCTGCAACCCTTTTAGCCAATTTCAGAGGTAGGGAGACTGAAGTTCCAGGCCCCCCCGCCCCCGGTCTGGGGGCTATTTGGGGAGTGGGGTGGATCCTGCTTTGAAAGTGCAGAGAGGGCTGATGGGAGATGGGGGCTCGACTGCGTCTCCTTTTGGGACCACGGCCAGTGGAAATGGAGCTCCTTCAAGGAAGAAGCTCTGCCCAAAGGGCAACCCTCAAGTGCGAGGTCCCAGCAGTCTGGCTGGTTTCCTGGGTGTCTAGGTGTTTCACTGGTTGGGGTCTGAGCATCCATTTGAAAACATTAGATAAGAGCTGGAGAAACCATCCAGTTGTTTGGAAAGCTGGACGTAAGAAGAGAGAAGTGGGGCAGGGACCCTAAGCAGGCTCTGTTTTTGGTTCGTAGGCCTGAAGATTTTAAGAGCTTGGCCTGGAGAGACGTGGAGACCAGGGAGCAGCTGTGCCTGCAGGTGTCCCTGTGGGGTCTGATAGCCCCTCTTTCCCTTCCCCAGTTTTCCATCACCCCAGATGCCCAGGGACAGCAGAGACATTGCAGTGAGTGACAGAGCAGATGGTGTGTGGCCTTGGGAGGGGAGAGAACTCCTCGGACCTTTCCGGGAAGCCCCTGCCGCCTTCCCTCTTGGGCATTGGGAGTCCAGCCATCCTAATTAAGGTTATTTAGTTAATAATATTTCTTGACAGTCTCTGTGGCCCCAGGTTTGTGCTAGGGGCTGGGCCTCTGGGGACTCCCCAGATGTGTCCCCATGGGAGCTCTTCAGGGGCTCACCATCAAGAGAGGGGAGTCAAACTGGTGGACAGCTGATTACATCTCAGGTATGGGGTTGGAGATGCTCACAGCAAAGAGCCCTAATGTGGTCTGAGAAGCCAGGGAGGGAAGTGACTTGCTGGGTTCCCATGATGGTCATGTGCCACATAATGACATTATGTGCATGGTAGTGGTCCCATAAAATGATCATGGAGCTGAAAAACTTCTAGTGCTTAATGATGATGTTGTCATAACTTCACAGTGCAGCACATTACTCGTGTGTTTATGGTAATGCTGGTGTAAACAGACCTACTGTGCTGCCAGCTGTATGAAAGTATAGCACGTGCAATGACAGCGGCGGGCTGTTCCGTCTAGATTTGCGTAAGTGCCCTACGGTGTTCGCACAATGACGAAACTGACTAATGGTGAAATTCCTTAACCACGCATTTCTCGGAACACATCCCTGTGGTGAAGCAGCGTGGTTGGTTATAGCTTCACCACTTATGGGCTGTGTGACTTTAAAAGAGTTCCTTAACCTTGCTGTGCTTTAATTTCCTCATCTCTAAAGTGTGGTAATATTAGCACTCATTTCAAAGGGTTGTTGTGAGGATAATGAGTAAATATCCCTTAGAACAGTGCCTGCAACACAGTAATTACTCTATATATGTTAAGCAGAAAATGAAAGCAGCTACCACTTGGATGAGTAGGACTTGGCAAGCGGATAATGAGCAAGGGTGTCCTAGGTGAAGAGAGTAAGGGCCTGCATGTGAGGAAGTTGGCTCCTCCAAGGAACTCACTTCTGTGTTACCATGACTGGTGGCTGTCCTGGTCTGTGATTTGGGCCAGTAACTCCGGCCCCCTTTCCTCCACTGCCACAGTGTGGTCTTGAGGCCTGAGGTGTGACTGAGCGTGTGGGCCTGGCTGTGCCCACTCACCTGCTCCTCTGCGGTCCTGTAAGCCAGGCCCCAGGCTGGGTGGCACTGGGTTCTCCTGGGGGCATCTGGAGCTCCCTGGGGAAATTTGGTGGGATAGACCAGTGGTCAGGAAGGGTTCTTGGCAGAGGTGCTCTCTGAACAGTGCCCCAGAGGAAGACGAAAATGTCCCCAGACAAGGGCCGGGGAGGGAGAGCCAGGCGGAGGGAACAACCTGTGTAAATGTTGGGAGAGGGAGATCCGACTCAGAGACAAATAGATCTTTGGTGGAGTTTAACTGTGGGCCTGGGGGCCTCTCTGGTCGGTTTTTATCAGGAGGTTGGGATTGTCCTTACCTTGCCCCCTTGCTCCCTTGCCCCAGCAGGGGTGACGGCCTAAGAGGTTAAAGTCCAGTCTTGTTGCAGGGCCAGCCCAGATACTGGGGGTAGAGGCCAGTTGCCCTGGTCCCTCCCTCCCACTCCAGAGCCGGGAGGGTTTGGCAAAGCAACAAGGCAGCCTTTGTGTCCCTCTGTGGGTCTAGGCACGTCTGGCCCAGCCTAGGCGGCTGCTGGTTTCAGTACCCTGTGATCCTGGCCAGGCGGTACAGGGTGGGGCGGGCAGAGCAGGCATGGTGTCCTCAGGGTCCCCAGTGTGGTTTGTGTCCCCTGCACCCCCGTTAAGGCTTCCCAGGTGAGGATGTGTGTGCCAGAAGTACATGGGGATGTAGGGTGTGTGGGGCTGGCAGTGAAGGACCCAGAGCAGGTAGTGGGCGGGTGGAGGTGTGCAGGGGGCGGGGGTGTGGGTGGTGGGAGCCAGCTCATTGGAAGGCTCCTGTGCGCTACAGCATGTGCCTGAGGGGTCCCCCAGGGCGAGTCTGCGCTGGGGTGAGGATATGCTTTGGGGTGTGAGGGTCTGGGCTGGAGCACATGAGCAGCCCCTGGGCTGGTCAGAACAGAGCGCTGCTGTCTCTCCACAGCGCCAACAACGAGGCCTCTCTCTCAGCACATAATGTCCCCTCTGTATTGTCTGCTGTGAGGTGGTGACGATAATTTTAAGGCCCAAATCCTTTTTGTGGTGGGGGGCGGGAGGGAGGGTGGAGGCCATCTGGGGAGGACCAGAACTCCTGGGCTGGGTTTCAGTCCTGTGAGCCCGGAGGTCTGTGGTGCGTTTGGGGCTGCCCGCTGCACACAGTCCCTGTAGGGGCAGCAGAGGGGAGGCGGAGGCTCCCAGAAGCCTCTGCCAGAACCCCCACCCTGAAGTCACATGGCCGTGCCCTGCTCCAAGCCCCCTCCCTGTAACCTGCACACAGATTTCAATGCCTTGGGCTGGGACCTCCTAGAAGGAACCAGCTCCGAGGGCCCCTTTTGGTCACTGCCTGTCTGTGCTGGTGTTGCTTTGTGCCCACCCCTCGTCTGTCCTCCTGCAGAAGGACCAGACCAGCAGGACCCCGCTGCAGGATTAATAATTACTGAGGACCCCAAAGAACTTTTGTTTATGTTTGTTACATCCACCAGGATTTACCACATTAGGAATAAAACCTGAGAAAACTTGAAGACATGTATTCATTTAAAAGTAACTAATACTTCCATTACATGTTAACATAGATAATATATTTTTGAAAAAGAACTATTTTCTGGAACACAATAAAATGAACAAGAAGAGTGTGGCATTGTTTTGACATTTTCTAATTTTATTACCGTTTGGTTTAATAGAGCAAACAGCCCCCTTGAGGTCGGCTTCTCAGATCTGCTTTGGCTTTCAGTCTGTTGTGGTGAGTTTGGTTTTGTTTGCTGTTGTTAAAGTATATGAAGAAAATCTGGCCTCACACAGATTTATGATGGGAAATGTGAGGAGTATTTCCATAGCCTTTTTATATAATTTGATACTACACCAAAACTTGACAAGTGTTGGTTTCTTAAAGGTTAGTTGCCATGCAGAATCTGAAACCCTATCATATTCTGTTACATTAAAGCCCATTTGTCTATCTCACACTCTGAATGTATCTTTTGCCCATGCCTGATTTTCTAATGTATATATAGCAGTCATTTAGAAAACATTAATTCACTGAATTATGCAGGTCTCTCAAATGATAATACATTTCATTATATAATATTATAATCACATCCATTGCTTTCACCACTAATTTCATCAGAAATGTACCAGGAACCCTGGCTAATGTGGTTCAGTGGATTGAGTGTGGGCCTGGGAACCACAGGGTCGCCAGTTCAATTCCCAGTCAGGGCACATGCCTGGGTTGCGGGCCAGGTTCCCAGTGGGGGGTGGGGGAGAGGTAACTACATGTTGATATTTCTCTCCCCCTCGTTCTCCATCCCATCTCCTCTCTAAACATGAATAAATAAAATCTTTAAAAAAGAATGTACCAGGAAGTTGTCAAGCTCATTGTAACCTATACAAGTATTCCAAAATTGGAGTTTTCACTCAAAAAATAGAATTTTATCATTGCCAATAAATACTGGCTGTTTTCCTTGAAATGACAGGCTCACTTGATTTTTCTCTTCACTTGAGTATTTTTGAGAGTGTCTCTGACCAATATTCAAGCCTAAAGTTTGTCAGTCTTTTTGGTCAAGTGAACATGGCGTTCCATTTAAAAAGCTAGTTCAGCCCTGGCTGGTGTAGCTCAGTGGAATCAGTGCAGGCTGTGAACCAAGTGTTGCTGATTCGGTTCCCAGTCAGGGCACATGCCTGGGTTGCAGGCCAGGTCCTCAGTGTGGGCCATGTGAGGGGCAACCACACATTGATGTTTCTCTCCCTCTCTTTCTCCCCCCCCCTTTCCCTCTCTCTACAAATAAATAAAATTAAAAAAATAATTTTTAAAAAAGCTAGTTCAGCCTTTAACTCAAACACCCACACCAGTGCTTTTACTCTAGGTGGTGACCCGACTTCGATATGTTGCAGAAATATTTTAATTGCATTTCCTGTGTCGTTGCACACGGGGCTCAGTGTGTGCACAAGGGTTAAGGTTTCATAAAAGTACTGATTTTACTGCTTTCCTTTAACTGGACATCCTTAAGTGAAGCTAGCTAGTTCTTTTTCTAAACGGGAGCTCTCGACAGTGGCGAATACGATGACTCCTTGCAGTTTGCCTTGATTTGCGCTGAGACACCAACACTTTTACCCACTGTTGCTTTTCCCCCATTGATGCAAATTTCTACATAGTAAAAATGTCCAATAATGTATTACTACTATTAATAAAATAATTTTAACCTCAGCTGCCCCTGAGGAGGTCTTGGAGACCCCCAGAGGTGTGGGGACCCTGCCTGGAGAAGCCCTGAACCTCATTGTGTTCTCAGTGGTGATGGGCTGTATCTCACGCATTTCACTGATTGGAGCACCCAGCCCCGGCGAAGCTCCACATGGGTCCTCATCTCTGAAGTGAGAATTTTTTTCCTGGCAGGGACTGGGGAGGCTTTTCAGGGGAGGTTGATTGATTTGGTAGATGGGCAGAATGCGGAAAGGTGGGGGCGGGGCCTGGGAGTGCATTCTCTGTGGAGGGAAGGGCCCTGGTAAAGGCCTAGGGAAGAGAGAGTAGTATGAGGCCAGGTAACTGAGGGCCTTGAGTGCCAGCCCCAGGGCAATGGACACCACGGACCAGTGTGGACAGGGGAAGTCACAGGTGAGATATGCTCAGGGACAGAGATGGCCAGAGCAGAGGGCCCTGGTCCTTCACCAGGAGGCCTCCCCAATCTGGTTGACCCCAGGGCTGTGTCCTTAGGGTGGTGTTGACCTGACCGTGGCTAGCAGCGCATGGTCTGCTGTCCAGAACCCCCTGCTGAAAGGTGTCTCCGCAGGTTTCTCCACTGAAAATCAGCTTCTCTTTTTCTTTGTATCAGCTTCTCTTTTTCTTTGTATCAGCTTTGTGGTGACAGTGACTAAGTGACTAGCCTCACCTAGTTTCTTGTGCCATGCATGAATGTGAGGGTGACCTGGGCAGAGATGACAGCTAAGGGGAGAGAGCGGTCTTGGTGGCACATCAATGTGTGATGAGGGCCTGGGCCTGAGTCCTGTGAAAGGGGCTGCAGAGCTGACCCCGAGCAGGGACTGCTTCCCCACCTGCATGCCGGGCCTGCCCCGCCCTTCGCTTCCCCCAGCGGCTCTGTGTCCCTGCCCCAGCTTGTCCTCCCAGAGCTGCGGGGGCTCAGCTCTTAGCCAGGTGCGACCGGGGAGACAGACCCCAGTTTTAGTGCACGACAGGCTTCTCCGCCCCATGGTGGACATCTGCACTCCCGGGCAGGTGCCTGGGCCTGTGCGGTGTGCCCTCCACGTGTTGGTGGCCGTGCTTTGTGACTGTGGGTATGTTCTGGGTCCTGTGTGTTTGTGACTGCAGCACATGGTACAGCCTGCAGTGCGGGTGTTTGTGAGCCTGTGTGCCCTGCTGTGCATGCTGAGTCGTGTGTATGGTTATATATGTGCTTCAAGTTGGGTGTTTGTGTGTATACTTCTATCTATCTTTTAGGGTGTGAGTGTTACTGTGGCAGCTACGTGTTTTTCTGTGATGGCTTGTCCGTGTATACCTTGGCCCAGCCTCAGAAGAAGGATCCCTGAGGTGTGGGGGTGGGGACAGGGCTGGACAGGGAGCACACAGCCAGGAGGGCTGACTGGGGATGCACATGTCCTCACCTGCTCAGAGAGCTTTCCAGGCCTTCAAAGCGCCCCTGTCAGGCTTCACCACCCCTGACCAGGCAGGGCGGGTGGCTGGAAAGGGGCAGGAGGGGACCCACACAACTTCAGCCCACCTCCCACACCTTGCTGGCACTTGAGCCCGGTGGTGGAGGCCCGGTGCCCTGGACCTGTCCTCCTGAGGCTCCGAGCACTTGGTGCAGTACAAGTTGGACGGGGGCTGGCGACATGGCTCAGTCTGGCTCCTGTGGCTAACTTCCGCTCACGGTGGGCCACAGTGGCAGAGCGGGCCCTGGGCCTCCTTTGGGCTGGGACTGCTGGCAGGACCATCCCCACTGAGCCTGATGTTAACTTCATTACATGTGTCATTCATTCAACAAATATTTTTTGAGCGTGTGCTCGGTTTCAGGCCCTGGTTAGGTGCTGGGATGTAGCAGTCACCTCACTAAATTAGGGGGGAGGGGAGAGGGTACAGCTGCTGTGTATTTCACAGATAAAGAAACAGATCCTGAAAAATTAAGTGATTTGTTCAAAGGCACAGCCCAGCTGAGATTCGAAACCAGGCCTGTCTCGTGCCAGAGCCTCCCTCCCCCTGCCCTCAATGCTCACAATTACAGCCTGCATGCCCAATGAGCTAGGACCAAGAGGACAAGAGGGTGGGCAGACAGTGCTTGGCTAGCCTGGTGCCCAAGGCTGTTGGCTGGTGGGAAAGGGCACAGAAACTAGACAGTGAGCTCCTAGTTGCTCTGTAGGGAAGGTGATTGTCTGGGGTTGATCTCCAAAGGCTGCATTTGGAGGCAGAGATTCAGGTGTGGGGCGGGCACAGAGGGTGTACCTTGTGTTTCCAGGTGCCTAGGGACCCAAGGGAACGCCTTCTCTCTGTGTCACCTGCGATGGGCCCCTGCTTTATTCTGAGCCCGAGCTTCCTCATCTGTAAAGTGGGTACAAAAATTACCCCCTCTCAGTGGTACAATGCTCATGGCATGGTGCCTGGCACACAGTAGGTCAGCTGGGGGGATGGGACAGAGCTGGAAGTTGGCTGGGCCTCCCCAGGGCTCTCTGTTCTGTCCCAGGAAATGGGTGAGGGCAGGGAAGAGGAGGAGCTGCCTCTCACCAGAGCAGCCCCATTTAGCCACAGAGTCAGGACTGAAATATTCCTGAGGGAGAAGAACCCCGAGGCTTCAGGGCGGCAACAGCTCGTCAGTGGGGAGCGGGGAAGGGATGTTGTCACCATCTGCCTCGTGTCTGTCTGCGACTAAAATAATACTGGGGTGAGACTCGCCGCAGGCATGGGCCCAGCCGCAAGGTTCCCCGCAAGAGGGAGGGGCTGGGGGTGCTAGGAGGCTTGTGGGGGCTCAGCCTCCTGAGTGCATGGCCAGGGGACCCCCCAGACCAGGCTGGAATCTGCTCCAGAGGGGAGACCAAGCAGGTGCTGAGATCCCAGGAAAGCAGGGGCAACAAGAAAAACAAGAGGGACAAATTGCCTGATTCAGCTTCCATGAGCTGATCCCGAATATAGGAACCAGAAAACGTAGCAAGAAGCTATTTTAATTTCAGCCGACGTATAAGTTTTGGGTCTATGGTTCACTGTGGTTTTTATTTTGAATTGAATATGGAAGGTGCACCAGCATCTCCTCAGAATGCAAGCCTTTCCCACTGGGCACCATAGTCATTGGGCCCTGGGCAGGTGCCCCTTCTGATTGGGACCTGGCTGGGAGCGTGTCACTTGGCCTCTGGGAGGTGATGCAGTCACGTCTGGTCTTTTTATGTGGGTTTTACCAGGCATGAGCTGTTGGGTATTTTTATTTTTGCAGAGAGAACAGACCCATGACCTCAGCAGTTTAACTGCAAAAGCACCTTGACTGCTGGTTGTCATGTGCTGACATGGTATAGGGCTATTGGTTTGGCAAGCCGTCTTTGAACACCTACTGTGTGCTAGCCCTGAGCTGGGACAGTCTGGGCCCACTCTCAGCATACGAGGGGAGACCCAGAAACCCTGGAATTTACTTACAAAAATTGTGTATGTATTCTTACGTGTTTAAACTTCAGTCACCTTCAAAGCACTCTCCATTCGATGCAATACACCTACGGAGACTTTTCTTCCACTGTTCAGAAGTTTTTGAACTTGTTGATTTTGATGCTTTTTAGTGCTTCTGCCATTTTTGGTTTTGCCTTTTCCACATTGACAAAACATTTCCCTTTGAGAACTTTTTTCATCCAAGGAAACAAAAAAAGCTGCTCAGGCTGGTGTAGTTCAGTGGATTGAGCGCAAGCCTGCGAACCAAAGGATCGTGGTTCGATTCCCAGTCAGGGCATGTGCCTGGGTTGCAGGCCAGTTCCCAGCAGGGGACGCACGAGAGGCAACCATACATTGGTATTTCTCTCTCTCTCTCTCCTTCCCTTCCCTCTAAAGATAAATAAATAAATAAAATCTTTTTTAAAAAGCTGCTCAGAGCAAACCTCAGGTGGGGCTTGGGGTTCATGCCATTTATTTTTGGTCAAAATTTGCTGAACACACAGCACAGTGTGGGTAGGTATGCTTATAAGTCACCCGTTGTGAAATGGGCAAATGTGTTGAGTCTTCAAAAATATTCACTGGAGCCAAATACAGCCTCTCACGACAATGCCAGCTAGTACACTGATACAGTTGGGTTCCTAGCACACTCATTTGGTGGAGAAATCTGTACTAGCAGGGCCCCACCCCAAGAAGATAATTCCATTGTTTTGGGTCCCCTCTAGTACATGGCCAGCAGCCTGACTATTAGGGAAGGAGATGAGGAGGTCAGTAAAGGGTACAGGATACAGCAGGAGACCATGGCTGTTGCCCTGGAGGAGGTGGCAGGTGCACTAAGCCTTGGAGAGGAGACACGTGGAGACACAAAAGGAGAGTGGGGAGGACGCCCACTCTCAGAGGGAACTGTGTGCTCAGAGCCCACCACTCTGCGGCTGTCCGTTTATGGCAAGGGCTCCCGCATCACAATGTTAGCTGTGAAGTGGAGCCCTTCCTGGAGGCCACACCTGTGCCAACTGCTTTACCTATGGTTTCCCAGTCAATCCTACGAACCCCGCATGAGGTCAGGCCACTTAGTACCCACCTACCCATCTTATAGGTGAAGAAACTGAGGCTCAAGGCTGCCTAGTAACTTGTGTAAGTGGTAGAGGTGTGGCCTTGGGTTCCTGCACCTACACGATGCCATCCTTCAGTGGGCAGCAGATGAGTACCCACTGTACTCAGGCCCTGACCCAGGGTGCTTCCTGGGCGTGTACCCCAGCAGCACACTCCAGAGTGTCCTTGGATGGCTGGGGTCTCTCATCTGCATTGGGCACCGTGACCAAAGGAGCCTCTCTCCAGAGCGTGTGAGTGCATGCATATGGGGGAGAGGGGTGTAGGTGGGAGCCTGGAGCCTCCCGCTTTACAGCCTGGAGCATATCTCTTCCTCTGAGCCTCAGTTTTCCCACCCATGAAATGTGGCCACAGTACCCACTGTGCAGACTTCTGGTGAGGATTAAAAATGGAAGCCTGCATGGGAAGTACTCTGTGCATTCAGCGAGCGCCCCCCCCCCCCCCCCCTTCTGGGCTGATTCTTCTCAGAACGTTGGGAGCCATTTTCCCAGACAATTCAGCCGCTGAGCTCTCCTTGCAGCTGACAGCCTCTCCCGCCCAGCAGCCACCACCCTGAATTATTCAGGACCCTTCAGGCCCTTCAGCCCCACCTCTTCCCTTGCGCACTAGGCTGTCAATACCAACCTCTGCCAGGGCTCTGCTGACCTCAGGGCCCCGAACATCAGCCTGTTCAGATGGGGCCATAGGTGAGAGTGTGTGAGTGTGAGTGTGAGAGAGTGTCAGTGAGTGTGTGAGAGCGTGAGTGTGCGTGAGCATGTGTGTTAGAGTGTAGAAGCATGACTAAGTGTGTGAAGTGTGGCTATGTGGGTGTGGAAGTGTGTGACTGACTGGAAGTGACTGTGAGTGTGTGAATGTGTGAGGGTGAGAGTGCATATTATTAGTGTATATGAGTTTGTGTGAGGAGGAGTGTGTGAGCAAGAGCATATATATGTGTGATATACTGTGCGTGAGTGAGAACAAGAATGTGTCTGGAGCCTGGGCCCTCCTTAGGTGCTGAGAAACCAGGGCTCAGAGAAGGGGCCCCTCTGGCTTAAGGGCACACAGCGATCTGCAAGTCAGATTCCAGCCTAGAATAGGAGGGGGCTCAGCTCACCTTGGGGTTGGGCGCAGGGGAGAGAGGTGGTCGTTTGCGGTGAAGGGCAAGCAGTGGGTTGGGTCATGGGTCCTGGACAGGGTCTAGAGTCCAGCACCCATCGGGGCTCAGACCACCGCCAGAGTGTTCTTGCAGCATCTCATTTCCTGTTCACAGAGACCCTCAGAGGAGAGGAAGTACCCTCCCACTGGTTTCTTTGCTCCTCTGAGACTGGGAGAGCCGAGGGCTCTGTGAGTGAGAGGTAGGGACTCTTCTCTTGGCTTTGTGGCAAGGTGGCAGTCCCCAAAGTCTTGGAGAGGGGGCAGGAGTCTGCTGACACTCTCGCCAGAGGGCCCTCACCCATAGGCAGGAAGGACAGAGCAGACCTCTGTCTGCTCAGCCCTCTTGGCCCTTGTGGCAGCCCCTGCCTATGTTGCTAACAGGACCCCCCACCCTTCCCCACATGCTGGTTCTGTTCGGAGGGTCACTGTCCAGTATGTGGGAAGATGGAGTAGCTGGGGGATGGGGTGGGATTTAGGACTGGGAGCCTGCAGTGTCCGGAGGTTGGGGGTGGACTGTGAGTGAGCTTTGGTATGAGTGGTGAGATCCTGCATGTTAGTGTGAAGATGTGGGTGACTCTCTGAGTTTATGTCTGTCTGTGAGTGTGTGTATGTACCAGCAATGTATGTGTGACTGCTTATATTTGTCTGCATAAGTGAGTGTGAGTACCTGTTAATATGACCAGGTGAGTGTGAACGATCTAAATGTTAGACTGCATCTGTGTGGAAGCATGCCGTTTGTGAGGGGGGCGGGTGAGGGATTATTGACAGGAGAGGGGTGCGTGGGGGCTTGTCCCAACATTCAACCCCGGGGCTTCATTCTTCTTTGGGCCTTGCTTGGCATGGTTTGACAGCCTGTCTGATGGTGCTGGGACCATGCTGCTTGGAGTACGACTGCCTGGCTTTGCCTGGCAGAACCTCAGGGCCCATGGGAGGAGGGCCAGAGGTAGGGGAGGTAAGGCAGGGTGACAGACCTGGTTGTTGTGAGGAACAGAAAGAACTGGGTACAGAGTGAGGGCCACTGGAGCCTGGGGTCCACATCCCAGCTTTTCCACTCACTGGAGTGAACTGGGCAACTCATGTCCCCCTCTGAGCCTCAGTTTCTTCCTTAGAACAAGGTCATGGCACTTTGGAGTGCAGGGCCTGCACACTGAGCATCACCTACCAAACCTCTTACAAGCCTGCCTTCTCCTTCTGGCTCTGGGAAGTTGCCTGGTGGGAACCTGGACACTGGCTTGCCAGAGGCAGGAGAGGCAGCTCTTCCTCCCCTTACTCGGCCCAGGCCTGATGTGTCCCTACTGCGTCCCTCCCATCAGAGGGTAAGTGTGAACATGTGGAGGGCTCCTGGGAGCTTAAGTCAGCAGGTCATTCTGTCCATCCCCCTTTACTTGTAGAAAGAGAAGGTCATTCCCCAGCCCCTAGCTCAGACAATGTTTCCATTCCTCTACTCCTCCCATAGTCAGAAGCAGGAATAGAACAAGTCCTTCTTGTCCCCTCTGTAGAAATGGTCAGGTGAGGTGTACTGAGGTGGGAGTTCTGCTGCCAGGTCCTCAAGCTGGCTAGCTCCCCGAGCACCCCACACCCGCTGGCCTACAGAGCTGTGGCTCGGGCAGCTGTCCGGCTGAGTGGGTTAGCAACACAAGACAGATGGTGAGGGATTATCTCAGCTTCTCAGAGTGCAATGGCGGCAGTGGTGGGGTGGGGGTGGGGGAGGGAAGGCTCTCTTACCCTCCCTATGTGTGTGAACACACATACACACACACACACACACACACACACACACACCTGCACGTGCAGCTTCCCCACTCCTGCCTCAGCCCAAGCTCAGCTCTGGCTATTTATGAGGTGGGGAGGGAGGCAGGAAGAAAGAGGAGATTTTGAGAATTGGTGAGAACCGTGGGACTTGGCAATCATGTCCCTATCCAACTGGACTCTTGGACCACAGGCTGAACCAGCTGGGCCACTGAGAAGGCCCTTCCAGGCCCCTCTTGGACTCTGCCCCTGCTTCTAGGGTTTCTCTGCAGCTGCCCCCTTTGGAGCATGGACTTAGAAAGAAGCCTGAGGCTCAGAGATGTGTGAACTGCATCCAAAGTCACACAGCAAGTGCAGTACGTCAGTGGGCTAAATTCTGAGGCTTGGCAGGTGACAGTGTCTCTCAGCTGTTTGGGCACTGGCTGCAGGGTCCCTGGGTCTTCTGTAAACAAGGTGTGTTTGCCCAGCACTCAGTGATGCTGCCCCAGGTCCCACAGGGCTGTGTGTGTAACCTGTCACAGGAACAGCTTCGTGCACATGAGGATACAGACACAGCCTCTCCTTCACATATATTTCAGGTTCTGGATGAAGCATGTTTGGAGTTGAGCAGCAGAGCTGGGTCTTCAGGCTATGTCACTGGGAAAGAATTGGGATGGGGTTAGAGCCCCACTAGAGCGAATTCTCCCACCTGTCCCCCAATTCGTTATACACAGATGATTGGAGGGGCTCTCTCTTCAGCATTAGCCACAGACTCGGCACCCACCCCATATCCTCCCTTAGATGCCCTCTCCTCCTGCCAGGCCTGAGTCATCTGTACTGTTCCTAGGGAGGGAGGGGTACAGGCCGGGAATCTGGGCTGGATTTGCAAATGGCAACCCCAGGGGACCCTTTTCCCAGCATGGGTGGGAGAGGGAGGGTGAGGTGGAGGCCCCATGACAGAAGCTGGCTTTCCACCCAGAGCTGCCAATGTCCAGACCTCTCCTCCCTTCCTAAGAGTGACTCAAGCCTACTGGACCCAGGAGTAGGGACTAGGGTCTGTGTGAGGCTGCTAGGGTGGCCTGGCCTCACTCTGCACAGAGCAAACCCACTCCTCTAGGTTCCTGAGGCAGCAGCCTGTTACTGGGCTCCCTGGCGGCCAGCTGGGCCACCAACTGAGCCTGCCTTTGAAGCTCTTATTTGCAGACTTGCAGAACTTGTTGACACCACCTACACTGTTCCTGTCACAGACAAGACTGCATACCACTGAGTCCCCATCCCCAAGTCAAACCAGCCCCTTACTTCTGACCTTCAGCCCAAAATGACCACTGACCCACACATTTGGGTATCTGGAGGTGGGCACAGGGAAGGATGGTGGACAGAACCTAGAACCTGGTCTAGGCCAAGCTCCGCCTCTCTGACACTCCCACCTCTCTGTATTGTGAGGGTTAGGGGAGACCATATCTAAGCTCCCCACTTCTCAGAGCTTGGCTTGGTAGACTTTACATGAAACTGAAGGAAGGGTCTGATCAGGGTTTCCCCCCTCTCTCATCAGTGGGACTTTTCGTCTTCTTAAGGTTTCAAAGTAACATTTCTAAAGAGGCACGGTTGAAAGCCAATCAGAGAGCCCATGTAAATGAGGGCTCGCTGATTGGCTGTCTCCTTCACGCCCTTTATGAAACTTCATCAACTCAGCAAAGATTTTTCCGTTTAGCCTTCTGCGCCCGGCAGGAGGCGGGGCTGTGGGTCACTCTAGTCATCTTCCTGCTGCAGACGGCCTGTCCGGCCTAGTCCAGCCACATTAGGGACTGGCGTGGGCGAGGTCGCTAGCTTCTCCCCGGCCTTTAGGGGATTTATTCTGGCATAGAATCCCCGCGGGGGCGGATCGAGGAGTGAGACCCCCTCCTCTTCTTTGTAGGGCCGCTGCAGAGCGGGCTGCAGGCTGCGGGTATTGAGCTTGGCTTGGCCGGATCGATATCTGCCCGCTGGACTGATGCGCCAGAGAGTCGGCTCGAAGAGCGGGCTCTGCGGCAGAGTGATGGCCCTATAGCCGCCCCCCCCCCAGCCCGCCCTTTCCATCCTCTTCACCGGCACTCCCAGGGAAACCGAGGTGGGGAAGTGGTGTTGGGATCGAGGTCTTGGCCTTGGGCAGAGACACTCCCTCGTTCTGGGCCGGGGTCCTCATGGTGGGGGTGAGGGTAGTTCAGGGATGCACCCTGATGCCCAACATCCGCTCAGTCCCTACCTCCCCATGATCACCTGCATCTCAAGGCTGTTCCCGCCTGTATCTTGTCCCCTCGTGCTCTCCTTCGCCTTCCTCCCACTCTCTTTGTGTGTTTCCTTTCTGGCTCTGAGTTCCTCCTTCCTCTCCATGTGGGTGTCTCTGTGTCTATCTCTACATCTCCGTCTCCATTTCTTTCCCTGGCTGCCTCTGTCTCTTGCGGTCTCTGTCCTTCTGTCTCTGCTTAGGTCTCTCCTGTCTCTTGCTCATTTTTGCTTTCTCTCTTTGTCTGGCTCTCTCTCCTCTCCCTCCCTTCAGCCTTCCACCCGCGCCGTCCCCCCACCCCCCACCCCCAACACACACCTCACAGCCCTGTTTACGACATCCCCAGGGCAGGCAGGTGGGCGGGGCTGCAGCAGATAGAGGTGAAAGAGGGAGACGCAGCCTCCCCCCCAGCTGTTAACCTTCACGCTTCAGGCCTCTGCGGATGGCAGAGGAGGGGGAAAGCCCAGCTGCCAGCTTGGCGGAGGTGACCAGGCGGGGGCTGCGGGTTGCCCCTCCCTCTGGACTCATCTCTGGGGAGATCTGGGACCGGAAGGAGTGCGACGGAGGGCGCCTCCGGCAGAGAGAGGATGTTGGCGGATCAGTGGCCTCCCGAAGGCTTTTGCTGGCCGGGCGGGTGCCCAAAGGGGGCTCTGAGTGGCGCCGGCCCTGCCCGCGGCCGAGCCGGACGTGGGGGCCGGCGTGAGAATCCCGCCCATCTGTGAGCCGGCCTCACGCCGTCAGACCCAATTTATCTCGCCGCCAAAGTTTCACAGCCATCTGCTCGAGTGGAACGGCTTCCAGCGCTGGCCCCACCGGGCCCCCCAGCCAGCGCGGGGATGTTTTCCAATACGGCAGTATCGCAGCCCCCCCACCTCAAAGCAAGGAGGGGGTGTGGGGGGAGGCGGCAGAGCGCGGTGCGTGGGGCTGGCAGGCAGCCCTCTCCGGCAAGCGAGCCGACCCTGAATTTTAAGCGATTGATCAGGAAGCGCAGGCCGTTCCCATCACTTAGAGCAGCCAAATGCGACGGCGCAGGGATTTCAAGGGGCCTTTGCGGAGGCGGTAATGAGGTCACCGTCACCGCGCCAGCCGGCGGGCAGGAGGGGTGAAGGCCTGCGGGCACTCTGGTGCATACACAGCTGCGAGCACAGCCACACCCATACCCACGTGACCCCCGGGGTCCCAGCGCCCACCCAGGAGAACTCCGCATTTGGGTATGAGTTTGATCACCGTCTGACTCCCTCCCTCCCTTCCACCCGCGGCGGGATCAGGGAGACCAAGGTAGAACCTAGCCTCTGTTCCACCCGTGATCACCTCGGAGAGCTTCAGCACAGGAACCCCAGTCTTCGTCCCTCCCCGCTATGTACCTAAAATACAAGCATTTGGGCACCTGCCCACTGCACTTCTGACAGACACCTGCAGAGACAGATGTACCCCAGGCCTCAGGCAATCACACAGGTGCATACATTACGATTACACACCTGACCTCTATGTTCATGCATTGGTACACTCTCAGCCACCACCAACGCCCCGCCCCCAAACATGGACACAGGAGTTCCACCGTTCTCAGGCCAGCGCCTCCCTTCCCGGGACCCACACAGGTGCACAAATCCCCCCCAGACTCGGAGCTCGCTAATGTGTCAGGGCGGGTGGGCGCCTCCACTGCCAGCCAGGAAGCGCGGGTGCAGACCTCAAAGAGAACAAAGGCCGGGTAGGCCGCTGGGAGGTAGGGGGGTTGAGACCCCCCCCTTGTCCTCCTTGGCGGTGCTCGTCTGTCTCAGCTCCGGGGCCACCGCATCGAGCGGCTCTGATTGCCGAGTAAATCACCGCGATGATCTGAATAATTATCGTCTCCTGAAAAGGGTGGGGGGGGGGGAACAGGGGAATAAATAAACAGAGGAGAGAGCAGCCACCTGATTTCTCAGAGCCCTGGGTGGAGGGAATACATCAGGGTGAGTGTCAGTGGTCCCCTGCGGCTCCTAAAGGTTTTCTTGGGATGCAGTGCAGGTGGGGGTGGGGTGGGCCTCAGGGCAGAGCTGTTGTGTAGAGGGGCAGCTAGAATCAGGCGCCTTCTCTTCATCTCCCCAGGATGAGTCAGGCCAGTTCCCTGTTCCCCACAGTCAGGCCCACCTGCCCTGCAGAGCTCCCTCCTGTCTTCAGGGCTTGGCTCCAGCCCATCTGCCCCCTGGGATGCCATCCCTTCCATTCTGCCTTGCCTGGCTCTCCCATCTCTGAAGTTCATCTTCAGGCTACTTCCTCTGGGAGGTGGTTCCTGACTGCCCAGGAACTGGGCAGAGGGCTGACTGCCCAGCTATCTTTCCTTCCCAAAAACCCAGAGTCTGGTTCTACAGAGCCTGACTGGTTTGGGAGTGTCCACCTGGTCTCCTCAGCTGGATTGAGAGTTTTGGTGGGAAGCAGCTATTTTAAACAAAATAATGATAATAACAACAACAGCAGCTACTACCCTGTCCTGAGCATTACTGATGTCCTATCCCCATGCTTAAAATATTCTGTCACTGTAGAGCCTTCCCCAGGATCCTGTCTGGGAAGTAATATTCCCATTTTCCCAATGAGAAAACTGAGGCTTGGTGACCATGGGGCTTGGCCTGCCCTTTTCTCCAGAATTAAAATGCTGGTCACCTTCTGGATCCTTTCCAGAGTCCCCAGATCCTACAGGTCTCTGCGTCATGGCATAAATTCCTCAACTTCATCCTGCCATTTCTGTTCTCCCTATGGCCCCTACCTCTGTTTTCCTATCTTCAGGAGGGGTGTCATCCAAGCATTGTGACCCCCCGGCCCCCTCAAAGGGCATGACCCTTCCCCACAGCCCCATCATCAAAGGAGGGGTAGCTCAGACCTATGCCTGAAATGGTTCCAGATGTGGGGCCTGCAGGGGCCTGCAGAAGACACAGGGTGACGGTTTGGCACATGGCTAACCGTCACTCTTCCTGGAGGCTGCCTTGAGGGAGGCCCATCCCCCTCCTCCTCCTGGCACCTGGTCAGTAAATGGGAGTAGAACATGGTTCAGGGTAGGGGGGGTCTCCCAGGAGGCTGGGGAGGGAGGACCTCTTGGTGTCTGGGACAGGAGAGAAGCTGAAGTCATTGTGGGTTTGCGTTTTACCCTCTGTGAGGGGAAGGCTGCTGGACTTGGGGTCTAGGGGGCCATATCCATGGCTGGGGTCCCCAGGCTGTACAAGGAGGCCCGGGACTGAGTAGTTTAAATTGCCCACACTCCTCCTCAGAGAAATATCATTGTAGATGGGGGAAACTGAGTCAGGGGTCCCAAGCTGGCTCCTGGCTAATGGTGCCTGTGCAGACCTGTCCCATGGGGGTCCTGATTCAGGGCCCCGTCTTTTCCTGAAAGTCTTTATGGCTTGGGTAAAGAGGCGACAGGTGAGACATAGTATTGGTCTAAAGACACATCCAGGTGGTCCAGCCTTGGGGTGTGGGTGAAGATGAGGCAGGGAATAGCCTGACTCTGGAAAACCCTCAGTCCCTACTCTCCAGCCCTCTTTGGGGCTCAGGGGAGCACCTTCTCCCAGGGAGGCGAGCAGAGACGGCCAGGATTCATGGGGTGGGTCACGGGCATTTCCCTGCCCCAATGCCTCTGCCAGCTTTTCTTAGCATCACAGAGGAACAGGATGTCTTGGTTCTCTACTCCCTTCAACAAATAGGTATTTCAACAAATAGGTATTTCTTTGGCATTTACTATGTGCTGACACTGGGGGCATGGAAGCCTGGGGTTCAAAGAGTGCTCAGGCAGATGGGGAGTCATGTTCACCTACCCACTCAAGCTCACATAGATTCCCCCCCGCCCCAGAGTGTGAACCCTGGGAATCCATGGGGAGGCAATGATGAATGTGGCAAGACCTTTGAAATCAGACAGACCCAGGTTCAGACTCTGGCTTTATTATTTTATTAACTGTGAGCAAATCAATGAGCCTCAGTTTCCATACCTGTAAAGTGGGAATTCTAATAGTGCATGCTTCTTAGTGCATCTGTGAGGTTTCACTGAGATAATCCAGATGTTGGATCTAACCCAGGGCCCAACCCATGGTGTCTGGTCATCACCATTAGTTTAGAGAGGAAGGGAGCAAGGAACCCCAGGGTGCTTTTTGGCCACACTAGGGTGCATGGCTGGTGTCCAGCCTCTCTACTGAGGGTTGGAGATGGTGGGTCTTGGCAGGTTCTCTGAACTGCACAGACCCCCACACTCCTGAAAGCTTGGTTCCCTCCCTGTCATAGCCTCTCCCAACTGGCCTGAGCTGGCTGTCACTTTCTTGCTGCCTGCCCATAATTTCATCCATTCATGTCTCCTCCCAAATACATAGAGCTCTCCCTCCCACCAGAACATCCCCCTAGCCCCACCCCTATCCAGCTCAACTCATTAGTCACAAACATGCCCACTCACACTCAGTGTGCACAGATAAGGAGATACACACTGTTGTGGTAAGACACAACCATGCGGACACACTTGTGTGCACACAGGCAAGAGGACATCTACATCAACATCCACACACACACATAGGTGCACACACAGCCCAAATCAGTACAAAAAGGTGCATACACACTCAGGGACAAACACAGGGACATGTAAGCAAATTACACAAAAGCATCTTCAGGCTTATGTGCTGCCCATGCACAGGCGTACTAGAACAGACAGGAACAGACAGGGATACACACACACAAAGCACGAGTACATGTGCACTGTTAGGCACACACACACACGTCCACACACATAGACACACGCCAGCTCTCTTGCCCTCACCCCCCAGTGGGGAACTGGCTGCCCGCCAAGCGCCGCACTTTCTGCTGGGTGTGCACAACCTTTCACAGGCTCTAATTGAGTCGAGGGTGATTTATAACCGGCAGCGCCCCTGCCCGAATGGGCTGCCCCCTCCTGCTGCAGCCCAGGCCAGAGCCTTGGGCCACCCTCCCCACGTCCTCCTCACACAGGTTCACACACATAGCTCCCTTAGAGGGAGAGGGAGGCCTTTCCCTCCTGGCCACCAGCTCCTTCATTTTTGCCCTTCTTCCAGGCTAGAGACTGGGCTCTGACAGGTTTTGCCTCAACCCACCCATACCACCACCAAACCCGGCATTACACAGCCCAGACACTGGGGGACCGTCACAGCCTTCCTGTCTAGCAAGGGACAGCCAGGACCTTGATTTCGGATCCCGTGTAATTCCTGAGCTGTAGCAGGAGAAACTAGATTTAGATATGAGAAGGGACTTCCCCAGTGAGCAGGGGCTGGGAGAGCCTCAGTTCAGGTTGATGGGAGAAGGAGAGGCCACTAGGAATTTTGTTTCTTGCCCCTCCATCCTTTTGGGTAACTGAGCTGACTGTGACCCCATGTCCCCATGGCCTATGTGGCTGGGCCTGTGATTATTCACATTAATTAGGCCCTGAGATTTGGCTCATAAAGTCCCCTTGTCCATCTAAGAAGGAGCTGCTGTGAGGACCTTTGTCCTGATGTGTGGGGGAGAGTATGCACCCTGACCTCTCACCTCTGACACCAACATGGACTAGTTGCTCCAGCCATGGCTTATGAGCTCAGTCTGATAGAGATTTCATCCTCCAAGTGGCCTACTGTACTGGATGCTGACGCCGTTAACCTATTTGACAGTGGAGGCAACGAAGGCTTAGAAAGGTCCTTGCCTAAATTATACACCTGGTTCTTGGTGGAGCTGGGATTTGAAATTAGGCAGCAAAGCATGCCTGACCCAGGGGCCTGACCCCATGATGAAGCCCCATCTGACTCCCGGGATGCCTGGTGCTCAGGTTGCTGTGTTTTGGAGGACAAGAAGCTCCTTGGAGGGGCTAGCCCTCTCCATTCCCAGAATTGGGATTAATTTACAGCATGAGGGATTCAGATTAGATTTAAGAGGGATCTCCCTGGCAGTAAAGAGATTGGGAGCCAAGAGAAGTGTGTGTGTGGGTGGGTGTGTGGGTGGGTGTCGTGGGGAGATGCGCATGGAGAGTCCGGGCTGCCCCTGAGGGGTTCATATGGTAATGGTTGCCAGTGTTTAGTGTTTGGCTATGCCTCTTGGCTCACACAGCCCCATGGGAGAGGAGTTGAAGCACATTTTAGAGGTGGAAAAAACCGATATTCTGACAGCATGAGCCACCTGCCCCAGCCTACTCCTGTCAGCATTGCCACGTTTCGGCCTCTGTGGCCAGTGACTCCCCTTCATCTCTGTTGTGGACAAACCTAGCCCTTGGCCCTTCCAAACTCACTTGAACAGGCTTGAACGCCAACGAGGATGTGAAATGGGTAGCTTTGAGGGCATGGGGTGTGTCCCAGAGCTCACAGGAAGTAGGTGGTGATTTGTGCTCAGATGTGTGTGTCACTGGGTAAGCTCCTGTGACCTAGGCCTATTTTTGTGTGGGTGACTTTGGGGCAGGGCATGGTTTGTGCCCTTGCGTGTTTGTATTTTTAGATTTCAGTGTCAGTCTGTCTGTCTCCACACGGACTGTGTGATGTGTTTGCATGTCTCTGTGAGCTTGCTCCTCATTCGTCTGTGTGTGTGTGTGTGTGTGTCCGTCTGTCTCTGCCCCAGCTCCTGGGCCTGTCTCCATGTGAGCCTCTCCGCCGGCGGTGCTGGGTGTGTGGGTCTGTGTGGCTCCATGTCTCTGTTTCTGCAAGTGACTTTCGGTGTGACAGTGTGTGTGATGGGTGTCTGTGGTGTCTGTACGGTGTGTGTGACTGTGCGCGAGACCGTTTTGACTCTCTCTGTGTGTATGTGAGACAGTGTGTGTGTGTCCCTGAACGCTGCTGTGTGACTGTTTCGGAGCTCGGACTAGGGTGGGAACAAAATTTTTCAGTCATCAGGAAAATTATTTTAGTGTAGTATGTTTTTTAAAAAATCACAGTTAATGCAAAGACCCATGATGAACAAGGTCTAAACACACTAAAGCCAGGGTAAGGCTGAGTGCCCGACTGCGCGACTGTGAGTGTGGCTGTAATTGTGCGCCCTCCCTCCCGCGCCCTGCCAGGTGAGCCCACCCCCCTCCAGTCACGCTGCGCTGGGCTGAGCCGCGATAATTTCCGAGTCGGCTGCGGCTTTGTGTGCACCGGCCGCTGTCTTGGGGGCGGGGATGGAAGGGAGGGTTATTTCTCCCCCCTCTTCCTTTTTATTGGGTCATTAACAACGGGCCGGACTGCCGCTGCGCCCCCCCTTTCATGTCTGCCGCGCCTCCCGCCATTATCTCCCTCCGCCGCGCGGCGTAATTCGATGCCAATCAGGTTTGGGGCGCAGAGGCAGCCGGATCAAAGACGGGGCCGCGGCGCTGGAGGGAGCCGTGGGGGGAGCCGGCTGGGCTACCGCCCAGGGTCTGGGCGCCCTCTGTGTGTCCCCACCCGAGCCAGGGTCAGACTGGGAAGGCCCCGCCCACTCCGTAAGGAGGTTCAGAAACCTGCGCGGGGGTGACACGGTCGTCACTGGCGGGAACAGCGCAGTCCAGGAGGCCACCATGGCTGCTCAAGTTGGTTAGAGGTTGGAGGTGGTTTCCTGGAGGGCGTGGCCTTTAGGCAGAGCCTTTAAAGAGTTTGGTAACAAATGTGGAACTGGCAGAGAAATGGCATCTAGGCAGAGGGACCAGCGTGGGCAAAGGCTGGAAGGCTGCAGCAACCAGCAGTGTCTCAGGAATAGAGGAGAACCTGGCAGGTTCTTCTGGCTGGGCGTTTGTGCCGCAAGCGCTGAGCGCGGAGCAATGGAGGGTTCTTGAGAGGGGAGGGATAGAATCTGAGGGACTTTAGGACAATTTATGTGACAATGTTCTCTGCCTGCTGGAAGCCCTTCGAACTCAGTTCCATCCTCTGGGACATGGGGAAGCTCTCAGCTCCCCTCACGTCCTCCACAAGGGATTAGTGACATGGTGAAGGTGATGGGACAGAGAAAACAAACACACACAACTCATATTTATTGAGCACTTACTGTTTGCCAGGGCAGGCCCAGGTCGTGTTGTGCGCTCACAACAGCCCTGCAGGGTTGCAAGTCGCTTTACAGGTGAGGGGAGGCCCAGGCCCAGAGGTGAAGTGACCTGCCCGTCTTCCCACAGCTGGCGAGGGGGGGGCGTGGCTAGGATTTGAACCAGGATTTACACCCAGAGCACACTGGAAGAGGGTCCTGCCACAGCTCTCTACCCTACTCCCACCCCACCTGGGGAGGCGATGGTTCCACGGAGTGGCCTGGGTGGGGTGTGGGACCAGAATCGTCCTCCCCAGTTTCACAGCCACCTCCATTGTTTACAGCCCTTGGCTTTGGGCAAGTCACCTGCCACCTTCCCCCAGTCTGTTTCTTCCTCTGTGAAATGGGGTTCACGTATTTCTTTGGCTTGTCCCTGAAGAGGCAGTGAGTATGTGCAACGAAGGGCATTTGGAAAGTAAGATACAGTGTAAATGGGAGTTTTTATTATCACCATCAGCCAAAGACTGGGTTGGGGGGGGCTGTCTGCCAAACGGTCCCGGCTGAGGGTGGAAAGCCCCCTTCTTCCCCAAGGAAAATGCCAGTGGTTAGTCCTAATGGTTTGGAGAGAGTAGTTCCCCTACCCCCACTGTTGAGAGGGAGAGAGAGATAGATTTTTCTCTCCCAAATAGTGCTGGGTCTTCACAACTGTAAATATCTCAGACCTGAGAATGTTCTGGGAAAACCGCGGTATACATAATACATGCTGCTGTTCTCAACTAAAAACTCGCTTCTGGACAGGGGCCCCATCTCTGTCTTCTACCCCCCAACCCTCAGCTCTGGGCTGTTGGTAAGCTGGGGTTGGGATGGGGTGGGGAGTAGAGGGTCCTGAGCCCTTGGCTCCTTCCAGATGGTTTCCTGAGTACCTGCTAGGCTGGGTCTGGGCTGGCACTGGAGAGAGATGGCCATGTGGGGCCCCCAGAGAGCACCCATTTGGGTACAGGAGGTCAGTGGGAGCTCACATGGGTGGGGCTCCCTGGGGGCCTGTGGACATGCTCTCTTTGGAGAGGGACAAATGAGTCACACTGAGAAGAATGAACTGAAGTTTACCTGAAGAGGGCAGGGGACAGGAAGCATGCTTCAGGAATGTGCAAAGCCTGGAGGCCTGAGAGAACAGAGCACAGTGAATGCTTCTGGAGGCGGGGAGGATGAACAGGAGGGCTGGGACCAGAAAGGGCAGAGTCTGAAGGAGCTGGGACCCAGGGCAGCTTCAGAGCAGAAAGTCGCCCTCCCTCAGCCTCCTCATCTGTACTATGGGCACAAGCCCCCCCTCCCCCTGCCCCTGCAAGGGTGGATGGGAAGTCAATGAGACAGAGGAAGTGGAGGCACTTGTGCCTTCACATCCCCTTCGCACTCAGGGGACTAAGGGGTGGGCAAAGGCTGAGGTGAGGAGGCAGGGGTGGGGGTTTCTGTCCCCACTGTTCTCTGTGCAGGGGCAGACAGACCAGGGATCTCGAGTCCCCTTCCAGACCAGGCCTGGGCTCTGATGGAGGCAGCCGTGATTGGCAGCCCCCCAGGGCCCTGGGCATGTCTACAGCTAGGGAAGCGGATGTGGGTCCCCACCAGCTCACTGGCCAGGAAAGCTGCTCTCCACTGGGGGGCTCTGCTGGGCTGGGCCTCAGGCCCGACCACGTCCTTTCACTGTGTGTTGATTTGCCTCCTACCTTCCCGAAGGAGGTCTGTTTTCCCCCTTCCGCTATCCCTTCTGAGGAGTCCCTGCCTGGCTGGACTGGGTGCCTGCGTGTGTTGGGGAAAGGGGTGATGGCTGCGCCTCACGCTGCAGTTCCCAGCTGCCTCTGGACGCTGAAAAATCCAATTTTCTTCCTAATTGCCACCACCCGTGCTCTCTCTCCCTTCACAGCCTACTTCTGCTTGGCGGCTCCTCGTCCCCCACCAGGCTCCCGACTCCTGCTTCCCGCTGCTCACCCCACGGCGGACGCTGCCCCCCCCCTCGGTCACCCGTGTCGGGACGCACCATATATCATGTCCGCAGCGGGGAGGGGCTGGGGGAGCGGACGGGCCCCTACCCTGGGCTCCCTGACGAAATCGTCCTTTTCCGAGGCGGATGACAGGTTGTGGGAACAACAGCTTGAATTACGGAAAGAAGTTTCCCCACTGAGTTAATCTGCAGTGGCTGGAGGTGACCTTCTGGAGACGGCGATTAATCACGGGCCGTGGCGGGCGCCGCGCCACGCCGGGCCCTTTGGGGGAATACTAATTCCACTACAAGATAAATCATAATTTGACAATAATCATCTGCCCTAATCACTCCAATTCTTCCGTTTAATTATTTGTATACACCGTGTTTTTTCAATGAGGACCCTGTGTGCCCATGGGTGGGGAGGGACCCCAGCCTGGGCATAGGCCTTGCTGGTATGCCTAGTGAAGCCTGCCCCTGAGCTGCTGGGGAGAGCTCAGAGTTGTGCGTGGCTAGGGAAACCGAGGCTCAGAGGCTGAGACTTGCCCAGGCTTGGGGTGAGCTGGGCTGAAGACTCAGGCCTCCCGGGATGTTCAGTCCTAGGACACACCCTCTTGCACGGCCCTGCTGAGGAGCTGGCCCAGAGTGCCTCGACGCCTGCTGTCCCACTCCCCGACCTCTGTCCTCAATCTCCTGCAACGCCTGGTCCCATCCTCCATCTGTCACCATGGACAGGGTTGCTGGGCACTTTCACTCCCTCTACCCAAGCCCTGAGCTGGCTGTCCACTCAGAATATAAGAATCAGGGGCTGCAGGCATTTGAGATGTTGCCTTGTGTCCCCTACCAGGTGCTATGGGATCGCTGGTAGTTGACGGGAACTCTCTGAATCTGTAGCTTTACCTGTAAATTGGCTGGGGCTCCCCTCTTCCAGGGTAGTGGAGACCTGGCCCAGTGCCAGATCCTCAGGGGCACTCACAGTGCTTCTCACTGCCCCTTCCTGTTCTGTCAGGGCCCTGCATCCCCCACCCCCACCCTCTCTCCTAAATCTGGCTCCTGGTGATGCCATGCTCAGCCCTTGGGTTGGGCTGCCAGGCGAGTTCCAGGGACCCAGCTCTGCCCTGACTTTCGTCTCGGTGGGGCTGGCTGGGCTGCTGCCAGCTCTGGCTCCCTGAAGCAGGAATCAGAATGACTCAGTGTCTTTCTTCTTCCAGGCTGGCTCCCGGCACCCCACGGCGGAGGGTGGTGGTGAGGGGGGTTCTCTGGGGGCTGTTGGATGCAGCATGGCCTCCCAGATGGGGCTGTAGTGGGACCTGTGGTATGCCTTTGTGGTGATGTGGGGGGGTTGGCTTCCCCAAACAAGAGGCAAAAGCCTAACTGGGTGCGTGCAGGGGGCTGCAGCCGTAGAGGATGATATGCTGACGTTAATGAAAATAATGTTAATAGCAGTGAGTGTCCCTTCCTGACAGCAGCCCTCCTGGCCATCTCCTGGTCCCAAAGACAGCCAGCTGGTGGTGGAGACACAGCCCCTCATCCTCAGGAAGCCTCAGTCACAGGGAAGAGATGTGGCCCCTTTGCTCAGATCTGAGAGAGAAGAAAGAAGCAGGGAAAATACAAACCCCGGTGTTAGCTGCCAACTTTATGGCGCTCCTGCCGTGTGCCAGGCCTGGTCCTCAGCACTCTGCCTGCTTCCCATCTCTGAGTCCTCATGACCAGGTGTGCGTGAGGTGTGACATCAGCCCATTTTACAGATGGGGAAACTGAGTTTCAGAGAGGTAAAGCCACTTGCTCTGTATCACCAAGTTTGTGAGTACGAGATTGAGATTTGAACTCAGCCTCTTCCTCTAGTCTCTCCTGTCTCCAGAAACCTTGACACAGCTACCTCACCAGTATTGTAGAATTTCTGGTCAGAGGACCCGGGAAAAGCTGAGCTAGTCTCTTGGCCTCTCAGGGGCCACTGCGAGACGGGAGGTGAAAGGGCCACTGGTTCCCAGGCTCAGGCCTCCATGCCTGTAAGCCCTGCTTGGGGCCAGCTTCCCTCTCTGTGCTCGTTCTCTGTGGACACAGGGCTCCCTCTTCTCTTTCTCTGACTAGATTGGCACCTTCCCACCCCAACTCCTCAGCGACTCCTGCCTGGAGGAGGGAACCTGTGTGGGACAGACAGGGTCTTATCCCTATGGGCCTCTATCTGATGCCATTCCTTGACAACCCCCGGGAAGGTCAGCCATGGCTTGTGGTGGGTGGGGGACCCCTCTGACTTTGTGCAATGCAGTTTGGTTGGGCACTCCTGGCTGTCTCTCAGCCCTTACCGCAGCCAGCCCATATTTGAGGGCCAGGATTCCCAAACACCAAGCTTGGCTCTGAGGGCTGGCTGTGCAGGAGTGTCCCACTCTGGCTATACAGACCTGGAGGGTGGGTGGGGTCCATTGGCCGTGCTGAGCCTCACTTTTCTTATCTGAAAACCATAGGTAATAATAATACCTAGCACACAGTAAGCACTCAATAGTTGTTACCTACTGTCAGTATAAATGCGAGGCATGGTGAAATCTCAGAGGGGTCAGCCAGTTGTTGCTGTCCTTGACCTAGCCCCTAAGTCCCCTTTTTGGAGTGATTGAGAAGGGAGGGGCATCCCCCTGCAGACAGCCTGGTACTCAGCAAGGTGCTGGACTAGCCCCCTCCCAGTCAGAGCCCACTGCTGTTTCTGCAGGCTAGTGAGGGAATGGCAAGGGGTGGCTGGCGGGGAGGTGGTGGAGCTGTGGCGGAAGAGAGGGGAGCAGAGATTGGCCCTGGTAGGAGAGAGATGGCCTGGGGGAGAGCAGCTGAGTCGCTGGGGAGGGAGGGAGGCTGTCGCGCTATAAATACCTCCCAGGTAACAGGACCCATAAATGAAGGGAGGGAATTAGTCACATTCCGTGTCGCCTTGGAGAGAGGACAAGGAGCAATGACCTAAATCCATGCAAGGGAAAAAATTAGGCTATCCTTGGGGGTGGGGGGTAGCAGGTAGGGGCCGGATACAGCACCTCTTCGGAGGGGTGCCCTGGATGGGTCTTGTGGACAGGGGCCAGGCAGGAACCGCTGGGGTGGGAGGGGTCTGGAAGGGGGCAGCTTGTCTCCTCCACGCCCAGATGTGTGAGATGTGTGACAGGCTCTTTTCTTCTCAAGGATTCTTTGGTCTCAATCAGAAACTCAAACCCGTTCCTCATGGAAGTGTTTCAAGGAGTCTAGCCCTGGTCTTTCGTCATGTCACTCTGAAGCATCTTCCCATGTGCTGCCCTCCTTAAGCCCTCACTCTCCCTGAGCCCCCACCTTATCATGTATTCATTCAGCTCTGCTCCTGGTTCAGGCAGAAGAATCTTTGCTTGGGAAGCAAGAGGGATGTGTCCTGTTTCTTCTCTGAACCCTGCTGCTGGGGCTGGATCCGCTTGTCCTTCCCTGGGCTGATGACATGCCCTGCTCTCTGGGCTCCCAGCCCCTGCTTCACCCCCTTCTGCACCCCCCACGGTTGCCAGAGCAACAATCAGCGAATGCCTTCCCTTGCTCACACCTTCCCTACTCCTCTAGGAATGGAGTCTAGGCCCCTTGGCCTGTATACCAAGCCTCCAAGTGCTTTTTAACTCCGTCCACCCCTGCTCTCCTCCCTCACATCCAGCCTGCCAGTCTAGATTCTCCAGGTCTGTGCACAGGCTGTCCTTTGAGCTGGGATACCTCCCCTTGCTCCCCCTGGCAGACTTGCATTTTCTCCCAGGCCCCAGGCTGGAGTCGGAAATTCTCCCTGCCACCTCCCCAGTGGACTTGGGTCCCCCTCTTCTCTGTCCTGGAAACACATGCAGCAGGGTCAGTGTGGGGAAATGGTTAAGCTTCAAGTTAGAAGGCTAGCTTTGTCTCTTACCAGGTAGTTTAGTCAGCTAGGTAGTTTAGTCAGGTGACTAAATGAGCTCTCCTGTGTCTTAGTTTCCTCACCTGCAGAAAGGTTTGGGTGAGGCCCTGCATGAGGAGGGCACAGCCCACAGTCAGCGGCTGGTTGTTTTGGGGGCCACAATATTGATTTCACTGATTCTGTGTCTGCCTCTTGTGTGGGCTGTGAGATTGGGGGGGAAGCGAGGGCGGGGTACAGCCTGCGGTGCTACGTCCCTGTGTGACTTGTCCCTGCAGCCGCAGTGGCCAGCTAGAGCCTGGCACCGAGACTGTCGGCAAATGTTTGCTGAATTAATGAGTGGGGGCTGCAGGGCAAGCTCGAGCTGCATTTCCACCTGGGCTGCTGCAGCTGGGACGCCTGCGTGTCTGTGTGTGCCGTGGGAGCACGAGTGAGGGGTGTCTGTGGGTGGGGGAGTGATATCTGTGTCTCGGGGGTCTGGCGGCGCCGTGGGCAGCCTGGCGCGCCCGCTCCGTGGGGTCTCCGCGGAGCGCCTGCCTGGCTGCGGGACCCCGTTGCCAGGAGCAGTCAGGATGCGGCAGCGTCTCCATGACAACGCGGCATCTCGAGCCGCGAGCCGCCCTCCCCCGGCGCCCCGCAGTGGGCAGGAGGCCGAGCCTGGCAGCCCCTCCAGGGCCCAGCAGCCAGCAAGCTGGGCTAGGAGGCCAAAGCCTGGTGGGAGGGACCAAGGAGGGGGCTCCTTATTTTTCTAGAGATGAGGCGCTGACTTGCCTTTACTTCCTTCTCCAACTGGGGGCAGTAAACAATATGAGGGTTCTGTCCTCTGCCCACCTGCAGCGCTCCCTTCCATTTCTGGCCAAGAAATCAGGAACAGGTCCTGGTTAGGGTAGGAGACCCTCACCAGCCAAGGGACAGCTCTAATGTCCTGGCTGTGAAAGCGGCACAATGATCCAGGTGTGCGTGGCTGGTGTGTGTGTGTGTGTGTGTGTGTGTGTGTGTGTGTGTGTGTAGGCACTAAGGCACTTCCAGGGGAGTGCCATTCTGGTCTGTCCAGGCTATCCGTGCAAGCCTAGTGCCTTCCCGTACCCACCACATGTCTGCTAGTATACGCACTTCCCACCGACAATGCCCCTGTCCTCAGTACCCGAGAAGAACTGTCCCAGCATCCCTTTACCTTCCCAGTAATGCCATTTCCCCAAACTCAGTGCTTCTCACCATGGGCTCAATGACGCCCTCTCCTGCCCCCACCCTTAGTTCTCACCCAGTAACTCTGGTACTCACCCAATACCTTCCCAGTGTCTCCCAGTACTTCCAAGTACCCTCTTGGTGTCTCCAGTTGTTATCCAGTGTGCTCCTATGCCAGCTTAGTACTTTTGTATATCCACTCAGTCCTCCCATTTACCCCCTAGTGAGCATCCGGTGCCCTGCTTCCAAATGAAGCTTGGTGCCCCTTAATATCATGCAGGGATGACCCTCTGCCTCCAGGACCTGCCTGGTGTCCCTAGTGCCCTCCTATTATCCACTAGCACCTGCACATCCAGTGTGGTCCCCAGTGCCTTCCCAGTACCACTGTTCACCAAGTGCTAATAACCTCCTCAAATTCGTTCTGCTCAGTATACAGTACTCCCTCACTCTCCCAGCCTCCCCGAAGGAGCTCCGCCAGACCGCAGTGCTCTCAGCGGCCAGGAGGGGGCGCGCAAACGGTCAGCCGAAGACTTAAGCTCGGGGCGCGGCCGCGGTGGATGTCGAGGGGCTGCATTTGAGGTCCTTGTCTTACGGACCCTGAGTCTGTGTCGTCCAGGGCGTCGTTACATTTCTGGGGAGTACTGCTGGAATGACCACACCCCACCCTGCATTCTCTGCTAGCCCCTCCGGGCCAGCAACCGCCGTCGTGGCTTAAGTTCTAGGAAGGGGTGCGCGCCCTCTGGTGGCCATGGAGCTTCGCAGTTCCCTGGGCTGCTGTGTGGGGACCGGATGGTGTGTTCTTTCCCTGCCTCTCCTAGCGTTCTAGTTTGTTGGATTTGTCTTTGGGATGAAGTGCAGGGAGGAAGTGGGTGGGGCGTTGGGGTTGTTGGCAATCCAGGCCCCTATCTGGGGGACTAGGCGGAGGGACTGGAGGCTGGGGTGAAGGGAGCACATTGGGGAGCTTGGAACTGAGAGCCCCTGGGGAGGGAGCGGTGGTGGGAGCATTGAGTCCACCAAGAAATGAAATGTATCCCTACTCAAGTATTTAGCAGTTTGGGCTTTTGTCTCTGTGTGCTGGCTGCAGAAGGGGGTGTGTGGGGAAGAGGGTGGTGGTAGTATGAGGCGTTACCCTCACTGACGCCGTTACTGACTGTGCCCACATGCCGGCCCTAAGTCCTCTCCCCACCTTCCTGGGCCTGTTTCCCACTCTTCAGCAGTCCTGGGGGATGCATGCACCTTATCCCCCTTCCCACAGTGTGAGGTTTCCTCTCCTCTGTGAATTGGAGAAGTGGATGGAGCCACAGCAGGAGATGTCCAGGTTAGTCTGGCTTTGGGTGACCTTGGCATGTAGGACCATCCAGGATCAGATCTGTGATCTTGCGCCCCCTCTGGTCTGCCACCAAGACGGTGCTCAGCAAGCCTCTGCTCAGTGGATTAGTAAGTTCCTTTCAACTTATAGGAGTAAACTTAGAGATGCCTCCTCCATACTCCTCTTCATTGTACGGATGGGGAAACTGAGGCAGACAGCGGGTAAAGAATTACTCCAGGATCACCAGTAGTGGGTGGGTGGCTGGCAGAACCATGGGATTATGGAGAGCACTGGTCTGTGTGCAGCTCTGATACTTGCTACAGAAGTTGGGCAAGTCCCTTCCTTCCTTCACCTCAGTTTCCTCATTTGTAAATTGAGGATAAAAACTCTATCTACTTCCCAGGATAGTTGTGAGGTTTAATTCTGATGATGATGATGGTGATGGGGAAAACAACAGAGATCGTAGGCACTGTTAGCTAGGCGCTCCCTTTGTGTCAGGCGCTGTGCCGAGTGACTCAGCACATGGCATCCGAAGGCTGTTACGTGATGTTGACAGGTAAAGACCCAGCTCAGGGCCTTCCTGGAGAGGCTCTCAGTAGTGACCAGCTCATAGGCAGGGTGACAAAGCCCCTGCCAGGCCTGGTGTCCACTCCAGGCCTCCAGGATGAGCTCCAGAGCTCCTCTGCCTATGCTAGGGCTGGAGGCAGAGGGAGGGACGGGATGACCTTGGGCTGTCCCTTGTGCAGTACTCCCTAGTTCCCTAGGCCTGGATCAGATTTCCGGCCCCCAGGGAGGGCATAGGGGCTAGATGATGGAGGAAGCATGTGTCTTGGCCTGGCTGGACCTGGGGGCCTTGCCCTGGAACCTCAGGCCTTTCCTGCAAAGGGAATATCCAAGAGCAGGAAGGAAGGAAGTGGGGAGGGGAGGAAGAGGGGGAGGGAGAAAGGACGGGACAAGCCCCAGCTGGAGTGAGTTCTCTCTGGTGCTGGCCAAGAAAAGAGGACATCTGATCTGGCCTGGCGGAGAGGCCGTTGGTCCCGTCACCCTGGGTGGGGCTTGGATTTGTGTGGTGGTGGTGTGTGTGTGTGGGAGTGTTCAAGAAAAGGAGTCCCACGCTCTGTCTCCTTGTCTGTGTAACAGGTACAAGAGCACCTCCTTCCTGGGCTGGATGGGAGTACAAACGAGGTCAGGAGTGTGACATGCCATCTGGGCCTGGAACGGAGTCCTCGGTGCGTCATGCCTGCTAGTCCCTCCTCCCTGGCCTGGCCGCCTGACCTGAGAGACAATAGACAGCTCACCAGGACCCCCGTGGCCTGTGACCATGCATGCCTTCAATGGCCATTATTGAGCACTTATTATGAGATGGGGTCTGGGGCTGTTACTGGAACAGGAGCCAGTCCTTGCCCCACAGAGCCCGTCTGTAGGGAGGGAGGAGGGTGAGTTACCAAGCAGGGACGGGTGCACAGACACTGTGACAGTTCAGAGGAGGTGCCTGCCTGACCCAGCCTGGGAGGTGAGGGGAGCATCTTAGAGGAAGTGGTGTTCATGTCTGGACCCAAAGGATTAGCCAGAAGAAGGGATGTGGTGGGGAAGAAGACTTGAGGGAGAGGGAAGGACTGGCCCCAAGCTCAGGGGAGTGTGGGGGATATGGCTAGAGCAGAGTGTAGGGCAGCAAGTGAAGGGGACGTGGGGCTTTGGGGCTCAGGGATAAGGCTGTGGATTTTATTCTGAGGGCATTGGGGGGCCACAGAAAGTTCTAGGCAGGGGTGGCATGGTCAGAGTGGACCAAGGGCCTACGTGGTGTGACCAGCTGCCTGCATGCCCTCCTCTCTCACGGCTCCTCCACAGGGAGCTGCCAGGCCTCAGCACCGCGCCCCCCTCAGGTTTTCCCACCTGCCTTTCTTTGCCGCTCTCCTACCTGGATATTAGTTCCCTGGGTAAGCAACTGGGTACGCTGACCGTGAAGACAGAGCATGGGGAAAACCGAGCCATGCGCCGTCCTTCCCTTTCAGATGAAGATAAAGAGTGTGGCTGGGATGTGTGCTAATCCAGGAGTGGAAGAAACAGAGCTGAGTTAGTTTGTGCGGTTTTGCCACCTTTCAGGAGGAAGAATGAAATGCATGTGAACACAAGCCACACAACCCAAACTGTGAACTTTTGGTGATTCTGAATATGAGTGAAATGCCCGTATATTTACATTTAATCCAGCATCACACCATATATTTGAATGGTAGAATTCATGCTACTCATTTAAATTTTTAATTTTTCTTTACTTAGGATGACATTAAGCAGCAAATAAAAAACATTGTGAAAAATTGAGAGGCAGACTACACAGCAAAGATTTATATGTGTTTACTTTTACATTTTGTGCCTTTCACACTGGGTCCTTTCCCATGCTTTTATTTTTTTTTTTATACTTGAGCAACTATTTATTTATTTATTTATCTTTAGAGGGGAAGGAGAGAGGGAGAGAAACATCAATGTATGGTTGCCTTTTGTGCGTCCCCTGCTGGTAGTTAGCCTGCAAGGAACCGGCCTGCAACCCAGGCATGTGCCCTGACTGGGAATTGAACTGCGATCGTCTGGTTTGCAGGCCCGCGCTCAATCCACTGAGCTACGCCAGCCAGGGCCTCTTTCCCATGCTTTTTGAATGAGGGGCTCTGCATTTTTATGAGGGGCAGGGTTCTGCAATGTGACTGGCCATGGGTGGGAGACCCTCCCATTTTGCTTTCAGATTGGGGAGCTGTGAGGGCGGAACTGCCTCTTTTTCTGTGCTGCACCTCCCGGCTGGGGGAAGGCCCAGCTCTCCCCAGGATCTTGCTCTCTCCAGGTGTGCCACAGTTCAGGGTTTGGGGCAGTGAGGACATCTGGGGAGGCCAGCCCTCTCACAGCTGAAGATACTGCTGCCCCTGGCCTCTGGAGATATCTTCACTGGCTGCTACCAGGCTGCCATCCAGCCTGGCAAGCTTCATGGGCTTCCTGGCGCCCTCCCCTTAAGATGGGTTTCTCCATGGGCAAGGCCCACAGAGGGGCATCAGAAACAGGCTACTGTGGAGCCAGAGATGGGCTTCTTTCTCCCCATCTCCCAGAACCTGTCCTTAGCTAGGTGAGGCAGAGGGGGTGGGGTCTCTTTTCTTGGCTTACTTTGGGGGGCAGTAAAAGGAGAAACAGAAACCGCTGGGCAGTGACCAGCCAGTGACCTGGCAATGTGTAGGAGGCCCTGGGACTTGAGGCAGAGGGCAGGGGTGGCAGTGCATCCAGGTGAGAGGAAAGGAGCCTCCTCAGACCAGACCTGAGGGCAGGGGAGGGCGGGGGAGGGCGGGGGAGGGACAGGCAGCCCAGGGTGCATGAGACTCCCACTGCTTGTTGCTGACTCCAGTCCCAGACCCACTAACTCACCCGAGTCTATCTCCTCTTGTTACCATGGGATAAAGACCGTGCCTGTCCCAGGACTGCTGTGAGCAGCCTCTGAGCTAACCTGCAAAAGACACTGAGTGCAGAGCTGGGCACTTAGAGACCGCCATTCATGGAAGCTCACCTGTTGTCGAAGAAGAGGTTGGTGACACACTGTGGGCTCCCTCCCCTACCACCAGGAATGCCCTCCACCTCCTCTCCCTGTCCTGGGTCCTCCTCCTTTCCTCTCTACCCTGCTTCCCCCACTTCCTCTCTCTGTTGTTTCTCCAGCACACCAGGCTCGAGGTCACCACAGGACCTTTGCACTTGCTGTTTCCTCTGTCTGCAGTTCTGGCCTCCCAGATGACTGATGACTGACTCTTGTTTCTTGGGTCTTAGCATAAATGTCACCTCCTCTGGGATGGTTTGCCTGACCACCCCAGTGGACATATCCCTGGTGAAGCCACTGTTACCTTTCCTAATTTTCTACACAGCCCTCCATAGGTGATAACTTTGTTTACTTGTTTGTTAGGTGCCTTCCTTCTCTCCCCCAGGCTGTGAGCCTCAGGTGGATGGGCACCTCGTCTGTCTTGTTCTTCATGTCCTCAGTGGCTGGAAGCACATAGTAGGTGCACCACCCAGAGCCCTGCTTTTATGGAGTTCACAGCTTAATAAGTGAGGCAGATTGAACAAACAAACAAATGTTTTGATACATATTTTAAATTACGGTAAGTTGCACATAACGGAAAAATTACTGTGCTAACCACTTGAAGTGTGTGGTTCAGTGGCATTAAGCACATCACATTGCTGTGCGGCTGTCACCCACCATCGTGCATGGCTAGGGCTCTTTGTTATCCTGAACCGACGCTCTGCACCTGTCAGACAGTGACTCCCCATTCCCCTCCACCCCCAGCCCCAGGCACCCACCATTCTACTTCTTGTCTCTATGAATTTTTACATTTATTTATTTATTTATAGAGAAAAGGGAAGGGGGGAAAGAGAGGGAGAGAAACATCAATGTGTAGTTGCCTCTCATGCACCCACTACTGGGGACCTGGCCTGCAACCCAGGTATGTGCCCTGACTGGGAATTGAACCAGTGACTCTTTGGTTTGCAATCCACTGAGCCATACCAGCCAGGGCGTCTATGAATTTGACTATTCCAGATAGCTTGTATAAGAGGAACGATACAATATTTGTCTATTTTGGCTTATTTCACTTAGCGTAATGACCTCAAGGTCTATCCCCATTGTGGTGTGTATCAACATTTCCTTCCTTCTTAAGGAATAATACTTAGATAATACTTCATTGCATGATGAAGTTAAATAATACTTCATTGCATGATGCCCCACCTTTCGTTTATCTTTTCCTCTCTTGATGGATACTTGGGATGCTTCCACCTCTTGGCTGTTGAGAATAATGCTTCTGTGAACACAGGTGTACAAATATCTCTATGAGACCCTGCTTTCAGTTATTTTGTGTATATACCCATAAGTAGAATTGTTGGATCATATAGTAAATCTATTTTTTAAGGTTTTTATTTTATTTTTAGAGAGGGGAAGGGAGAGAGAAAGAGAGGGAGAGAAACATCAATGTGCGGTTGCCTCTCACATGCTCCCCACTGGGGATCTGGCCTGCAACCCAGGCATGTGCCCTGACTGGAACTTGGACCAGAGACCCTTTGGTTCGCAGGCTGCTGCTCAATCCACTGGGCCACACCAGCCAGGGCATGGATCTATTTTTTGAGGAAGCATCATACTCTTTTCTACAATGACTGCACCCTTTTACACCAATAATGCACAATTTCTCCACATCCTCACCAACACTTGTTATTTTCTGTTTTGTTTTCTTAGTGGTTTTAGAGCAGTCCTCCTACTGGGTGCAAAGTGATGTCTCACTGGGGATTTAATATGTGTCTCTCTAACGACCAGGATATGCATTTTTGAAGAAAACCTGTTTCTAGAGAGTGGAAGACAGGGGGCCTCTTGGCTCTGGTAGTCTGGAAGCTCCGGAAGGTGGTCTGGAAGGAGACGGCATTTAAACTGAGGCCTGTGAGAAGGGAAGGCGGTGGCCAGAGGACGATCTGGAGGAGGAACATTTCAGCATGAGGGAACACTGAGGGCAGGGTGCCTCAAGTGTGAGTGAGAGCTGCGTATTTTAGCTGGAGAACTGGTGAACAGTGGCCAGGGGGCTGGTGGCCGGAGGTGTGGTCCGAAGGGTAGGCAGGGCTGGATATCCACTGCTTTTGGCCATGGAAAGGAGTTTGCGTTTGCAATATATCTTGTCTTCAGGTTGTGGGCGTGAGGGGGCAGAGGGAAGACTCAGGGACAGAGGGATAGATGCACAGAAAAACAGCGTGGTGATGTAGCCATGTGTGTGAGAGACTGTGTGTGTTTGGGTGTGGGCATGTGTGCACACAGGGGCCTGCGCTGTGTGTATGTGTGTGTGTGTGTGTGTGCGCGCGCGCGCGCGTGTGCGCGCGTGCGCACCTGTCTGGACACCCCCCAAAGCCTCGGATCATTATTTGATCTCTCTGAGGAACATGCTGTACCCACTTCCCTCCAGCCCACAATGGCCACCCAGGCGGGGAAGGTGAAGTGTTTCTCCCTAGGTTCCTACAACAGATCTGGAACTGGCAAGAAGGATCCGGAGGCATACCTAGGGGTTCAGGCTGGTATCTGAGAAAGATGACTCGTCTTTGAAGGTTTGGAAACAAGGGCTTGCACGTCTGAGACCAGGAGATGACTCCATACCCGCCTTTGCAAGACCGCTGGTGAGGTGGGTATGGCCGGCTGCTGTAGTACCGAGAAGGGCCGCACGGGGGCAGAGAGGTCGCTGGATTGCAGGAGGGAAGCTAGAGTAAGGGGTGGGAGAGGAAGGTTGGGGTGGACATGCAGGCGGACAGGTCTGGGGGTGCGTGTCTGCGGGGATTGTTTCTGCCTCCAAGTGGCTGTGTGTGTGAAGGTAAAATGAAACCATGAGGTCACTGCCGTCCTGGTGGAATCTCACTTCATCCTCAAAACAACGTCCTTTCCTCACAATCGCAGAGAAGTGGAGCCACTTGCCCAGGGCCTCTCGGCACTGGGATTCTGCCCAGGCCTGCCTGACCTCCCCCGCCCTCTAATCACCAGCCCGTCCTGCGTGAATTCATCTGCAGGGCAGTGCTGATTTGTTCATCAGTCTCCTGGCCTCCCCTAGCCTCCTCTTCTCCCTGCCTTAGCAGAGCACCCTCCCACCTTGGGCAGGGCCAGGACAGCCTGGAGGCTTGGACTTGAGGCCTCCTTGAGGCCCCTGGGGAGGAGGAGTTCAGGGTCCTGGGGTGAGCTCAGATGCGTGTCCTCATCACCATGGTAACAATGGGCACCTATGGGTAACACTGGGCCTCCTCTCTGACTTTCCCCTGAGGCTGCCTGTTGGGGAGCAGTATCCAGGGAAACTAGCTAAACCCCTGACCTGTCTCTGGGGCCACTGCCACCTCCGCTGAGTCTCTTGGGAGCATCAGACCAAGTCTAAAGGAATATAAATTGAGATACAACCAGGGTCCCCCTCGAAACAATCTGCAGTTGCCTTACCTTTTGTCCTCCCATGTAAGTGTGTGACTGTAGCAGCTGGGCTGACCCTGGAGGAAAGAAAACATGGATGGTTTCAGCTGAGACCATTAAACAGAGGGGCAGACTGAGGCCCAGGGAGGGGAGGAGCCACTGGGGATCGTGCAGCCAGGCAGGAGCTGAGGCCCTGTTTGTTTCCATCCAGAGAGGGCCAGAGGATTCCGGACAAGGTAGTCAGCGAGACACATACTACGGGCTGGAGGCTGAGGGGCCAGCAGGACAGTGATCTGGCCTCCTCCTCCAGGACGTTCTCCCGACCCAGCCCCTCTGCCACCAGTGTCAGAAATGGCCTCAGCGTTCCCTTGACACTTTGGTTAACGGGGCTAAAAATTCACTTCAAAAAAATCCTTACTGGAGGACATGCTTATTGGTTTTAGGGAGAGGGGGGAGGGAGAGAAGCACCAGTCCTACATTCCCCCACCAGGGACCCCGCCGGCCACCAAGGTGTGCGCCCTGACCAGGAGTCATACCCGCGGCTTTTCAGTTGGGAGGACAGCGTTCCAAGTGACTGAGCCACACTGGCCAAGGTTAAGAATTCACCCCTGAGTTGCTTTAGGAGACCCCCGAGACTCTCCGTCCATTCTCTTGGTCAGCCTAGAAATCCCTTCTCTAGCCTTTCTAACAGTCAGCGGCCCGTCTTGCTTGCACACCTCATGTAATGGGGAGCTCACTGCCTTGAAATGCAGCCTGTTCTGTTGTCAGATAGCTCCTTCTAGTGAGACCAAACCGGCCTGTGCTGTCCAGCTGTTGGAACCAGCTCAGAACAGAGAGCGGCTCCTCAGCCTTTTCCATGCAGGCCCCTGTGGGCGGCAGAGAGGGCTGTACCCTCCCACCCCGTGCCTGCCTTCTCTCCAGCATAAATGGTCCACCTGGTTCCCCATAAACAACGTTTCCAGCCCTTCATTTCCTGAGCAGGATATTCTCTGTGGTGGCTATTTTTGTCTTCTTTTACAGAGAACATGCATCTAGCCACCACTCAGAACTTACAACTTAGGCTGATATGATAGTTACTGTATCATTGTCTATGCGTCCCCCCTTCATCCATTGGTTCATTTTTTGGGTGTTTCAAAGTAAGTTGCAGGCAACAGTGCAGTTTGCCCTCAATCACTTCAGCACGCATCTCACTAACCAGAGGTGGATGTTTGCGTATAGTCCTTTGCTTTTTTGAGGCAACATTTATATATAATGAAATGTAAAAACTTTAAGTATACCATTGGTTGAGTTTTGGTAAGTGTGTATACTTGTACACACCAACTCCCATCAAGCTATAGAATATTTCCATCACCACAGAAAGTTTCCCAGTCTCCCCTGTCCCCACTGATTTCTTTCCACCATGGTCCATTCTAGAACTTCATAAAAACGGAATCCTGCACCATCCATTCTTGTTGTGTCTGGTTTATTTCATTCACCATAATGTTTGGAGATTCATTAGAACTTTATTCCTTTTTACTGCCAAGTAGAATTCCGTCATATGAACGTGTAACAGTTTGTTAATTCATTTGCCTCCTGATGGACACCTTGGGCTGTTTCTCACAGACAGATAAATAGATGGATGCACGCCCAGCCAGGTCTCCTTGCCCTGAGTGTGTACAATTGTTTTGTTGGAACCTCAGTGTCAACTTTTCCATCAGTCCTCATTAAATTCCATCTTGTTGGTTTTGACTTCACCCTCCAGCTGGTGTAGTTATGATGAGAGTAGCAAACTCACATACACTCACTGTATGCCAGACACTGGGCTAACCCTTTCAGACTTCAGAATCACCCTGTGGGCCCTGGCTGGTGTGGCTCAGTGGATTGAGCACCAGCCTGCGAATCGAAAGGTCACTGGTTCGATTCCCAGTCAGGGCACAGGCCCGGGTTGCGGGCCAGGTCCCTGGTTGGAGGCTTCCTTATTCTATTTGTCAGTAAGCCTTGATGGTGATTTCTTCACTGGCTGCAAAGCCATGGATTCAGCTGTAGCTCTCCTCTATGATCTCGGGACAGCATTCACCAGATGCAACTCTGCACTGTCCACATGTCCAGTGTTTCATGGCAGTCCCCAGAGGTCCCTGCCTTGGGAGCAAAGGGACCAGAGCAGGGCTAGGGCAGCAATTGTCCGAGTTCATAAGGGCACCTAGTGGCCCTTCGTAGCCCCAGGTCCTGGCCCAGCATCGAGCGTATAGTAGGTGCTCAACAGATGCGTGTTAATTATTTTTTGAAGGCTACTTAATTTTATTTTCTTATCGTGGTAAAATACACATAAATAAAAGTTACCATTTTACCCATTTTAAATACATTAAAAGTGTTGTGTAACCATCACAACTATCTATTTCTGGAACTTAATCCTCATCCCTAGGAAAAACTCTCCCCACTTGACAATGACTCTCCACCCCCTTCCCTCAACCCCGGTAACCTCTATTCTAATTTCTGTTTCTATGAATTTATTTATTTAGATACTTATAAGTGGACACATACAGTAATTGCCCATTGGTGTCTGGTTTCTGTCATTTAGCTTATGTTTCCAAGGCTCATCGCTGTCATTAGCACTGTCAGAATTTTACTCCTTTAAAGCCGAATGGTACTCCATTGTAAGCTGTGTGCCTCATCTTGTTTATCCACTTACCCGTCGATGGACACGTAGGTTGTTTCCACCTTTCGGTCACTGTGGGTGTTGCTGCTGTGAAGCTTGTCACTTCACAATCCCTTTCCAGTCAGCTTCTCTCCAGCCCTTTCCACGAAGTTGGCTCTTGTCCACACCTCCAGTGGCCTCTGGGTCGCTGAATACAATGGTGGGTTTTCAGTCCTCACCTTCCTTGAACCCGCAGCAGCACGGTGTGGCCCTTCTCTGTCCTCTTTGACGTTGTATACTCATTTATTAGAGGCCCCCTCGTTTTCCTGCTTATCCTCTACCTCCCTGAACACCCCTCTCCAGTCCCCCTCCTTTTCTCCCCTCCCCTCCCCCACCCTTAACACCGTAGGCCCACAGGGTTGCACTCCTGCCCCTCTGAAACATGCTGCTCCCTCTGCTCCCAAATGCGTGTCTCTAGCCCAGACCATCTGCCTACCTGACATCCCCACTTGGTGGCCAGTTGACCTCTCAAACTCTACCTGCCCAACGCAAGCCTCTGCTTTTCCTTCCCCAGCTCGTTCTGCCCCGCTTTCCCACTTTAGTTTCTGGCAACTCCATCCTTCTCATTGTTGAGAGTCTCAAAATTTGCTTCACTCTTGACTCCTGTCTTTCTCTTATACCCCACACTCAATCCCACATTCTTATGATTGGTTTTACCTTCAAAACACATCCAGAATCTGCCACGTCTCATCAGCTCCCACCCTGGCCTGAGTCCCCATCCACTCTCCCCTGGAACTCCACAGTAGCCTCCTAACTGATTTCCAGGCTCAGACCCAACCCTTTCGGTCTGTCCCCCACACAGCAGCCAGAGGAAACCTTTAAAAACACAATTCAGCCTGGCTGGTGTAGCTCAGTGGATTGAGCAAGGGCCTGCGAACCAAAGGATCGGGGTTCAATTCCCAGTCCGGGCACATGCCTGGGTTGCAGGCCAGTTCCCAGCAGGGGACACATGCGCGGCAACCGTACATTGATATTTCTCTCCCTCTCTCCTTCCTTTCCCCTTTAAAGATAAATAAAATCTTTAAAAAAATAAAAACACAACTCAAATCAGATCAGTTCTCTGCCCCAAACTTTAGTAGATTTCTCATGTCACCCAGTCAAAGCCCAAGTCCTTACGATGGCCTGCGGGCCCTGTGTCATCTGGCCCCTGCTAGCTCTCTGCCTCATCTCCTGCACCCTCCCCTTCTTCCCTTTGCTCCTTGCTGTTCCAACACCACGCCAGGCACACTCCCACCTCAGGGCCTTTGCACTGGCTGTTCTTGTTCTTTGGAAATCTCCTTCCCTCAATATCTACGTGACAAATCTCTTACCTCTTTCTTATCTTTGCTCAAATCCCCCTTCTCAAGGTGTCTACCAGCACCTCTGTACTTAAAGCTGCAATCCCCCTCACCTCGTCCACCCTCCTGATTTCCTTTGTGTTGCCCTGTTCCCCTCGTAATGCTCGTTACTGTTTATAATCTACATTTTATTTATGTTTGTTGTTTCTTTCTTCCCCCCATCCCCACTAGAAATGACCCAGGAGGGCAAAATTTTTCATCTCTTTCTTTTAAAAAACGCTTCATTTGTTTATTTTTAGAGAGAATGTAAGAAAGAGAGAAAGAGGGGGAGAGAAACATCAGTCAGTTGTCTCTTGTACGTTCTCTCACTGTGGATGGAATCTGCAACCCAGGCGTGCGTCTTGACCAAGAATTGAACCAGTGACCCTTAGCTTTGAGGGACAATGCCCAACCAACTGAGCCACCCATCGGGGCAGGATTTTTATCTCTTTTATTTACTGATATGATTCACTTAGAAGATGGCTTGTATGGATAGGGCCTCAGCAAAAGTTGATTGAATGAAAAAATGAAGGAAGGAAAAAAGTGTGGTAATTTGGGAAGAGGTCTGCTGTCTAAGTTGGAGCCAACGAAAGGTGGGCTTCAGCCCTGGCTGGTGTGGCTCAGTGGATTGAGCATCAGCCTGCGAGCCAAAGGGTCATAGGTTCAGTTCCCAGTCAGGGCACATGCCTGGGTTGCAGACCAGGTACCAAGTAGAGGGTATGTGAGAGGCAACCACACATTGATGTTTCCATTTCCCTTTCTCCCCCCCTTCCCCTCTGTCTAAAAATAAATAAAATCTTAAAAAAAAAAAGAAAAGGTGGGCTTCTGGCTGTCATGGACGTTAGTGCTGTTGGCTGTGCAGTAGCCATGCCCCTTCTCCTGGCAACTCTCCACACTTTTTCTTTTTTTTATAAATTTTATTTATTTATCTTTAGAGGGGAAGGGAAGGAGAGAAGGAGAGAAGTATCAATGTATGGTTGCCTCTTGTGAGTCCCCTACTGGGAACCGGCCCGCAACCCAGGCATGTGCCCTGATTGGGAATTGAACTGCGATCGTGTGGTTCGCAGGCCCATGCTCAATCCACTGAGCTATGCCAGCCAGGGCCATACTTTTTCTTTTGGGACACATCCCCTCCTACCATCATTCTGAGTAGGGCAATGACACTTTAGGCCACAGTTGTTTGGCTCAGGGATGGCTGTAATGTATGTCACTGGCTGGACCAATGAAACTGAATCCTGAGACTTTTGCTCATGTTCTTGGCATGGGAAGGGATGGGGGGAAGCCTTCTGCCCCTAAAGCCAGACATAGGTTCAGAGCTGCCTTAGCCATGTTGACACCCTGTTGGGAGAGCTTGCCCGGAAATGAAGCCAACCCATGGGACTGCTGGCTTCATGTGTGGAGGAAGACCCCACTTGGGAGCCCGGATGCAGTACTGCCTGTGGCTGGTCTACTCCTGGACTTTCCATTCACATGAGCCCTTTGCACCAAAGCCAGTCTCTGCATTTGCAGGCATTTACACTGCACCTGCCTGAGCTCCTGACTTGGGAAGTGAGGAAGAGGCCGAGTAGGGCCCTGCAGGGTGTGGCAGTCCCAAGCGAGAGGCGATAAGCATACAGAGTTTCTTCCGTGATGGGCGCTGAAGGGAGGGAATGTGGGAGCATTTTCCTTGGCCGTGTCCTAGAGAAGCCCTCCAGCTGTCAGGGGAGAAGGCCGTGGACACTAACCGGTTAGTTCCTGCTGTACTACTGGTACGCTAAGCTGAGGTGGGTTGTGCCTGAGGTTGGGGCGGGGAGTAGGAAGGGGAACTCTCCTCCATAGAGCTCTTTGGTGAGCTCCTCCTCCTCCCACCCCTCTATTACAGGCGGCAGAGCTCAGCTGAAGTACACCTCAGGGAATGGAGTCTGGGCTTAGGGGAGGTGGGCTCTGGGGTAGGTCCCTTAACTTTCCTGGCTTCAGGTAAAATGGGATGAATGATGTCCACCTCATAAGGTTGTTGTGAGGATGAAATGAGATATTGCCAATAAGTTAGCATGAACCTGGCTCACAGAACACTCAACATAAGTCAGCAGCTATAATTAGCATTTTCAGTGATTGTGCCTGGAGGGGCAGGTGCAGTTCTTGTAGACACCAGGAGATGGCGCCACGACCCCAAAAAGCCTATTCCTGACCACCTGCTTCCTTTAAGGGCTCTGGAAGGGCTTGGGAGGGACTGCTTCTCGGCTCTCCTCCAGTTAGACCCCCTGCCCTCCCCGCTGCAGAGGGTAGAGGTACCTGCACAGCCCTCAGTTCCAAGAAAGAGGGGGCCCGGTCACCTTGGGAATGCCAGTGGAGCCTCAGTTTTTCGTATGTAATAATGTGGAAGAGCATCGCCTTCCAAGACAGCCTGGGCTAAGTCGGAGAAATGATCAGGTTGGACCAGATAAAAGCTTTCCAGAACAAGTGAGCATCCCAGCTCAGAGGGCCTGCGACTGGACTTCGGAGCGCGGCTGGGCCTGGTGCTGAGGCAGGGGCATGACGCGTATGACCGCTATTAACTTCCTTTCTGAATATGAGAGAGCGAGGCTGCCCGGCGCAGAGAACCCAGGACCGTGCTGGTAATTCTGAGTCCGGCCAGCAGTCGGAGACAGAGAGCCGCCGGGGCCTCGCGCGGGCCTCCTCCAGCCCCGAGCTCGCCCTCCTGCGAACCAGCCCGGTTTGGCTGGGATCCCTGGGCAGGAGTTGACTTGTCCCTTGTCCCTTCGCTTTGAAAAAGACTTGCCCTACTCCCTCCTGCTGGGATTCTTGGGAACAAAGCTTGGGGTGAGGCAAGGGTCAGATTCAACCCTAACTCTGTATCTCCCGGCTGAGCCCCACCCTTCCCAGGCCTCAGTAACCTGGATGGGGTCTGCTGGCTGCTCTAATCCTAGCAGCTCGGACTTCCTGGATTGGGACGATGTTTATTTCCCCAAGGATAAGGATCCTCACCCTAACCCGCCACTGGCCCAGGACTGGATGGCCAACTGCACCTCCAGAAGCAGGAGAGTGCCCACTCCATAGCACCCTGGCCAGTTCCTGGCATCCTCCTGGACAGGCTCCCGGAGTCCCACAAAGGCCCTCAGACAAAGTTCTGGGCCAGGCTTTGCCTGTGCCCTGGGCCCGCAGCCGGCTGGCTCTAGGTTCTGCGAGTCCTTGGCACTCCCTGTGGGACTTTGTCTACAGGCCCTGGACCAGTGTATCCAGGGCCACCTTCGCTGGGGGAGGGGGTGGGATAAGCAGCTCCCAGAGCCTGGGTAATCTCTCTTCCTTCCTGTCCATGGCCCTGCTGCCCTCCAGTGACCTTTCCCCGATCTGAGGCTTGCTCAGGTGGCGTCCTTTCTCACTTGCCTTCTCTTCCTGTCTGCAAGTCCAAGTCCTCAGCTTCTTCCCAGACCTACTCATGTTCTACCACTCATTTTTGCATCCATGCATTCATTCAGCAAATACGTGTTGAGCACCTAATACATTCCAGGCCCTTGCTGGTTGCTGGGGTCCTGGAGGTACTAAGGATGAGACTCTAGTAAAACCCATACCTAAAATTTGATCTCATCTTGTGATAAATGGGGGAAGCAAATCAGTTGTTTCTCCAGGAAGCTCCATCTACAGGGATATTTGCTGCGGGCCCAGAGGGGGCAGGCCCAGCCTGGGGCACCTCTTCAGAGATGCCTTCTCTGTCCACCTTGCTGAGGTGTCCCTACCCTTCCAGCTAGGTGCTGTCACATCCCCCTTTTTTGTTTCAAACACTTTTTAGTGTCTGCAGTTTCTTTGTTAGTTTGGCCTTTATCTGAGTGTTTTGCTGAGTGGCCACTCTGTGCCAGGCAATATGCTAGGCCCTGGGGATACAGAAGTGAAAGAATAAGTTTCCTGTCTCCCTGAAGCTGATGGCCCAGGGATGGCAGCGGTGGTCAGGAGACAGACAATGCAGACCAAGCAAGGAAACATGTGGTGTAAAACCCGTATCCCAGAGGAAAAGACAGCAGGCCAAGGGTAGATGTGGGGGAGGGAGGGTAGTGTTTTAGGTAGGGTGGTCAGGGAAGGCGACCTCTGAGTAGAGAGGCGAAGGGGAGAGGTGAGTTATGCAGCTACCTGGGGGAGAAGTGTTTTAGGCAGAGGGGACAGCAAGTGCAAAGGCCCTGAGGCAGGAGCATGCCGGGTGTGTTAGAGGAACAGTGAGGAGGCCAGTGTGGCTGGAACGGAGGTCAGAAAGGTGGTAGGGGCCCGGTCATGGAGGGCCTTGCAGCATGGCACACGCTTGGCTTAACTCTTAGTGATGGGCCAGCCTTTGGAGGATTTGGAGCGAGGGTTTAACAGGGTCCCTTGGCTCTGTGTTGGGAAGGTCGGTGGGTAGTGGGGCTGGGTGGAAGCAGCAGGACTGGCTAGGAGGCCCTAGTATATTCCAGACGAGAGGTGCTGGCGGTTTGGGCCAGGGTGGTGGCCGTGGAGCAGGGAGAAGTGGCCAAGTTGGAATGTACTTGGAAAGTAAACCCCACAGCATTTGTCAAGGCACGTGGAGTGCAAGAGACAGAGGCAAGGACGATGCCTGGGTTTTCGGCCTGAGCTGAGGGGAGGTAACATTTGCTATGATGAGGAAGAGGAGGTCAGTTTTGGTTGGGATGAGTGGTCTGCCCCTGCCCCTGTCTCTGCCCCTGTCCAGCTCACTCTCAGGTGGGTGGGTGGGGCAGTGGGGAGGAGAAAAGAGAAGTCACTTGGAGCAATGGGGAGAAGCTGTAGATTATTCTTTTCCTGGAGGGAGGCTGGGGAATATAGTTCATTTCAGCTGCTGGGTGGGGGGACACTGACCCTGTTTTCTCTCAAAAAACAGACGTAGCTACGAGGAATAATGACAGTAACCCTCTCTTCTTGTCCATGGCATGCACGGCGCTCTCCAGCACACAGCCCACCTGTGGCCCGGGACAGGCCTTCGTGCGGCTGAGTGCGTGAGGTTCGGGAAGGGGATATAGCTCTCCGTGACCACCCAGCGAGGGAGCAGCGGAGGCCGGACTGGCACCCAGGTCTCCTGGCCTGCTCATGCCCAAGGCAGCAGGCTCCCAGGACTGCCTAGGACGACAGCAGATTCAGGCCAGGGACTAGGTGCTGAGCACCAGCTGGCCCAGATTAAAGGGAGAGAGAGATGTCTCTCCCTCCCTTCTCCCTCCTTCTTTCTTCCTCTCCACGTGTATTTATTGAGCCACACTGTGGGTTAGTGCTGAGCGTACATGGTGAACATGGCAGACCCTGCCTTCAGGGGGCTCACAGTCCACCTTGGTGGACAGGGATGGAAGGATCCATTCCATGAGTAAGCCACCCATCACAACAGGAATAGCCATGGCCTATTAGTGCATCTGTGTGCCGGGTCTTGGGTGGGTAGGCCCCGAGCATGTCAGCTCCAGCTCCTTCCATCCCCACCCCAGCCCCTCAATGGGAGGTGCTGGTGAGCATCCTCATTGAGTAGATGAGGTAGTAAAGAGCTCGGAAAGATGGTCCAGCTGCAACTTGAGACAGTGGGTCCTGAGGATGGGGAGTATGGAAGCAAAGTCCTGCCACCTCCACTTCCCCCACAGTCCCTACTGTTTGTCTGTTGCCACCCATCCCTGCCCACACATAGCAGAGGGTAGACGGTAGAGGGCAGGACAGCAGGGAAACCACATCCCTATGTGCCCTTCAAGAAGACCTGGGTGCCTGCAACAGAGGGGTCCCTTATGTCTGGGCTTTCTGGGAATGTCCTAGGGATTGATGGGCAGTGAAGGGGTGTGGCCAGAGTACCCTCCCAACTGCCCAGCTGTGTCTGCAGGGTCAGACTTCTTCTTCCTGCCCTTAAGCAAGTGGTTTATGCTTTTAGAGCCTCAGATGGTTGCAGGATTGTTTTGAGGATGAAATTTCACACATGGAAAGCACTTAGTGTGGATTCTGGCGCGTGGTAGGTGCATAGTTATAGCAGAAATGTCGCCACGGGTGCAGAAACCTCAGCTCTAGCTGAGGCCCGGCTTGAAGAGGGAGGAGACACCCCTCAGACACTGCACCTCTGGCACAGCCGAGACACCCTGTGTAGGTCAGCAGATCCTGTCTTCTTTTACCCTGTTCCTTAAGAATGGGCTCCCTAACTGTCTGTATGTGTATCCTGGCAAGACGGTCAGGGAGAGCTTCCTGGAGGAAGGGGCATTTAACCAAGAATTTGAGGATTGAGTTGGAATTCATTGAGCACAGCAGGATCAAAGGCCTGACCTGGCAGAAGGCGGAGGTGGGAAGGAGCTGGGTGCAGCAAACAGCCCCTGGGGGCTGGAGTGGAAGGAGAGAGGTGGAAGGTGACTTCCCGCGGTAGGGCCTGCATCTCACCTGAGCTCCCTTCACTGTGGGACTGGGCCTGTTCCCCCTCCCCCCTTCTACCTCCATGTGGGTGGGACCCTTTGTTGCCTCCCTGGGAGGTGGGATCTTCCCTGCAGGAGCCTCACAGCCGGGAAGTTCTCCGTGTCTAGCCCAGGTACAACTCTGTCATATACTGTCAACCTTTTTCTTCAGAGCTAGGGTCCTGGGGTGGGGGGAGGGTTCCCAGGTGGTGGCCTTGACTAGCACGGGGGAGGGTTACTTGGGAAATGGTTCCCACAGCCCAAAGCACCCATATCTCTCTGCCTGGGGTGACCGTACCTGGCCCGGTGTGGTGCTGGGACTCCGAGTCCTGGACCGGGGCCACTCTTCACCAACCTGACTCCCGACTTCGGGTCTTCTCCCCGTGTCCCTCTCTCCTGTCCTCCCTTCCCCCTTCCCTGCCTCCGTTCCTCCTGGTCACCCATGTCCCAAGTCTGTCCGTCTGCATAGTAGGCAGGTAGGTGGGTGGGTTGGCCTGCCTCTGTCTCTCTCTGCGATCGATCGTGGTCATCTGGCCGCCCCCCTGCATTTCGCGCTCCTTGTCCGTCAGGGGCCGTCCCCCTGGGTGGGCAGGGGTGTGGAGGGCTCGGGGCCTGGGACGCTAGGGTCCTGCCAGGGGGCCAGCCGGGTTTTGGGGGGCGGGACCTCTGGGCGCTCCCTTCCCCCACTTTCTTAAAGGGCCGGCCGCGCCGTCCGGGCCGGGTGGGCTCGCGCCGTGCGGCCCTCGGTGCGGAGGCGAGGCGGGCCCGCGGGCGGGGGTGGCCGCGGTGGCCTCCCGCCCCACTCCCGCCGCCCGCCGCCCGCAGTCCCCCGCCCTTCCCCGCCCTTCCCGCTCCTCCCTCCCTGCTTCTCGCCTTCCGTCCCTCCCTCCTGCCGTCAGTCCCCCCGTCTCTGCTCGGCTTCTCCGCGGCGTGGCTCAGACGCCCGAAGGGACGGAGGCGGGCGCGGGAGCCCCGACGGGCAGCGACCGAGGAGCGCGGCGGCCAGGCCCGCGCATGGCCCCCCCGTGAGGGGCAGGACCCACTGGCCGGGACCAGGCGCGGTGAGTGGGGCCGCGGGCCACCTGCCCCGGGGCCCGCGTGCTCCGGGACCCCCCCCCCAAACCGGGCCGGGGCCCCAGGGAGCGCTGGGGGGCAAGCAGCCGGGGGCGGGGCGCCGCCCTCCGCCCTCCGTGCCAGCCGGGGTCTGCTAACAAAGCTGTGTTTCCAGATCAATTCCGTGGCGGCTGGAGCATCTGAAGGATACGGTTGTCATGGAGATGGGGCCGAAAGAGGAAGCTCGGGACGGCCGGTCTGGGCCAGGGAGTGGGGCCACCGCGCGAGCGCCTCGGGCCGGCCTGCAGGGAGGGTGGGGCGGCCGGGCCCGGCTGCCTCCCGGGCTCTCCCTCCGGGTCCCCCTTTTGTACGATCTGGGTGCACGCGTGTGCGTTGATGGGGTGTCGGTGGGAGCTGGTGGCCGGGGACCTGGGGTGTGGAGGGCTGGGCCCGCCAGCCGCCACCTTTACGGTGGAGAAGCTCCAGGGATTTATTTCTGTTTCCAGTTCCCCAACTTTGACAGCCTGGCTTGGCGGCCGGCCTCTCTGGCTCTGGGCTCTGCCGCTAGACCAGGGGCTTGCTGGGGGCGTGGCAGGCAGTGGCGGGCACGGCTGAGGAGCAAAGAATGGCTGTGGCCGCCGCAGGGAGGGAGGGGTCCTTGGAACCGCTGCCGGGGCCGGGGTGTGGCAGGGAGTCCAGATGTGGGGGCCGCCCGGAGCAGCCGACCCCCACTGGGAGAAAGTGTTCGGACTCCCGCTGTCCCTGGAGGATCTGGGAGCTGCCTGAGTCCAACCGGGGGTATTGTCTCCACACAGGCCCAGGCCCTTTGGTCCACCCCTTCATGTTGGGGCCAACTTGGGGGCGGTCTGGAAGAACCAAGGGCCAAAGCCCCAGACAAAATGGAAGTGGGTCTGAGCTTTTTGGCAGGTTGGAGATAAGCCAGGCTGAGCTCGATAGGTGGGTGAATGGGGAGCAGGGAGAGGGCTCAGGGTTTGGCAAGGAAGGGCAGCCTGGGCCTGGGGGCTTTCCCGGGTCCCGGCTCTTTCTTCCAGACATTGGAAACAAAAGCTGCTTAATGGGAGGGGTCCTCAGGCAGCTTGAGGGGGAGTGGACAAAGGGCATTTGGGCCTCTTTCAAGGCCAAATGGTGGCCCTGGGCAGATAGTCATTCTTCCACCCCTTCCCTTGGAAGGTTAGGAGCCCTGCCCCCTAGAGGAGCTGTGACCTGTGATCACGGAATCAGTAGAAGGGGCCAGCTGCCCTTGCCTCACCACCCCGCCGCGTCTCTGGAGGGCAGGCCTCCCCTCCGCAAGCTCCCCTTTCCCCTGTATACAGTGAGAGGCCGGGGCTTTTGCGTGGAGCTATTGCAAAGTTTGGTCCTGGTAGAAGCATGGCAGGTCCACAGGTTGTGGCCTGAACCAAAGGGCTCCCCGACATTGGGGTGAGTAGGTGGGTGCTGGCCCAGCTAAAGATAGAAGAATGACTAGAATATTCTTGGAAGGCCTCCCTGCTGGCTCCTCTTGCAGGGGCTGAAGCCTCAGTCCTTGGGTGACTTGTACCTTGTAGCCCCAGGAGACGAAGGGGTTTTCCTCCCGCCACTTGTCCTGCTGTGATGGTGATGGGCCATGCATTCCCCAAGCTGACCTGACCTGCAGTGTATCCTGGAGGGAGGGCACAAAGCCGGCTGGAAGGGAGGCTTTCCTGCTCTTGACGGGTCTGAGAGAGAGGGGTGGGGGCCAGCACCTCACCCAGCTTTCCCATCTATTGAGTACAACCACGGTGCTAAGTGCTTTCATACGCACAGCCACTTGTGAAGGAGGTGTTTCCGTTTTCCCCGCTTTGCGAGGGAGCATACCGAGGGTCAGGGAGAAGCTGCTTGTTCAAAGTCACTGAGGTAGTGAGTGGCAGAATCAGGATTTGCACCTGAGCAGAACTGCTTGAGGCTTGGACCTACGTCCCCAGTCCCATCTTCTTCTTTGCAGATACAACTACGGAGGGAGGTGGGGCTGAGTGTCTTTCTGCCTGCAGCAGGGGGGTGACCTTGGGGGAAACTGAGGCACTAGCTAGGGTCTTTTAGAGAGGTGGGTTGGAGACATTCTCGTTCTGGATGTCAGCTTGCAGGAGAAAGACACTGCTTCTCTCGACAGACGATACTCTTTGCCAGATGGTCTTTTCCAGGGAAATCTGTTTTGAGTGGCATCTTATGTCTGAGGCTCCATATTTAGCCTGGCTTCTCACATGGGAGGATACACTCAGGCTGTCGCCCCTGGAGGGGGGTGTGTGGGGAGGGCTCGGCTGGGGCAGACTCGATTCCTTATCACGGCTCAGGCCGAGGTGGGGCCGGGCTCATGTTCCTCCCAGCCCTGCCCTGGCCGAGGGCTGCCCTGCTGGTCTTCCTGAGACCTGGCTGTTCCCTGCAGAGCCCTTGTCCTCCCGAGAGGGTTTGCTCACAGCTGAGCTCACTTCCTTGAGGTCTTGACCCTCGTTCGGTGGTTAGCTGCTCCAGGGCTGTGTCTGCCTGGCCCCGGGGACTCCAGTGCCCAGCCCGGCCTGGGCCAGGTCTACAGCCCAGCCTGTGGGCTGCCCCCACCCGGCACGTCAGGCCCTGAGCCCCACTCTTCACAGTGTCCCCCTTTATCCCCTTCCTTCTCCCCTTTTATCACGTCACACCTGATGGTACAATGAACACACACCTATATGCCCTTTGCCCACAGAACTGCATTTGCCAACTGTTGACATTTTGCACACATTTTTTCTTCCTCTTTGAACCTTTTGACAGTAATAACAATTCATCTCTAAATACTTCAGCATAAATTTCCTGAGATGAGGACATTTTTCTACATGACTATACTATTAACATATCCAAGAAATTAGTGATGCAATTTAACCTGATACGTAATCCATATTCCAACTTTTCTAGTTGTCCCTGTAATGTCCTTTATAGCTGTTTAAAATTTTTTTGATCAAGCATCACACAAGCATAATGTTCAGTTATGTCTTTTCAGTCTCCTTTAATCTGGAATAATCCTCCTATTTTTAAAAAAGGTCTTTATGATACTGTCAGTCTTAAAGAGTCCTGCCCAGTCCCCTTGTAGAAGGTTCTACACTCCCGATTTGTGGTATTGCTTCCTCATGAGCGGATTCAGGCTGAACAGTTTTTTTGCAGGAATACCCCGCAGGGGATGTGTGCTTCTCAGTGCGTCCTATCAGGAGGCACATGTCATTAGCTTGACCGGTGCTGGGTGCTGCCGAGTTACGTCACTTGGCTAAGGAGGCCCTTTGTTCGGCTCCATTGGTCCCCCCTCGCTGCCTCCAGGAGCTTCATCCACCAGGTCACCCATGCACTTGGTTTTGGGCAGCAAAACCAACCGAAACTCTCTTCAGAACATACGTTGGAGAAGGGTGATTAAAAAGACACTGATGGGGCCTTCAAGGGGTTCGCAGCTTCGGGAGTTGGGGGTGGGGCGAGCCACAACTCAGGGGAGGTGCTGTCGGAGTTGGGGAGAGGCCCAGGGAACGCACTGCGGGGTAGGAGGAGGGGAGATGGAAGGCGGGCATGGCAGGAAGAACGGGGGTGGGACCCGGACCACAGATGCCCACCCGGAGCCACAGAAGGGTTTTAAACGGGGGAGTGATGGGGCAGTTGCGGGTGCTGAAGAAGGCACTTTGAGGAGGATGGGGCAGGATTGGCCAGCACACTGCATTTGGGGCTGCTGTGTAAGGTGTGCAGAGGGAGTGGAGTCGGCGGTGTGGTGGCCCTGCTGGGACTGGGGCGTGGCAGGTGGTGTGCAGTGGGGGGCGCTGTAGGAGGCAGGCTGAACGGGCGCTGGGGTCCGACTGGAGGTGGGGAGGGCTGCTGTGTGATGGCTCCGGAAGGCGGCGGAGGATGTGGTTTCGGGTGTGTGAGGACTGAGGTTCTTTCCAGGTCCGAGGAACAGTATGTGGGAAGCTCATTTCTCCAGGTCTTGGTGGTTACCTGTGGGCACCCACTTAAAGCTCACTTTGGGATGAGGGCAGAGGGAAGGTCACACGTAACCCACCGCAGGGAATGAATGGATGGGGACCTCACAGGCACCAGCAGGGAGGGACTTTGAGAAGGGGCCAGGGGCCGGCTCAGAGGCAGCCGCCACTATTCATCAGGATGACCCCTGCCTTGCAGACCCCCCACCTCCCTTCCCTCATTTTGTTTCTTCATAGTTGCTTGGTAAAAACCCAACCCTGGTCAGATCCATCACCCGGCCCGCTCCACATCTGACCTGTGCAGCTGGATGGGGCTGGCAAAAACCTCTAGCCCAGCTGGTCTCACTTTAAGGTCAAAACCGTGAACTTCAGGTGGGTTTTCAGGACTGTGCAGCAGTGCCACCCTGGGTCCTGAGTCCCGAGTGCCAACCCCCCCCACCGCTACCTGAAGACTACTTCATACTTTCTCTTCTCCCCTCAGCCCAAGCGCCCCTTGCCCAGTCCCCCCCTCATAGCTGCTGACATTGCTTCCTGCCCCTTTGAGAAAACGGAGGCAGCCCTGGCTGGTGTGATTGAGCGGCGGACTGCAAAGCAGAGTCGCCACTGATTCCCAGTCAGGGCACATGCCTGGGTTGCAGATCAGGTCCCCAGTAGGGGACACACAAGGGCCAACCACACATTGATGTTTTTCTCCCTCTCTTTCTCTGTCCTTTCCCCTCCCCAGAAGTCAATAAATAAAATCTTTTAAAAACAGAAGAACTTCTGTTCCCCATTTGCAGCAAAACTCCCCGGACGCTTGTCTGGACTCAGAGTCCAGAGTCTGAGTCTCCGTGTCCCCGCCCCGACTCTCTCAACTTCCCTCCAGGTGGCTTTGCCTCCCTTTGCCTTCGCTGACTGCTCTTCTCAAGGTCACCGACGACCAGTTCTCAGCCCTCATCAGTGGCATTTGACACATTGAATCTCTCCCTCTTCCTTAAAAGATTCCTTGACCTCCAGGATAGCCATTCTCCTGTTTTCCTTCCACCTCACGAGTTGCTCCTCTCATTCTCCTCTTCCCCTACCCCCACCCCTTCATTTCGGAGGGCCCAGGACTCCACCCCCGCCTGGCCGCTCGTCCTCGTCTACCTTCACTCCTGTGTGCATCTGCTCCGATCCCTGGCTTTAAGCACCACCTGCGTGCTTCCAGCTCCCAAATTTATACCCCAATTTTGACCTCTCTTCTGAGCTCCAGTAGCTACCCAGCATCTCAATGGCCTTGCCTACTGGACACCTCAAACTGTCCGAAGCTGGGCCCCCAGTCTTCCTCCCCAGACCTGCTCCACCCAGTCCTCCCTGTCTCAGGAATGGCAGCTCAGTCCTTTGAGGGGCTCTGCACCCAAATGTTGGTGTCAATCCCGACTCTCTCTCCGGCCCCTGGACCACCCTTCGAGGGGTGGGGATTTTGTCAGCAACCAAATCTCCCATCAAGGGGCAATGGCTGAATAGGAGGGACAGGGAGGCGATAGTGGAATGGCCCAGTACTCGCCTTTCACACCTGCTCGCTCTGTGTCCCGTGCTCCTGATCCTCAGCTGGCCCCGAGGAGACTACAACCTTTGTAAGATCCCGTGCGGAAGTCCTCCAATGGAGAGGAGAGGATGGAGAAGAGGAAAGGAGGAGGGGAAGGGGAGGAAGTCACAGGGATGAGGCAGGGCGGGTTTTCTTGGGATGGAGTGGACAGAAAATGTGAGGATCTAGAGAGTACAGTGTAAGTGAAAACCGGGCAAAGAGAAGGGAGGTAAAATTTCTTAGTCTACCTCTCCTGGCTTTGGCCCAGATGGGGAGGCCGGGAGGCTGCTCAGAGATTGAGCCTCTTGGTTCTGCCCCCTCCCCCCCAGGCGTCTTACCTGAGCAGGTCGGTTGGGAGGGCTTGCACTTGGTCAGTCCATTACAGAGCCCTTGGGGTTCAACTCTAAATCCGCAGGCTCGTGGGTGTAATGTGGCTCAGGAAGCAGGGCGAGCCCCGGGTGCCCTCTGGAGCTCCGGGAGGATGAAACCGCCACTTCATCTGAGCAGCCTAGGTGTTGTGGTCCCAGATAACGGAGAGGTCACCCCGTAGGGAAGTCAGTTGGGCGTGGAGTCACCAGTTATGAACATGATGTGGGATTTGACAGCAGACATTTTGAATTTCAGCAGCGCTGAGGGCTCTCCCAACCAGAATGCAGATGTATGCAAATATTAAGCAAATGAGGGTGCCAAATGGCTCTGGGAAGAAGAGAAGCAAGCTGGGAGATGTCAAAGGATGACCTTTGAGGAGCTGGGCCCAGGGCCTCCCGGAAGTCCCAGCAGGCTGCAGGGCACGTGCAGATAAGATGCAAATGTGCAACCGGAGCCCAGGCACCTCTGCCCTCCCCAGGGCCAGGAAGAGGAGGCCTCTAGATCCCCACAACCCAAAGCAAGCTGGTTCTTCAGAGGCCAAAATGAGAGGAGGAAGGCGTGGTGGTGCTGGGTTCACTGAGGACCCCAGACTGGTACTACGTAAAGGGGACGAATGCCTTTTAAGGATGTCCCAGGCACCTGGCTCTTGCCCTGCATGTGGTGTGTCTCTTGTGTCTTGAGAACTCCAGGAGGGTGCCTGGCCAGGAATGGGGGCATCAGTGGGGCCAGAGCTGTAGGGTCCCCACCTACCTCAGGGGAAGGTGGGGACCCTCTGGACCACTCTCTTGGGCTATCCCAGGAGTGTCTCCTGCCTCTACCTGCAGGCCGGGCCTCTGAGGTCCCTGCTCTGGCAGGCTGCCAAGAACACATGTCCCTTGGGGCCCAGTGAGTGCTGCCCGCGTTGCTGTCCTAGGCATTTCACACCCAGTATGGGTAGCCAGCGCGTTCCCCTGCAGACCCGCGCGAGACAGGATTCTGGGAGGCAGCAGCTGCTGCCCTGCCCTGCGCACCTGTGGCCGCTCTGAGCTGAGCACTGCACCGTGGGGCGCCTTCGTCTTCACTGCAGCCCTGCATGGCAGATGCTGTTAGCACTCCCATTTGGCAGGGGAGGACGCTGAGGCTCAGGGAGGTGGGCCACTGTCCCTGAGGTGGCACAGCGGGTGGGCAGCAGAGCGGGGACTGGAAGCCAGGTCTTTCAGACTGCACAGCCGGGGCACTGACCACCACCCTGACAGTCCCAGTCTAAGACACTTGTTGGTGCTCGAGGTGGTCCAAGCTGGGAAGGCCAAGCAGGTTAGGAAGGGTTCGGGTCACTTCAGGAAACAAGGCAGTTCCTGGGGCTCCTGGGTGGACATTCCCTCTGTGTTATCCTGGGCACCTCCCTGCCCCCGGCTGTCGAGACGGTGAGGAGGAGCAGGCCCAGGTCGGTCTTTGTCTAGGGAGGGTGCCGAGAGCTCTGGGACGGCAGGAAGGTCCTGCCTTCCACACCCCTTGGCGGGCAGAGGCAGGTGGGGGGAGCAGGGGGAGCTGTGTGGTCCAGCGACGCCGCTGAGTTCCTGCTGCCCACACTGCCAGTGGCCCGGCCAGTGCCCGGGAGTCCCAGGTGGCCCACGGATGTGGAGGTACATCTGGCTCAGGTGCGTTCTGAGCACCTGTTGCACACCAGCCCTCTTCATTGATCATCCTATTTAACCGCCCATGTGTGCACTTGTGTGTTTGTGTGTGTGTGTGTGTGTGTGAAGAGCCCCAGCCCATGTGCTGAAACCTGGGTGTGGGAGGGAGTCAGTGTAGTAGGAATTGTGGGGAAGGGCAGCAGGGCTGATGGGAATGTACGAGGGGGTTCCCCGTGGGCAGAGGATAGGTCTGAGAGCGAAAGGTTTTAGCTCCCCTGCCCTTCCCACTCCAGTAGCCTTCAGGGAACTATCTCTGAGTGTTCAGTACCAGAGGCAGAGGGTCCTTGGGGACATTCCAGGTTGGGGTTCATGCCCAGAGCACTGGAGGTCCATGAGCCTCTGAGAAAATACTCAAAATGTTGTGCACTTATGTGAGAGTCTGTCTGGGGTGGGACCCACAGCTTTGTCAGGCGCTCACAGAGGTCTTAGAAATCGTTAGGGGTTCCTCGTGTACATGGGGCGTGAGGGGTTTCTCCCACCCAAGCTTCCCTCACATGCTGGAGGCAGAACCAGAAAGTCTTGGCTCTCAGTGCCGCTCCGGGGGCCGCCGTGGTCTCAGCTTCGCCTCCCACTGACTCTCCAGACCGATTTCCTGACCGAAGCCTCCTTGACATGCCCTGCCTGGGTGCTAAGGCCCCATGACCCTCCCACAGCCTCTTAGATTTTGCCTGTCCTGGTCCTTTACCCCAACTGCCTGCTGGGCCCCCATTGCCACCAAGGGGCCCTGCACGGCCCCATCTCCTCCCAAACCCACCCAGCCGCCCGATGCCGCCGGGCACGGCTGTGGTCAGTGGATCTCTGTGTTCCCCACTCCCCACCCTGCCCTGAAGCCCTGGGTGGTCCCTTCCCTCCCTACCCTTGGCTTCTCCCAAAGCAGAGTGGTTGCCATACCAGTGATGGCATGGAAGGTCCAGTGATGGAGGTCTAGCTGCCCTGAACCCTGGCCCTAGGCAGGTGGGCTCCTCATCTCCGCCTCACCACGCAGGAACACTGCCTCCCGAGGGGCTGCCCTCCATGTGTGTTTGTGTGGTGCACGTGTGTGCATGTATGTGCCCACACATGCCTGTGCTGGGACTCGCTCACAGATGTGCATGTGGGCACCTGCACCCATGCATTCTCCCCTCTGTCTTACAGAGTGGGCTGGGCCCTGGAGCCCTCCCTGTCTGGTCCCTCTTCCAGCCCTTTCCTGGGGCTCCTCACAGCCCCTGGCTTGGATCCCAGCGTGGAAGGCACTACACGAGGTTATCCCCGTGACAGTCCAGCGTTGTTCCGAGGAGATCGCCAGACTTGCGACTTTCAGTTCCGTGACCCCAAGCGGGTTCCTCAGCCTCTCTCAATAGAGGATGGTTATCACCTCCAGCCATTGAAAATTACCCACTGTTTGCTGGGCACGGTGCTAGGTTCCAGGGGAGACGACAGCAAACGTGACAAAGTTCCCACCCTCACTGAACCTGCTCCCGCTTAGGCAGGAAGTAAGGAAACAAACTGAAAAGGAGGTTTTGGTTCTGCTAAGTGATGCTGAGCAGATGTGCTGCTCTGGGGAGGAGTGTGAGAGAGTGCCGGGTGGTCACAGAACGCTTCTCCGAGGAGGCGGTGTTGGAGGGGAGCCCTGAGTGACAGGAGGCAGTCATTTAAAGATGTAGGGAAAGAGCATTCTAGGCCAAGGGTACAGCTGGTGCAAAGGCCCTGCGGTGGGAATGAGCTCAGGGACCAGAAAGAAGGCCACGTGGCTGACAAATGGGGGATGGGGAGAGGGCAGTGAACCAGTTCAGGCAGGGCCTTTTTGGGCCGTGCTGAGGACACCGGGCTCTAACTGCAGGGCAGTGGGAGCTGTTGGAGGGTTGTGAGTGAGGGAGGGATGTGATATAATTTGTTCCCACAACTCCCACCAGCTGCCACAGGGAGAGTGGGGAGGGGGCAGGGTTGCCTCAGGAGCAACTGAGACTTCAAAAGTGGCTGGCTTGGCATTTAGCCCTGGCCCAGCCAGTGTTCCACTATCATCATGGACCCCGTTTTGGTTGGTGCTGAAAAAGAGGCTGCTGCACCCCAGGCCATCCCAAGGGCCGTGGTTAGCGGGAGGCCCTGCCTGGAGCAGGGCTCGATTCAGGCTGAGGGAGGGTGCAGGGGATCTAGCTACTGCCAGCTCGTCATTTGCAGGCACCTCCTTGGGTCCATGCCCTATGGCCCAGCTGTGCCCGCTCCCCCCCCCTCTTGCCAGCAGGGCTGCAGGTCGGCAGGGTCACTGCTTTGGGTGGACTCTTCCAGGAGAAGATTTGAGCCCTTGACCTTGTGGGAGTGTCTGATGGGGCCCTGGGAAACTGGGGGCTCATCCTGCACCTCCAGCCCACCCAGGTGCAGAGGGAGGCTACTCCGAATTCTAGAAGTAGCTACTCACTGCGTGACCTCAGGCAAAGCCTTCTCTGGTTCTGTGCTATAGTTTCTCCATTTGTCAATCGTGGTGGTGGAAGGAGTAGACCGTAGCTGCCTTCCTTTCTCCTTGATCTCTGTAGTGTGTTCTTCCTTGGATCAGAGTTCTCCCAGTGTTTATGACCTTAATTTCTCCCCCCAGCCCTGGGGAAGGAGGTAATGACCCCATTATGGAGATGGATCCACCAAGGCCAGAAGGAACAGTGAGTCCCAAGGCACGCAGTGGTTCAGAGTGAGGACTTGGGGCATTTTTTCACACCTCTGCCCTGAAGCCCCTTTATCTGCCTATCACTTGGGCTCATTAAGAGAAGGGGTTCCTGGCTCAGCTATTTCTAGGCTTACATGGCCCTCAGCCCAGGCAGGGACTCTGGGCCCCCTGCCCAGAGTGGAGCTCAATGCGGTTCCTTGTCTGCCCACCCCCAGAAGCCAAGGACACAACCCAGTCCCGGGTGTTGGCAGACCCTCCATCTCTCTCGCAGCTGCAGGAGGACAGGGCAGGGCAGGTAAGGCTGCAGCCAGCCTGAGGTAGCTGCTGGAAGTTGGGGGGTGATGTAGGGGCCCTTTATTTGTTCATAACCCTGGCTTTGAGGCAGGTGCATACTGAGCATCAGGTGGAGCCGCTTACGCTCTCAAACACCAGGCTTTGCTGGGAGCTCTGGGAGAGCCCTGACCAAAGAGGAGGCAGCCCTCCCTGCAGGGCTCAGCCTCCATGCGAGGTTGTGGGAGCTTGAGGCGTCCTGATGGAATGGGGTGAAGCCCTGTGCCCCAGATCCAATGCTCATCCAGGCCCTGGGCTGTACAGCCGGCCAGAGGAGTGGGGCTCAGGCAGCAGGCCAGAAGGCCCCGCTCCCCTCCCCTTGGCTTTCTCGGCCTCCGCCCCCCCCCCCCGCCCTTCCCCTCCTCCTCTGAGCACACAGCCCACAGAAACAGCAACTGGAGCAGCAGGGATTTAGGACAGGCCAGAAAGGATCCCTCACTCGGGGCCAAGCCCCTGGGGTTCCCTGTGTCCTAGGACCGGGGCCCAGATATTCTAGAGCTCTTCTCTTCAGACTGTTTTTTAAAAAAAAATCTATGAAGGTTTTTTTTTAAACTAAAATCTATGCTCACACAGTCTTCAAAACCCTAGGAGGTGGCACCAGGGGGAGTGGGTTGGGGCCCCAGACCCCAGTCCTAATCTCTTCTCTTTCACTTCATGTTTGACAGTGAAGGTTAAATGAATATTGAGTGTCCTGTGGCGTCAGAGCTCCCCGCAAGGGCCCGGAAGTGATTCACTTTCCTCTCCAGGTTCATGTTCTCTGAGTGGGAAATTTATCCTACTGTATCTGTTCCCTGTCCATTCTGGTTCAGGAGGTCTGGGGGGAGGGCTTCACGTTCTATAACTTAAGTCCCTCAGGCGACACTTATGACCAGGCAGGGGTAGGCAGCATGGGTCTCATTAAGTCCTGGGACTATACCTGTAGCTCATTCAGTTGCAGCCTGGGAGCCTGGCCAGTCCCTCTTCTCCTCCTGCATCCCCTGACCCCCTAGAACTCCTTCTCCAGAGGAAAGTGGAGGTACTGGGGGCAGCTAAGGCCTGGACAGGGGAGGCAGGAAGTTGTTTGGAGGGGCTGACCTGTGTCCCTGGTAGCAGAGGTCTCGGGAGCACAGTAGGGAGTGGTGGTGGACATCGCCCAGAATGGGTGGGGCTGGGGCACAGGGGGATGGGAGGAGAACAGACCATCACATCTGCCCTCCCACCTGGAACTAGGTTGGGCAGGAAGCCTCTGGGAAATATGGGCTGGTTCCACTTTATGTTAAAGGGGACATGGCATGTAAAATGGGTCTCCTCATTTTACAGAGAAAAAACAGGCCCAGAGCAGGGCAGAGGGGAGTGGGCCTGGCCTGGGTGGGTAAAAGGAGCCCTGACCTGGACCCACGAAGGGTCACACAGTGAGTTGAGCAGAGCAGGGCTTTCCCCGTGCACACTCTCCCCAGAGCGCCCCATGGCAGACTCCTCTTGAGTCTTGAGCCCTCCTCAGGGCTCAGTGAGTTCTACAGAGCCCGGGTGTGGAAAGGAACTCCCAGCTCCCTCTTTCTCTCTCCGAGCGCTGGGCCTTTGGGCGCTGGGCAGCGGAGGCAGCTGCGTTCTCAGCGAGGCTCCGTGGTGGCGCTGCACCCGCCCAGCACCCTGGACAGCGCCTCACGCTGGTTCTCCAGAGGGCTCACTCTGGCTTCTCTGGGGTGGCCTCCCTTCTGATAAAGTTGCACTCAGCTGACTTCCTTGCCTCCTCTCTTCCCCGCCGCTCTAAAGACAGCCCCAAGCCCAACTCCCTCCATTTTCCTTGGAGCCAGGGCCAGACAACATGCAAAGAGGCGAGGAGGCTGGCTGTTGTCTCGGCCTGGGTTTTCTCCATCACTCACCAGTGGGAGAGGAAGGGGGCTTGGAGGAGTTTTGGACCCTTCCCTAGTCCCTTTCAACCTGGGTCTTCCTCAGAGGCCTTTGGTGAATCCTGGAGAGCACAACAGAGACACATAGGAGGTACCGGGGAAGGCAGGACTGGGGCACATGGAATGGTAGGGGGTCGGGGAGAGGTGAGTGGGGCTGCTTTGAGCAGGGCACTGGGGACACCATGGCATGAACCTAGACCCAGCCAGGAGGGCCTGCAAAGGTCATCTCAGTCATCCTTCTGTCCCCCGGCAGGCTGCCTGGTGCTGGGTCCACTGGGCTTTAGACCCCCAAGCACCTGCCTTGTCTGACTCACCCCTTCATCTCGCCATCTGCCGCCAGGTCTAGTGGAGTCCCAGGAGCAGCCAGCACGGGGGAAGAAGCAGTGCCTGCCATGGAGGAGGAGAAGCTCCCATCTGGGCTGCCTGAGGACCACAGTGCCACCTGGGACCCCAGCCTGGAGACTCCGAAGGAGTCCGGGGTCCAGAATGGAATGGCAGCCAGTGTGGACCTGAACGGTAGCCACAGCATCCTTAGGCACGAGCTAAGGGGCACCCTGGCGTACACTGAGGAGCCCATAAGGAGCCCGGACCTGGCCCTCCATAGCCTCAGCCTCGGCCTCTCTCTCACCAATGGTCTAGCCTTGGCGCCAGACCCAGACATTCTTGAAGATTCTACAGAGTCCAGGCCTTGGAGGGCTGGTGGGCTGGCAGAAGGAGACGATGCCCCTGGAAGCCTTTATCCGGACACCGAGGACCCTCAGCTGGGGTAAGTCGGTGTCTTGGGGTCGGGGCTCACCGTTTTTGACTGCTCCGTGCTATGTGGCCTGAGTCTAGCCATTTAGTCTCTTTGGTTCTTGTTTTTCTCATCCATAAAATGGGAATTTCATGGCCCTCTTTTGCCCAGCTTCTGGGTGTTCTGGGAAAACAGCCTGGAGACTTCGAAGGCCGACAGGCCTGTTGTGCCCCCACCCCCAGACCCCCAAACCGCTGAGGGCTGTTTCTGTGCATGGCGGGAGAGCCACACTTCCTCTGCCCCAGGCTGGACATAGCGTTGCAAAATGCCTTGATGTAGAAGGCCATCTGGTCCATCCCTCCACTTTCTGCAGATGAGGATCTCCCACCTCTGCCATTGACCTCGACAGTAGGCTAACCCCGCTCTATAGGTAATCCCAGCCAGCTACCCTGGCCTAAGCGCCATCTGGAGTTCTACCAGGAATCTTACTGCTGTCCTACTTATTGCCATTACACCCCTCTTCTCTTGACCTCAGCAGGAGGTGGAGGGACCTGGTATCGTGGGGATGCTAGTTGGATGTGGAGGGTGGGATGGGCCAGGGGAATGTCTAGAAGAGAGTGGGGCTGCAAAAAGATGGTATAGAAGTCTCGGTGTGCAAGTGTGTGGGAGGTGTGTGAGTGTGCCTGGAGAGCATGTGTGTACCTGGCTGTGCATTGGTGCATGTGCAGGGCTGTGTAAGCATGCTGGTGCATATGAGTCTGTGTGGTTGTGGGTGGAGGGTATTTGTGTGTGCCTGGCCTGTGTGGGTACACATTTGGGCCTGCACGTGGATGTGCAGGGCTGAGTGTGCCTAGGACTCCATGGGGAGGACTGTGGTACGTGGGGTCGGTTGCCGGTGTGTGCTGGCTATGCCATGGCCATCACAGCATTTTTGTCCAGGCAGGACCCGGGGCATCAGCTGGCTGGCAGTGGTGTGCTGCAGGGGCTGGGCTTCTGGGCGCACACTGTTTGCATGTGGGCCTCACACGTATTTAGGCTGACTGAAGGTGGGAGCAGGTGGAAGTTCCGAGGTTGGGCTCATGGTCTTCAAGCCCCTGCCAGAACCACCCTCCAGTTCTGTTCAGGTGCATGAGAGGGTGGCAGATGATGGGTCGGGGAGCCATTCATGGCTCTGACGATAAGGTGAGAGGCCGCCAAGGGCAGGCTCTGGGTCGTTGCTCAGGTGTCTTCAGGACTCAGCACGGGCAGAGGTGCCTTTGCTGGGCAGGTTGAGGTGTCTGCTCTCTGACCCTTCTCTTCCTTCCCCTTTTGCTGGAGGTCAGTAAGAGGCCACACCACCCCAGTCCCCTGCCAGGCATCCTGCCACCTTTTAGATTTCTGCCCACTTCCCCACTTCTTTCTCTGGCCCCTCGAAGGCCCAGTGAGCCTGCAGTCTTGGCTCCTGCTGGGACCGGGATGAAAGACAACTCTCGGGCCAGTATTTTTCTCCAGGGGATACACCGGGACCAAATCTTAGACACAGGGGGTCCAAGGCGCTGTTTGAGGAGAAGGAGCACGTCCCAGTCCTCCAAGCACAGCTCAGTTTCTGCTAGACAGCAGGGGCTGAGCCAGAAGCTGGGCCTCACCGGAATCTCACAGGGGTGGGGGGTGGGGGGGCTGTGCTTCTTTGCAAGTGCTGGGCTCAGCCTGCTTCTTCCTTTGTGTTTCTTCTGGCTGCCTCTATGTTTCTTTCTGTCTTTGTCTCTAGCTCTGTTCTTCCCTGTCTCCCCCACTCTGTCTCCCTGCTCTCTGTATCTTGTTTCTCTTTTCTCTCTTTCTCTCCTTGTCTCTGTTTTTGTCTCTTTCTTGTTTCTTTTATCTGGGTCTTGTTCTCCTCTAGTCTCTCTCCTCTTCCTTCTCTGACCTTCCTGCACACCTGAGCATCTCTCCAGGATGCCTCCATTCACCTGTGTGTGATGGTTTGTTCTAGGTGCTGGAGATACATTAGTGAGCAGAACATACAAAATTTTCTACTCTCATGGAGCTTATGGTCTAGTGGGGAGACAGATAATAAATCACAAAATAATAAATTATTGTATTAAAGTATGTTAGAAGAGGGTGATGCTTTGGAATACAAAGTAGGAAAAGGGGCTGGGTGCCTGGGGGCAGGTCTCAGTTATAAATGGGGTGGTCAGGGCAGGCTTCCTGGAGGAGAAACGAGGATGAGGACGGAGGCTTTGGCCTGAGGGCAGAGCACTCCAGCAGGGCTAGCAGCCGGCACCAAGGCTTCTCCTGGGGCAGCACAGGGCTCTGCATGGACACGGGCAGTGCGGTGAGCTGTGGGGCTACCAGCAGCTGTTTATTCACCCGGGCCCCATGTATCAAGGCTTACCATCCCCTACTGTGTGCTGGCTGCATCTGGCCTTGTGCGTGGGTAGTTGGATGGGGCTGGGGCACAGATGGTAAACAGGGGAACAGTCAGAAGACTGCCTCCTGATAGGGACTGGGAGGGTGAGAAGAGCTACCCTAAGGTGGAGAAGAATGAGACGGGGCCATTGTGGTGGGTGGTGTGGATCTGCCTCCCTCAGTCTCTCTGAGGAGGTGGCTTTAAGGCAAAGCCTGAGAGCTGCAATGTGGTCGGCCAAGCTAAGACCCTCCCAGGTTATAAGGACAACAAAATTATGACCCTTTGTGACTAGTTGTGAGGGGGGAGCAGACCTGTGGGCCAGGCCAGAGGAAGAGGACTCGCATCCATTCACTGACGCCTGCTGTGGACAAGGCAGGGGTTGGGCTCTGGAGGGGGGCATGCCTGTCCTTTCACTGCTGCACCCCAGCCACCAGCCAGCATCTGGTAGTGCTGGCTGAACAAAGGGACAGGCCACAAGCCACGCCCACTCCCTGCCCTCAGGGAGTCCCGGCACCTGTGACAGGGGCACTCTGGCAGGATGCTGACTGGTCCTTGCACCCTGCAGGCTGGATGGTCCTGGAGAGCCAGATGTTCGGGATGGCTTCAGCGCCACGTTTGAGAAGATCGTGGAGTCGGAGCTGCTGCGGGGCACCCAGTACAGCAGCCTCGACTCCCTGGATGTGTTGAGCCTCACGGATGAGAGTGACAGCTGTGTCAGCTTCGAGGCCCCCCTTACACCCCTCATCCAGCAACGGGCTCGTGACAGCCCAGAGCCAGGGACTTCCTTGGGCGCTGTCGGCGTGGGGCCCGAGGGGAACATGGGAGCAGCCGGCGGTGACGGGGAGCTGGGCAGCCCCCTGCGGCGGTCCATCTCCAGCAGCCGCTCCGAGAACGTCCTGAGCCGCCTGTCTCTCACAGCCATGCCCAATGGCTTCCATGAAGATGGACCCCAGGGCCCAGGTGGGGATGAGGAGGAGGAAGAAGAGGACACAGACAAGTTGCTGAACTCAGCCAGGTGAGGCCGGGCCCAGGCTGGAAGCTGGGAGGACATTGAGCAGATGGGGAAATAGACCCAGAGGAGGCAAAGCAAGCGAGGGCTACTTAGTGGCCAGCAGCCCTCTCCAAGGTCATCGTGTCCTCTCTGTGCACCCAGACTTCCCACCGCTGTCCCGCTGGCCTGTTCTGCCCTTCCAGGCCTGTCTAGCCCTGTGGGGCTGGCGAGTTCTGCTGTGGGGTTTCGGGGCAGCTAATGGTCTTACCTGAGGGACTCGATCCCCTCCCGGTGCAGTGAAGCGTCCTTCCCTGCTCTGGCCCGTGTGGGTTTCCAGGGTCCTGGGGAGACCTTCCAGCACCTTCCCAGGGCCTCTGACTCGGGGCCACTGAGCCCCGCCTTTCTGCCCGCCCTCTGCAGTGACCCCAGCCTAAAGGATGGCCTGTCTGACTCGGACTCAGAGCTCAGCAGCTCAGAGGGGCTGGAGCCCGGCAGCACCGACGCACTGGCCAACGGGTGCCAGGGGGTCAGCGAGGCTGCTTGCCGGCTGGCTCGCCGCCTCTACTACCTCGAGGGCTTCCAGCGCTGTGACGTCGCCCGGCAGCTGGGCAAGAAGTGAGTTTTCTCTCCCAAACCACCCCAGGCAAACCCAGTGTCTTCCTCAGCCTGAAAGGGGTGTGGGTGACTTCTGTTAGTGACTATTAGCAGTGTCTATTAGAAGGTGACTATTCTATTAGTCACCTTCTATTAGGGGTGCCTGGTGACTGGAGGGCCCCAGCAGTCCCTGAGAGCTCCTCTTCCTGCCGCTGTCCTCATTCCTGGCCTTGTCCCACATCTGTTTCCTTTCTAGGCTGCCTGGGTGAGGCCCACACGCTCAGGGAGGGGGGTGGTGGCAGCGCGGCCCCTCGGGGCTCGGGGACTGGGCCGTGGCATGTGGTTGTGGAGCCATGAAGGATGGTAGTGAGGACAGAAGCAGGCCTAGCTCACAAGGCTAATGGGGACAGGTCAGACCTGAGACCCCCAAGTGTGAGCTACCTCGGGGCTTAGGTCTGGGGTTTGGCTATGCTCCTGGGTCCCTCACGGCTCCTTTTGTCCAGCTTCCTGTACCTTCCGTGGCCACCACATGGCTCCTGCCCTTGTTCTCCTGGCCCCATCTCAGAAATCACAATGACCAGCTCCCCTTCCAGAGAGGCTGTGATCCCCCCGACCTAATGCCACCAGAAGCCTTTATTGTGGTCGTCCCCCACCCTCCCTCGTCTCTTCAGCCCCTCCCCCTGTGAGAGTTTTCCCACAGCACGTGACTGTGCTCCAGTCTTTCCTCAGTGGCTCTTCTTCCTCCTGCTTCTTCACAGCCAGAAATCTCAGGATTCTGTGCCCTGGGTGGCCTCTGCCCCTCCACTTCTCCACATTCAGCCCAGGGCTGGCTTTTCTTCCCACCCTATCCCTTCAGAAGCCCCTCCCACTGTGGCCCGTAGCTGCCTGGGCCCCGAAGCTGGTGGCTGTCACCAGACCTCACCTTCAACGGTGCTGACACACTGGCTGTTCCTTTCTTTCTCTCTAATGACACTTTTCTATGAAACTTGCAAATATGTGGAAAAGCAGAGAAAATGTATTAAACCTTTACGTACCTATTTCTCAGATTCAAAATTATTGACCATTTTTTATTCTTGTTTACCCTACCTGCCCCCAAACAGTGCCCTGCCATTTGCTGGAATATTTTAGAGCTTATGCCCTGGCCGGTGTGACCAGGGGCGGCAGGTCTGGGTGGGTGGGTCAGGGTACCACTGCCTACATACCCCCACTGTTTGCTGTGCCCCACTTCTCATGGACACCCCATGCTCTCCTGGCAGCAACGAGTTCAGCAGGCTGGTGGCCGGGGAGTACCTCAGCTTCTTCGACTTCTCAGGCCTGACTCTGGACCGAGCGCTCAGGTCAGTGGGGCTGGGGCAGGGCAGTGCCCACAGGTGGTGCAGGCTGTATCTCTGGATTCTCATGCCAGCTCTTTCATGAAGTTGCTGTGCAGCCTTGGGCCAGTGTCTTGACTGCTCTGAGGGAGGCTGGGGAAGGGGCCATCTGCAGCAGCCTTCTGGTGACTCCAGGAGTACCCTCTACGTGGCCGGTGCTAAGGCCTGTGAATCACATAGCGTTGCCTCATGACTCTTTAGGAGGGGAAAGAAGGTGCTGTGCCCCACCCCCCAGCCTCTGCTTCTGACTTTTCCACAGTTGTTGGTGGAGATTTGATCTGAGGTCTCACTGGCGTTTGGAGCCAGGGAGGAACCCTCAGGAGGGCCCACATTGGGAGGAGGCAGCCAGTGTCTCACAGGCCCTGTGGCCAAGGCCGCAGGGCACACCAGGCAGAGCCCTCAGGGGAGGGGCAGTGGTCTCTGAGCTCAGGGCTGGGTGGCCCTTGCGTATCAGACCTTCTCGTTGTATCTCATGTGTCTCTTGCACTTTTTTTTTTTAAAGATTATCCAAAGCCTGTATAGTTTCTTTTTTTTTTAAGATTTTATTTATTTATATATCTTTAGAGGGGAAGGAGAGAGGGAGAGAAACATCAATGTATGGTTGCCTTTTGTGCGTCCCCTGCTGGGAGTTAGCCTGCAAGGAACCGGCCTGCAACCCAGGCATGTGCCCTGGCTGGGAATCGAACCGCGATCGTCTGGTTCGCAGGCCCGTGCTCAATCCACTGAGCTACGCCAGCCAGGGCTTGCACTTTTGAAATAATGTATTTTCCATCATTTTTTCTCTGCTCAGTTGGACTATTATCTGTTGTCCTGTTCAGAGTTCACTTACCCTGTTTCTGTCTCCATCAGAGACATTAAATCCACTTACTGGATTTTTACTTTCTGCTGTTATATTTTTCAGTTCTAGAATTTTTTTCTTTTTTCTTTTTTTTAAAAGTTTTTTTGTCTTTTTTAAAGACTTTATTTATTTATGTATCTTTAGAGGGGAAAGAGAGAAGGAGAGAAACATGAATGTATGGTTGCCTTTTGTGCATCTCCTGCTGGGAATTGGCCTGCAGGGAACTGGCCTGCAACCCAGGCAATGTGCCCTGACTGGGAATCAAACCTCGATCTTCTGGTTCGCAGGCCTGTGCTCAATCCACTGAGCTACACCAGCCAGGGCTTAGAATTTTTTGTATTAAAAAATATTTCTTATAGATGCTAATTCTCTGGGGAACTCCCCCTCTTTTCACTTGGTTTCTCCATTTCCCCTTTCTTTTCTTGACATGTTAGTCAGGGTTATTTCGAAGTCCTTGTCTGTGCATCCCAGTGTCTGTATTATCTGTCTCTGTTTCTTTCCTTTCCTTTTTTAAGATTTTTATTTATTTATTTTTAGAGAGAGGGGAAGGGAGGGAGAAAGAGAGAAAGAGAAACATCAGTGTGTGGTTGCCTCTTGCAGGCCCCCTTCTGGGGACCTGGCCTGCAACCCAGGCATGTGCCCTGACTGGGAATCGAACCAGTGACCCTTTGCTTCACAGTGCGGTGCTCAATCTACTGAGCCACACCAACCAGGGCTTGTATCTATTTCTATTGTCTATTTTTTCCTTTTGGTCCCATCAAAAACGGTCTCTTCGTATGCTTAGCAGCATTTTGATTAGATGCTGTGCATTTTATGTAGGGTTACAGCGACTCTAGAACACTACGTGTCTTTAGGGAGCATCGGCCCTGCCGGCGCTAGGCAGTTAAGGGAGGCAGGGGAGGTGGTCCTCATCCAGCCAGGGCTGAGCTGAGAGTTGGTTTAGGGTTCAGCCCACCCCAGGAGGAAGGTCCCATCAGGCTTTCCATAGTGACCCTGGTGTGTTCACGGGGGCCTCCCCTTTGGGTGGGTCACGAATCCAACTTTATCTCCTCAATATGGCAAGACTGTGGGAAAACCAAATCCCTCTGCTTCTCAGAGGCTTTTTGCTCAGCTTTTTGAACCCTGCCCCACACATTTCAGAAGCTGGCAAATCTCTCAAAGGAGAACTAGCTGTGCGTGTGCAGCCCCTTGTCTCTGGGGTTGTCCCTTCAGTTCTGTGAAGCCACCAAATGCTCTGTCTGCTGCCTGTGCCCATAATCACCAGCCCATCTCTCCTCTCCAGAATCTGGGTGCTTTTGCCCTTTGTTATGTTAGCAGTTTTCTCACAGCTTCAGAGAGATGCGTTCTGTCAGGTCTTCCCATCGGTCTCTGGACATGCTGGTCTCTGCTAGCTGCACTGGCCTGCTCGGAGGCTGAGGTTTCCATAGGAGTGGGGAGGACTTCGGGGGAAGGGGTTGGGTGCATTAGTGCGTGATCAGAGGCTGGGCACTGGGCTGCAGGGCCTTGTATGTCAGCCCAATAGACTGAGGCACTGGGGAGCCACAGCAGGTGCTGGGTGTAAATCAGGATTTGGGAGGCAGTGCTGATAGCCGCATGCTGACAGCTTTTGATTCAGAGGAGTCAGGATCCTGGAGAGGGTCGGATGGGAGAAGACAAGGCCTGAGTTTGGTGGCAGTTGTCCTGGCTTAGGACTTAGTGAAGACCCCCAGGGAAGGGCTTAGTGAAGACCCCCTGGCTTAGGGCTTAGTGAAGCCCCCCAGGGAAGGGCTGTTGAGCTGGGAGTAGGGGCTGGGATGGGTTTTAGAAAGTCCTGGTGTGAGAAGAGGGGGCAGACAGAGCTGGGGGCCAGCGGAGGAGAAGAGAACAGGGAGAGGAAGAAAACCAGGTGGCAGATGGACTGTTTCTGTGCAGTGGTTGATGGATTGGGATTGGACTGTGGTCGGTCGGCAGTTTCAGATGCCTTGGGAAGCCTCGGGGGGTAAGGGCTGGCCGAGATGGGGCTCCGGGTCCCTGTTTTCCTGAGGAGCAACGTGAGAGAGGATAAAACAAAGTGAGCATTACAGAGGCCAAATGGACCATTGCTAAATTAGTAACGAGCTGGTTTCATGAACCAGGACAGACAGAGACCTAAACTGCCTTGGCTTGCAATTTCCCCAGGTGAGGGACCCAGGGCCCTCTTCCAGTCCCCTTGGTTTGGGATCAGCTGCCAGGGCCCCTGAGAGCTGGTGACCTTTGAATTGTGCCTTGGGAGGGATTCAGAGCTGCCGAGTGGAGGGGGGAAGGCCTTCCAGGCAGGGCCCAGCCTGCTCAGAGGCACCAGGCAATGAAGGCACCTGTCCTGTCCAGGGTGTGAATCCTGTGCGGAGAGGCAGCAGGTGGGTGCGAGGCTGAGGGGACAGGAGGGAGGTGGGGTTGTGGGGAAGGCCAGGATGTGAGGAGCATGGGCATTGTTCTGAGGGCTCTGGGGAGCCAGTGACAGATCTGAAGCAGGGGTGAGTCTTGATGTGTGTTTAGAAAGACCACCCGGTGCCCACAGGGAGGACATTCTGGGGTAGTGCTGGGTGCAGTTACCTGAGGAGGAGGAGGAGAAAGAGGATGGATTGAGGCTGGGAGTGAAGAACCTCTGGACAGCTCAGACCTGGAGTGGGGGAGAAGTGAGGCAGGCAGGGCCGGCTGTGGGCTCAGCAGGCAGCACACGGAGTGAGGGGCGGGCCTGGCTGAGGCCGAGCAGCCTGAGGGCAGGCGTGGACAGCCTGGGCCAGGCTTCTAGGAGGGAGCGAGGAGTGGGCATTTACCCCGAAGGAGAGCCCACGCCCGCACTGAGGTGTTCTGCGTTTGTTACTTGCAGTCTGCCCCCTGCCTACTTCCAAAGGGGTGCTGGAGGGTGATGGGGGCTGAAACTCCGGGAGCTGTCCTGGGCACCGGGCACCTCCCTGGGCTCTGGTGCTGGGGCACTAGAGCACTGGCCCACTCGGGCAGGCGTGTTTGTGCATGTCTGTGTGTGCATGCACATGTATGCATGTGTGTGTCGGAGGACCCAGACTGACTCGGGGCTCTGGGAGACCCTCAGCATCCCCGAATTGCCCCCCAGGACCTTCCTGAAGGCCTTCCCGCTGATGGGGGAGACGCAGGAGCGAGAGCGGGTCCTCACTCACTTCTCCCGCCGGTACCACCAGTGCAACCCTGATGACAGCACCTCGGAAGGTACGGCCGCCCTCCCCGCTCTGCCCGCCCCGCTCTGCCGTCCCCCACCAGCCAGGCCCTGGCTTCTTCCTGCCCCTGGCCCACCCGCCACCCTGCTCTGCCCAGTGAACACTGAGTGAATAAACTATGGCACATGGGATGGGCACCGCCTGCTGGGCAAGAGACGTGCAAATGTGCCCGTCGTCATTCCCAGGCCTGAAAATCCTCCATCCTAGAGATTCAGCCCTTTGGTCTTCATTCTTGCTGGTCCCCTGTTGCAGCGCTGAGTCTCAGTGTGGCGGGAGTCCCGATGTGGGGGTCTGAATTGGAGCCCTCTCAGGGGAGGGCCCTGCCATAAGGATGGACCTGAGTCCCAGAAACTGGGGGATTAGGCCAGTTATTGGAAGCGACAGAGGCCATGGCAAGGACATGGCCCGGGAACCAGAGCCACCCCTGTGAGTTTGGCCACAGGAGGCAGGAGTTTGGGCTGGCGCAGGCCCAGGGGGTCAGGTCTCCTTTGAGGGAGGGGTTGTCCCTGACCTTGGGCAGGCAAGTGACTTGAGTGCTGCAGTGGGCGTAGGGCAGGGAGCATCACGCAGGCCCTGGGCCCAGAGACGCATTTGGCAGGTGGCTGGCCGCTTCCAGTCTCTAAGACCTTCAGGCTGGCTCTGTCGGGAGACCAGAAGGTGGAGGGCTGGGGTGGGAGTGAGTGGGTCCCTACACTGAGGGAGCCACCATTTCTGATTCAGATGGCATCCACACGCTCACCTGTGCCCTGATGCTGCTCAACACGGACCTGCACGGACATGTGAGTTGGGGAGGCTGGGAGGGGGAGTGTCCTCTCACTGACCCACCTGGGCTGCCCAGGGCTCAGCCTTCTCTCCAGCCCCCCTCTTGAGACCTGCTTAGTTCTCACGCTCTGTCGGCCGGGCAGAGCAGCCTCTAGACCAGGCCCTGCCCCATTTATCCCCCTGAGAGGGGCCTTGGGCCCCACTCAAGTAGCTCCTATCAGTCAAATGGCAGTGTTCCTCAAGGGACATCCTTGTCACTCTGTCCCCACCAGGCAAACAGTGAAGGGACAGATGGGCTCCGGGTGGGCTGTGAGGCTGTGTCTGGCCCAGGCCTTGGGCTGTCTCAATGCTGCTCTGACTCAATAACTCCTTTTTCCTCCGTCTGCTCCGGGGACCCCTCTTGGGCTCTCTTGCCTGCCCTCAGGTGGTAAGTGTGGCTGCTGGTATGCATGTCCTGTGGGCCTAGACTCTCATCTCCGTGTTTCTCCTCCATGTCCCCACCCCTGTGTCTGGCCCCACCCATCACTGCCCTGTCATGGCTCACCCCGGGGTGGTCAGAGTCCCCTGCCGGGTTGGGGATATTTGAGTGACTGATGGGGACAATGGGCCATCATGTCTGGTTCCAGAGTCAATCCAGAAAGTCCAGGGCATGTAGGGTGGGAGAAAGGACTGGGACAGAGCCGACTTCAGATCCTACTCTTGCCTCCATGTGGTAGCTCTGCGACCCTGGATGGGACGAGGGTCCTCTCTGGGTCTCAGGTTCTGCTCCTGTGAGGTGGCGGTGATGGTCTCCCCCACATCACTCCGGGAGGGCCGAGAGGTAATGCCCACAGCACCAAGTGTCAGGGTCTGGCACCCAGTAAGGGTTTAGTTACGAATAACATTATTATGTTAGAAAGCAACAGTATTCATTATTAGTGCTAACATTTAAGTGATGGAGAACCTGAAGGCCCAGCCTACAGATCCCTGCAGGGTCAGGAATGTGAAGACCACACTCTGTCTTACAGGAGCCCACGTGGGCCAGGGCGTGCTGGGGCAGCTGGCCTGTGGATGGTGAAGGCCTCGGTGAACTTGGTAGGAAGAGAAGTTGTGTGACAACTTGGGTTAGTCCGCCTGTGCCCACAGCCTGAGTGTGGGCGGGAGGGAAGATGTATGTATTCTCTGGGAATGGCACCAGAGCTAACACCTGTTAACCAGCTAACGTTCCCCCAAGATCGGCTTGCTCTGTTTTCCTGTGGAGAGCAGGTGTGGCTAGCACACCTTCAGAGGAGCATTAAACACACCCCACCTATCCTTGGGGGGGCCTGGGAGCAACCTCAGGACCCGGTCACTGCTGTGCCCCGCCCTGGATGCCCTTTCATGGCCCAGGGCTGTTAAGGACACAGCAGCCGCTATTCAGTGGGTCAGTTACCACATGATGCTCTCAGCCGAAGAGAAGCATCTCGAGTTCACAGATCAGAGCGGGGTGCGGGGGCAGGATGTTCATGCACAACCGTCAGGAGCAAGGCTTGCAGGCTTCTCCACAGGACAGCTGTGTGGCCTGGGGCAAGTTACTTAACTCTCGAAGCCTCAGTTTCCCCCACTGTAAAGTCCCTGTGAGGCTTAAGGAGACAGTGCTAGGGGAACCTTTGGCCCAGGGCCTGGTGGTTGCCGCTACTGTGAACTCTCCGAGGGAAGCGTTGTTCCCTGCAGGTGCTTCCCCATCTCTTCCCTGCCTCACAGCCGCCCCTCAAACACCCAGGCCATGGGTGGGTCTGTGGGTCAAGGGCAGGTTAGGAGGCCCTGTGGATCCAAACGGGGTAGTGGGGAGAGGAGACGGGCACTTGGAGGTCCCATGTCATCCCCCTCCCTTTGGCTTTGGAATGATCCAGGTACTTGTCTCTCTTTTTTCCTTTCTGGGTACATGTCTTTTTGCCTGGTTGTTGTTATTATTAGTTTTTAAATCAGATAACTTACCTGGTTTGATTTCACTTCTTGGTAATTTGTTGTCTTGCCTTTCTGTCCAGAGAGAGAGCAGTTTTAGCAGGTGTTTCATGTGGACTGGAACAGAAAGTGTATTCTGCCGTTGTTGGTTGGAAGGTCCTATGCACAGCAATAAGGTTGATCCTTGTAATTGTGTTGCAAACATCTTGTATCTCCTTAGTGATTGTTTTTATTGTGGTAAAATGTACATAACACAAAACTTACCATTTTGACCACTTTAAAGTATGCAATTCAGTAGATTTAAGCACATTCTCGTGATGTGCAACCATTACTATCCCCTGGGTCCAGGCCTTCTCATCACCCCGAAAGGAAGCCCCACGCCCATCAGCAGATGCTCCCCATTCTCTCCTCCCTTCAGCCCTGGCAACCACTAATCTGCTTTCTGTCTCCATGGATTTGCCCAGTCTGGGTATCTCATGTCAACGGAATCACACAATATGCAGCCTTTCATGTCTGATTTCTTTTAGTCAGCAGAATGTTTTCAAGATTACGTGAAAAAGTTCTGGAGATTATTTGCACAACAGTGTAAATAGCCTTAACACTACTGAACTATATACTTAAAAATGGTTAAAATGGTAAATCCTATACATTTTGTTGTAGCATGTGTCGGCAGCTCATTCCTTTTTACGGCCGAATAATATTCCATCACAAAGATGTATCGTATTTTGTTTATCCAGTCATCTGTTGCTGGGTGGGTGGGTTGTTTCCACCGTTAGGTTATTGTGAATAGTGTTATGAACATTTAAGAACAATTTTTTTGTCTGTACACCTGTTTTTAATTCCTAGGAGTACATTAGCTTTGTCAAAGGGTAATTTTGTGTTTAACTTTTGGATGAACGGTGAAACTGTTTTACATAGTGGCTAAAACATTTTAAATACCCACCAGTAACATATGAGAGTTTCAGTTTCTGCAAACCCTCCCCACCCCACAGAAAAATTATTGCTGTCCTAGTGGGTAAGTTGTGGTTTTGATTCTCATTTCCCTAATAACTAATGATATTGATGCTGAGCATTTTTTAATGTGATCTTTGGCAATGTGTGTAGTTTCTTTGGAGCAATGTCCACTCAAAACCTTTGCCTATCTTTTTGATTTGTAAAATTTTATTTTAAGGATTGTGGTAAAAATACCCATAACTAAAAATTTACCACCTTAACCATTTTTCAATGTATAGTTCAATAGTGTTAAGGCTATTTACGTTGTCATACAAACAACCTCCAGAACTTTTTCATAACTCCTGAACTGAAACCCTATACTCATGTTACTTTTAACTTTTTGAGAAACAACCACACTGTTTTCCAACGAGTGATCTATCTTACCTTTCCACCAGCGGTGCACAAAGGTGCCGATTTTCCCACATCCTCACCAGGTTGTTAGTTTTCTGTCCTGTGATAGTAGCCTTCCTAAGTGGTATGAAGTATTATCTCATTGTGGTTTTGATCGGCATTTCCCTAATGATTAGTGATGTTGAACATCTTTTCATGTGTTTTTTGACCATTTATGTATCTTTCTTGGACAAAAGTCTATTCAAGTCTTGTGTCCAGTTCTAATTGGGTTGTTAGTCTTTTGTTGTTTAGTTGTAAGAGTTCTTTATCTATTTTGGATTTGCAAGTCTTCCTCCATTCTGTGGGTCGTCTTTTTACTCTCTTGACAGTATCTTTGAACTTTTTAAAAAATATTTTACTTATTTAGCCCTGGCTGGTGTAGCTCAGTGGATTGAGCGTGGGCCTGCGAACCACACGATCGCGGTTCGATTCCCAGTCAGGGCACATGCCTGGGTTGCAGGCCGGTTCCCAGCAGGGGAAACACAAGAGAACCATACATTGATGTTTCTCTCCCTCTCTCCTTCCCTTCTCCTCTAAAGATAAATAAATAAAATCTATTAAAAATTACTTATTTATATTTTTGAGTGAGGGGAAGGGAGGGAGAAAGAGAGGAAGAGAAGCATTAATGTGTGAGGAGGTTGCCTCCTGCACCCCCAACAGGGGACCTGGCTCGCAACCCAGGCAGGTGCCGGGACTGGGAATCCTACTGGCGACCTTTCGTTCGCAGGCCGGCACCCAATTGACCGAGCCATGCCAGCCAGGGCTGATTGTGTCTTTTGATAAACAAAAGTTTTAGATTTTTATGAAGTCCCATTTATCAGGTTTTTTTCCTGTTCCTTGATTTAGGTGTCCTGTTTTAAGAAATCATTGCTAAATCCAAGGTCATGAAGATGTATCCCTATCTTCTAAGAGTTTTATAGATTTAGATCTTTGATCCATTTTGAGTTAATTTTTGTGCGTAGTGTGAAGGGAGTGTCCTACTTCATTCCTTCGCTTGTGGCTATCCAGTCGTCCCATCACCATTTGTTGAAGAGGCTGTTCTTTCCCCATTGGGAGGGCTTGGCACAGTTGTCAAAAATTCGCACGAAAGTGAGTTTATTTATGGACTCCCAGTTTTATCCCATTGACTTACATGTCTGTTGCCATGCCATGCCCCTCTGTTTTTATCACTCTGGTTTGGTAGTAAGTTTTAAAATCAGAAAGTGTGAGTCTTCCAACTTTGTTCTTTTCCAAGATTATTTTGGGATCCCTTGCAATTCCGCATGAATTTGAGGATAAGTTTTCTTATTTCTACAAATATGAAAAGGCCATTGGAATCTTGATAGAAATCTATAGGATGGTTTAGGGAGTCTTACTGTTTTAGTTACACCAAGTTTTCCAATCCATGATCACACGTTGTGTTTCTGTTTATTCAGATCTTCAACTTCTTTCAGCAATCACTTGTAGTTTTCAGCATACAAGTCTTCCCCTTCCCTGGTTAAACTCATTCCTAAGTATTTTATTCTTTTTGATGCTATTGTAAATGGATTTGTTTTCTTTCACTTGATAGTTCTTTACTAACATATAGAAATACAATTAATTTTTAAAAAAGATTTATTTATTTATTTTTAAGGGGAAGGGAAGGAGAAAGAGAGGGAGAGAAACATCAGTGTGTGGTTGCCTCTTATGTGCCCCCTACTGGGGACCAGGCCCACACCCCGGGCATGTGCCCTGACTGGGTATCAAACCATCAACCCTTTGATTTTCAGGCCTGTGCTCAATCCATTGAGCTACACCAGCCAGGGCAGAAATACAATTAATTTTTGTGTTGATCTTATATCCTGCAACTTTGCTGAGTTTGTTTATTAGTTCTAAAGTTTTTCTTTAGATTCTTTAGAATTTTCTATGTATAAGATCATGTCATCTGCAAATGGAGATTTATTTATTTATTTTTTCCTAATTGCTCTGGCTAGAACTTCCAGTACAGTGTTGAGCAGAAATGGAAAAGTGAGTGCCCTGCCTTGCTCCTGATCTTAGGGGCAAAGCTTTCAGTCTCCCACCGCTGAGTACAAGGTTAGATGTGGGTTTTCATATGTGCCTTTTATCATGTTGAGGACGTTCTCTTTCTAGTTTGTTCAGTGTTGTTATCGTGAAAGGGTGTTGGGTTTTGTCAAATGCTTTTTCTGCATCAGTTGAGATGATTATGTATTCTGCCCCCACCCCATTCTACTAATTCAGTGTATTACATTAGTGGGTTTTGTGTGTTGAACCACACTTACATTCCTGGGATGTATTTCACTTGATCAAGGTATACAATCCTTTTAATATGCTGCTGGATTCTGTTTGCTAGTATTTTGTTGAGGATTTTTGCATTTATAGTCATAAGAGATACTGTTTCATAGTTTTCTTTTTCTGTGATGTCTTTGTCAAGTTTTAGCATCAGGGTAGTGCTAGCCTTCAGGAAGTGTTCCCTGCTCTTCAGTTTTTTGAAGAGTTGGAGAAATATTGGTGTTAACTTTTCTTTAAATGCTTGGTGAAATTCACCGGTGAAGCCATCTGGTCCTGGGCTTTTCTTTGTTGTGAAGTTTTGATCATTGATTCAATCTCTTTACTTGTTACAGGCCTATTCAGATTTCCTATTTCTTCTAGAGCCGGTTTTGGTAGTTTGTGGGTTTGTAGGAATTTGTCCATTTCATCCAGGTTCTCTGAGTTATTGGCCCTAAGGAATTGTTAACGAATTAATTGTTTAGTATTCTTGTTCTTCCTGTTACTGAGAAAGCAGTGTTAAAATGTCCAGCCAAGATTGTGAACGTATCTTCCTCCTTTTGGGTCTATCAACTTTTTGGACTCTGTTATTTGTGGCCCACGAATTTGGGATGCTCCTATCTCCTGGTGGGGTGACCTGTTATTGTTATTCATCATCTCTGTCTCTAGTGATGCTCCTTGTTTTCACATCTATTTTGTCGGATATTAGTGTGGTTATACTGAAGTTCTTTTGTTAGTGTTTGCATTTACATATTTTCCTATCTTTTGCTTGCAAGATTTGTGTTCCATTATATTTAAGATGTATCTTTTGTATCATACACTTAAAAAATCAGGTCTGATAATCTTTGCCTCTCAATTTGACCATGTCATGAATTACCAATGTATTTGAGTTTAAATGTGCCAGATTAGTATATGTTTTTTCTCTTTTTTTAATCCTCACCTGAGGATGTTTTTATTGATTTTTGTGAGAGAAGAAGGGAGAGAGAGAAGCATCAATTGACTGCCTCCTATATGTGCCCAGGCTGGGTACCATGGATGGAACCCACAACCTAGATATGTGTCCTGACCGGAAATTGAACCCCCAACCCTTTGATGTCTGGGATGGCGCTCCAGCCAACTGAGCCACACCAGCAACGGCAAAATACCCTTAAAGCACTTTAACTCCTTCTATTGCCCTTTCAACTGTTATACTACTGTCATCATGCTTTTAACTATTATATATTTCTATATACTTTATTCCTTATAAAACATTTTTATTATTGCTTTCCACAATTGATATCTATTCATTTAGATCTGGCCACCCTTTTCGTTGCTCTTCATTTCTTTCTGCTTCTCCATGCTTCCATCTAAGATAATTTCTCTTCTGTCTGAAGAACTGCCTTTACTATTCTCTTTCTTAATTTCCTTTTTTTGAAGCATGACTGGGGTGTTTCCCAGGGCCCCTCGTCCTTGGTGAGTCCTGAACTCCAATTTTTTTTTCCAGTTCTGTAAACGAACTGGGAGTGAACTGGAAATGAACTATGCAGCCATTCAGGCTTTTAGCCACTGCTTGTGAATTGGCAGATGCTTCCAGGAGGAAAACTGCTCCTTGCTGGGCCCACCTCTCCGCAGTTCCCTCCTCTGCAGGATCTGTACCCTTGCAGTCCTCTCTGATTTTATATTTCTCCCAATGCCTTCACCCAGGCATTAATATTTTATTGATTATTAATATTTTGGTCAGCAATTGTTTTATTAATATTTTGGTCAGCAATTGTTTCTTCTGGGAGGGTTCACCTGCAACAAGCAAGCTAGTCTGTTGTTACTAGGACTGGAAGGCTTGCCTGGGTATTTTTTGATTCTGCACTCCTGACTGATGGCTGGGGAGGGTTCGGTGTATGTGGAACTCAGACAATATTATCAACGTTGTCCTATACTTTTTCATTATGGATGCACACGTAAGTGGCTATGGATGTAGTACATATATACACACAAGTACATGTAACATGTACACATAAACATGCGAAATACACTATATCAAGGCACACATAGGGGGTAGAAAATTCTTGCTTGTCAGCTACACATAAAGCCTTATATCACTGTTTTCTGCATTATTCTCTGTGGTGTATCAATGTCCCACATTATATTAACAGAGCCTTTGCTAAAATGGTGCCAACATCAATAAATTCGGGAAATTGTCCATGGACTCCTCTCCTTGGAGGCATCTAACATATTTAAGCATGTTAAAGACTCTGAAACATGTAAAAAAAACTTATTTGATTATGAAATCCCTTTTAGGGGGAATAGTTGTTCCATTGATAGGTAGATCTTGGGAGACACTGCCCTATAGCAAACCTAAACCCACAAAGTCCTGTACCAACAAGTAGCTGGTGTTCAAGGGTCCTTGTCCTCACAAAGATGAAGTGTCATCCAATGTTTCCTCAAATGTGGACACAGCAAGGAGAGTCTAAAAGTATCAGATGTTGGGTTTGGGGGCTGGAGCCCCTTTGCTACTTAGTGGGTATAAGGAGGGCAGAACTTGGGGGTGCACTTAGTTCCAGCTTTTCGTCTGTTTGTATCACCTGGAGGAAAACCATTTGCTGAGGTTCCCTTGCCCCCAGCCGAGCTCAGCATGGGGTGTAGATGGTGGGAATTGATTTTTGGTTTTCATAAGACCAAACTCTCCCTCACTTCACCTACCTCTTGGAGGTCTTGCCGCCCCTCTGTACAGGTGAGAGGGTGAGACAGTTGTGACAGAATACACAGAGCTTCTGCTCAGGAGCCAAGAGGCCTGGGTTCAAATCCTGGTACTGTGTGACCTTGGGAGAGTTAACCATGGAGTAGCGGGTGAGAGCATGGGCTTTGGTGTCAGACATGCTCAGCCCTCTCACTTTCTTGCTGTGTGATCATGGGCACATCACCTTCCTGCACCTCAGTTTCCTTACCTGTCAAATGGGGACAGTAACAACAACCACCTCCCCTCCTCCTTGTGTGAGAAGGAAACAAGATAATGCATGTCAAGTTCAATAGCTGGTACACAGCAGGCACCTGGCAAGTGTCGACTATTATAATACTTCATTTAATCTGACTTCTTCATCTGGGCCTGGGGAGAACCTCAACCTCTCATGATGCTTCAGGATCAAATAGAATCTTGAATGTGAAAGAGAGTTTCATAAACTCTTGGAGACAAAGGAAGTCCTGCCCTTGATGCCGCCTGGCTGGGCAGGGCAGGAGTGGGTCCACACCAGCCTCCACCCCTGACCTCAGGCAGAACCATTTCTCCACTACAGAACATTGGCAAGAAGATGTCCTGCCAGCAATTCATTGCCAACTTGGACCAGCTGAATGATGGCCACGACTTTTCCAAAGACCTGCTGAAGGTAAAACCTGCTCATGGTCCCCATGCCCCCAGCTGTTCCAGAGTGGGTGGAGAGGAGAGCGGTCTCTGCCCCACTAAATCCTGGTGTTTCAGATTCTTGGTACTGGAGCAAGGGCCACTGTGACTTTGGGACAGAGTTCGAGGCCATCCAGCTTGATGTTTGACTGTTATGTGTTCCTTGAGCCAGGCAGGGGTAGGCTTTGTGAGATTTGTTTTTAGTGCTACATCATCGTTATTGCTGTCATGGTAACCATTGATACTGCCACCAATGGTCACAGCTGCCAGGGCCATCACCATGACCTTTACCACCAGCACCAACTTCACCATGGAGAAAAGTCCACTCATTCGTTCAATGTCACCAGGAATTAAGGGAATCTGGTTTTCTTTTGAGGCTGAAGCTCAGGGTAGAATTCTGGCTTTCAAACTTTCTCAGTTCTTGCCCTTTAAGGAAGAAAAGCAGGGGTTTTTTTTTTGTGTGGGGGGGGTGGGTAGAAGATGGTGGGTTTGAAGGGCCTGCTCATACCATATGGGCAGCTGAATAGTGAATCTGGAGGTTAAAAAATAGAAGATCGTCTCCATCACTCTCTTACCGTAATACTTTTTTCACCATCAAGAAGCACTTGTATGTATTTATGACATCAAATAATCCCAGTCCTACCACCCGCCTACCCACTTCTCCCTGTCTACTCATTTGCCCACCTACCCAGCCTCCCACACATCCATCCTTTCATCCACCAACTCAGTCATTCACCGGTCACCCACACAGACATCCCCTACACCCTTAAATACTGCCCCCCACACTCCACCAGTCATCCATCCACCATCTACCCATTTCCCCACCCACCCACCTACCCAGCAACCCATCTACCTACTCATACTCAAATCTGTCCACCCAGTGATCTACCCAATCATCCCCCCCAACCCCATTCACTCACCCATCCAACAAACAAGTATGAATCAAACATCCATTTAGCCCACTGGCTTAAAAGTGCTCCCTCACCGCATCTGCAATGCTAGAGGGAGATGGAGATTTCTTCGATTTTTTTCACCAGCGCTCCTCTCTCTTTTTTTACTCCTCTCCCAGACCCTTTACAACTCCATCAAGAATGAAAAGCTGGAGTGGGCCATGTGAGTAGTGCCCATAGCCCAGGTACAGGGAGAATGAATCACTGGGAGGGGGAGGAGAAGTGACTGGGGGGAGGGGGTGGGGGGGAAGTCACTTCTGCCACTCTCCATGGTGCTGATTTTTTCCAACTCAGGGCCACATTCACCCCAGTCCAGTTAGCCAAACACCTGGTGTTGAGTTCCCTTTTGAGTTCCCGTTTTCTGTCCTGATAAAAAGCATGCAGCATTTACACTGCTATGGAATAGATTGAACTGTGATTTTAGTTCCATGGCAGCCACACTCGTTTTCTGTACTGGGTGTACAGCTACTATTCGAGGCAGGGAGTCAGGAGGCATGGGTTCCCTTAGGACCCCAGGAATATGACGATATTTAGGTGGCAACTGTTCTTGGCAGTGGGGAGGGGTGACTGCCCCTAGCTTCTTCCCCTGTGAAGGCAGTGAGTCCTGGAGGTGCCCAGCCATTTGGAAAGGGGCATGGTGACCTTGCTAGTTGGTGAGACTGAGAGGCTCTGGGGAAAGTGGTGGCCCTGCCCTGCTGTGCTCCCCAGGCAGCCTGGGTCTTTGGATCTGTGTTGAGGTCCAAGGTGGGGATTGTTAGGAATCTTGACCCCTAACAATCCCCACGGCGGGGAAGGAGCTGGCGTTCTTCTACCAAGGCTCAGTGGGGCTCCTCATTTACTGGCTGCCCTCCCTCAGCGTCTGGGGCTTGGGCAGCAGCTTCCGTGAGTTACTGATCTTTGGAGCTGGGTTTCCAGGGTTGAAGACAGGAGAAGGAAGATCAGGAATGAGGTCTGGAGTTAGTAAGGTCTTCAACTTTGTGATCAAGGGTGAGGATTAGAGCTTGGAGGTCAAAAGTCAAAGATCAGAGGTCAGGGGTCAGAACTGAAGACTTGAGGGGAGGAGATGAAGGTCTGGATCTGTGATCTGGAACTGGAACCGCCTCTTCTCTTCACCTTGACTGGCCCCCAGAGGGGAGGTCAGCGGGGAGAGGGCATGTCAGTGTGGGGCTGATGCCTCCCTGGGGGTGGTTACTCAGGCCTAGTGCTTTCCCAGTGATGAGGATGAACTGAGGAAATCCCTGTCAGAGCTGGTGGATGACAAGTTTGGGGCCGGCACAAAGAAGGTGACGCGGATCCTGGATGGTGGCAACCCCTTCCTGGATGTCCCACAGGCTCTCAGCGCTACCACCTACAAGCACGGAGTGCTGACTCGGAAGGCTCATGCCGACACGGACGGCAAGAGGAGTGGGTGTTAGGCATGGGGGGGCGTGGGTGTCAGGTGTGGGGAGGGGCGTGGGGAGGTGCTGGTCCGGATGGGCTCTGCCCCCTTTGCTGCTCCTCCGGGGATGCACACACCCCACCGGGCAGGTGTGTGGGGGAAGCAGGGGAGGAGGAGGTATTGGGGTGGGTGGTTGTGGCCACACTACCTGTGCCTTGTTCTCAGCACCCC